>NC_135806.1:23828496-24478642 GCF_964213995.1 Mustelus asterias
CCACCACCACCACCCCTGCCCCCCCCACCACCACCACCCCTGCCCCCCCCCCACCACCACCACCCCTGCCCCCCCCACCACCACCCCTGCCCCCCCCACCACCACCCCTGCCCCCCCCACCACCACCACCACCACCCCTGCCCCCCCCACCACCACCACCACCACCCCTGCCCCCCCACCACCACCACCACCCCTGCCCCCCCCACCACCACCACCACCCCTGCCCCCCCCACCACCACCACCCTGCCCCCCCCCACCACCACCACCCCTGCCCCCCCACCCCCCCACCACCACCCCTGCCCCCCCCACCACCCCTGCCCCCCCCCACCACCCCTGCCCCCCCCACCACCCCTGCCCCCACCTGCCCCCCACCACCCCTGCCCCCACCACCCCCCTGCCCCCACCACCCCCCCTGCCCCCACCACCCCCCCTGCCCCCACCACCCCCCTGCCCCACCCACCCCCCCTGCCCCCACCACCCCCCTGCCCCCACCACCCTGCCCCCCCCCCCACCACCCCCCCTGCCCCCACCACCCCCCTGCCCCCCACACCCCCTGCCCCTCCCACCACCCCTGCCCCCCCTCCCACCACCCCTGCCCCCCCTCCCACCACCCCTGCCCCCCTCCCACCACCCCTGCCCCCCCTCCCACCACCCCTGCCCCCCCTCCCACCACCCCTGCCCCCCCTCCCACCACCCCTGCCCCCCCTCCCACCACCCCTGCCCCCCCTCCCACCACCCCTGCCCCCCCTCCCACCACCCCTGCCCCCCCTCCCACCACCCCTGCCCCCCCTCCCACCACCCCTGCCCCCCCTCCCACCACCCCTGCCCCCCTCCCACCACCCCTGCCCCCCCCCACCACCCCTGCCCCCCTCCCACCACCCCTGCCCCCCCTCCCACCACCCCTGCCCCCCCTCCCACCACCCCTGCCCCCCCCCCACCACCCCTGCCCCCCCCCCCACCACCCCTGCCCCCCCCCCCACCACCCCTGCCCCCCCCCCACCACCCCTGCCCCCCCCCCACCACCCCTGCCCCCCCCCCCACCACCCCTGCCCCCCCCCCCACCACCCCTGCCCCCCCCCCACCACCCCTGCCCCCCCCCCCACCACCCCTGCCCCCCCCCCCACCACCCCTGCCCCCCCCCCCACCACCCCTGCCCCCCCCCCACCACCCCTGCCCCCCCTCCCACCACCCCTGCCCCCCCTCCCACCACCCCTGCCCCCCTCCCACCACCCCTGCCCCCCTCCCACCACCCCTGCCCCCCCTCCCACCACCCCTGCCCCCCCTCCCACCACCCCTGCCCCCCCCTCCCACCACCCCTGCCCCCCCCTCACCACCCCTGCCCCCCCCTCACCACCCCTGCCCCCCCCTCACCACCCCTGCCCCCCCCTCACCACCCCTGCCCCCCCCTCACCACCCCTGCCCCCCCCTCACCACCCCTGCCCCCCCCTCACCACCCCTGCCCCCCCCCCCAACAGGAAGTCTGGGTTGCTGTGACAATACACACTTTTATTTGCATGTTCTAGTCTGCAGCTTTGAATCGTGATGTTGAGGCTTCAATTTTCCTCCCATCACTTGGCTGACCAGAAATCTCTCCTGTTCTTCTCCTGTGCCATTGGTGCCTGTGAAACGAGCTGCAGGGTGAAACTCAACCTGTTTGACTATGTTATTCATGCAGCTTCATTGGCTATCAAGTCCTGGGGACACTTTAAGTGATGTTCATTGCAGGCTTTAAAGAAAGGGTGGGCAAGAAACTTGCAAGAATCCAGCCTGGACACAATGGACTGAATAAACTATTTCTGTGTTGTAACCATTCTATCTTTCTCAGCATGTGAAGGATTTTTCTCCATAATTTGATGCCTTTCGTTGTTTACTAGCCCCGTAACTATTTTGTATACATGTTATCTGCAAGAAATACTTGCATCATATTATTGATACTATTAAGGAGGCCCTAAACTGTTGAAGAACACCCATGCAACACAAAGTCCACAAGATTACTTGGGAACCAGCAAGTAATCTATCACTACACAAGCACAAGACTTTCTTGCACTGCTCTACTCATAGAAATTAATATCATGTCTTGTGATCTTACAGAATAAAGTTGTGGTTGATTCTAAACCTTTTCACAATAAAAAAAATTTATTCAGAGCTCATGCAGTTATTGTGCAATAGTTTCTGTATCCTGTGACCATTTGCTGTTTACAGAGATCATAGAAACCCTACAGTGCAGAAGGAGGCCATTCGGCCCATCGAGTCTGCACCGACCACAATCCCACCCAGGCCCTACCCCCACATATTTACCCGCTAATCCCTCTAACCTACGCATCCCAGGACTTTAAGGGGCAATTTTTAACCTGGCCAATCAACCTAACCCGCACATCTTTGGACCTTGAAAGATGTCCTTGAAACATTAAAGGTCCAAAAGTGAATAATTATATTGCAAACAAGTTATCCACGATTATCATTACTTAATGTGGAACTGGTGGTCCCATAGCTTTAATAGTCTGGTGACCTCTAATTGTCTTTGTTTTTTTGTAAAGTACCTTATCAAAGCTCCCTATCACCTTAAATGCGTCTTTAACAGACTCTGTGTTGTGTTCTTGCTTGGCAATGCTATTCTAAATACTTAAGTATATACTAGACACGAATTCTGTCTCTTAATGGTAAATGACCTTGTTTGAAAATTCATTGAATACATGTTTGGATAAAACTTTTCTCTTCACTCCTGCGGGCTGCCGTTGGTGTTGGAAATAAGATGTTGCAAGACTTCCAGCTTTTTGCCTCCCTGTACCAGATACCGAGCAAATAAATGTGTGGGTTGAACAAATTGGATTGCAAGCTAAACCACACATACGCACTAGGCACAGTAATCTTCGGGAGCGGTTCGGAATGACTTAGCAGGAATCGTGAATATGGCAGAACAAATGCCACCCCCCTTTTCGGTTTTACAACCTAACTTTAAATAGCTCCTCTGCTGCATTCGAGCGCATCGACACAGAGTCCCCCGCCCTTCATTATAGTCGGTGCCTGTGTTAAAGAGCGAATGCTGTGAGAATTCGCTGTTTACTCCGGTCCCAGCAGCCTGCCGACCGAGGAGAGAGTGCATGAGAAAGAGGGGTGAAGCGACTTGCTTGAAACTCACTGCAGTGTAAGAAAGCAGTGGCAGGCAGCAAGAGAAATCAAAGCACTGAAACATTCACTGGGGAAGACAGAAAGCTGTATCCGAGCACATGTGACAATAATAAATCAAAATAATAGACTACAAAGAAACCCAATATTTAAAAATGACAATAAACAATCAGGAGAGAGAAAAAATACACATTGGCAGCAAACCCGCTATAGATAAGATACCGAAAGTGAGAGTGATCTGTGCAAATAAAGTCAGTTAAAGCCACAAACAGTTGAGAAAGGTAGAACATAAAGATCCAAGTGGGCAACAAAAAAAAACTGAGATAACAGAGAGGAAACCATTGCCTGGGGGAGAATAAAATGCTGAACGATCCCCCCCGAAAGGCAAGCATTTGAGAGCAAGCTTTGTAGACAGAGGGAAGGGGCAGGCTTAAGCAATGTACCCGCCCAGCAGTGAGTCCAAATCACAGCCAAGTGCAGGATTCCAACAGAAAGAGGAAGCGAGAAGGATCGCGAGAAAGAAAGACTTTGGCAAGGGCAAACTGCCCGACTTTGACTTTGCCGCTGCTTTTTAAAAAAAAGTCGAGGTATCTCTTCCGGTTTGCAGAAAAAAAAGCCTTTTTGCAGTTTATTTTTTGCAGAAGCTCAGTTTGAACTTGAGGAGAAAATGTGAAGCTTTGTAGGGCAAACTGCAAAAATTCAGTACATTTTATTAGCAACACTGTGCAATGGTATGTGTTACAAAAGATAATATATTGCCGCGTTATTCTTTCCTTCGGTTCGTGGCTGCAGTGAGACCTTTTTCTTCAATGCTGCTTTCACTTTGTATTTGTTTTATTATTATTATTTTTGGCGATACTCTTTGATTGTTTATGTCTGCAATCGCCAGCTTTCTCGATGTAGGTCACGCCGCTATCAGATGTGTTCCCAATGCCAGCAATGAATCAGGAGTAGGTTGGTGATTGCGTCCAAAAAAGCGCTGAGCTTGGCACATTTCCCGACTTTTAGATTTTTTTCTCTCTTCCTCTGGTTTGGCTCGACAGTTCCAGAAGAATTTGAGATTGATGGCAACGTTATGTTGGCGAAAAGCAGACACTGCAGTCCGCCCTTTCCATTCTCTGCATCTCCCCCCCTCTCTCATTCTATTTTCATTTTGAATTCTCATTCTGCATCTCCCCCATACACACACTCATTCTTAATAGTCTTTTTAAAAAATCTTCCCACCATGTCTCCTGCAGGAGGTGGTCCAAGGGGGTATCTTTATTAATAGACTGGTGGGTTGGTTTATTTTTTTGGAAGGAGGGGGGAAGGGAAGGATTGGTGTTTGACACCACACATGCCGATGTGGCGTGATCGGAATGCTCATGGCTACAAAAGCGAGGCCAACTACTGCCGTTGAACTTGAGAAGAGAAAGTCAGCAACTGCCTCTGCACCGCACCGAGCAGCAGAGGAAGGGCGCTAAAGACAAGGGGAGGGGGGGAGCGCTCTCAAATGCACCCATCCAGAAATATGAATAGCACTAACTCACTTCAAACTTCCTGAGCATTCCTGTAACTTTTCACTGAAGTGGAAGGGACCGTGAATGTGTGTGTATGGGGTGGCTGGGGAGAAGTAAAAAAAACCGCTGACTGAACGCGATTGAGAATTGCAGTAGCTGTTTCAGTGCTTATGTACTGTACAGTGGTCGCACGACTTGGGGCTGGGAGACGTATATTTATTTTAAAAAAGTTTTGCCCACGTCCATTCCTCAAAGATTGCGCTGCAACCCTAAAGCTAGATAGAGGCGAGGACATTTGAGATCACATTCAAAAAAATGCCCTGAGCTTTTCTTTTTGCTGCAGATTTCCTTCCTCTTCCGCCCCCCCCCCCCCCCCCCCCGGCTTCCCACTGTGAAATTAAAATGCTAGAGCCGTACGGAACCGCACGATAAATAACAAAACCTGCGGAAGGTTCAGTGAACTCGAGCTTAGGAAGCGAACACGTTAGGTATAAATATTAATACTGAGGCTGGCGCAGGTTTGAAGTCTTTGTTAACCCGCTGGATTTTGAACAATTTGAACAGGTGCACTTTTGTGTGTAAAAAAAATAAATTGAATTCCTAAATGTATTTTCTTTGTTAATAATTAAACCTCGTTTAGGTAAGAGTGCTGAATTGGGAGCTTTTCAATGACATTCCCATTGTAGATGCAGTGACTGACTGGATTAAGAGAAAGTTGGGAAAGTGGTCGAAGTACAGTATGGTATAAAGAGTGAAAGGAGTAAAGAGGAAACAGAGTTAATGGATGGTTGAAGTTGAATTTACCGCGAAACAGAATTTTTAAAAAGATTACAGTAATCACAAGGGGACCAAATGCAACCGTATCGGTTTCAAGTTATCTACGCCCCTGTAAATTATACTCTGTGCAGAATTAAGACGAGTTTATTAATGGATTTCCCTCCCCTCGATAACTTCGAATTGCAAAGAAAGGCTTGTTTTAAAATAACTAAGTTTTAAAAAAAATCCAGGCCAGAACTTCATTTCTATGTGATTTGAAATTGTTGCACAGTCTTGTAATTGAAAGGAAGCACGAAGGAACCTATTACGGATGATATTAGTCCGGCGATCAGATACTGTACATTCAAAAGAGAGGGGAAAGTAACCAGATACTCAGAGAGAAAAATAATATAAGCTATCCAGATGAACAGACGCGATGGGCAAGTAGCCACATCTTAGCTAGAAAAATGCATTCTAAAAGAAAGTAAGAAGTCTCACACCAGGTTGAAATACAGGGAAAAAAGAATTCCAGGAGTTGTGCAATTCCCACTCCGGTAACTTTACACTCCATGATAAATCACTGGATTTAGTCCGATTGCCCACCAGTGTGCCCACACTTGCAACTTGCATTCCGACAGGGGCAAGATTGTTCGTACATATCAGTAGACCCAACCGTGCGAACATGCTGAAAACATTAGTTTGAAGGCGGAACCACACAAAACTGGTGGATTAATTCTAAATAGTAAACTCTAATTACCCCCAAACATATTGGGATCTTACAGAGTGGGACACAGTGAAGATTCCCAATGCAAATAGAAACCAAAATGATTTTTCAGAGAAAGAAACTCCCAAATAGCCATATTATCCTGCGCATAGCTTTTGGGCTGTGCGGTAAGTTTGCAGCCAAAGGTGGTGTGTGTGTTTGGATGTTGGAGGGACATTCTGGACGCCGACTTTTGGCCAGTTTTGCACTGGATTAGCAGGAAAAGCCGACGAGCTGCTCTAGTGGAAGTTGCACTTTGCCTTGTCCCCCCGCCCCCCCCTTCCCGATCTGGGGATTTTCCATGTTGCTGTCTACGGGCAGGGGCAAAGTCTTCCGCTCGTAAAATGACACAATGCCTCGGCAAGCTTGTTTTTTTAACAAAATCCGGAGTATTTCCCCCCCTCTCTCGTAAGCATTCTCACTGGCGGAGAAGATTGGTGGATGAGGAGTGTGTGTATGTGTATGTGTGCTGTCTGAGAGGAGGAGGAGACGGAGGAAGGAGGCTGAGTTTATCTAAATAAAAAAAAGAAATCTGTGAAATCGGTGAGGCTTGCTGGAAGAGATCCCGAGAGAGAGAGCGGGGTGCAGCTGGGTCACCCCCCCCCCCCCAAAAAAAAACTGCAGAGGAGAATTTTATTCTCCAATTGTACCTGGCTAACCCTCCCCTTCCTCCCCTCTCCCAATCCAGCCCAGCCTCCCTCTATCAATCCCAGTGCCAGTCCTGGGACCCAGTCTGTGCTCTGGCAGCTCACGTTTGACTGCATCGAATAGAAAGTTTCGCCTTGTGTTTTGTCCACCCTCTCTCTCTCTCCCTCCCTTGTCTGATCTTGGATTGGATGTTCACACTGGCAGCTCTCTCTCTCTCTGCTGCACCATTTGTACTGTGACTGCAAACAGATCCAGGATATCCCACTGGAAAATTCACACAAAAAAAATCTTGACTCCAGATTTGCTTTGGGAAACTTGCCATCGGATCTTTAGGCGCGAATACCGACAGACTTTGCGACTCTCCACATCAGAGAGTTTTTTTTTAAAATCCGACAACTATATGAATGGATAACACGTTACTCAGAACCTCCTCTCCCTAAGATCTGCTGGAGTTACTCCTGGGTTTGACTTGTCTCTTTTTTTGGCACCGCGATGATGTATTCTCCGATCTGTCTCACGCAGGTAGTTGTATTTTTTAATAACACATATTGACTTTTTTTTAAAAGAGGGGGGTGGGTTAAGGAGGTTACTTTAAATTCTCTTGCAGTTTGCACAAGGTGTTAGCAGACCGCGGTTAGTTTCTCCCCTGTAACAGCACAGTCACATCATTTGAGTGCAGAGAGGACCTATTCACTGCCTTAGCAAGTGTCAGCCAAGTGATTATTCCTGCAGTTTTCGGGACCAAACTGGCAGCGAATGGATGGAGATATGTCACTTCCCAAGACTGGCCCAGACTAAACAGCAAAGCAATCGGGAGGAAGGTTAAAATACGCCGCGTCTGCAAGACTGCTGGCCACTTACCTGGGAAATAACCTGCATTTTAGTCATTTCCCTTCTTTTCAACGCTTTTGGCCCCTTTTTAAATAAAACCCCTTCCTCATTTGATTTGTGCCCCTCACTTAAGTTTTGGTATTGCCGATGAAACATGTACTAACAGAATAAATAGTTACCAACTATCAAGAATGTGATTAATCATAAGTAAAGGTTAACCTGAAACTCAGCAAGGGATTTTTGTTGTTGCATTTTGGAAGTTTCTAATTAGTATTTGAGGACGGTTTCTGCACATATCATTTAACGGTCCATAAAGATATATACATATGACAATTGACAAAAGAGTTTAGTGCCATTCACTCCTTTTTTTTAGCACTTTGAAGTAAAGTAAGACATCGACAGACAGTTTGAAAGTACATTTTAAGGTGGAGATGGAATGTATCTGGTATTTTACGAGGACTTTGTATTAGGTTGCTTCTGTGAAGCTGGACATATTTATTTTTCAAAATTTTATTAGTGTTCAACTATTTAAATTGAAAAGTTCTACTTATAAAAACACTAACCAATGGCAATTTAGTTTCTTTTAACTTAAACTTCTGAGGGGGTTGAAATACAAGTCAATATTTGCTAAAGTATTAAAGCATTTATTTTTATTCCTATGTAAAATACCATATCCTGGCTATAAAACAGTGGTTAGATTTGAGGAGCAAATACTGGATCACACAACATGGGAAGCATAAATTTTTCACGATAAAAAAAATTGCAATTGGTTGTTTTAGTGATTACATATGCAATAATCTGTAAAAGAAAACATTTCGAAAAGGTGCTGTGTATGCATAACATAACTTCACAAACTAAAAATTAAGAAAGTTGCACCTGAGATGTAAGACATGATGCATATAGAACATTTTAGTCATTTAATTGTTTCTATAATTAGTTGGAATTAACCTTTAAAAAAAATATTTACCTCCCTTAAAATTTTTAAAGCCGTACGGACAATTACTTTGATGGGTGAGGTGCAAAAAGTAGTCTGCTGATTTAATGTCCGCTCCCTTTAACATTGGAATTATAATTTTTCATTGTAATTGCAATTGTTTAAGCAGTTCCTATAAAAATTAATATATTCAACAAAATATCTCTCGATCGAAAATGACAAAATCTGCTTCTCAACAATACAAATGAACTTTTGCTATCAAGATAGCGCTAAGAACAATAAGAATCCTTTTTCTAAAAGGTATGTTAAATTAAGAGACAAAAAGATTCTAGTAGTAATGATTCAAATCTCAAATTTGCACGTTTGGCTGTTTTAAATGACATTGCGCTTTTTATTTTGTCAATTATATTGACCAATGTCATTTTATGGTTTAAGAAGTTGCAGCAAAGTAAATAGGTGAACCAAAACAATTTAGCCAAATTATTGAGTTATAAATGTATTTATTGAGCTCTATTTTATTCTATGTTTATAGATTTAAAATATTGTTAATGAACTTTTCAGTTTTGGCAAAGCTTCTCATTCCTGAACTGCTAAAAGAAAGTATGGCTAGCTTGTTTACATAAGTGTTAACACAAATGTGTACCTTTGATTTGTGAGTCATTGATCAGAAAACTCAAAGGAGTCCTTCTTTAGCTGAAAACAAATGGAAATGAAGGCATATTAAATGTATGAATTGAGCATGAAGATGGAAAATGATGTGGTTTTTGTAATTAAGAACAGTCATGCACTTGTTTTGCTAACACTTTTGTGTTTCCCGCTTTCTGTTTTGTTTGGCACACTGAGAAGATTAACTGAGATAGGTTTGTTTTCTGTAAAATGCAACAGCACAAAAATGCAATTTGAAATATTTCAGGGGCAAAATGTGCCAGATAACTTTTGACATAGCAGTCACTGAAACAAACAAATACAAAGTCGAAGGATTTAATAATTCTAATGGTCACTTCTTCAACAATTCAAGACACCGGACACTTTGTTCATATTCTAGTCATGAGGCGAATTGTTTGTAGTAAAAAGCGGGTTACATGCTGAAATTTAGATGTGCGGTTTTTATAAATTTCTGTGCACTATTAATTAATACCGCTTTATAACATTTATTTATGAAGAGCTGTCTTCCTTTGTTAAATTTCAGTATTCGATGAATGCCAATTGATGGAGAAGCAATTGATGATCTGAAGTGAATTACTTATATATAATTGTAACCTTATTGTAGCCTTTTAAGACGCCACATATAAAATAATGTCACTTGCACCTTCAGCTAATAAGTGACAATTTGGATAAAAATGGAGGGAATAATGATCAATTTGTTTTGTGAAAAGGTATTTAACATTAAAGTATATATATAGTTGTTTAGTTACATGAGATTTGGTGGACACAAGGGGGCTTGAGGTTCTTTATGACAGTTTACAGTTAGTTAAAAAATAAATATTGAAGCTCCTATTAAGCCTGGAAGTTTCAAAGTTATAAATCAATGCTGTCGCATATAACTGGAGTGTGCTTTTACTCAGGACCTGGTGAATTGTTCTAGCTATGTACACAGAAGAAGCTATAGTTCGGCTTCAGCTAGTTGGAAGACCTTGAAATATTCTATTTATTGACCAGAATAAACAAATGTGCATTATTTTTAATTAGCAGCAGCTGAAATGAAAAATACAAAATTTAGTTTTGAATTTATTTAATTTTTCTTAAGAAGCCCAAATGTGTTTGAATGTTTTTACGCAAGACAATATTTTGGCAAGGATAAAAATATTTGTGCTTGGACTCAGTTTGTTATTCAAAGTGTTTGGGTGTCTTAAAATATAAATATGATTTTAGAGGAAAATAGAAAGTAGTCTATGTGGGAATGCAGAAATACTTATGTTTTAAATAAATTAAATGATGAGAAATGTATAAATGTTTCGTCCCTGGCGTTGGGCAATGTTAGCAGGCACAAATCGCTCAAGTGATTCTAAAAACTTTGTAAAACCCGTAATGTGGGGTTTAGCTTAAAATGGTCAGTTGATGGTTTAAATATATTTTTGTACAGCATTGGTTATCTATGGCAAACCACCAAATAAAATAACTTGAGTTCAGTAATGTTGACTTGACTTTGGCTGTCTAAAAGCAAATGTCACTGGCACGGCAAGGAAACTGCAAGATCGCCTTGGCTTCAAAAAGAATGCTGTGCCAATTCAAAGTTTGTCATCTTAAAATGAAAAGCAGAAAAAGATATTTGCTTACTTTTTGTTTGGAGCCAATATTTTAGGGGCTCAATGGCTCAAGGGCGATTTCAAGTTAGTTTTAAATTTGTTTTGACACATTGAGCACGCAGAAAAAAATTGGTGTTTTTTTTCGGGGAGAATGTAAAAGGTATAATTTTGTACTTAATTTTTCTGAGGGTTGGAGAGACTTCCCAAAATAAGTTATAATGTTGCAATAATTTAAATGCAGCTCAGTATATGTTTTTGAGCCCTATATGTAGTTTAATATGCGCTCCTTATACTTTGAATATGTATAGCGTTACAATTATTGAAAAATCCTGTAAAATTGATTAAATTCCGGCTCATAAAAAGTGAAAAGTCATATTAAAAGTAAATCAAAATTATTTTTGTAAAATTTTTATAATTTTAAAACACGTTTAGCCATCTGACAATAAAAAAACCCCACTCAACCCATTAGAAAAGCAAGGAAAAATGTTCATGAACTGGTTTGCATGGCATAAGAAGAATCTGGAGTGTAAGTGGCTTCTTAAGTACTTTACATGGAGAACAGTGTGCAAAGGTTAAGTGAAGTGGTTCTAATTTAATTCTGCATGTACTGAACCAACATGATAAACTGCATCTAGAATTTCTGAAGTTGAAAAAAGGCTGGGTTGGGGGGGGGGTTGGGAGAAAGAGAGAGAGAACAAGACAGTAAAGTACATCTATTTTTTGTCGCGCAAGAGATTTTTGAAACATAGTTTTAAATTTTGGTGACTCCCAGGTTTCTTGCGTAGATTGCTGCTGGCCTGCTCAGTTTCTTTGCAGTCGCTAAGCTTTGTGTTAAGAAAGTTCCAAACCGGCGGAGATGAAATTTTCACCTCTATTTTAAATGTATCTTTACTCGTATTTTTATGCACCTGGTTTGAAACTTAAAAAATTCCCTGTAAATGGATAGTTCACAAAGCAAACAATAGATGTAAAGGCAAGGAGCTGAAGCGTTTTATCCAGGGCTGTGGTTACCCAGAACAGAGCTGCTATTCATGCACAAAGAAGTTTGTGGCTTAACTCCTTATTGTCTTAGTATTTTATACGAAACCACCAAGGTCGCGATAAATTTTATTTTGATTTTATTTTGCTGCTTTTATAAAAATGACACGCAACAATCAAATTCTCAATTTTTATGGGTGCATTGTGTTTATGCAACCAACTACTTTACAGGGTTGTACTTAAAAAACAAAAGAGGGTAGAATAATACTGCATAAAATGTTGTTGGAATAGGCCCAGGAATTTCTTTTGTTGTTAAAATTTAATTATCTGTTGAGGTGCTGGAAGTGTTAACCTGTACCCATTGAACATGATGGTGCACTGTCAAGAATGCTTTGACATAATGTATAGCCTTCATTTGATAAAAATGCACGTAATCAAATAAAATAAAGAATTTCAATGCGACAAGGAATGCACATACACTTTAAGAAGCGAATGGTTCATTAGAGCTGCCAACTAATTAGGCCAAGTGCTGTTTAAAATAAAATTTTAAGAAACTACTGACATCCGCATCACAGCATGTAAATGCACAAAAAATGTATATTGTCTGCCAAGTTGCCATTTTTCATTGGCCAACACCAGCTATATTTTTAAAAAAGTTTTAGAATAATTACTGTGTGCAATCAATACAGCAAATTAACTGACATTATGAGGCCGCATAGTCCATCCTGAAATGGTACTTTGAGCATATTTGTTCTGTTCCAAGAAGTACAAGGTGTTAACCCGGAAGCAGAAATTGGCTAAAGTATCAACGCTGCTGGTAGAGGATTTTTACATTGCGTCCTTTATCCCTTACCTAACTGTCTGGCATTTCCAACAAGAGAACTCCCTTTTCTTCAGCCCCTCTGACCTGCTCCCCACCCTCCCACCCCTTACTGACAATGCCAATGTCCCTGTTTTTCCTACCTCGAATGGGACTACGGTGCAGAAATGCCAGAAGATTTGATGAGAATTAAGTCTCAATCTAATGGCGCATGCTCTGTTGTTTCCAATAGTATCTTGCTGAGAGCATGCTCAAAGTGGGATCTATAGGTGCAGTGAAGGCTCTGCCTGGCTTAGGATTTAGCTATCATATTTCCACAGTGTGGCGAGAAAAAGATTTGCTCCACTCGTTGTTGTGCTCACTGTAATCCAGCCAGCCCTGTTTAACTTTTTTGGTTCTTTGCTTTAAAATGGTATTTATTGCTTTGCTCAGATATCAGAATAGGGTTCCATATTCCCAGTGACATAAATGTTCCTGTTTTTTTTAAGTATAGAAAATATAATTCCCTCTTTGGAGAATCACCAAAGACCAAAATAGAACCTATCATCTTATTTAAATATTTGACTTTTAATTTTTTTTGTTGTAATTATGACCAAAATAAAATTGTTACCATTGCTGACTTATTTCTGTTATTCTTTCTGTGCCTTTTGTATTAAAGGATGAATTCCATCCATTTATTGAAGCACTTCTTCCACATGTCCGTGCAATCGCATACACCTGGTTTAATTTACAAGCCAGAAAACGCAAATACTTCAAGAAGCATGAAAAACGAATGTCCAAGGATGAGGAAAGGGCAGTCAAAGATGAGCTGCTGAGTGAGAAGCCAGAAATCAAGCAAAAGTGGGCATCAAGGTTACTTGCGAAACTCCGCAAAGACATCCGGCAAGAGTACCGGGAGGATTTTGTGCTCACTGTTACAGGCAAGAAGCATTCTTGCTGTGTCCTGTCCAACCCTGATCAGAAAGGCAAGATGCGAAGAATCGATTGTCTTCGGCAAGCTGACAAGGTGTGGCGGTTGGATCTGGTAATGGTGATCCTGTTTAAAGGCATCCCATTGGAAAGTACTGACGGGGAACGGCTTGTCAAATCCTCACAGTGCGCCAATCCGCTACTCTGTGTGCAACCACATCACATAACTGTATCGGTGAAAGAGCTTGATCTGTTTTTGGCTTACTACGCTCAGGAACAAGGTAAGGGGACATATTTACTGGGTGGGCCATTACTGGAGAGTCACAAACTGACCTAAAAAAGGTTTAATTCATCAAAATTATTCATGATTCTGTCTATCATTTTGAACTTACATCATGATCATGCACAACAAAACATTCACAGAATTATTTCTGATTACATTATGTTTCAAGCCTTAGTTTTAGACAGAAAATGGCACAAGATTGTTGATGGGAAGCTTATGAATATACGATACTAAATTTATATACTCTTGGATTATTTCAGGAATATTCATTCCTTAAAAATAACTGTAAAATTGAAATGTGATAACTGCACTAGTTTTCATTTAAGCAATTGATTGAAAGCTTATTTATCCCTTGGGTTTGTATCCGTAGGTGGAATCTTGATTTCATCTTTGAAAGTAGATACTGAAACACCCGCTATGAACATGGAATGCGTATTACTCTTTAGTCAGTTGTTTCCCATGATGATTTTAAGGTTGACCAAAAGTTGTCAAAGGTTCTCTTCTTCAAGAGAACTTGGATTTGAAATATTTTAAGTGCCCTTTTTTGGTAATCATTGTTGTTCCTTTTTTCCCTCTAGGTTTCTCTTGTCAAATAAAAATGATGGCTGAGAGGCAAGAACCTTGCCAATAGCCATCCTTAACTAACCACAGGGAGATATGTGAGACTGGCTGAAGTTGACATGCCCACTCACATTGCCTTCTCTCACAACTTCCTCTGAGTTGCCCTGTCCCATTTCAGGGAAATCGCCAATTTGAAAGTCTCTTGGTAGCACAGGACTTGAACATTGCTGAAAAGAGAGACTTGTTGCCGAAGGGTTTCATCTTGCACTCATCAGGAGAAATGCATTCTCGTGCTTTGACAACACGTTTCTCTTTCCAGCATTTGCAAAACAGTGGGTTTCAATATACGTCCTGCCTGTTTGCAGTGTGTGTCTGCTTTATGCGACAATGCCTCGCTCACTGGTATATGAGGCCTGTTGGAGCACATGACTCTCACAGTATTCAGAAAATAAAGAAAAAAGTCTGTCAGACGCTTTCAAATAAAAGTGAGGAATTCTTCACTGTTTGAAATCATCACCTGCTGGCTTTTCTCTTCAAGTGCAGAGAAAACCAACATCCCCCCCCACCCCGACCCCCATCTCCAGATTCGTTCATTGCTTTCCCACATTGTTTCCATTTTTGATTCCCTGTAATTGAAAGGAGACAGGCTACAGTTAATGGCTACAGTAAAGACAAGATATTGATTAATTTTGAAAACATTGAGATCTAGCCTTTTATTGCACGTTTGAGAGTGCAGGTTTCTAATATTGCAATTCAAGAGATATCTCTGGGAATAAAAGCTACAACTTTACTAAGATTGTCATTTGTAATTTCCTGAATATAAATTTTTCCCACCCTGAACCATATCTGTGCCGTAAACCAGATCCCCAATGCCAGATTTATGAAGGCTCACTGAGTTCGATTAGACTGCAAAGGAAATGAACTATTGGGCATAGGTGTGTCAGAGAAAACAGTAAACTCTTTTCAACCCTCCCCTTCTTCCTTCCAACAATGCAAATGTACATGATGGTTATACTGGCGAAATTGGAGTTGATGATGGTGTAAGTGATGTCAATTTTGTAAAGTGTGCGTGAATAGATACATTCACCAACATTTTACTTATCTTTTAGTAAATATGTCATCATTTGTAACATTTTGCATCAATGGCTATTTTCTGGGAACTTGAATTTACAACACGAATAAGGTCTGGTTTATTGAAAAACAGTTGTGCTTTTTTCATAACATTCCTTTCCCCGCACGCACTCACAATCTCGATTGCCTACTTCTACAAACATTTTTCTCTACTAATCCTTGATCTCAATAATTGAAAATAAATAATTGAAGCATATTTTGCCTGGAACTTTAGACTCCTTCCTTGCAGTCAAACAGACTAGTAGTTATTTTATTATATTTAGTGAGAGTGAAATATGTAATTTTGTATTTTGGAGTGTATTCACAAATTTGTATTGCAACAACAATAACTGTAACCTGGAAAAATACAACCAAATGAAATCTCCAGAATGTATGAAGATGCCAATTAAAACAATGAAAGAAGTGTACAGTGCTACAACACGGAAACTGACCATTTGGTCCATTACATCTAAGCTGAGTAACATGGCTTACTTATCCCGACTTAAATGGTACATGTTTCATATTTTTATTTGCTCCCTCATCTTTGGAAGATGTACTTTTCATTCCTGCTGCTTTCGGCTGGTATATTTGTGGAGGGAAATTACCGACTTGCTGCAGAGAGAAGGCTTGTTGCAGTTTCATTTTTTATAAAAGTATAAGTCATGTTTGTATATTCCCCTGAGTACGATCTGTTAGCACACAGTTAAAAATAATACTAAAAATAGCATCGAGGGGAATAAATGCTGCAAAGGACATGTGTGTCCACTTCCAACAGTCTGTTTTTTGTCTGTGTCAAATGGATTTTCAAAATCTAATTTTTGGCATCTTGAGGCTCTATCCACTGCTACGGCCAGGTCGAAGGAATTGGAAAGTTGGAGGGAAGAAAAAAAGTGTTGTCCATTCCAGACAGCTTAAGCAGCATCTTCTGCTAACCCGATCGTAGAGCAGTTTAATCAAGCTAAGGGACATTTGCAACAGAACAGAACTTGGTCTTTCTCTCCCTCTTCCAACTCCGCTCTCCTGCCACACATTCATGCTGTCATTTTTTTTCCCGAAATCTTGTGCCCACAGTTTGCTGTTGCAGCCTTTTGCTGCAGTCACTATTTACATGTTAACGTGCCATATGGTATTGGAAGTTATTTTGTTTAAAAACTCCGTGGGAAACATTAACCATCACAGTGTTAGGATTTATAAGAAAACACAAGCATTTCAGATTTTTTTTAATGAAAGGAAATGTAATGTAAGGCATCTGATAATGTGCAACAGATATATTTGCCCCCAGTAATTTTCAGTCAATTCTGAACTCACCGTCGCTTCACTCAGTCGAAAATAAAATTAAGCTTTAATTTTCAACTTGTTTCACGTGTTGTGACATGAATTAATTCTTTAGAAACGTGCCTCTTTTCTTTGTATCCCATGTACATGTGCACACAGAAAGAATTGCAAACTGAAGCATTCCTTGTTGCTTAATTTTTTTTCAATTGAGATCTATTGAAGCAAAAGTTCATCAACTGGGCAGAAAATATACACTTAATTAATGAACACTGTAGTCTTAACAATTTCTTCTATAATATTGATAATTTATTTCATGGTCACTGCTCGGTTTTGATCTTGCAAAAATTGCCTCATGTAAATGGCACGGCCTCAGTCATATGACGGAAGAGAAACTATGTTGAGAAAATGGCTCAGTATTGGTATCGCAGCCTGAATCAAAGAAAGAAAAAAGCAGAAAGCTGAAAGCCCTAGGTTGCAGACTGGTGCTTTTGATGGATGGCACAGAACATCTTCGTTTGTTTTGAAATAATTTGAGAGGCAGGATGACAAAAAAAAAGCAACTTTTGGGGTTTAAAATTGTCATATTCTGCAGAGCGTGGAAACACTTTTGTGGTGTTTGTGCTTCTGTACCATTGATTTGCGAGCCACCATTTTGCTCTGCTCATGCCAAGAGATTAAGGCACTTGCACGGAGCCAATAATGGTTGCCAGTGGAACTGGGCTTGGCATCGAAAGCTGATTGTCTACATCTACGATGCCTGTGATTCGTTGGCTGGCATCTGCAATGCAGTGAAGAATACTGAAAAGTTTTTGACCGTTGCTGTTTCTAAGCTGCTGTCTTTTATTTTTTTGCCACAATTATAGTGAACTCATGGAGTGAGGCTTTTTAATTTTTTAAAAAAGATTTAAAAACTCAGTGTAGGCTTTGCAATGTCAGCCTAATTACTGAATGTATTGTATAAATGCCGATCTTGTGCACAAGTTAATATATTTTAATTTTCCCTTTCCAGTTTCAGTCACAAAATTTAACACTTTCATCAGTAGCAATAATGAGGATTTATTGAAAGAAAATTCTAGTTTTATTCGCTGTATAACTAAAGAAGGACTAAAGTGACAATGGTAACACTTGCTGGGTTTCTGTGCCACTTTTGTTTTTCTAGTTACAGGAGATCAACACATTTCGGGGGGATAACACGGAGACATAGAGAAGAGTGTGTGGGGCATCAGAATAATGTGCCTTAATTCCATTACAAAAGTTAGTTCTTCCTCCTTCCACCTGCAAAAGTAAATTAAATCGGTCAAGTATTTCATAAAGAGAACATTGTTGAACTAATGAAAGTATATATTTTTTAAAATCTTGCAAGTACAATAGGTGACAGAATTGAAGACCGTATCAGATGTTCCTAGTTTGTGTATAAGATTAAAAAGCTTGAGGTAGTACTTTTGGCAACTAAGTTTGCTGTTGGGGTAGGGATGGAGGGGGAGAATTCAACACTGATAAGATTTACAATATATTGCTGGTCATTAGTTTGTGGCCAGTAATCCAAGTGCATCTGAATGAAATTTTTAATCTGTTGCAAGGTCTGTTCACTTGCAATTGTTAACGTTAGTCAGTGACCATGTTTGCAACAATTTCCTTTGATTCTAGATATCAGACAGACATTCTTTTCCCCCAAATGAAAACTTTTAAAGGATCATTTAATAATTCAAATGGAATACAAGTGCCAGTCCTTAAAATAGCGAACTGCTCGATGGACATTTGCTCTTCGAATGAATAGACATCTGTTTAAGTTCCCAAGTCATCCTTCCTCTCAAGAGGCCTTACAACCTCTTTCTCCATTCAACCAGAAAGTGCAGGTTGGTCCAGATAACAGACGACACTACAACCACAGTGAATGTTATTCAGTACTTCACAGGGGCGACTGGTCAAGATTTTAACTCACTCAAAATCCAATCACTTGTACAGAGTTAAAATTAGGCCCTCTGATGCAGTTGGAACAGTCAACCTTCACCTTCACACTCAAGTCTCTTGCAGACACAGTACCACCACATCCCCCCCCCCCCCCCCCACCCCACTCCGCCCCCCACCGCCCCTCAAGCTGTGTACTATAACTGGCAGTCTTGCAATGGCGGTAGTAGCTGGGTGTGACACCCTTGCTGTGTGCCAAGAAGCACTAAAATCCTTCCTTACTGGTGTGGTTTAACTGGTCCTCTCGTGATGGTTGAGCAATCAACATGTCCTGGATTAACTAAGATCTGCCCAATGATGTGGTGTAATAGCAATAATAGAAATAATAAGAGTCATATCCAAGGAAGAAATAAAAATGAGGAGATAAAAACTACACAGAATCCGAGTACATTTCACCCCTTCCAATAAAGGCCATATTCCATTTGCTTTTCTAATTATTTACTGTACTTGCATGAAAGCCTTTGGTGTTTCATGTACAAGGACACCCATATCCCTCTGAATCACAGCATTCTGTAGTGTCCCTCCATTGAAACAGTACTTTGCTATTCTATTCTTCTGGAGGCAGCATGGTGACACAGTGGTTAGCACTGCTGCCTCACAGCGCTAGGGACCCAGGTTCGATTCCGGCTTGGGTCACTGCCTGTGTCTACGTGGGTTTCCACCAGGTGCTCCATTTTCCTCCCACAGTCTGAAAGGCGTGCTAGTTAGGTGCATTGGTCATTCTAAATTCTCCCTCAGTGTACCCAAACAGAATGTGGCACATAGGTAATTTTCACAGTAACCTCATTGCGGTGTTAATGTAAGCCTACTTGTGACACTAATAAATAAACTTAAACAATGTGGATATACTCACTTCTGTCTGCTAACTTAACCTGTCTATCCCCTTCCAGACATTTTGTGCTGAATATTCGTTACAACTAAGAAGTGGGACCAGAAGTGGGCATGTTCCTGTCTCTGGCGTGTACTTGTGGAGGCTGTGTTGATGGGTGATGGCTGCCCTTCACTGAAGGAGACTGACCAATTTGACTAATCACAGTGCTATTGAGAGCATTCATCTTCACCTGCCATACCTCAATGAAGCCGAAGCCTTGATTCATAGATGGAGGTGGCAGACCATCGGGCCAATAATGCCTGATTTAATTTTTAATGCCGTTCCCCCCACAAGCAATCCCAATGGCCACAGAGCCACAGCTGTGGCCACAGACCATTCAGTGGTGGGATTTCTCTTTACAATGTCAGTCTGGCAGCTGTGACCACCTTTGATTTTTAAACTTTCTAAAGTTAAACTAATCTCCTGCTTGTGGAGCCCACTCGCTGTCTTTAATTGGAATTTTAATTAGGTAGCCTCTTAATCTGCTGACTCTTCCTAAACCTTGCTAAGATTCCACTGCCTACATTTCCCAACTTCCAACTTACATTTCAGTCCACCAGCGTGACTGGAAACCATGAATGAAACTCCAGCCCTTTGTATCCTCCTCACAACTCGCTTTCCTACCTATCTTTGTACCCCTCTCCAAATTTGACTGCAATGCACTTGGTCCTTTCATCAAAATGATTAATATAGATTGTAGGTAATTGAGGCCCCATCTCTGATCCCTGTGGCACTCCACTAATAAAATGATCCATTTATTCAAACTCTGTTTCCTGTTAGTTAGCCAATACCCTTTCTGTGCCAATATACCACCCGTAAAGTCATGAGCTGTTATATTTTGCTGTAATTTTTAACATGGCATCTATTAAATGCCTTTTGGAAACCCAAATACATTGCATCTACTGGTTCTCTTTTATCCACCCTGCTTGTCTCAAGCTTAAAGAACGCTAATAAATTTGTCAAACACAGTTTCTCTTTCATAAAACTGTGTTGAATTTGATTGTATTAAGATTTTCTAAATATACTGTGATTACCTCATTAATAATGGGTTCCAGCAGTTTCCCAGTGACAGATGTTAGGCTAATTGGACAATAGTTTCCTGAGTAACCTGAATAGGGATGTTACATTTGCAGTTTGCCAATCTGCAGAATCTAGGGAACTTTAGCAAGTTATAACGAATACGTCCACTATTTCTCAGCCACTTCTTTTTAAGACCCTTGGGTGCAGGCCATGAGATCCAAGGGACATGCCTTCCTTTAATCCTATTAACTTTCTCAGATTTTTGTTTCTAGTGATAATGGGCAGAATTTTCCCGTCTCGCCTGCCCAGGAAATCGTAGCGGGTGGGACAGGGACCATGCAAAGATCCGTTGACCTCAGGTGGGATTTACCGGCCTTGGGGCGAGTGCGGCCGGAGAATCCCGCCCAATGATTATTTTAAGTTTCATCCTTCCATTTTATCTGCTGATTTTCTACAATTATTGGCGTGCTTTTAGTGTTTTCTACTGTGAAGAGAGATATTTGTTCAATGCTCCTGCCATTTCCTTGATTCCCATTATTAATTCCCAGTCTTATCCTCAACAGGATCAACATTTACTTTAGCTACTCTCTTCCTATTTTATATACAAGGTACTGGAATTTTTATTGGCCTTTCAGTTTTTTGTTTGTTTACTTTCATGAGATATTTCCTATCTTTTTTAAAATAATACTTTGCTGGTTTCTAAAATGTTTCCAATCTGCTGGCCTATCATTGATTTTTGCAACATTTTATACACTCTTAATTTCTTTAGTTAGCCATGATAGTTAACCCAGTTTAGTTAACCCACCGAAGATGATAGTTCCTCCTTCTCATATCATCTTGGGTGGGATTTTCTGGTCCCATCCACTACAGGACTAGAAATTTCCCTCCGAAGTCAGGACCTTTTGCTGGTCTGTCAAATTTTCCACTCCACCCTCTATGATTCTTGTGGCAGCCAGGATTGGAAAATCCCACCTTTCCTTTCTCATTTGATTATACCTTTGTTGAGAATTATGTCTTAAAGATGTTCCACTGGTTGTCTACCATTTTATCTTTTAATCCATCTTATGATCATTTAGTACTGAGGTGAGGAGATAATACTTCACTCAAAGTGTTATGCATTCTCTACCCCAGAGGGTTGTGGGTGAGCCATCATTGAATGTAGTTAGGGCTGAGTTAGACAGACTTTTGATCTCTTGGACAAGGACAATGGGGAGTGTGCGGGAAGGTGATACTGAAGCCTAAGATCAGCCATGATCACATTGAGCAATTCGACGGGCTGTATGGTCTTCCCCTGCTCCTATGTCCCTTGTTCTTATGTAGGTGGGCAGGTAGGTGGCGGAAGAACACCCACAGAATTTTCCGGACCCCCTCACCTATAAACTTATCAGGGACCAAAATATTGTACTGGCTTCCTTGCCCTGTTTGAAATTTCTAACACCCCAGCTCTTAGTTTAAATCAATGCCCTGGTTTAGACATGGATGAAAAAAAGACAAATTTAAAATACTCACCAATCAATCACCTACCTGCTTTCAAGTGCAACATCATAGTTTTTGATTTGAGAGCAGTCCCTCCAACCTCTCTGCTGCTTGCTGGGCCTCCAGCCTCAATCTTTATTAAAGAGATTCTGCTTCTGTCGGTTCCCTCACAGGCTCGTCCACTTCCCCTGCCCTTTACTAGCCCTTTTAGAACCATTTTCCTGCCTCACTTAAGCTGGTTTGTTAATAATTTCAAACAATGGAAATAGGTTAATGGTTAGAGAGTTAATCCAGATATTGAAATTGAGCTATTGTGTCTTTTTTATCTTTGATGTAGAGCTTTTAGTAAGTTTTTTTTGAACTAAAGCTGAATTTTTCAAACTCTTTCCAGCTATTCCCACTCTGGAACTTGATGAGGACTGAAATTAAACTACAGATTTAACATTAACCAATGAACTGATTTATAGAGTCAAGTCAACTGGACAGAGAAAAACCAAGGAGTGGTTCAAAAAAGCTGTTTGTTTATCCTTTTTAGGTAGTTGTATCTGTCCAGTGATTTCTCAACAGTACGCAGGGCTATATTCTGGTTGAAGTGCAGTCAGGTTTTATTAAAAAGGTTCTTGTTTCAATTTAATAAAAGCACCACGATGTAGATGACCACAGGACTGAAGAGTATAAATGAGTTTTTTTGTCCATGTTATCTCTTTACATGAAGTTTTAATTCAGTGCTTTGTGTTTATCAATGTACAGTTCTTCCCAGGGGCACGGCATGAAGAGTATGAGGGACACATCCTTGAACTGTGGGTGCTGGTGGTGGAATGGGTGGATACATTACCTTTGTCCTCTGAATGCACAAAAATGTTGTTTCCGTTGAATAGTTTGGAGGGCGGAGTGCTCCAGTTACTTTGTTAACTCCACACTTTAAATGTGATTACACCTGTGCACTTCCATCTGGACTCTATTTCCCACTCGGTGCCTGGTTCGATGACTGTCACGTCTGTCTCTCCTGCTGATCTCAAGGATAGTAAGAGTTTTAACAACACCAGGTTAAAGTCCAACAGGTTTATTTGGTAGCAAATGCCATTAGCTTTCGGAGCACTGCTATCCACTCCATCTGATGAAGGAGCAGCGCTCCGAAAGCTAATGGCATTTGCTACCAAATAAACCTGTTGGACTTTAACCTGGTGTTGTTAAAACTCTTACTGTGTTTACCCCAGTCCAACGCCGGCATCTCCACATCATGATCTCAAGGATGACAGGGATAGTTGGATCCAGCGGTCCATTTATAGAACTATTTTTTCCCCCCATGTAATACCTTCCTCCCTTGAGGATTAATGGCAAAATGTGTTATGATTGGAGGGAAAAAGATAATGCTGATCCAAAGTGATGTTTTCACACTTTGTTCATGCTACAGGAAAGCTGCAAGTAGTTATCCACTGGAAATGACTGATGCTTGTTTCTGTCACTATGTTGAATTGGTTAGGCTGTGACATCCCTGTGCCCCAGAAACATCAGCCTCAATTTACTGCTGCATATTTGGAGCTGTATTTACGAGGCCTGCTGTCTAACTCCTTGCCTTAAAGTCAGGACCCCTGCAATGAGAAGCAGTGTGCCGTGTGGAGCTTAATTGACCAAAGCTGATTTGTTGAAACAGATCGATCATGCACACATTTAGCCTTAAGCCTGATGTTACCTGAAGCCCTTGACCTCTGCAGTCTGGGTCACTGAGCGACCGCCAGCCACTTGACCTTTTCATTGTTAGCAGTGTCACCATTTCCTTCAGTTCCGTGCGGGGATTGCTAACATAGGGGTCACTGATCTGACTTTCCAACCCAGTGGAGTGTAGACATCCCCTGAGAGCATTTGTGGCTGTTTGATATCGTTTGACTGAAGCATTTGCTCTCTTTTGGATGTTGACAAAGTTGTGGACAAATTAGAAAGCTTCCCGTGAGTTGTGAACGACACTGGCCTATTTTATAATCCATATTGTTGAGTTTTGCACATTTAAAATATTTCCAGCAAAGTTACCGTGTCTTGGGGAGAAGCAGCTGACTCCAAGAAGTGAAGTTAATGAAGAAATGTAAATTAACCCTTGGAGTACTACTCTTGGGAGGAGTGATAAAGCTGTTTCAGCACACTGGAAAATCTCTTTGCAGAACATGTTACATGAATTATGCAAAGTATAATATAATGCAATGGGCAGCTGTCATTCAATTAAGCTCTTTTCCAGGGTAACTTAGTGCCTCAACTTTTAAAAATGATGGGCAAGATTCTCTGGCCTCCTAACCACGTGTTTCCCACCGGCTGGAGATGGCGCGTTGTTTGCTAGCGACAGAATTCTCTGGTCCCGCTGCTATCAATGGGAATTCCCATTGATGTCAACCCACGCAGGCGGGGAACCTGCAGGTGGGAAACCTGCAGGCGGGGAACCTGCAGGTGGGGAACCTGCAGGCGGGGAACCTGCAGGCGGGGGTGTGCTGCCAGCAGGACTGGAGAATTCAGCCAGCGTCAACAGTCAGAGAATTCCGCCCATTCTGTTGCTTTCAGCAGCAGACCACAGGTAGAAAATCTCCATAAAAAGCATAACATTCAATGCATACATGTTGAAAGATAAACAGTCATGTCATAATTTAAGAGCTCATGATATCTGGTCATACAGCAAGGGTTCAACCTTAAAATGCTGGAAAAACTCAGCAGGTCTGGCAGCATCCAAGGAGAGAGAAACTGAGTTAACGTTTCAAGTCCATATGGGTATTCTTCAGAGCTTTTGCTTTTATTATTAGACAAATACCTTGAATGGGTGAATTGTCTTTTGAGGAAAGGTTGGACAGGCTAGGCTTGTATCCACTGGAGTTTAGAAGAGTAAGAAGTGACAATTGACGGAGAGTAAACTTGTTCTCACTGAGAAGGTACTGAACCAACGGGGCCAATTAATACCTGAGTGTGAGCGTCATTCTATGTACCAGCAGAGAAGATGGAAGATGAAACTCGAGCAATGGACTACATTGGTACAATACAATATTCATCAGACAGTGGTGATCCTTTGTAAATGCGTCCACACCTATCCATCCACCAAAAGTGGTAGTCCAGGATGCAATCAGTGAAAAATGACCAGAACTAGAGAAAGAATCAAACTGTACAATGTCCATCTCTTTCACATTGGAAAGACACTGATCTTACTGCTACACCCAGGCACTGGAAATTGAGGGAAAGCACCAAGGTGATCAAATGCCTTCCTCAAAACTTCCTATTCTGCCTAAACAATTAGTTCCAGAGGCAGCAGCAGGATTATCCAAGACATAAGATCAAGAGGCTACAATGAGTCATCACTCCAGAAGTAAAGAAAGACAGACAAAATCGTCAAAAGGAACTAGAGTCGACTCAACAGACAAGGATAGAGAACATATTAAAGGTAAAGAAAGGGATGAACCCACAAAATCAAATCAGCAAGAAGAGGAAAAAGAGGATGAAATCTAGATCCAGATACAAGAACCAGATGTTAAGGTTTAAACTGATAATGCATCAGATACTGCAACTCTTACCAAAGACCCACCAAGCCCATCCAAAGAAGTCCAAAGGGTGGACCTGACAAGGACATGATCAGAGAGAATCGTGAAACCTCCAGACTGACACAACTGATGAAGTCAGAGACTTGGGGGAAGATGAGGCTAGTATACAAATATAAATGTAAAATATATTTGGACAAAGACATGAGGAGGTAGTGGGGATGCAGTATTCAGGCGTTCAGGGCTGAAAGGGCTATTGTGTGGGGCTGGAGAAACAATACCACCCACATGATGATGTAAGGGACAGACACATGATTAAGAGTCGAGAAGGAGAAAGCTCGTGGCTTTGACTGGCTAACTTCAGTATCCTTGTATGTCTGTATTAAGTTATATTAATCCAATAAACCTGTTATTGTTCAGACATATCTAAGTCTCTGAAATTGTTCCTTAGCCAGTCACAACCAAAATACAACATTTGTCATGACTTGAGCTTTTGCTTTGAGCCGTGTATTTGCCAAAGTTTATTGTAACTCTCCCTTCAGTGCACATCCTCCTCTGTGGACTTGTTCAGTTTTCAGAATTCCTCTCGTGTTCATGGGACACTGATGTGAGCTGCTGGTAGTTTGTGAGAATTTTGAAACGATGGTTGCGAGCACCTTGTGAAAACATACGGGAGATCATTTAGTAGGCTACCGGTGACCCGTAAAATTGTTTAAGAAGCTGTTTGTGAAGAGGTGGGGGGAGCGGTGGGAGTATATATGTGCATGGAAGACTAGTGTTTGCCTGCGGAGGAAATAGGATTGAAAAAGCTGTTTGTATCTGAAAGCCAAGTGAAGAAACTACTGCATGAATACATAACCATTTCAAAGAATTTGCAGGGTGTGGTACGAATTTGATTTCAAGGCTGCATTTAGACATATGCATCTTGTGCGTGTGTCTAAAATTTCCTCATTTAATTTTCTGCTTATGCTAATGTGCAGCATATTTGTTTGCGTATAAGGGTAATTCAATCCCCTACCCAGCCCACCCCATATCCTACTTGAAGCTCTGTAATAGATCACCTACTGATGGATTGAGGTACAGTGGCACAGTGGTCAGCACTGCTGCCTCACAGTGTCAGGGACCTAGGCTCAATTCTGGCCTCAGGTCACTATCTGTGTGGAGTTAACACATTCTCCCCATGTCTGCATGGGTTTCCTCCGGGTGCTCCGGTTTCCTTCCACAATCCACAGGGGATTAGCAGGGTAAATATGTGGGGTTACGGGAATAGGGCCTGGGTGGATTGTGGTCGGTGCAGACTTGATGGGCCAAATGGCCTCCTTCTGTACAGTAGGGACTCTATGATTCTATGGTACAAAAACAGAAAATGCTGGAAAATTTCAGCAGGTCTGACAGCATCTGTGGGGAGAGAATAGAGTCAATGTTTTGAGTCTACATGGCCCTTCGTCAGAGCTGGGTCTGTTTCTGTTTTTGTTTCAGATTCCAGTATCCGCAGTATTTTGCTTTAACCACTGAATTACCTATTGTGACAATAAGAATGAAAAAAGTGGCCATCCAACTATTTTCTGCGTGGATGAATCTTCATTATTTTGCAATGTAAATAGCATTCTTTGATAAATATAAAGTGCTATTGCAGAAATAAAAGTTTCGTAGAAAATAATGGAAACCAAATCTGGCTGTTTTCGGAAATATAGCTATGCTTTCATCTTGGAGTTTAGAAGAAGTTGGTTAATTATGGTTAAAGCATATTGTAGCAACAACTGTCCCAAAATACATAAACTATGGAAGGTCTGTAAATGGCCAGGCCTCACATTATGGCTAAGATGTACCTCCTAATCACCAGTTTATGAGTTGGCTTCATTTTGCCTGATAATGGACCATAATGACATTTCACCAAGCTGTATTACACAAGTAAAGTGTCCACCAGTCGGACATTCAGTATTGCATGAGTTATGGGACTGTCTAAAAATATTCAGTATCTTTAGTTCAGTTATACCCAGACTGCAGACCCTGCTGTCATAACCTAGGTTCAGTATGAGGAACATGAGAGAAGTCTTCTGTTGATTTATCATCTTTTCACTAAAAGAGTGATTTACTCATAGTCAACATTTTTGGAAACTAATTTTGTAATGTGTGAATGCACTGAGGCCATTTTTGCTTGGCAGATAGCATTATCTTTAGCATGCCATTGTAAGGCAGGAATGAGGAGGATATTTCACAGGTAGAGGGTGATCTGGGGTCAGCAGGGTTGGCAGGTTACAGTGAAATTTGTACACATTGGTACTGGCAAGAAACAGATTGGGAGGGAGGCTGGCTTGCAATGGCACCTGTGATTTTATGTGGACTGTATTATATCACAGGTCAGGTGCCAATCGGTTTGAGCATTATTTAGAATCACAATAGCAAAGAAGGAGGCCATTCAGCCCTACATTTTTGTGTCAGTTCACTGCAAAGGCAACTCAGCTAAAACCCTCAAACCCACCCTTTCCCTGTCACCCTGCAAATTATTCTCTTCAGTGTAGAATAGAATAGAGTCCTACAATGCAGAAGGAGGCCATTCGGCCCATCGAGCCTGCACTGACAACAATCCCATTCAGGCCCTATCCCTGTAACCCCACGTATTTACCCTGTGAGTCTCCCTGACACCAAGAGGCAATTTAGCATGGCCAATCAACCGAACCCACACATCTTTGTGTGGGAGGAAATTGGAGCACCCGGAGAAAACCCATGCAGACACGGGGAGAATGTGCAAACACCACACAGATAGTTACCCGAGGCAGGAATTGAACCCGGGTTCCTAGTGCTGTGAGGCAGCAGTGCTAACCACTGTGCCACCGTTCCTAATTTCCTTTCAACAGCTGTGATTGAATCAGTCTCCACCATACTCTCAGGCAGCACATTCTAGATCCTAACCACATGCTATGCAAATCAATTTTTCCTTATGTAGTCTTGAATGTTTTTGCTATTCACCTTAAATCAGTGTCGTCTGATACCCTCTGCCAATGGGGTCTTCCTTTATAATCTGTCCAGACCCTTTTTGAATACTTCTATCATATCTCCTGTCAGCCTTCTCTGAGGAGAACAGCCCCATTTTCCCACTCTATTGAGACTGAGCTTAATTGTGGTTCCCCCATCCCCGGAAAAATTCTCATATACGCACCCTGTCTAATGCCTTCACATTCTTCCTCAAGTTTAATGCCAGTTTAATCAGAATTTTTGTCATGTAACAGTTCAGTGTCTCCATCCTCTTTCTATATTGAACTCTTTGTAGTTTGGTTATTCTAAAGCTTTGTTAACATACTGTGCTGCTTCCTTGATATTTTTCCAGGAGACAGAGCGTCTTTACCAACTCAGTGCTAGGCTCTTCAGCTCACAGAGTCACTACCGCAACTGGTGTGCTAGTGAACCATGAAGTGTAAGAACACCTTTTATCTGACTTTTGAGATTATCTGACATGGGCAGAGATTGTAAAGGTTCTACAATGAGCCAAATGGGCTAGTGGGGGGGGGGGGGGGGGGGGAGTCACCTCCGTTCCAGCTTGACATTGCTGTTCATTGACCTCTGTTAGAAGTGCACATGCTGGGATCTCAAATTTAGCTGCAAAAGAAGAAATATGAAAGTTGAAGGCACTGCAACTGGATCAACATGAACCTTTTCAGTGGTCAAATGTGCATTGGATCACAATTTAATCAGTTCTCACAAACTATAGAAAAATACTTTTAGTTTTAAGTTTAATTATTAGTGTCACAAGTAGGCTTACATTAACACTGCAATGAAGTTACTGTGAAAATCCCCTAGGAGCCACACTGTTCGGGTATACTGAGGGAGAATTTAGCATGGCCAACACACCTAACCAGCGCATTTTTCGGACTGTGGAAGGAAACCGGAGCACCCGGAAGAAACCCCCGCAGACACGGGGAGAACATGCAGACTCCACACAGACAGTAACCCAAGCCGGGAATCAAACCTGGGTCCCTGGTACTGTGAGACTGCAGTGCTAACCATTGGGCCACCATGCCACCACTGTACTCAAAATTTATCCAAGATTTACATTCAAAGTATAAATAAACAAAAATTATGCTTCACCTACACTCATCTTGAATTCATTGTAAACTCCTGGATTTAGCTAATTTGTTATTCTGGAATCTGCATACTGTATGCTGGATAAAGGTTCTTCATCATTGCGACCCTGCCAATGTCCAGCTGGAAGCTTGTCTGAAAATGTTAATGAGTGGTTTCTAAGCCTATTGTAGTCAAGAACATTCAGTTTTAGACAATCTCCAGAAGGGATAGGTTAAGCTGTTGGCAGCTTTACAATTGCGAACAGTTGGCTGTATGACGAAATATGTATACAGCTAGATTGAAGTGTATATGAACTGAATCATTCAAAATTCTTTTTAACCCCCACCTCCCCTCTTGCCCAAACCTGAAAAAGCTGTGTGTCGTCCTTAGAAATTGGCTTAAATTCCTGACAAGCCAAAACAGCTAAAATAGCTGGGGGTCCCATTGTTGTGGCAATTGTAAGTTCAACATGTAGCTGAAATATATACTAACCAGTTACTATCTGTTACTGAAGTATATACACTAGATTCTGCCAGTACTGCTTTGTACTCATGTTGTAATTAATAATAACTTGTCATCGCAAAATGATTTTGTCATTATCTATAAAGTCATAATCAAAATCTGGTGTGCTATTTTCACTGATAATAGAGCACATTTCCAGTTAAAGTTACAGTTGTGGACAGCATGGTGGCATAGTGGTTAGCATTGCTGCCTCACAGTGCCAGGGAAGTCTGGTTCGATTCCTGGCTTGGGTCACTGTCTGTGTGAAGTCTGCACGTTTTCCCTGTGTCTGCGTGGGTTTTCTCCGGCTGCTCCGGTTTCCTCCCCTGAACAGGCGCCGGAGTGTGGCGACTAGGGGATTTTCATAGTAACTTCATTGCAGTGTTAATGTAAGCCTACTTGTGACACTAATAAATAAGCTTTAAACTGTAGTGGCCTCTGGTTTGCCACTGCCTCAACCATTCCTTAAAGTGGAGGGCAGTTTCCCATTGACACAGCTGAAAGAACACCAAGCTGACCACACTCCTCATGAGTTATTCAGTTTGTTCCTTCAGACTCCTGAAGGATAATTGATGGAATCTTTTCATTGAATCCAAAGTCTTGCATGAAGTTATTATTTTTTTTCAAATATATTTCTATTATTCATTCGTGGGACATGGGCGTCACTGGTGGGCCAGCATTTATTGCCGAAAGTCGATTACATTTCGATGGCTCTGGAGTCACATGTAGGCCAGACCAGGTAAGGACGGTAGATTTCCTTCCCTGAAATACATTAGTGAACTAGATGGGGTTTTCTGACAATCGAGAATGGTTTCATAGTCATCAGTAGATTCTTAATTCCAGATTTTTTTTATTGAATTCAAATTGCACCAACTGCCATGGTGGGATTGGAACCCCAAACATTAGTTGAGTTTCTGGATTAATAATCTAGCGATAATACCACTCGGCCATCGCCTCCCCTTATATATATATATTGTTACTTTTATTTTTTATAAATCAAAATTATGGCTTAAGAACATGTCAAGAGATCACATTGAATAACAACATGCCATTGATCAATCATAAAATAAATTATCACAGAATTAAATTGGCCCGTGTTAAGGAAAAGCAGCGTTGGGGCTCTTAGTTTTAATTTGAGGAACCAAGTTGTCTGATCAAGGCTCTCGACAGAGAACATAACTGAGGATGAAAACATCAAAAAATAAATCAAATAAATCAGGATTTTGTGATTGGGTGTCCCCAAGATTGTAGGAGGAAGGCCAGATTAATGGAGGAAATAATGATGCCAATGCAGCTTAAATGTTGCTTTACAAAGCGATGACGCTTGACAATTGCATATTGAATGAGTGTGGGCATGTCTTTGAGCAAAATTTTATATTGGTAATTTAGGTAGTGCCAAGTGTTTACGTTGTGGACAATCAGAAGTTTAGTTATTGAATTTTATTCCCCAGTAGAGATTGCTTTGTGTACACAAGTTACTTGGTCTAGTTTTCTAAAAGTGTAACAGATGCACGCAGCTAAATTCAGTAACTCTGGTTCATGCAGATATGTGTGTTTTAAGATTGGATTTGTGTTGTGCCTTTTCCGAAGATATTCACCTCTGCACATCGTCATTCCCAGCGTTAAGTAAACATTATAGGATTCCATAGACTCCAGATTTAATCTTTAACCAATACTAAAATGTCCAATATTATTTTAAGCAATTTGATACAATGAAAATTAACAAAACATAATGGCAGTAACCAAATGAAAGATAAATAAGTTACTTGTAAATATTATGGCTGCACAGTAATTGCTAATTTGTAAGAGTTTCTCAAGGACAGAAGCAAAACTTTGTTTATAGTAATTGAAAAAAAGCTGAACAAATTGAATTAAACAGACTGAATAATGTCACAACAAAAAAGATGCAAACTTGAAGTAGGTTGGGTCAGGCTTGAACTTGGGTGTGTTTGTGAGGAAGAAACAAAGTACCACTGTCCTCCTTTTGATAATTTGACAAAGTACCTGTCATAAGAGAATTGCAGACATGTGTGACATTTTTCGAGGTGAAGGGACTGAAATGTTTACCTAAGCGAGTGGTGTGACTGTGTCCTTGAATGATTAATATGAGCTCTGTAAATACTCTTTTAAGATGGTTTGTGAAATATAGGTACAATATTTACAGTGACAACTGCTTCAAGCATTTCAAAGTTAAAAGCAAATGGCTGTATCAAAAAAGAAGGAAAGGCATTCTATTAGCTCGCCCATAAATTTGCTGCCACTCCTGTCTGTGATGATCTAATTATTATCGTGGGTAAGCATGAAATGTTTATTAAATGATCAGATTATAGCTGACCAACTTCAATGTTCTTCAGCACTCTATATGGCCTAAGCTTCAGTTCATTTTATCAAACAGTAGGTATGTAACTGTTATGTGAAAAATATGACAATCAAAAGCCCCCATAGAATCTGTAATTTTGAGCTCATATTGAACAACAGTAATTTGCATGAATTTTGTTTTAAATTTGACTATAATAGAAAGATTTTTAAGGAAGGGGCAGAGCACAACTTAATTGGACATCTAGACAGTGGGAAAATAAAAACAGATGTTTCCATTTCAGTATCCTGCAGGGAGGCTATTTGCTTCTTTGATTGTTTTTTGTGAACTGAGTTATAAGCTAATGTACATGGAAGCATTAGAACTGGACCTGCCGTTCAGCCTTACAGGCCTGTTCATCATTCAGTTAGATCATGGCTGATCAATGCCTTTGTTCCATATCTCTTGGGTAAGGACTCAACAAAATCTATTAATCTCAGCCCTGAAAATTTCCATTCACCTAGCATTCGCAATCATATGAGGGAGAGAATTCCATATTTTCACTCGGTGGGAAAAGGTCTTTTTTTCTCATTTCACCCCTATAAAGCCCATTTCTAATTTTAAGATTATGTTGCCTAGTTCTCCCCACAGCTGCTGCCTGACCAGCTGAACGCTTTTTAATGAATATCACTTAGCACAAATTGTCTATAAAAGAACACTACAGAGGTTAGACTGACTGGCCTGTAATTTCCTGGTTGATCCTGACCTCCCTTCTTGAATAATGGTATCAGATTGACTGTCCTATAATCCCCTAGCACCTCTCCGTTGGCCAGAGAGGAATTGAAAATGATTCCAGCGTCACTGCTGTTTTCTCCCCTTCCTCACTCAACTACCTGGGATACATTTCATGCAGCCCTGGAGATTTATCTATTTTAAGCCTGTCAAACCACTTAAAACCTCCCCTCTGTCTTTGATTGTATCGCAGTCCTCTCTGATTTCTAAACCCATGTTGTCTCTCTCACTAGTGAACACCGATGCAAAGTATTCATTTAGAATCCTACCTACGTCATCTGGTTCCGCACACAAATCACCACTGTGGTCCTTAATGGGTCCTATTCTTTCTTTCGTTATCCTGAGGAACTCCTGCAGTGAAGTCCTGGACTTGAGATGATTGACCTCCAATCACCGCAACCATCTCCCTTTGTCCAAGGTATTACTCCAACCAATGGAAAGCTTTCCCCTAATTTCCATTGACTGCAGATTTGTTTGGGCTCCTTCATGCTGCATTTGGTCAAATGCTGCCTTGATGTCAAGGGCAGTCGCCCTCACTTCACCTCTTAATTATAGCTACTTGAACCAAGACTATAAAGAGGTCAGGAACTAAGTGACCCTTTTGAATCCCAAACTGAGTGTTAGTGATCAGGTTATTAGTGAAGGAGTGTTGCTTGATAGCACTGCCATTCACACTTCCACATTTTTGTTTGTGATTGAGGCTAGACTGATTGTGTGGTACTTGGCCAGGTTAGATTTGCCCTGTTTGTGGAAAGGACACAGCTGGGCATTTTTCCACATTGCCGGGTAGATGCCAGTTTTCTGGAACAGCTTGGTAAAGGGAACGGCAAGTTCTGGAGAACAAATCTTCAGTGTGACTGCCAAAATGCTGTCAGGGCCCATAGCTGTCTTGATATCACATGAAGTGAACCGAATTGGCAGAAGACTGACATCTGTGATGCTGGGAATCTTTGGAGGAGGTTCAAATCTGTCTCTCATGATAAGTTCCAGTATGTTGCCCATAACTGATATTACAGCAGCAGGTCTACTTTCACTCTCCCTTCCTTCTGAAGTAGTGGATAATAGTTTTTCCAATTTAAAGGATGGCACGGCAGCACAGTGGTTAGCACTGCTACCTCACAGCCACCAGGGACCTGGTTCAATTTCGGACTTGGGTGACTGCGGAGTTTGCACGTTCTCTGCATGAGTCTGCATGAGTTTCCTCTGGGTGCTCCGGTTTCCTCCCACACTCCAAAGATGTGCGGGTTAGGTAGATTGGCCATGCTCGGGGGGATTAGCAGGGTAAATATGTGGGGTTATGGGGATAGGCCTGGGTGGGATTGGTGTCGGTGCAGGCTCGATGGGCCGAATGGCCTCCTTGTGCACTGTAGAGATTCTATGAAAGGCACAATTCCTGAATATAGAAAGCTTTGGGCAGTGAGGACTAATGCAATAGACATTTCAACACCTATCTCTTTAAATAACCTGGGCTTTGTCACTGTCAGATCCAAGAGATTTTTTCTTTTTCTTAAGTATTTCTCTTTTCATTTTTTTTTTAGAAAAACTTGCATTAAATTCATTAAGTTTCTCCTTTTTCTTTAGGTTCCATTGTATTTGTTTCTTTTCCTGCACTTTGTAAATGGATGGAAAATGCTCATTTAACAAGTCTGCTATTATTTTGTTTGCTAACTATCAAAGAATCCAAAGATGTGCCGGTTAGGTGGATTAGGCATGGTAAATGTGCAGGGTTATGGGGATAGGGTGCCAGGGAAGGGCATGGGTAGGATGCTCTTTCGGAGAGTCGGTGCAGACTCGATGGGTCGGATGGCCTCTTTCTGCATTGTAGGGATTCTATGGTTCTGGAGATCACAAGTATCTTTGTTGTTTTGCTTTCTTTTTTTCCACAGCTCTTTTGTTCAGTTCAATGTGTAGAATGTCCTATTATTTCCTATATTTAACCAACAAAAAAAATCATTGTGGCTATATTCATGTTATGAAACATGATCTGATATTGCCTATTATTCAGGTCACCTTGCTCTTTACATTAATATGCTAGAGTTTACTTTAGAAGTTTAAATAGAGTAACTGCAGAAGGAATTGAGAATGAAAGAAAGTCCCTTTCTAACATCAGGATGTCTCAAAATGTTTTATAACCAATGAATTGAGGTGCTGTGACTATTGTAACGTAGAAAGTGTACTATAATATCACCTTTTGTAACTATAGCTGATTTTAAGGCAGTTGATAATAATAAGTTCATGGAATCTCAACAGTGCAGAAGGAGGCCATTCAACCCATCGTGTCTGCTGTGACAACAATCCATCCAGGCCCTATTGCCATAACCCTGCTAGTCTCCCTGACACTAAGGAGCAATTTAGCAAAGCCAATCAACCTAACCTGCACATCTTTGGACTGTGGGAGGAAAACGGAGCACCCGGAGGAAACCCACGCAGACACGGGCAGAACTTGCAAACTCCACACAGTTACCCAAAGCCAGAATTGAACCAGGGTCCCTGGAGCTGTGAGGCTGCAGTGCTAACCACTGTGCCGCCATGCCACCCTATTATGTATGCATACGTTAAGGAAGTGACTTGTTTGCTTTTATGTTACAAGTAAATTTGATCATTTTCTTTTTCAAATGGAGTAATCATAATTAGTTTTATTTGCCTATCGCCTATTGAGTAGAACTATTTATACTTGGAACTCTTGAACCAACTGCTGAATCCGTAGCATCAAACATAATGCGTTGAATATTTGAAATTAACTATCCCAAAATGTTCAATTCTTTAACAGTTTATTTTCAATGCATGAGAAAGAAAATCTTCTCAAGTTTGTGGGCCCCTATATTGTGCTGTGAGAAGATGGGATAAGCAATGATGGTTCCTACACCTCTAAATGAGGTGCATTTCCCACCTAGTTTATCATTATTCTTAAAATGTGGAACAAAATATGGATTCCATGGTGAATAATTTATTGGGAAAATCTGGGAAAAGAGAAACTTAAGCAATTTTATGAGTTCGATCATCAATATCTGCATGGTGCTATGAATTGAGAGGCATCAGGACCTTAATAATTCTTTTAATAACGTAACTTTTTTCCTCTGAAGTTGTTAAAATGAGTTGACACAACAAATGGAAGCAAACTATTTCCTGTAGAGAAAAAGGATACTTCTGCCATGTTAACTGTAGGCAAAAGGTAAGTGTTAAAGGAAATGCACCTCGTTTAGTGGTTTTGCAGTAATAAAGTTTTATATAACTTATTTGTTTTTGGAAACCTTCCAGATGCTACACAGCAAGTGGAATACAACAGGAAGGAATGGACTTGGATCCTATAAATCCTAATTCTTTCAATGGTTTCTTGTAACTGCAGTGGCATTCTTCTGTGTTAATGCAGAGCAAACAAGTTGGAAAGGCTGTGTTTCACAATGGAATGCCAAAGGGTGAAATGCTACAGTATGTCAATTAGATACTTGTTAAATAATATTAACTGCATTTCAGGCCAGGACAATTTTTTTCTTATTTTTTTTTCCATGCTACTAATTTCATAAATTGGTCAGAGATTCTCTGGTTCTGTCATGGCAGATTCTCTCTGATATGCAGACATGGCCACAGTTTGACGATCATAATTACAACCATATGTAAAAAGTATGAGCATGACAAAAATATCTCTTATTTACAACCCTGACTTATAAAATATGCCACAGCATGACCAATGGGAATTATAGGGTATATTCAAAACTGTACATTCTTTTGGGTTTGGAATAATTAATGTTTCTCTATGGCTTTTTAGGCATTTAACTCTCTATCTGTCTGAGGTTTGAGGAAACCACAACCACAGTGGTTAAATTTTATGGTCTCTATCTTAAGCTGCTTTCAGCAAGCGCTTCCCAATTTCTCTCGGGCTGAGGACAACCACACTGAACCATTATGATAAAGGATTATTATGAGCTTTGTCAATGTTGTGTCACAACTTTGTCTTTCCTTTACTCCTTCTTGACTGTTTTCACCATTTCTATGTTCAAAACACAGCTTTTTTTCCTCTGACAATGTTAATAAATAAAACTTATCAGTAATGGAAAATCACTGACCTGTTCGAGAGTTTTTATTCGGATGAGATTATGAGGTTAAACCAGAATAAATTTCCTCAACTGTTAGTTAAATGAATATTCATCATTTTCCTTCAACCATTTGAGCTCTTAAAATCCTTTGTTGCTAATGGGTATCTACCCAGTGTGAATTTGAAATGTGTTTCTTGTGATTGATTTTGAGAAATTCAGGGGGCCTTTTTTCAAGTTTGATTCGTCATTTTGTTTGAAGTTTCAAGTGTTACGTTCATACTGAAATGCAGCTGTTTTCTGCTTCCCCCCCCAAAGTTTATCCATTGATATGTTGGATTAAAGTGTAAGGATTCTGGTCATTTTCAGCACGTAAGTCGCCTGCTTACACAGGATGGGGATAGCATGACATTGACAACCTTTCTTTCTGCTGTTGCATGATAAGGTAGGTTGGATTTTGTCAAGGTGGCAAAGTGCAATATTGGTTTGTTCAGTAAATTTCAGTAAGTTTTTTTTAGGCAGTCACCAAAGCTCATAGGTAAATTCTACACTTTTAAACTCTCCAGAACATCTTTATATAATAATTATTTGAAAGCACTTCTGCCTTGCATATATTTCACCATTTATTGCTCACAAACTTCAGATGAGAATGCTGTTTAAATACGGTTTCTATGGCAACATTTTAGTTGGTTCTAAGGTTTTACAATAATTTGCCTATTGGGATGACTTTGTGCTTTTATTAGCGAGGTAGGGAAATGTGGGCTAGGAAGGCACGTAAATTCAAAGAACACTTTGATGTACTTATAATAGGGCATTCAAAACGATGTCACAACATTAATTATCAAATATAAGCTACATCTTTTTATACTTATTGGAGTTCATATTCATATGCATAAAAACAGCTCCTATTATGATTTGAAGTTCCTCTCATCTCATTCTTTGTCAAGTATGATAATTATCGTACGCTATTTAAAGAGGCAGCATCTATTTTCCCCCTATTGTTTAAATCTGCTCAAGTCAGACTAGATAACTGCTTAAAATCTGCAGGTGGTCTTAAAAATGAACTTTTGATATGAGACTTAAGCTGTGGTTAAGCCATAAATCAGTACCGAGGGCCCTAACTCATTAGTTAAAGGATGTAATTTTATTCTGATAATCCAGAATTGAAAAAAATGGTAGCTTTTTAAAAAATTCTTTCTGGGATATAGGTGAGGCTGGCAAGGCAAGCATTTATTGTCCATTCCTTGAGAAGGTGGTGGTTGGTTTGTGGTTTGGTTTCCACTTTGAATTATATTTGACTCTCTCTTTTGGTAACTTTTGGCCTGTGCTGTATTGGGAAGGTTTCCTTCTACATATGAGTGACTTTGGTCTAACACCGATATGTTTCTTCAAAAACTCTTTTATTTACTTTATAGTACATTCTAAGTTTCAGGGTAAATACATCTCTCTCTTGCTAAGAACATTCCATCTTTTGTCAGTCTCTTGCGTATGACTGTTGATGCCACCGTTACATCTTGATGCACATCACTCCCTCATTAGCATAACTTTTAACCCATTATTCGACAGTGGTGAATTTCCTTCTTGAATTGCATCTAGTTCACCCACAATGAGCTTAAGGAGTGAGTTCCAGAGTATTGATGCAGCAACAGTGAAGGAATGGTGATATAGTCCCAAATTAGGACGGTTTGTGGTTTGGAGGGAACTTGCAGGTGGTGGTCTTCCCAGGCTACCCTAGTCCTTCTAGCTATTATAGGTTGTAGGTTTGGAAGGAGCCTTGGTGAGTTGTTTATTTACGCCTTGTATACAGTAAAAACTGCTGTAACTGTGCATTGGTCGTGGAGGGCTTGAATGTTTAGGTTGGTGGAAGGGGTGCCGATCAAGCAGGTTGCTTTGTAATGGATGGTGTTGAGTTTCTTGAGTGTTGCTCAAGCTGCACTCATCCAGGAAAGTGGAGAGTATTCCATCACACTCCCAATTTATACCTTGTCGATGGTGAACAGGCTTTGGAGAGTCAGGATGTGGGTTACTCACCATTCAACAACCAGCCTCTCACCTGTTCCTTTAGCCACAAAATTTTTATGGCTAGTCCCATTAGGTTTCTGGTCTAACCACCCCAGTTGATAATGGGGGATTCAGCAATATTAATGACGTTTAATGTCAAGGGAGATGGTTAGATTCTCTCTCCTTGGCACTTCTGTGGTGTGAATGCTGCTTACCAATTATTAGCCAAGCTAGAATGTTGTCCAGATCTTGCTGCATGTGAATATGGATTGTGTCAGTATCTGAGGAGTCGCAAAAGGTGCTTAACATTGTGCAGTCATCAATGAACATCCGCACTTCTGACTTTATGATGGAAGGATGGTCATCTTCATTGCTGAAGAAGCTGAAGATAATTGGGCCCTGAGGAACTCCTGCAGCAATACCCTGCTGCTTGTTGATTGGCCTCCCACAACCACAACCATCTTCCTTTATGCTAGGTATGACTCCAACCAATGGACAGTCATCCTGCTGATTCCCACTGACTCCAGATTTGCTGAAGCTCCTTGATGCCTTTGACTTGGTCAAATTCATTATTCACACTTGACAAATCTGCTGGGAAACCTTCAATTCGAATTATAAATTTATAGCAACCCATTGACATCTGATGTATCTCACAAAAAAGAGCATAATCCGTTCACGGATTTATAAAGACCGATCATGGTTGACTAATTCATTGAATTTCCTGATGAAGTAACAGAGAAGGTTGATGAAGGGAATGCGGTGGATGTTATCAACATGGATTTTATGAAGGTGTTTGACAAGGTAGCGGATTAAGGGCTGGTTAACAGAACTGTGGCTTATAGAATCAACAGAATGGTAGAAACTAGGAGCAGGAGTAGGTCGTTCAGTCTATTCAATATCATCATGGCTGATTCTCTATCTCAACACTATACTTTCGTGCTCTCCCCATAACTATCTGATGTCTTTAGAGTCTAGAAATCTCTCTAATTCCTTCTTAAATACACTCAGTAATTTGGCAGCCACAGCCTTCTGTGGTAGAGAGTTCTGTACGTTCACCACCCTTTTAGTAAAGACGTTTCTCCTCATCTCAGTCCTAAATCCCGGCCAATCCCGTGCCCTGAGATTGTGACCCCTTTGTTGTAGGTTCCCCCCCAGCCAGAGGGAACAACATCCCTGCATCCAGCCTGTCCAGCCCTATCAGAATTGTACACACTTCAATTGGATCCTCTCTCATTCTTCAAACTCCAGCGCATACAGGACCAATCCCCCCTCATATGACAATCCTGCCATCCCAGCAATCAGTCAGGTGAATGTTTGTTGCATTCCCTCTCTGGAAAATATACCCTTTTTTAGATAAGGAGACCAAAACTTCACACAATACTGATGTGGTCTCACCAAGGCCCTGTAAATGACTTTATGGTCTTGATTGGAGGGGGCACCAAATAAAATGGCTGCTGAGTGGGGCTGGATTATATTTCCGTCTCCCGTTTCCTGCCTGTGACATGAAAATCTGGCCCTATGACTCCATAACTATCTAAAATGTTTTATATTGCAGCGATATTGTAAATATCATAAACATATTATAAAAATTTTAAATATCATAAACATTATTTGTGTGATATTTATTGTGAAATCACGTATATTTTAGGGCACGTATGCAATCTTACTCAAAATAGTGAATCAAAAAATATCTTCACAAATCCATTTAGATTGTTCCTACACATAGTGAACAGAGCAATGTTTACCCCGGTACTCCTTTGATATACTTTCTTTGTGGCAGTGTTATTGTTTCCTTGTGTAAATTTACCACAGGTTCCATAACGTGTCAACATTGCAGTTTTAGGATTCTACACTGAGGAAGAAATTAAGATATTGAGATATTGTGGTGGTATTGTGCACTGAATACCATTGGAATTATATATGGTATGAAAACAGGCCATTCTGCTCACCCAATCCATGCAGGGTTAATGTTCCACTCGAACCTCTTCCCATCATTTGTTTAACTCTGCCAGCAGAACCTCATCTGCTTACCTAACCACCCCATAAATGCATTTATACTGTTTGACTCAACCACTGCTTTGGCTAATGAATTCCACATTCTCGCCATTCCCTGGGTAAAGAGGTTACTTCTGAATTCCCTTTTTGCTTTCTTGGTGACATTAGAATAGTGGCCTCTAGCTTTACTGTTTTATCCACAAGGAAACATGGAACTTTATCAAAACCTTTTCCATTTTAAAGAACTCCCTTACACAACCCCAAAGCCATCTGTTTACAAATGAAAAAAGATCCAGCCTGTTCATCCCCCTCTCCTGGTATATGTAGCTTTGTGATTCTGGTGTTTGTTTCTTTTCTCATTACTATCACTCATTCTTTGAGAAGATCTGATCTTTCATGATTGCAGTTTGTTCATTTGCTTTGTTATTAGTGAATGGGTTTCTCTTACAAAAGATTTTTATGAGCAATTTTTGTAGAGGTTCTGTTTTTATTGACTCCAAATACCATTTCATAGATAATAATTGGTTCAAATGCTTCTCTTAACAGATAGTGTTGCCTTGATTGATTAATTTTTAGTGAATGGGTCATTTGTGCCATTTATCATGCTTCACGCCTTATAAACATTTCCCACACCCTATGGGCATGCATCAAGTGTAAGACTATTAATTTTACAGATGTGCATGTGGTTTCCAGATAGTGATTAAGTGGATGGCTTCTAACAATAATGTTTGAAGAGTAGTTAACCAGCTTGAGAGTCTGTATAATAGTGTTTTATTACAGGCAGAAGTGTCCAGTCATTCTGTTTGGTGTCAATATATACAATTCGCACCACAGCACAATCCTTTGATCTTAATTTTTATGCTTCCTGCACTTCAGAATGTTTATTCAGTGAGTAGCCGAGCCATGCAAACCAGGATTGTTCTGGGTCAATTCCCAATTTGTTGCCAGTTAGTTGATCTCAGCCGGGGATTGCGGACAATTGACCTCAGTGTCTTTGGATAGACAGAGGAAATTGGCCAAGAATCCTATCCCTGATAACTATCCTGTATTGGATGTATGCACCTGGAGACGTTAGCTGAGGAATTGATTGAATTTGGCAGTGATGTTCCTCATAGTACATTAGTACTCTCTCATTCACTGACAAGGCTTATACATGGAAAATAGAGGAAACCTAACAACCTTGGGAAGAATGTTTTTTTTCCCCCAATGTTGGTGAAGCTTGAAATTTATTACAGCTCATTTTAGTGATGGCCTAATTTTCCACTGAAGTTTATTTCTGGAGTTAAAGATTACAACTGTAAAATTAGTCCAAAGGAAAGTCAGCTGGAGGCCAGCACTGAGGAAGCCTGCCCTTCTGTGGGCAGGCTACATTGTTTCATAGTGGGACTTCTCGCTCTCTGTGAAAGGAAATCCCGTCCTCAAGACTTGCCAGTCAATCTTTTTTTCTTATTCATTCATGGGACATGGGTGTTCCTGGTTGGCCATTTTTTTGTCCATTCCTAGTTGCCCAGAGGGCAGTAGAGAGTCAATCACATTCCTGTGGCTCTGGAGTCACATGTAGGCCAGACCAGATAAGGATGGCAGATTTCCTTCCCTAAAGGGCATTAGTGAACCAGATGGGTTTTTCTGACAATCGACAAGGGTTTTCAGGGTCATCAGTAGATTCTTGATTCCAGATTTTTAAAATTGAATTCAAATTTCACCTCCTGCCATGGCGGGATTCAAACCCATGTCCCCAGAACATTAGCTGATTGGTATACAAATCCATCAGTCTTGGCAGTGCCTGAACTCAGCCATGGGTGCTTCTGGGACTGCAGCAAGAAACCTGAAGAGGATCATGGTTTATGATAATACGTCAGTACTGGGGTTTAAGGGTGGGGAGGGTCCCTAGTGTTCAGAGAGTAAGGGGAAGTGGCACGAAAGAAAGGGGATGACATCTAGGGAGGCTGACCCAATGCATGCAGGGCACCGCAGGGTGAGGTGCCTCCCTGCTCTTTCTCACCTTTTTTTCATGTAGGCCTTAAAAGGCCTGCCTACTCTGCCCATGCTAACCGTTATTTGGCCTGGGCAATGTATTATTCAGGTCAACAGATTTGATAATAAGCCTAATTGACAAATAAATTTAAAAATGGCAGATGGGCTGCTGAATTCAGGAGCTACGTATGTTATGGAGTCTAGATCAGAGGTGGGCAGGAAGGCGGTGAGCTGGCCACCTGACCCATTTTAAATGCACCACCCCCCCCCCCCCCCCCAACAATAAACACACCCAGGAAGGGTCATGTAAAATCCAGTGTTTGTATGCATGTTTGCATCATGGTACCAGGTCCTTTAATGCTGCAGTAAAAAGATTCTTCTACTCTTAGTAGGGTTGGAAAACTTGCTGAAAGCCTTTGCGTGAAATGGTGCTCGTAAATAGTCGAGGATTATGTAACCACAGTCAGTCCCTTGAGGTTCCTAGAAAGCTGATGTTTGCAGCTCTGTGCTGGGTACCTATGAGTGACTTCATAAATAAATTAGCAGAAGTCATTATTCAAACCATGTATTAAGGCAGGCTTTCTCAAATTACCTTGCTGACTCACAGAGTCTTCTTCTATGTTAAGCAACTCAAAGCTGGTGAACATACAGAGAAAAACTTCGCAGGGAGGCCAGAGATTCTTGCCGAATATGTTGTTTATTCATGGTTTTACTGAGTGTCCTCCATGTCGAGGTGATATTTCTGTATCCCCTCCCCATGGCGTATTTGAAGGTCAGGGTGCACATTAAATAAAGGTGGCACCACTTTCCCTCCCAGTCTGACCTCTCCCTTGTATTATTGTCGGGAAGAGGGTGCGGTTGTGGTGGGTAATGCATCAGTCTGTCCATTGCCTCATGGCCTATTGAAGCCCTCAAGTAGACAACTAACTGCCACTTAAGTGCCTTAATTCCACTTCCGCCACAATTTTCAGCTGGTGGTTGAAGGTGAGCTCAGCAGCCTTCACTGCATGGGCAGCTGGTAGACATGAAGGGGGTTACCTCCTTTGGGTGGTCCTCTGTGCCCATTGGAGGCATTCCCTTTTTCCCTCCCCCAGCATCTCCAACCTCCCCCCACCGCCACCCACTTTCCAAGAACTCCCAGCCATGCCTGCACAAAATCCCTGGATTTACCTGGTGCCTGGGAACATCTTCACTTCTTTCTGAGGACTGGTTGTAGTTCCAGCAGTGGCTACTACTGTCTTCTGGTGTGGCTGGGACTGCAGAGCTGTCAGACTATCAGATTGGTCAACAGCTCACTAAAGTAGGACTCCCTGTCCCTGAGGAACTGAATGCACACTCTCAGCTAATTAAGGTCCCCGCAGCATATTATTGATGGGGGCAGCCAGCTTTCACGTCAGCATTGTGCTGACCAACTTTTAAGTCGGGGTGGGGGACACGGGTAATCCATCCGCCCTAAAATTTACCACAGAAAGATTTGTTGTCATCACTGGCTAAAAAAGAGCATGTTCTTGTGCATCTGACTGATACATTCGTGCAGGAACCATAAAATTAAACCTGTCTTGTGGCAAACGTTCAGAAGCATGCTTCAGCACAATGCTGCAAATGAATTCAAATAAAACATATCGTCATATGTAAGTTATTGAAACACTCTTTACAAAGTATTTTAGTAGTTTTCTTCAAAACACTTAGCTGGCATGTTAGCTAATTTTGAACTTTATCAGCTATGCTTTGAAAGTTGTTTACTTTTGCTCTAGTTTCTTGGGAGCTCAATTTCCGATCACTCCTATGTGTGATCATTTGCTCCCTGTATCCCAGGGAATGTCTTTGCGCAGTCAGATATCCAGGTAAGGCTTTAATGTGGCTCTGTGTCGAACGGAAGCCTCACTTCATCTTGTTTTGGTTTATTAGTTTTACCATTTTGTTTATCTGATGGAATAGAACAACACAGAAGGAGATCATTTGGCCAATTAAGTTTGCACTGGCACCTCAGATGAGGAATCTAATTAGTCATACTCTTTTGCTCTTTCTTTATAAATGAAGGAAACAAAATACTGTTACATTAGGCCATGACATAAGATTTAGATGCCAAACAAATTAATTTATTCTTTAAAAATAAATGTTAAATTATAACATAGATTCATTCATAGTAAATAATCTGAACTATCTCATCAAAAAATAACAAATTGTTGTGTGAAGTTATGTCGCATCTTTTTCATCTCTCACCATCAGTGGAACAATCCTGGCCTGGGCGGCACTGTGGCACAGTGGTTAGCACTGCTGCCTCACGGCGCCAGGGACCCAGGTTCCATTCCAGCCTCGGGTGACTGTGTGGAGTTGCACGTGTCTGCATGAGTTTCCTCTGAGTGCTCCGGTTTCCTCCCACAGTCTAAAGATGTGCAGGTTAGGTGGATTGGCCATGCTAAAAGATTGCCCTTACTGTCAGGGCTTTTAGGAGGGTAAATATGTGTGGGTACAGGGATAGGGCCTGGGTGGGATTGTTGTCGGTGCAGGTTTGATGGACTTGAATAGCCTCCTTCTGCATTGTAGGGAGTTTATGATTCTATGATTAATCTCCATGGGCTTTAAGCAGTCTCCATGGTTTTCACCATTCAGGCTAAGAAATACTTTCCAGGGAACAATGGGAATAAGCAAATTTAAACAGCTGGCTATTAAATTCAAAAAATGTTTCCCCCTTTTGTACGCACACAGAATTATAGAGACCAGGAGCATGCTAAACCTCATAAAAAAACATGATTAACTTTTATCATTACTTCAATACACAAGAATAACCAATGTTAGTTAGTCTTTTTATATGATCTGAGCTGCCATTTCTTACACTGCCAAAAATAAGTCCAAGTTGAATTTGGTTTCCTGTTTGAAGTGAAAGTATCTACATTTAATCATTTATTCTAAATCACTAAAAAATTAAAGGAGTATAACTGGCACAGATATAATGGAGCAGTATCTAACCATAAGACAGTCTTTTGCAATATTTCAGTGCCTTGTGCTTTCCTGTGTACATTTATAATCAATAGTTTATTGACTTGGTTTCATGGAATCTTCCAAAGATGATGTTCTTAGGAAACCTTTGAGGTTAATCTTTATGAGCTGTACTTGTGTACTTCATAGAAGGTGGAAGTTAACTCATAAATGGAAACGTTCAAAGGTTCTGGATTTTTGTTGAGTAAACGGATACTATTTGATGCCACAAAATATCAAAGGATTGTAAATTAATTTGATGCAAACAAATGATGATGCTCAGAGAGATTGAAGGTAAAAGTGTAATCGAGTTGAGCCCAGCCCCAATTGTAAAATTGGGTGAGGTGCATTAACTACTACAATCATTTGTTTTGATTATTATTGCTGACAATTCAAGACCTCGTTGCAATAAATGTCAGTTTGTTCAGATCTGATTGTAGCCATAGTAATGTCTTCTTCAGATGTCATCTTTGGCTGTGTGACTCACCTGTGAGTTGGATGTTCAAGCCCAAAAAACAGAAACTTGAACATGTATGTAAACTTATACAAAAATGGAAAATGCTAGAAAATCTTAGGATCTGTGGAGGGAGAATAGAGCTAACGTTTTGAGTCAGAAACATTGGCTGTTCTCTCTCCACAGATGCTGTCAGACCTGCTGAGATTTTCCAGCATTTTCTGTTTTTGTTTCAGATTCCAGCATCCACAGAATTTTGCCTTTATCTATCTAAGCTCATATTTCAGTGCAGTGTTCAAGGGATGCTGCATTTTCAGATGTGCCATCATCAGGTTTAAATTAAGTTTGCCCTTTTCAGATGGATGTGAAAGAATCCACTTGACGAAGATCAAGGAAGCTCTCCGGGTGTCCTGGGCTACATTTAACCCTCAAATAAAACCATAGAAAACAGAGGGTGGCACGTTAGCTCAGTGGTTAACATTGCTGCCTCACAGCACCAGGGACCCGGGTTCAATTCTGGCCTCAGGTGACTGTGTGGAGTTTGCACGTTCTCCCTGTGTCTAGGTGCTCTGGTTTCCTCCCACAAGCCTAAGATGTGCAGATTAGGTTGATTGGGCATGCTAAATCGCCCCTTAGTGTCAGGGGTTACGGGCATAGGGCCTGGGTGAGATTGTTGTCTGTGCAAGCTTGATGGGCCAAGTGGCCTTCTTCTGCACTTTAGGGATTCTATGAGATTATTTGATCAGTTAACACTATTGTTTGTGACCTTGCTGTTCTCAAATTGACTGACATGTCTTCCTGTGTTACAAAAATGACTTAATTTTTAAAAGTGCTACATTGGTGATGAATACTTTGGGACATTCCAGAGTCATGAGAGGCACTATATAATTGTAAGTTATTTTCCTTTAAATGTGATGATGTAACACCATACCTGCATTCTCTAGTGTGACAACTGCATCAGCAAAAACAAATCACTATGATCCTCATTTCTTTATTAGCCTGTTAGCCTTTAAAATGAACTATTCTGAGAAGGATACCATGTTTTTCCAACAGTAAATTAAAGTTCAGATAACAAGTTTGAGCTCATCTATATGGTGTTGCAGTATTTACATTTCTGGTTCGGCAACTGAAACAACACGATACACAGGAACTAATGACACAATGAAGCAAACAAGATTCAGATTTTCAACAATATCTGCACTGCACAAGTAACAGAAATGCCACAGTATTGCTGAAAATGGTTATACAGCAAAAGTGCACAACTAAACATTGTTCCGGCTCACCCAACCAAGTCAGAGACCAATTCTAGATGAGATCCACAGCTTAATGTTACAGTAAAAGTCACAGTGACATCTACTACTGCATCCCTTAATTGCACTGAAAAGATCAGTCCAGCATTGTGATTGAAGAACAGTAACCTTTCAACAACCCTAATGTTATCTCAAGGAAAGGAGGTTTGTGCATATCTGACCCCATTAATGTTCTTTGGAAGTCCACAACGAGTGGGAGATTGGACCAGGTTGCACAGGTTTTTTGGGGTGCAGTGAAGCCCCTTAAGATTCCAAATTGACATCTGTAGTGAGCAATCACACTTCTGTTGTGAAATGTACGAATGTCCCATTCATAAAGGGGTTAGTGTGTGAGCATGGAATATCCACAGGAAATGTGCAAAGGGAGCACATCATGACATTAAACAACATATAACACTGACTGGACAGCAGCATTGCCATTTGGAGCTCTACTCTTGAGTCCATGCTCTCTCTTAACCTCATACAGCTGAACATGTGTAGCAGCATGAAGAACCCTGCCCACCACCACCCACCGCCACTACATACAGGTTAAGTTGCTGTTTAATTCCTTTTGGCAGTTGTTGCAATTCTGTGAATTTTGATTGCTCTCTATTGTTGGTTAAAGGGTGTGGTCAGGCTGGTGCTAAAGTACATTTTGTTGACTCAAAGGAATGTGCACAAACCTGTTGCTCTCAGACATGGGTGGACTTCCTCTCGACATTGGGCATGACTGGGAGAACAAGCAAAGACAATGCAGAACAGAACAAGCTGCCAGACTCGGGAGGAAGAGGAGTGAGAGAGGGACTCTTAGCAAAAGGCTATATCTATAGACTTGAGGGAGGAGGTATATTAGGGGACAGAGTGCTCGGTGCTGTGATACCCTGGAAGCTGCATTGCATACAGGTACTGAGATCCATCATGGCTAGGATTTGAGCTTCCATGGTAACAAGGTTCAGCTTCCACTGGAGCACTCAAACATTGGCTAGATACTGCAATTGAAGCTGAAACATCAGCTTTCAGAAGCTGCATCATGGTCAGGTCTACAATGGGAGGTGACGGCTTAGTGGTATTATCGCCAGACTATTACTCCAGAAACTCAGCTATTGTTCTGGGGACCCGGGTTTGAACCTTGCCACGGCAATTGGTGGAATTTGAATTCAATAAAAAAATCTGGCATTAACAATCTATTGATCACAATGAAACCATTGTCGATTGTTGGAAAAACCCATCTGGTTCACAAATGTCTTTCAGGGAAGGAAATCTGCCATCCTTACCTGGTCTGGCCTACATGTGATTCCAGAGCCAGCAATGTGGTTGACTCTCAACTGCCCACGGGCAACTAGGAATGGGCAATAACTGCTGGCCAGCCAGCGACGCCCTTGTCCCATGAATGAATAAACAAAATGTGTTCTTAAGGAGCTGGCCACATTTCTACACTGGAAAAGATGGGGTTCCAAGTTCTGTGCATAGCTCTATACAAGTTGGTGCTAATCACCTCCATGCTCTCTGACATTGACCACAAGCTTTCCAACAACATTCATAATACACCAAGCATTGCAATTCGGCCCTAAGTTTTTAGCAAAGACTCCAGCAGACATGCCTCTCTCCTCCAATTAATTCCTGTGCACCAACTTCTCATGCAAAAGAGAATGAAGTGGTGAAGAATGCCAAGCAATCTGTGCAGGTCATGTGGTTGTTGTGGTTGAAATAGCTGGCAGCATCTACAAGCTGGGATGTGGCTTTGAGACTTGCAACAGCGTTAAGTATGTGAGAGTGAGGGTGAGATGAAGCATTTGAATGTGAGATACGTGTCCTGTTTGATAGACATTGTTGGCAGGTGAGTGGGAGTGTGACATGTAGTTGTAGCTTTAACAATTGAAAATATATTCAATGATCTTGGCCATTAGTTGTGGCAGTGTTAAACTTTCTCCTGCACCGTATCCATGTTCTTGAAGCTACACCCCTGGCACTGACCTTTGACACTATCCCTTGCCATTGCTTTCTGAGCAGCTGCCTCAAAGGCCTCCAGTCCCACTGAAGGTCCAAGATATCTCTGCTTCATTTCATTTCTTCTACCAAAATCTCCAGCGCAGCATCCAGAAACCTAGGTGTACATGCTGCCTTACGGTGAACCACTGTTGATTATTGTACAGCACACTATTCTTAATGATCTCAGTGCTTACATCTGCCACAGTGTATCTTCCCTTTTGGCAGTGTAGGCTGGCTTTAAGTTGGAAGTAACCATACAGACCTCAGCTGAAATGTACAGCCAGTGAACACCACGGTTAGCATTAGTTGCAGAACTGATTATAATGAGCAGGCAACATGAAGTTGGCCTCCTGCCTGCATTTCACTGAATGGGCACAGGGTAATCACGTATTGCAATCCCTGTTTCTGTCTTCAGAGGCTAACTGTTTTAACCCTCCAGCAATCCAAATTTAAACTCTGGCCCACTTTATGTGAACTCCTGCTATGCACAATCCATGATTTTCCATTTTCTTTAATGAGCGTCCCCTCCTATTAATGATACACGTGGAAAGCACAAATTATTACTTAAATCAACCAAAGTGAACTAATGACAGAAACGATAAGAGGATATTTTCTTTATTTAAGTTATGCTAATCATTGGAGCCGCCACTTTGAGTACTGTCCATTGCTTTTTCACTCTTTCAAAAATAATTAAACTGCTGCCTCACAGCGCCAGGGACCCAGGTTCGATTCCTGGCTTGGGTCACCATCTGTGCGGAGTTTGCACATTCTCCCCTTTCTGCGTGGGTTTCCTTCGGGTGCTCTGATTTCCTCCCACAGTCTGAAAGACGTGCTGGTTAGGTGCATTGGTCTAGCTAAATTCTCCCTTAGTGTACCCGAACAGGCTCCAGATTCTGATGATGAGGGGATTTTCACAGTAACTTTATTGCAGTGCTAATATAAGCATACTTGTGACACTAATAAATAAACTTAAACTAATTAAAATATTGCTGTGCCTGAACCAGTTTTGTGAGATTTAAGTGTTCAGTCAGGATCCAATCTCCCTGTGCTAGGTCAAACACATTGTTCATTGTGAACAGAGGTGGTTTTAACATAACTTATGTTATGCGCAATTCAACGTCTGGCCAAATAAAGGTGATCTTTTAGAGTTTGAGCAGCTTTAAGGTGTGTCTAGGTCTGTATCTTCCTCTCGATAAGCTGCAAAGCTCCAGCCTGTTCATCAACATGCTTTTTTGATTTGGACTCTTAAATGTCTTTCAGTGTCCAATTTATGTTACCTCTGGGTTCAGTTGGTTGGTAACATTCCATCCTAGATCAACTGAGGTGATGTTTTTTTAAATTCATTGGTGGCACATGGGCGTCATTGGCTGGGCAGCATTTATTGCCCATCCCTAATTGCCTGAGGGCAGTTGAGAATCAACCAGATTACTGTGGTCTGGAATCAGGTCAGGTGAGGATGGGACATTTTCTTCCCTAAAAGACATTAGTGAACTGGATGGGTTTTTCCGACAATCGACAATGATTCTTAATTCTAGATATTTTTTATTGAATTCAAATTCCACCATCTCCTGTGGCGGGATTTGAACCCGGGTCCTCAGAACATTAGCTGAGTTTCTGGATTAATAGTCTAGCAGTAACGCCACTAAGGCCATCGCTTCTCCTTGAGGCATCATTTAGTTTGTTATTATCTGGTTAGGGATGACTAATCTTTGTAGTAATGTAGACAATATTTGAAATCCCAGCTTTCTACTAAGAGAATAAAGTCGCAAGCTCCCATGGTTTTGCACAAATGGACAAAATATACTCTACAAGAATCTCCACAGCAAACACTAAATATTATCTAGCCTATACTCTAACACAAGGTAAACTTGAAGTAACAGGCGAACTGTAGTTACAATTAAATGCTGATACAACCAACACTGAACCCCCAAATTTCCTCAGCAGTCCACCCAGACATCAGTGATGAAAATCCTTTAAACACTGTCTTCCTCCCGGGGGGACTTCAGTTCCACTTATTTAGAGATTAGCCACTGGTTTCAATTTGACAACAGCTCCAACTCAGCCTGACAGCCCTCTTACCTCTACCTCCTACAATGACTTGTCAGGCAACGGGATTCCAACACAGATTGCCCCAATGACTGTCCACTTCCCAACTGTTCAATCTCTTCTCCCAAGACTGCGTCTCACTGGACTAGCCAGGCTGCTCCCTGGATCTAACCACCTGCACGATCCCGGCTTTCTAGCTATACTGAGAAGGCAACTGCTTCAACTTCTCCGAACTGACACTACCTCCCAGCAGCTGCAAGGAGCAAACGATTACCTTTCAGCCCCCCAATCTGCCTGGATTGATCCCTGTCCCGTGAACTTTCCCAATAGGTTTGGTGTCGGTTCTGAGGCGGGGGTTGATGTATCAATGCTTGGTATGTTCTGTACCTTAAATGTTTCAGGCCCATCCCCAAAAACACACTGGCCAAACCCAAAAATATAGATTTCCTCACAAGTTGCAAATTGAAAATAACATTATTCAGCTCCACTTCTTGTAAGATTTAACCTGATCCCCAGCCGCCAGCAGCACTTCAGCCAACCTGAATTCCACAGGTCTTCATCAAAAATGGATTACATCTGTGTTCTGCAGATGTAAGCTCTGTTTACAGAACCATAGAAAATAGAAGCAGGAGCAGACCATTCCACCCTTCGAGCCTGCTCCGTCATTCGCTTTGATCATGACTGATCATCAAATTCAATATCCCAATCCCAACTTCCACCCAAAGGTCTTGACAGTCTAGATGGCCTGGATCCAACAATGTTATCTTCAAGTAACATAAACAGCTACAGTAATTATTTATTTCTCTATTCTCGGCCTGCCTGTACTGCACCACTGAGATCATCATTTTAAACTCTGATGGCTCTTGAATGTGGTTTTGCCAGCTTTAGTCTCCTCAGAAGTTTTTGTTTCCTTTCTCAATTCAATCTTAGTTTCCATAGAAATAGGACAGTTTCCTGTCTCAATTTCTCCTTACAGTTTCCCTTCTCAATTCGGGTCAGTCTCAAGAAATACAAGTGTTGAAGCACCGAATCAATCAAAACATTAATATGTTACAGTGTTCCAAAACTGTCAGCACATCATTTTGATGCACCTGATGATGCACGTGCACTTAAAGGCTGTGAACATGAGACAATGCGGGGAAATCACACAGCAGTTTCATTACACTTAGACTGCACAATGAATAATATTGGAACATATTATATGCCAGTAGCGGCATATGTGAATCTGCTCCAGTTCATGGCAAACTGTATTGCGTAGGTAATGTTCCTATTTCCAATTGACTGTACAAATTTGATCACCTCTGTTTTATTCTCAGTAATTTGTGTCATAGTTCAGCTCCTCAGTTGCTTAACTTGACATCAAGGGCCTTATTGTTAGAACCAAAATGCGTTTCGGGAAATCTATTCAAGAGCTCTCAACTTTGTGAAACAGATGTGGAAAATTTCTCCTTGTTTGCAAATGTAATGCAGTAACATCACCATTTGCTTGTGACTTTAAAAGATACAAAATGGTGCACAATTTTTTTGGCTCTTCTCCCTCTCCGAAATTATATTAAAGTTTGCCAACTCTTTTTTTTCCCTGAGCGCCAGTAACTTTAGAGGCTGAAATATTTAACATAACTAACTCGCACATCCTCAATTAATTAATTTGATAATAGTTTTAAACAGATGTGAACTGTAACCATGTTTAATGTTGTTCAGTACAGCGAAACAAATGGAACTGGAATGAAGCTCTATCCATTTATGGCACTTGTTTTCTCTCCTACACTGTGAATGGACTGAGCCCAGATATTTCCTAAAAGCCAAGGAGTTCTACTTTAGACAGCCATTGAAAACTGGTACAGTGATTCCAACGCACAATTATCCTGCGCTCGTTCAGTGTAATGCCAACTTTGTACCAGCTAATGTTCACTTGCTTCACCTCATCCTCATCGACTGCTGAAAGTCATGTGGTGTAGGTACACCCACGGTGTTGTTAGGAAGGGAAGATCCTAACCTCCATGGAGAAGATGGTGCTTGCCATTATAGCAAATGTCATTGTGAGGTCACAGGATGCTCTTGGTGTGTGATGTGCTACAGATCATTCAGGTAGTCTGAGTCAACACACACTTCTACATGCAAGTTGTAGTCTGGAGCTATGGATAGTGGTGGTTGAGGCACCAACTTTCTTTCAGGCCAGAAATCTCACCCGCTCTTACCTACTGCTGCTAGCCTTACTCAGATGGTGTCATTTGTAGCCAGGGGCCTGTTTGTAGCCCTAAAATATCTCAACGTTGTGCTTTAAGGCTATCTGCAGTCTCCTGCATTGAAAGTTAGCAACTTTTCACCAGCCATTCTGCAGCCAGTGGGGTAGCACCACATAGGAGCACTAGGACAAGCAAAGGCACACAGAAAATGGGCACTATAAGGGAATACACAAAAGTGATTTGTTTAAGATTGTGTACAATATGGTATTATTCTTTTATAAATTTGCTTTAGAATATTTAATGTATGGAGACTTTAGATTTGCATTATGGCCAAAGCATACGCTGTGATTCTCAGTGATAGAGGGAGGGTAAGACTGTTGGCATCAACCATTACTCACCAGTAAGCAATTGATGCTTTTAACTAGCACTGATGTGGAGATGCCGGCGTTGGACTGGGGTAAACACAGTAAGAGTTTTAACAACACCAGGTTAAAGTCCAACAGGTTTATTTGGTAGCAAATGCCATTAGCTTTCGGAGCACTGCTCCTTCGTCAGATGGAGTGGATATCCACTCCATCTGACGAAGGAGCAGCGCTCCGAAAGCTAATGACATTTGCTACCAAATAAACCTGTTGGACTTTAACCTGGTGTTGTTAAAACTCTTACTGTGTTTAACTAGCACTGGCAGAGAGTCCTTCCTGCTGCTGGGGCATGTTGAGCTGTGTAAGAATAAGGGAAAGTAGAAAACAAGTGATTGTGATCTAAAATGGCAGCACAGATAACAAATCAGTATTGCACACAGATTGCTGCATGCTTTTCCAGGTCTGCATAGTTTTGGTAGATATTTAATGCACTTCTGTCATTGTCCTAACTGATATAGAATCCTATGACTTATCCAGCATGTGTACGCAAGTACCACAGATACTTTGGTCTCACAGTGTACCTGTAGTCCCGATTCAACATGCACTACCGAGCTTATTTCACACTGAGATGGAAGTGAATATAGATCAAGCATATAATCATAAGAATTTTAATTTGAAATGTAAATCCTATTACCACTTGCCATTTAATATGTTCAAAACATTTCATGTAATATATATTGTCCCAGATCTTCTGATTTCTAGATTTCCAGAAACCAGATGTACCCCCTACGCCCCCAGCCCCCTTCCTGCCAAGATATATGTTGGGACCCCTCAGAAGTCCAAACACATGTGGAAATGGTCTGGGAAGTTTGAACTTCTGATGGACAATTTTCCTGAGACACATTCTTAAACACAAAACTCCTGTTCTAACATGTGAGTAACTATGCAGCTGACCACCCCCAGTCATTCACATTGAACCTGCCTTCTGCGACTACTTCCCTGACTCATACCAACCTAACCTGACAACTCTTCCCAACCTAAATGCTCACTCACCTACCTGTCACCCTGCCATTCTATCCACCTGTCGCACTTCGCACATACTACTCTATCCATCTGTCACTCTACCAGCTCATCTACCTCCCACCCTATCCACCTGCCATCCTAAACCTCTCATGCCTTTACGTTCTCTCTGTGGCTTTGCAGAGAAACTTTGGGATATTTAAAATAACTCTTTACTTACCAGAATATGGCAGCTAGTGTCATAAAAAGGGGCTTGTCTTCCCCCATGGTCCAGCGCTTTGAAGGAGCAGTTCCATTTTGGTTACGCTCCATATTTATGGAGACACCAGGACCGGAAGTCCCAACCAGAAATGCAGAGCTCTGGCATGGCACAGGAAAGTAGGATAGATTATTATTCCTTGGAAGATTTGGGCCATTAGTGCACAAACATGTGGTCACAGCCCATAAATGAATAATTTTTAAAAAAACTCCACAGTTTCTGAGAAAATGCTTTCTATTTCCCAACTTATAACCTTCTCACACCCAGTAATCATTCCAGGCAGTTGAGTAATGAGGTTTCATCAATTCTCACAAATTTGTGATTTCAATATAACATCACAGAACCAAGTTGAGGTTGGTCACTCCTGCAATCTAAATCTGTCTTTCTGAGGATGATGTACATGATCACTGCTTTAGGTGGTTAGTTGACTCTTCTGTCACGTTTTATTTGTGACCAATTTCAGAAACTGTGTGTGCGTTTGGCAAATAGATTATTCCAATGATTTATCAAGCAACAAATGGTTACAAGATGGTTGAGACTACAGAAATGTGGCATTTGTTGATTAAAAGTGATCCTTATCTTATGAATTGATTCAGATTCTCAGAAGGATGGATGTTGGAAAGGAATATTTCTTGGCTCCAGTGTATGACCAACAAACTCTCCTCCACCCAGAAAAACCATCAGACATCTGGTTGAAATTAGCTTCATACGATTTTATGTACATAACGTGAACTGGAATTCAAGTTATCTTTTTAAAATCAGCGTGGGAGGGGAGAAAAATAAGACGAAGTGTAGCCTGTGGCTTTCCGTCAAATGCATTTTAACCTTTCTTGATGGGATTGGAACAAAATGTTTATTTATCTGCTTATCTGATGAATATCCAGTCACAGTTCTATTTCACTGAGGGTATTTGATAGTTTTGAGAATATATTCTCCTTTCTCTCTTCCCCAGCTCCCATTTCCACTTGCCACCACATTGTTGTCCTCCTGAGAGAGTTGCCAGTCAGGCCTGCTCTCAGCATTAACTGTCGAGCTGGACAGAAGAAGCTTCAGAATGTCCTTGTGCTTCCTTCTTCTCCTTCCCCTTCATACCAGCACCATTTTTGACCTTTTCAGTCACGGTATAAGTTTGCTTGACTTTAAATTTTGAGTGATGTGAGAGGAAACTATATGGCACTGGAACGGGGCAATATTAATTCTGGACATCAAACAGTTAAGAGGCAATGAAAAGAGGCAGCCAAATGGCCTGGTAGGAAAACAAGACAATCCATTGTGTTGAAATAGGAGTTGGACCCTGCACTGCAATTTTCTCTGCTTTAGTGCATGCGTTTACGCGCTGAATTGAAATGATCTTGGGATTATTGAACATTCGGTTAGTGTACTTTGAATCTCTTGTGAAGTTAGGATGCCTGGAATAAGATAATGCAAAACAGCATTGAAATCTATGCTGATGCTACACATTTCGACAGGATGAAACCTTATTTTAAAATAGATGAGGTCTCCTTCCTTTCCAGACTCTAATGTTATTCATCACATGCGAAAATGGCACATTATTCTCATTCATCTTCTTGCAATAATCCTTCTAAAGTAATAACTTGAAAAGAATTCAGATACTTAATATTGGATTGTTATATTGTCCACAAACAAACCAAGTAAAATTATACAGCTTGTATTGCAAAGTGTTTGCTTTTTTAATTGCAGATAGCTAATGTTAAATTGGGCAAGCATGTGCAATAGAAGTGCATTTTTTAAATACAGTTGGATTCAGCATTAAGGCTGAAAGGAACCACCTACTTTAATTTGACATTATTGGTGGCAGAATTACAGCATTATCATCATGAGCAATTAGCTAAATAAATATATTAATTAGTTCAAACACATAGTTCAAACACTCCTAATACCATACCAGGACTGCCTTTTGTGTGTGCTTGTATGTAGCTTGCTCTACTTCTATCAACTTCTCAGTTGGCTTGGTACGTTGACAGACATGCCAGGTTGATTAACATATCTCTCCAGATGACCCAGAAATGGCATGACAATGCTGATTTGATTAGGAGTTTCATTTTCTAATTATTTAGCTGTTCTTTTCCTTCTTGACAGGTGAGGTTTACTGATTATGTTCCACAACATGCACTGTCCCACAATAGTGCAACTGCCCAAACTGAGAACCGATAAAACTCACTCAAGTGAATGTGGATGAGATAGAACTTGAGCGAAAAAGCTCCACTTGCAGTGGATTGTAAGTGGCGAGAATATGAACTAACTTGTATTGCCGTAGGCTAACTAAAGGCAATTACAATAATGGGACATTCTGAACTGCACCTAATATCTTTAAGGGCACCATTGACCTCCAGTACTTGGCTCTGTGGGTGTTTTGTCTGTAATCCAGATCATGAAAACTCCAACATTTTGTCTCTGGATCACACAATTTTGGAAAGGAGGCTTGGTGGGAACGTAGGCTGAGATTAATTAAGTGAACAATTTACTTCATTCAGTATGCCAACATTCCCAAAATCTTGTTTCTCTAATGCTTGAAACTGCTTTCTCAACTCAGTGACAAATACTGACTGGAGGAAATCAACTTGTGAGTGCTGAAAATGCAGCATTTGCTGATTAATTTCCCTATTCTTTCTGACTGTATCAACAAAGTGTAAGAACTGACCACAACTATTGGTCTAGTTGGCATATGACATTGGAGCAGAATTTGGCCACTCGGCCTATCAAGTCTGCTCCGCCATTCAATCATGGCTGATACAATTTTCACCCCTACTCTACCGGCTTTTTCCCCTTAAAGTTGGTGCCTCTGCCCCTCTGCTGCTGAAACCCTAGCCCAGGCTTCTGTTACCTTTATATTTGACTATTCCAACATTCACCTGCTAATCACCCAACCTCCGCCTTCCATAACCTTTGACTCTTTCAAAACTCTGTCTCCTCTGTCTTGTATTCTAACACATGCCAAGTCACCCATCAGCCCTGAGCTTTCTGATCCACAATGACTCAGATTTAAAATTCACATCCTTGTGTTCAAATCCCTCCATTGCCTAATTCCTTGCTTCCTCTAGGCCGACAACCCTCCCTGAAATTTGTGTTCCATATTTATGGTTACATGTGTAGCCCGACTCCTTTTCCCCACCATTTGCAGCTATGCCCTCAGCTGCCTAGGCTGTAAACCATCGAATTCCTTTCATATAATACACCCCCCACCTTCTACACCTTACCTCTTCTCCTTTAAAACACTTCTTAAAAGCAAATTCATTGACCAAGCTTTTGATCACTTGTTCAAATATCTCCTTTATCAGCTTGTTCTCAGTCTTTGTCTGGTTTTGTTCCTGTGAAGCATTTTGGGATGTTTTATGACATTAAAGATGCTGAATAGATGTAAGTTTTTGTTGCAGTTTCATGTCATTTCCAAAGTTGCATTTGTACTTTTTGAATTGCACACAAATTAGCTGCAACTTTGGAGAGATTCACAGTGGCCTTTTCAAACCCGTTTGACCTGGGGTTTGAAATGGTTTTGGTGCCTTGATCCTCTGACTCCATTATGTTTTTGGGATGCTCCCCCTTCTGTTCCCCACCCATGGTGCTGTGCAGTTTTGAAGCGGAATCACAGAAGACCATGTTCACTCTGTAGTTTTGGGTTTGATGTCCAATTTGCTACTGTTATACGGTCAGATGGTTGCTGAGAATGTTGTTTGCATGCTTACTTCAGTCAGAATTATGTTAGTCACAAAAACAGAAAATGCTGGAAAATCTCAGCAGGTTTGACAGCATCGATGGAGAGAGAATAGAGCCAACGCTTCAAGTCTGGATGACCCTTTGTCAGAGTTGAGAGCAAAGAGAATCAGTCGAGATTTATATTATGAGGGTGGGGAGGTGGGGGCTGAGCTGTAATTGATCAAAGAAAATGTAAATGATGATGATGAAGGCTGAGAAGGATGCTAAAAATGTTCATTAAGTGATCAGAATGTGTGAATGGCAGAATAGAGGTACAGATAGTTCGGGGCTACCGGAGGAATGTGGCAGTTACCCTGAAGGAGATGGGAGGGTTGGGGGGGTGGGTGGGGGGGAGGGGGGTGTGGTTGGAGACAAGTTGGAGAGCGAAATTGGAGAAGTGGAAAATAGAAATGAAAGGTGATAAAAATGGAACAATGAGATGAAAAGAAGAAATGAGTAAAATAAATGGGGGGAGGGTGGAGGGGAGAGTTCATGCTCTGAAGTGATTGAACTCAATGTTCAGTCTGCAAGGCTGCAATGTGCCCAATCGGAAGATGAGGTTCTGTTCCTGAAGTTTATGTTGGGGTTCACTAGAACAGTGCAAAAGGCCAAGGACGGGCATGTGGACAGGAGAGCAGGGTGGTGTGAATTGGCAATTATATTAGTATTATATTATGATATATTATATTATTAACACTAATTATATTCATGTTACACTACAGTTGTTGCGTAAATGTGATCATTTAAAGGCAATTTAAAATAAGATTTCTTGTATTTTCAGATGGCTTAATTGGATTTAGAAATATAAACAATTCAGCAATCAAAGTGTGCAGAATTTAGATTGGTGCCCTTGGAGAGCTTTGCAGAGTAACTTCAAAAATAGTGTGGCACAATGTAAATTTCAACACCAGTCACGCTCCAGTATTCTGGCATTTCAGTCTTGCACCGGAAAAAAAGGAAAAACACGGAACTGCATTTTGTCCCATGTCGTAAGGCCCAAAAGAGATTTGACTCCTGGTCAGGGCCAGTTAGGAGGCCGTGGCCAATTGAGTGCAGAGCGTTGGCAGTTTGGCAGCCTTGGCTACATCACTGACAGAGGTGGCTATTGATGAGCTTCAGAACAATAAGGGCCTGCAATGTTGAGGTGCCTGCAATGACCAGGTAATATTTTAACTTGAATGTGCCGGTGAGAGTCTGGCAGGCCCTTTAATGGCAAAGCTGTGAGGACAGCCTTCTGTGGACCATGGAGCAGCCATAAAAGAGGCCTTCTCCCTTCTCCAGAACCTACTGGGAAGCCACTACGGGCCCACCATCGGTTACTTGGTAGTAGCGTCCCCTCCTGATGCTGATACAATTCTGGTGGGTGTGTGATATGGCTGACAGGCTTCATTCTGACCACCTTGTACCACCATTTTGTGAGACCTTCTTGCTGTCAATCCATCTCCAGCGGGCTGGTAAAATCCAGCCCAGAGTGTGGTACCTTCTGATGACCGATTAAAGCCAGAATTCAGAGTCAGATATCTCTTGTCAGCTTATCCTCAACTAACATGAGGGTCAGTGATAAGATCCTCCTTCGATTCGAATTCCAGCTACAGGGTGTGCAATGGAGGGAAACACGAGAAAACGCAACATCTGTAATGTTTGAAAAACAGACATATATACCGAAGAATTACAGTCACTTAGCATTATTGATGAGGGAAACAAAAGAAAAGTAACTTTAGGATTCTATGATTCTATGAAACTTTGATTCCAGTGGGGAATTCATAAAGTCTGCAAATGTTGATTTTCAAAAGAGGAACAGAAAATATACTCTATTTAGTTACAAAAGTAATTTGACCACTGGTTTCCATAAGGTTACTCCTTCTGTAAAGTAACCTATCTATTCTGCCAAGTCTTGTGTTAATTCTGCACAGAAATGTGAGACTTTCAGTGCGTTCTGGCAGAGTGATGTGTTCTTCCTGTTCTTAACGTTCATGTCAGTGCTTGTTGTTTCTGGGAGTTCGCAATTTATTTGTTTTCTTTGAGATTCATCTTAGTGCTGCCTTGTTTCAAGTCATTTTGTGTTTATAGATTCAGTGACAGTCATTTTATTACTTTGGCCCAGTGGTTGAGTATGACGTGTTTCAGATGGAATAAGTTTGTATATATTCACACACACAAACAAAAAATCTAGTCAACATTATTTAAAGGGGAAATTAGCTCTCAGAGAATGCAACATTGCCAATAATAGAGCAGAAGACGAACAAACACAATTCTTGAGGTGTTAGCTTACTTCAGTTGGTCGCACATTTACGCTTGAGTAAAATGTTTTTTGGCTCCAGGCCTCATTTCAAGATTTAAGTACATGATTGAAGTTGACACTCTGGTACTGTATTGAGGGAGTGCCACATTGTCTGAAATATTGGATGGAATTCCCCCAGGGCCTCGCCGGCAGATTCGATGGCAGGAATGGAGAATATGGCGGGAGACCCAGGGCAACATGGTGGCACAGTGGTTAGCACTGTTGCCTCACAGCATTAGGGACCCTGGTTCAATTCCAGCTTGGGTCACTGTCTGTGTGGAGTTTGCACATTCTCCTCGTGTCTCCGTGGGTTTCCTCCGGGTGCTCCGGTTTCCTCCCATAGTCCAAAGATGTGCAAGGGTTAGGTTGATTGGCCATGTTAAATTGCCCCTTACTGTCCCAAGATGTGTGGGTTGGGGGATTAGTAGGGTAAATATATGGGATTACGGGGATGGGGTCCAGGTGGGATTGTTGTTGGTGTAGGCTCGATGGGCCGAATGATCTCCTTCTGCACTGTAGAGATTCTGTGATGAATCGGTTTCACGCCGGTGTGTATTTACTTGCCCACTGGAGGCTGGCGTGAACCTAATTTGCATCCTGTTAACGGGATGCAGATGAAGACTTGACACCCCTGCCCCCATGCCAGATTCTCTATAATGTCGGTGGAAAAACACACTGGCATGAAACAGCTTTGGAGCAACATGATGTGCAGATGTGGGGACTCATCTGAATAATGCCTGGGGCTGTCTCTGGAGCCTGGGGTGGAGGCCACCAGCAACCCCAGACCATGGACCCTTGAACACCATAGCAATGGGCGGGGTGGACTTTCCAGATTCGGTATTTTGGAGGGGCTCCATCTTCCAGCCTCAGAATGTTCCTGGAGATGCACCTTCATTTTCAGGAGGTCCACCTTCTTTCTTCAATAGTGGGTCAGCAATGTTGGTCGTCTTTTCAATATGGCACCCAAACATGACGGCAGACTATGTGCCATCCAGGTCTACGCTGCCATATAATACGGCTTAAAACACCCCGGTGCATAATTAATGAGGCCGGGGCTGGAAGATTTAGTGTGTTTCCCGCCAGCTTCTTCAGCGGGAAACGCTCCACATTTCTACCCCCACCACGGCACTTAGTCTCCAAGTGGGAAAATGTCCATTTGTCTTTTGGGTGAAATCTGTTTAGAGTTGCAGGTGGATGCAAATGATCCCATTGCTTTATCCTTACAAATGAGCTGTGGTTTGTTTCAATTAACGATTCTTTTTCAACCAAAACCGCCAGTCAACAGAAAAACCGTTTGTTCCTCTTATCTTGTTTTATGTAAATTGCTGCTACATTTACCCACTTTACAATAGCGACTGCATAATAAATTGTATATGCAACATTTTGGGATATCCCAACAGTAAATTGCTCTGCAGCATTTGCTCTCTACCTTAAAACCTGGAACATTGCATAATTGACCTGCTGGTGTAACAGTGTATTCAGTGCTACAGATGAGCATGGATTGTAAATTATAAGGTTATGACTGCACTGATTGTGGGCGGCACGGTGGCGCAGTGGTTAGCACTGCTGCCTCCCAGCATCAGGGACCTGGGTTCAATTCTGGCGTTAGGTGACTGTGTGGAGTTTTCACATTCTCCCCGTGTCTGCGTGGGTTTCCTCCGGGTGCTCCGATTTCTTCCCACAGTCCAAAGATGTGCTGGTTAGGTGGATTGGCCATGCTAAATTGTCCCTAAGTGTCAGGGGGATTAGTGGGGTAAATACGTGGGGTTACGGGGATGGGGCCTGGGCGGGATCGTTGTTGTTGCAGTCTCGATGGGCTGAATGGCCTCCTTCTGCACTGTAGGGGTTCTATTCTATTCTAAAACTCATGTACCTATCAACAAAAATCGTCTATATTTTGCATGTTGAATTCATTATACCCAGGTTAGCTTTGCGTTAGTTAAAAAAAACCCCGAGGTCTGCTTTGACTGTTATCATACGTGCATTCGCGAAAATATTGCTACAAAGTTAAATGGAGCCAGATAACTGTCTTATTGGTCAGATGGCTGGGTTTATTTGGCAAGCAGGTGGGGGGTTATTAAGCTTATGTCCACTTGCACTATTTTTTGATATAAAGTTCTCTTTGGGCTCGAAAGGCTTTTCATCTAGAATAAACAATGAGGCACAAAAGCCTCAGCTACAGTAGATAACTTTCCATGGGTTTGACTATCTGCCAAGCAGATGTTGTCTTTGGAAGTAGCCCAGACGAGATTGGGCAAGACAGACGGCTGATTTGGGGAGAGGTTACACACAATTACACAGCTTTCTCGGCATTGTGCAGGAGGATGCTGGGGTTTCCTCCTGTAAACTAACTTGTGGTTAAGTTGTTCAGCGCTCGTTCTTTGAGACCCAGCCCTCTAAGTGTCACTGAGCAGAGAAACTCAAGCTGGCCACCTTGGATCTGGTTGCTTTGAATCTACCCTGTACGGTCTCTCTGTCTGGATCATATTAAAGTCCCAGCTTTACTCGGTTTATGTTTCATTGCTGTTGAAACTTGAACAGCTTCTTTTAAAAGACTTCACATTCTCACTACATCTATTGTCAATGCTTTCGATTCATTTATGAGAAGTCAGAAAGGAAAAAAAAATCCCACCCGCAGCATTATACCGTCCAACCTTCTTAGTGAAATATCGAAAGGGAAAAATTGAAACTACTCATGGAGGGGGCTGGAGAAGGGGACGTGATATGTTTTTAATTACTTTGTATTTTAGAATATAGTCAAAACAAAAGTGCAAACCGAAAATTCAGTCAAAACAGTGAAAAATTGTGCATATCTTCTTATAATCTGTGGCTTGAGTAAGGAAGTTGAGTAACTTTCTTAAAACTAGTGTTTTTACTTGACAATATTGAAGTTGATAGACAACATTTATTACAAACAAGTCAACCAATAAATGTCTCAATCTTGACATCAATATTCGAACCTTGTCTGAATAGACTGACTGATCTAGGATTAGGAAGCTGGGATCCGCACATGCATTCTTCACATTGTATAGGGGAGGTGCCAGAGGATTGGACAGTGGCAAATGTGACACACTTATTCTGCAAAAGGGACGTAGGGTCTCCTCGGTTCTGAAAGAAGAAAGAAACATGATGGGCGTGACTTCGTCCCACTCAGTTTTCAGTGAGGTGAGGTGGTAAGATCAGGCGGGAGATGCAAAATGAGAAACGCGCCTGGTTTCTCACCTCCCGCGATCGTGCCGGCCCTGTTTTGCCGGCGAAGCCAATTTAAATATTAATGACAACATGTCATTAATGAGTCCTGGACGCTATCGTCCAGGCTCACTTACCCTAACCACCTCACCGATCGAGGATCTTCTGGGCGAGAATCATAAATGTTCTCCACCAGCGGAGACCAGATGTGATGGCCATGCCAGGGGGATCGGAGGCCATTGAAGTCCCTCCTCCTCCCCCCGGGTGGTCGGGGCAGGGCTGGGTAGTGCTCATGGGACAGTGCCAGCCTGGCACTATCCACTAGGCACTCTGGCACTGCCCATTGAACACCATAAATGTGTCGGGGCAGTGCCAAGGAGGTGGAACTATGATGGGGATGAGGGAAGGGGAGCTCTGCAGACAGGGGCAATAGACATGGGGTAGGTGACAATGTCTGTTAGGTGGATTGGGAAGGTGGTGGGGGGGAGATGGCAGGAGATCTCTGGGAGATCGGGGCACCTGCGCAATAGCACTCCAAGAGCTCAGCAGCCGGCTTCCCCAGTAAGCTCTGCATCCCTCCTCCCCCAAAGACATGACCAGACAAACTCGGTTGTGACTGTCTCAGTATGGTGTGGATGCTTGGCATGCCAGCTCAGGTGAGTGCCTCATGGTATTTTGTCCTGCCATCTGATCTTCAGAAGCCTCCAAAGGCAATGCCAGTGAAAGTGATTGAGCTTTTTGGTATTATGCTAGTACACATGCCAAATCTCAGTAGAGCAGAGTGGGCAGCACCATAGATTTAAAGTTTGCTAGGTGGACTTACTCCTTTTCATTCCCAGATTGATATTCGAAGTCTGCCAAAGGCTTCACTTCCTTTGGCAATTCTTGAACTTGTCTTTTCGTCAACATAAACAGCGAGAGAACATGTCCACAGCTGACAGGTTCTGGTTATAGATGAAACCTTGGCCTGAAGATGGGGCTTTCCTGGAGCAGGCTAGTATATTACTTTGGTTTTATTCGTGTTGATCACCATGCCAAAGTTGTTGCATATATTGGAGAAGAAGCCCATGCTATTGTGTATATGCAAAATATTAATGTTTACAAGTACTAGTTGGTTTAATGGACTGAATAGGCAATTTAGTATGTGGTGGAGTGGTGGGAGGACCACTTCCTAGAAGGAATCTCACACTGCATGACTTTAGAGGGATGAATTATATGTTTCAATCTGGTTTGGAGCGGTAAACTGGCTCCTCTCTTTGTCCCATTCCTGGGATGGTTATAAGAGTTTAAATTCAAGATACGTACTTAACTGTGTGTATCTTGGTGCAAGAAATAAACAGCCTCGTTCCTTAAGTTAACAGGAGTTAGTTTTATCGCTAAAGTTCACCGAGGCAAAGATGCAGAAATTATTAACAAAAGGTTTAAATATGTCCAGCTACCCACGAATGCAAAAACAGCACACATCCCCCGCCCCGCAAACGTGCAAAAAGAAATAAAACATGGCAGAGTGTCAGATGTTAAAACTTAGCCAAGTAAAAGTTAAAGTCAGAAAAACCTATTGCCGGATTGTAAGGATACTTGTTTACTGATGAAGGCTCACTTTCCACAGTAGCTGCTGTAACCTGGGTTTCTCGCTGAAGCACTCTTGGCTGCCTGATTCTCTGTTAGGTTGATTCTCTTTTCTTCAGGAGTCAGCGGTGGTGATTTGGAATCCTCCTTTATGAACTCTCAGCTCTGGTAGATTTTCAAATCATAAACCTTGATGAGAGAGGTTTCAGAGAAAGAGAGGGGGGGGCAAGGCAGTTGCTCCTTCTATGCCTGTAACAGTCTATCTCTGACTATTAGTTCAAATCCAGTATATTTACACCCACGAGTTGGCTCTAGTGACCTCTCTAAGTTTAATTTGAGTTTATCTTAGTCACTGTCTATAAGAGCCCCATGGGCTCTGTGTCTCTAGAAAGCAACTTGTGACCTTTGCAAATGCATCATAGTAGCTGCTATAGGCCAGCGCACTTTGTTTAGCAAAAAAAGTTATTTTCAAAAGCGGTTTTCTCTTTCTCTACATATATCTCCAGCCGACAACACTATAAATTAATATTCCATGTCACGCACACATCTCCATAACAAATATTTGATGCAAATCCGGTTGCTGAGTTAGACTGCCAATGTATGGGTCTCCATGAGGCACTCTGCGTCATCAGCAGCAGCAGAATTTTATTCCATCATAATCAGTAACTTCACGGCCTGGCATTATCTCTCACCCAAGCATCACCATCGAGCTAGGGAACTAATCCTGGTTCAAGAAGAAATGCAGAAGAGCATTTCAAGAGCCCAGGCATACCTAAAATTGAGTTGTCAACCTGATGAAGCTATAATATGCACACGCTAAACAGCAAATACAACATGCTGTATGTATAGAATTAGGCAACCCCACAATCAGTGGAATATATCAAAAGCTCTGTGGCTCGGTGATGTCCAGTCCTGAATTGTGGTAGACAATCAAAAACTAACAGGAGGGAACTCCAAAATTATCCCCCCTCTTTAATAACAAAGGAACCCAAAAGACAAGGCTAAAGCATTTGCAACCATCTTCAGACAGAAGTGCGAGGTGGATGATTCATCTCGCCCTCCTCCTGAGCTCCTCATCAATCTTTAGCCAATTCAATTTACTCCACATGGTACTAAGAAACGGCTGAACAGAATGCATACAGCTAAGGCCCAAACAACATTCCAGTTGCAGTGCCGAACATTTGTGCTCCAGAACTAGCCATTGCCTTGAGCCAAACTATTCCAAAACAGCTACAATGCTGGCACCTGCCCCATTTTCAATAAAGCAGAAAATTGTGCTGTGTGTCATCTCCAGAAAAAAGCAGAGGAAATCCAGTCCAGGCAATTATCATCCCATTCTCGAAACCTCAGCAAAGTGATGGAAGAGGACATCATCAGGAAAGCACCTACTAACTTCCCAACCTCCAATTCCTGAAAGAACAAGGGCAGCAAGCGCATGGGAAATGACCACTGATAAATCAAACATTATCCTGCCCAAGAAATGTAGCACCGTTCCTTCATCATTGCTGGGTAAAAATCCAGGTGGAGCTCCTTCATAATCAGTCTGGTGGGCATAATTCCACCACTGAGGCTGCAGCATAGAATCATAGAATCCCTATAGTGCAGAAGGAGGCCATTTGGCCCATCGAGCCTGCACCGATCATAATCCCACCCAGACCCTATCCCTGTAACCCCACATATCTACCCTGCTAGTCCCCCTGACACTAAGAGGCAATTTTCCATAGCCAATCAATCTATCCCGCACATCTTTGGAGTTCAGGAAGGGAACTCACCACCACCTTCTCAAGAGCAATTGGGGATGACCAATGAATCACATGAACAAATAGGAGAAAACAAGCATCTGCTACTTCACATTTTACTGGTGTTTTGAGGTGATTGCTGAACAACTGGAGTATTACAGCTACTACATGAAGCATGTGAGGATTCAGGCAATAGAAAATTGATTAAATAATATCCAATTAGAAAAACAGTAACACTAAACCAATGGGAATTTGAAGTAATTATGTACCTGAATTTCATGTGATAACACATTCAGCTCTACCTCCTTGCCATCTCTCTCGACTCCTCCGCTGTTGCTAAATTATCAAACTATTTATCTGTCACGCTTGAGGAATTGAAATTTCCCCTAACTAAATATTGGGAATCCGTGAGTCCTCGGTCCCTGCTACAAACTCAGCTCTCTAGCTGCCAGCTCTATCCCTCGCCCTGATAACAGTCTTAGGCTGAACCAGACTGTTTGTAACCTTGGTGTCATGTTTAGCCCTGAGATTAACTTTCAACACCATCACCCTTTTCCAAGCCTTTATTTCACCATGCACTGCTAGCTGACCTCAACATTCTCCACTCTGTACATTTGAAAACATTAAAAACTCTGCAGCCAACATCTTTAGAATCATAGATTCTCTACAGTGCAGAAGGAGGTCAGTCGGCCTATTGGGTCTGCACCTACCCTCTGACAGAATATCTTACCCAGGCCCTCTCCCCTGCCCTGCTAATCCCCCCAACCTACACATTTTTGGACACTAAGGGGCAATTTAACATGGCCAATCCATCTAACCTGCTCATCTTTGGACTGTGGAAGGAAACCGGAGCACCTGGAGGAAACCCATGCAAATACGGGGAGAATGTGTAAACTCCACACAGTTGCACAAGGCCGGAATTGAACCTGGTTCACTGGCACTGTGAGACAGCAGTGCTAACCACTGTGCCACCGTGCTCACATCAGTCCTGTTCACCCATCACTCCTTGTTTACCAACCTACATTGTCTCCTGGCTAAGCATAGCCTCAGTTTTGAAGTTCTCATTCTCATTTTCAAATCACTTTATAGCCCCTTCCCTATTTCTATAACTTCCCTCCAGCTCCACAACCCTTGAAGATCTCTACGCTCATCCAGTTCTGATCTCTTGAGCATCCTTGATTTTAATTGCTCCACCATTGGCGACCATGCGTTCAGATGCCAGGATCCTAAGCCCTGGAATTCCTTACTAAACCTCGCCACCTCTTTTTTTTCCTCCTTTACGAAGCTTCTAACAATCCAACATTGACTAAACTTTTGCTCTAAAATGGCTCAGTATCAAATTGCACAGTGGTTCGCACTGCTGCCTCATAGTGCCAGGGACCTGGGTTCAATTCCCGGCTTGGGTCGCTGTCTGTGTGGAGTCTGCACATTCTCCCTGTGTCTGTGTGAGTTTCCTCTGGGTATTCCAGTTTCCTTCCACAGTCCAAAAGGCGTGCTGGTCAGGTGCATTGGCCATGCTAAATTCTCCCTCAGTGTACCTGAACAGGCGCCTGAGTGTGGAGACTAGGAGATTTTCACAGTAACTTCATTGCAGTGTTTATGTAAGCCTACTTGTGTCTAATAAATAAACTTTATTTTGCTTCATAACCCTCCTGTAGATCTCCTTGGAATGTTGCATTATATTAGAGGCACTGTATAATTACAAGTTATTATTGTAGTAAAAGGCATAACATCATGAGGCACATTGCTTGCTTTGGGTCAGCAGATTGTCTATGGTTATACCAAAAAGGGATAATCTTGCTGAGAAGATTTCTTTTTCTCCCTAATTCATGAGACGAGTGATTTTTTTTGAATAGGTGCCTCTGGTGCAAAATGATCCCTTTGATGAATCGCTGGGCTCTGTTTACTGTACACTGACTCCATTGCTGGACTTGAAGCATTTACCTAACCATTCATACATGATTCATTAAAGTGAGCCTTTAACAAGCACTTCTCCAGAACAGGCATTACATTTGTAATTAAGCTGAACTGAGAAGTTAGTACTTAAAATCCAATCGTCACATTTCCCAGCCCTTCAAAAAAGCAACGTTGTGTAGTACAAAAACACATACTTGTGGTTTCCTTCAAAAACGAGTTATTTTCAGCATACTTTTGGAAAAAAATTGGAGCTGCTGCAGCTCTGGGGAAATTAGTTTAATCAGATGTAAATGATGCGATACCACACTCCTGTGGGATGTAAAGATCATGGGAGGGGGACATCTGGAACTTACTACATGTCTCCAACTAGATAGTTGATTCTCCAGTGAGGTTCTCTGGTATAATTCAACTAATATTCAGATATTGCTGCAATGTGATAAAAATATATTCCAAATCTGAAGGCGTTTGGCGAAAAGTGCTGAGAAAAATAGCAAGCATTTCCAAATGTACTGCCGGTTGTGTCAGACTCGAAATTGTCCAAGCTTCTGTATGAAAGTACCTTCTTATTCCAAAATTGTAACCTTTTAGTCTTCAGGTAGTTTGATTCCAGCAATCATACATCCCCAGTATTCTTGCTGTGTGCCACTGTTGCTCTTTTGCCATCACACTTTGTTGATTACCTCAAGATAAATGCAGCAAATCACAATTAAGACAAGAAAACAGCTAGCAAACCACCCACAAGAAACAATTAAGCACTTGTTAAAATAGTCAATACTGAATGATCAGTTCCATAGAATCATAGAAACCCTACAGTGCAGAAAGAGGCCATTTGGCCCATCGAGTCTGCACCGACCACAATCCCACCCAGGCCCTACCCCCATATCCACCCGCTAATCCCTCTAACCTACGCACCTCAGGACACTAAGGGGCAATTTTAACATGGCCAATCAACCTAACCCGCACATCTTTGGACTGTGGGAGGAAACTGGAGCACCCGGAGGAAACCCACGCAGACACGAGGAGAATGTGCAAACTCGACACAGACAGTGACCCAAGCCGGGAATCGAATCCAGGTCCCTGGTGCTGTGAAGCAGCAGTGCTAACCACTGTGCTACCGTGCCGCCCTACCAATAAAAGTTCCCTACCAATAAAAACCGATATGGTGAACCAATTTATTCTAGCATTGGTTTCTTAGTAAATGCATGTACCATGTCCAATTCAAGGTTTTAAGCAACATAAACAACTCCCCCCATGGCCTTTCCACCATTTACAAGGCACAAGTCAGGAGTGTGATGGAATACACTCCACTTGCCTGGATGGATGCAGCTCCAACGCCTCTCAAGAAGCTCAATACCACCCATGACAAAGCAGCCCACTTGAGTGGTACTCCACCTTCCACTTTAAACATTCACTCCCTCCACTACCGACACACTGGCAGCAGTGTGTACCATCCACGAGAGGCACTGCAGCAACTCACCGAGGATTCTTCCACAGCACCTTCCAAATGCGTGACCTCTACCACCTAGGGCAAAGGCAGCAGCTGCATGGGCACACCAACATCTGCATGTGCCCCTTCAAGATATTCTGACCTTTATCTTTATTCATTCGTGGGATATGGACATTGCTGTCAGTATTTATTGCCTATCCTTAATTTCCCTTGAGAAGGTGGTGGTGAACTGCTGCAGTCCATGTGGCATAGGTCAACCACAGTGCTGTTAGGGAGGGGATTTTGACCTAGTGACAGCGAAGGGACATGATACATTTCTGTGTCAGGATGGTGAGCAACCTGGAGGGGAACTTCCAGGTGATGTTGTTCCACGTGCCTGTTGCCGTTGTCTTCCTAGATGGTAGCGATCGTGGGACTATATCATTGATGATTCACTGCTGTTGGACCAAACTGTTAGAAGTTCACTTCCTACACCCACATTTCACGCGTGAATAAAAAAAGTAACAGCATTAATTTTGTAAAAAGAAATGTTTAAACTTATTCAGTTAACTGTTTACGTCTTTTGATTGGTTAATTAAAGTTATTAATACAAAACCACAGCCTCAAAGTTCTAGGTGTCCACTAGGTAATCTTCCCAACAGCTGTTTAGTCACCAACCATTTCTGTACATTCTGCAGGTCAGAGAAATGTGCAGCGTGAAAAGTCACGAGTAATAATTCCATAATAAATCCATCAGATTTTGAAAATATACAAAGCAGATGTCACTGCGTGTGAGCTGAAATCATACTGCTCCTGTCTCCATGCTAACACTCGTGAATTTCCCAATTTCAGAGTAATTTTCTCTTGCCATGGTCATGAGTTTTTCAAAAGGATCACTTTCTTCTCTCTGTCCTCGTGATAGAACAGACAAAACCAATAAAACTTGATTCTAAATGACAGCCCCATGATGAGGATGCAGTTACATGGTCACTTCTGTATTCAGGTGAAGTAATTTGGTGTGCCAACTGACGCAAAGTTGTTTTTTATTCATTCACAAGATGCCAGCCTCATTGACATTGATTCCCTATCCTTATTGTTTTTGGGAAGAAAGCAGTAAGGCACCTTCTCCCACCGCAATCCATGGGGAGAGTTTTCCTGCACCGGAGGGTGGGGGGTGTGGTGGGAGGGTGGGGTCGGTGGGTGGGGAGGGTGGTGGGTGGGTGGGGGGGGGGGGGGGGGTGGTGGGTGGGGAGGGTGGTGGGTGGGTGGGGGGGGGGGGGGGGTGGTGGGTGGGGGGGGGGGTGGGTGGGTGGGGGGGGATAGTGGGGGGGTGGGCGGGTGGTGGGGGGGTGGGAGGGTGGTGGGAGGGCGGGCGGGTGGGGGGGCTGTTGGGAGGGTGGGCGAGCAGGGGTGGGGTGGACCATGCAAAGTTCTGTTGACCTCAGGCGGGATTTTCCGATTTTGGAGTGAGCGTGGCTGGAAAATCTGTGTTGAAGGTTTGGACCAGTACTTTTACAGGATTGGGTGGGTTCCAGGTTTTGATCCAGTGATAATGAGCTATAAATTTCCAAGGTGTGTGATTTAGAAGGGAACTTGCATCAACAATACTTAAATTCCATACGACTGAGTGAATATGGGTTTACAATTCTCTTGTTGCTGACCTAACAGTCGCAGTGAACGTACATTTCAGATCAGGCATCAAGACAGAAAACGCTGGATAAACTCAGAAGTGAATGGTGTTCCCATGCACTTCCTGCTCTTGCAACCCTGGGTGGTACAGGTCCTGGATTTGGGAGGTGCTGTTGAAGAAGCCTTGCTGAATTGCTGCAGTGCATTTTGTAGATGGTGCGTGCACACTGCCACAATGCGAGGAAGTGAACCTTTAAGGTGGTGGAAGATGGGGTGCCAATCAAACGGGCTGCATTGCCTTTCACGTTGGAGCTGCACTCATCACTCTTTACTTATGCCTTGGAGATGCGCAAAAGGTTTTGAGGAGTCAAGAGGTGAGGCACCTGTTGCAGAATGCACAGTTTCTGACCTGCTCTTGTAGCTGGTCAATGGTGCCCCCTCCCCCCGCCTCACCCCCATGTGGTTAATGGTGGGGTGTTCAGTGATGGTAATACCATCGAATGTCAAGGGGGATGTGATTAGACTGTGTCTTATTGGAGACAGTCTTTGCTTGATATTTGTGTGGCATGAATGTTCCTGGCAATTTACCAGCACAGGCATGAATGTCTTGATCCATGTGTGCTTCATTATCTGAAAAGTTATGATTGGGTTTAGGGGAAATTCTTGTTGAAATGCATCTGTCCTTATGGTCTTGCAATTGATAGGTGAGCATGTCAGCAATTCACAGTCTGCGTAGTCACAATGCTGACGTCCCACTGCTTGTCTTCAGTTTACTGTTGGGCACAAATATTTGTACCAGGAGCAAAGGTTGGAAGAAGATGTTATGTGTAAACCATGTACTTCTGAAAATTATTAATTCTTTATGAATAGTGATGGAAGTATGTTAATGGGTTTCTGTGGAGGGGTATCTTGTGGAGGTGACAGGAGTCTTGGCCAGTGGCTGGAGAGCTGGTGAGGGAGCCCCGCATTGCTTCTTTTCAGGGAAGCCCACTGCATTATGTGGTACTCGGGCACTGAAGTCCCATCCACCAAGGACCTCCAGCCACACAGCTCTGTTGAACAGTATCATCATAGAAATCATAGAAACCCTACAGTGCAGAAGGAGGCCATTCGGCCCATCGAGTCTGCACCGACCGCAATTCCACCCAGGCCGTACCCCCACATATTTACCCGCTAATCCCTCTAACCTACGCATCTCAGGACTCTAAGGGGCAATTTTTAACCTGGCCTATCAAAATAACCCGCACATCTTTGGACTGTGGGAGGAAGCCGGAACACCCGGAGGAAACCCACGCAGACACGAGGAGAATGTGCAAACTCCACACAGACAGTGATCCAAGCCGGGAATCGAACCCAGGTCCCTGGAGCTGTGAAGCAGCAGTGCTAACCACTGTGCTACCGTACCGTAGTGGGGTCCTCACCTTCCGCCAGGTTAAATACCCCCAGTCTGCCACAGGGGAAGGCACAAGTAGGACCACCAGGGAGGGGATGGCTCCTGCTGCTGGAACACCCACTCAAGGCATACAGGCATTGGGGTTCCCAGGCTGGAGGTGAGTGATGGGAGGAGGGGGTAGTTGAATGGGGGTCATTGGAGAGGGGCAATTGGCAGCAAAGACATGGGATCCCTCTCAGCAGGTCACCACCACCGCCCCCCCCCACCCCTAATCCTTCAAATTGCCCAGTCCCTCGATCAGGCACTCAGTGCCTTTAATCAAGCCCTCCACCCACTCCCTCTCCCCCTCCACACACACACTCTACCACACTACTGCCCACAAAGCAAACACGCATGGTATTTTAATTGCCCATTTAAGGGTCTCAGTTGGTGGTGGTGGGGTGGGGTCGGGGGAAGGTGGAGGCTGTCCATGGGTCTTTCTGACACTGACTCAATTAGGGTGGAGGCAGGAAGGTAGTGGGGTCCTCACCTTCCGCCAGGTTAAATACACCCAATCTGCCACAGGGGACGGCACAAGATTCTATCCTTGTACCTTTAGATTGGAAGGGTAAAGATGGGGAAGCATATTATTGTGCAATGCAATTTTCAGTGACAAATGTATGTTGCAATATGGTACATGCAATATGGTAAATTTGCAAATTTATGGATCGCAGAATCTATTACATTTTGAGCCCAACTTTTTACCTAACCCACCCATTTGGAATGATGTGGAGATATCGGCATTGGACGGGGATGGGCACGATAAGAAGTCTCACAACACCAGGCTAAAGTCCAACAGGTATATTTGGAATCACAAGCTTTTGGAGTGCTGTTCCTTCATCAGGTGAGTCGCCTGATGAAGAAGCAGCGCTCCAAAAGCTCACGATTCCAAATAAACTTGTTGGGCTTTAACCTGGTATTGTGAGATTTCTTACTGCACCCATTTGGAAATACAGGCTTGGTTCAGACACCTGGTTTACACCCCACCCAATTTCAATGGAGAGTGAAGTCAGATTGGGTACAGGAAGTTGTCTCCGACCCACCCTTCTGCTGGATAGGTTAGGTTAATATCTCAGTGTTAATTTCTGGTCAGCGTTATCAGCAGCTCTGTATTATGAGGGTTGCCCCTGGGTCCTTTGATCTCCTTGTTGGGTGATATGATCACTTGACAGATATTTGGACCTATAAAATTCTATTGCATTGTTCCAGCGAAGTAGAGACTGGATATTACAGGGAATTTGCCCTTAATACACAAGTTACAACATCCTTCCCTCCCATATTAAAAAAAGTGTTTGTGCCAGTAATGTTGATTAAATTACTAGACAGCTGGGATCTGAGCCCAGTCATGAATGCCTTGGCCTTCTTTATCAAAGTCTGTGAACCCTTTGTCAAATAGCATTGGCTTTTCTGAGGAATTTTCTATCTTTTGTTTACATAGTGAAAGGTTTCAGTTTGCTGTGCCAGATCCTAATCGTACTACATAGGGTAATAAGATATGTGACTAAAACTGTTTAATGCCATGGTGCAAAATGTGCTGATGGTGAGTCAGTTGCCCATTTTTCTCATCCCCTTTTCCTCACCATCCAATATTTTTTCTTCATTTTTTCTTCACAGGAAATGAAAACTTAAGTTCAGCGTAGAATGGGGACCAATTTTCCATCAGCCCGCTTTGTGACAATGACTTTAACCATTTCCTTCGCTGAGTGAAATTAGTGATGAATGTGCACGGTGAGGGTCTGGGGAGGTTGAGATGTTTTTTCAGCTTTTACATCCAGCATGAACAAAATTGAATTATTGACACTTAGGGGACACATAACCCGAATGTGACTCCAGTCAAAAAAAGGCCGGAGATCAAATCTTGCCAGTCCCAAAAGAAAAGGTGGTTCTGTAGCAAAATCTATTGCTAACCCTGGATGTCACTCTGCAGCTCAGTTATTATTGTTACGTTTTTCTGTCCTGCCCAAGATTGCTCTTATCAAAGTCACCAACTTCTCTGCATTTCCCACCATTGTTCTGCTTGACTCTGGTGTTCAGCAGAGTTGATCTCTCCACCAACGCTACTGTCTCTCATCTTTGGTCCACTTAAGTTGTGATACCTGTGACAGCTGCACTTGTACTCCAACTATGCCGGCCAGTAATGCCTGCTATTGCCACCCCGAGTAGTTAGGCTGTGCTACCCAACCCCATTGTCAATATTATTTTTGTTATCTCGGTGCTGTCCCTCAGTGACACCTATCATGCTTAAGGATCTGGTTTTAAATATATGCTGATGACATCCACCTCTACCTCTCTGCCACCATCCTTGAGCACACCAGTGTACTGATGAACATCAAGTCTTGAATGAGCAAGACCTTTGACCCGTTCAGTAAGATTAAGGCATTTGTTCTGGACAAAAGTTCCCGACTAATTCTTGCTTCTTGCTGGCATGTTGTGTTCTGGCTGCTTACTCATATTGCCAGTGATGTGAGCCAACATATAAGAAGGCTGTTTCTTTGGTCCTCAGTGAAGTCAATATATATTGGGCGACACGGTGGTTAGCACTGCTGCCTCACAGTGCCAGGGACCTGGGTTCAATTCCAACCTCGGTTCACTGCCTGCGGAGTTTGCCCATTTTCCCTGTGTCTGTGTGGGTTTCTTCTGGGTGCTCCGGTTTCCTCCGGCAGTCCAAAAATGTGCAGGTTAGGTTGATTGTTCATGCTCAATTGCCCCCTTACTGTCAGGAGGACTAACGGTAAATATGTGGGGTTAAGGGATAGGATGTGGGTGGGATTGTTGCCGGTGTAGGCTCAGTGGGCCGAATGGTCTCCTTCTGCACTGTAGGGATTCTATGATACTATCTACAGCATAAATAAAGCATTAAATCGACTCAATTGTTCCAGACCTTCACTTAAAACAATACTTTGTTCAGGATAAAAATATTTAAATTATAACACTGAACCATTTGGTATGGATCCCATTTAACTTTATAGTTGAATAAAGTCCTCCCAAAAGTATTCCATGTTGGAATTTCAATTACTCAAGGACTCTGGGCCTGTACTGAATGGAGTTTAGAAGGACAAGGGGGATCTCATTGAAACTTGCAGAATATTGAAAGGCCTGGACGTGGAAAAGATGTTTCCGTTAATAGGAGAGACTAGGATCTGAGGGCACATCCTCAAAGCAAAGGGATGACCCTTTAGAACTGAGATGAGGAGGATTTTTTTCAGCCAAAGAGTGGTGAATCTATGGGATTCATTACCACAGAAGGCTCTGGAGGCCAGATCATTGAGCGTATTTAAGACAGAGCTCGACAGATTCTTGATTGGTAAACGGATCAAAGGTTATGGGGACAAAGTGGGAGAATGAGGTTGAGAAACTTATCAGCCATGATTGAATGGTGGACCAGACTCTATGGGCCAAATGGCCTAATTCTGCTCCAATATCTTGTGTTCTTATAGTCTTAAGGTACCAGGAAGAACTTTGTGTCAGAGAAGGATGCATAGCACTTCATGTGAAGGAACATAGAAGATGGACATGGTACCCTTGCACGTATGGCCATTGAAGCCAGTCACTGTGAGCAGAAGGAGGGCAAGATGTTATGAGGGAGAGGCTGCTTACCTGTGCATCAGGAAGAACAGGAAGGAGACCTGCTTTGTTATTGGATTTTTTAGTAATTCAGTTTAGTTAGTTTTTCTGTATATTTAACCTACATTGAATCATTGGCTCTTATTAAGACAGTAAGTAAAGCTGTTTTGCTCGTTGAACTATCCCTTGGTACCAGTGAAGTGTACATTTTGTGCTGCAGTGAATTTTCAGGACGCCCCAACATGGTATGTTGTATACAGAAGATTTGAAAATCAGTCATGTCATTCAAGGTGCGTTTCAGGTGTATAGTTATTGTAAATTGCTTGAATTGTCATTACTCGAATGACTGTACAAGTTTTTTTTCTCTGTTTAGTTGTGCATCTGTAACCTGAAAGAATATATTTGTTTTTCTCGAGTGCACAGTTTTAGAAGACCTCTTTACAGAGTTCACTTGCATAGGGCAAATTTTCCTTTCTCATTCTCCCAAGCAATCTCATGCCAGAAAGCAGGCAAAGTGCACTTGAAGTGCACCCTTGTCTCGTATGACCTAAACTCGCTGGATTTTTAGACTGTCTTCATTAGCCGAGACTAGATGCTTTCTTGATGCAGGCCTGTTCCATAGTGGGGCCTCGCATTCAGAATGGGGTCTAGAAATTCAACTGCTGTGAGGCTGAGCAAAGAGAGGGAAAACAGCCCCTTACAATTTTTTTTTCCATGGGGAATATTTTGCAAATATCCCACATGAATTACTGTCAGCAGTGGATGGTTTAAAATAACAAAGGACAATAATTCTTGGAGCAATCAGTATTTGAGAGAGGGCAATGTATTATGAAAGTGACCTCCAGCATTAGGAATTCCTATCTCTGGATTTGGCTGTTTTTAATGCTCCTCAGGATGTGTCGAGGATATGCAGCTTTTATTTATCATCTTGTGGTCTGTTGGCCACGGAGATATTAGTCATCTCTGCACTCTTATGATCTTACTGTCAGATTTATTTCAATATTCTAAATGTGTGGTATAAATTGGATTCCTTCTGGCCAGCAGGATGTGATAAATATCTCCACACTTGAGACCGTACATAACTCACTCTTGACTGTACTTTGTGACTTATCTGGTCAACCTCACTGGTGGAGATATTTATCTAAGATCACTGTTGGCTGTGAGACTTAGCCTTCTCCTTTATTTTGATTCCCAGGTGACACAACACTTGCTGTTTTCTTGTGGCATGCAGTTCTCATTCACAAAGTAGCTTTGTGTAGGTTTTTCGGGAAATACGAATCTGATCTTGAATGTTCATCACTGAAAACAAAATATTTCAAAAACATATTGAATAATTATTTACAGACACCGTCTGTTTGTTTCTCTTCAATTTCCCATGAGAAAACTACCTTTAGGAGTATTTGATCTCTGAAGGGTTAATATTGCAGGTTTGCAGATGGCAACTTCTCACCATCGATCTGTTCCTTTAATGTATAATTAACCCATTGTAGTCTCTTAATGATACTTTTGCATTGAAACATGGGTGTGGGGACATAGGAATATTTTCTCTGTGCAATGTGGGTAATAGTGGGGTTCTATGTGACCAACAGTGGATATTTTCTTTTCTCTCAGTTCTACCGTAGAGTGATAACTGTACAATGGATATCAATCTACCTTTACAGCATTGTTAAGGCTTAGTAAATAATTCAGAGGATAAAGGAAGCTGCAAGGAGATACAGATACAAGGAGGGCGGCACGGTAGCACAGTGGTTAGCACCGGTGCTTCACAGCACCAGGGTCCTGGGTTCGATTCCTGGCTTGGATCACTGTCTGTGTGGAGTTTGTACATTCTCCCCGTGTCTGCGTGGGTTTCCTCCGGGTGCTCCGGTTTCCTCCCACATTCTGAAAGACATGCTGGTTAGGTGCATTGATCTGAACAGGCGCTGGACTGTGGCGATTAGGCGAATTTCATAGTAACTTCATTGCAGTGTTAATGTAAGCCTTACTTGTGACTAATAAATAAATTTTTAAACAGATAGGAGGGTTAAATAGGCAAACATGTGGCAAGTCAACTCAATGGCCTGGATTCTCCGGTCTCATACACTCTGCCACCGCTGCCAGTGAGAATGGAGAATTTGGAACTCAGCCAAAATTCCCTTCACTACAGCGGGACTGGAGAATCCCAGCTGCAGGTAAGCTCAGAGAATTCCGGCCAACGCCATTAACTAGATTTTAGAAAACACGAGATAATGATTGCACTTTAACTGAGAGAAGGATCGAAGAGGTGGAACAACAGAAAGATTTGTGGGTTCAGATTCATGAGACAAAAGCAGAATTTCAAGAAAAATAGGTGCATAAAAAGCTAATGAAGTACTGAGTTTATGGCTAGAGATACAGATAAAAGTTAAGATGTATTGGCAAACCTATACAAAAGCTCAGTAAACCTATAATTGGAATCATCTGTCCAGTTTGAGGCTCCGTACAATTGGAAAAATATTGAGACAATGAAAAAGCTTTCTGCAGATAGTGTCGTACGCAACAAAATTGGCACTGTTGTTTGTTAAAACAAGAGAGATTATAGGGTCATTTGATAGAAGTTCTTAAAATGATGGGGAAACAAGCTATTTCCAGGATTTGAGAGATGGAGAATGAGTGGATATATATGAGGGATTTAGGACAAAGAGCAGGAGAAACTTTGTAACAAAGAGAGTTGTGAGATCATTGTTCGAATCCTGTGTGTAGCTTGGAGCTTCATAATAGAATGTTCAAAGTAAAGACCAGGCCAGAATTCTATGGGGTCAGCTGGCCCTGGCGAGATCCTGTATTTATCTTTAAGTATGTCTCCATGGCAGCAGGCTGCCCTCTTGGACCTTTTTTTCAATCATGGGACATGGGCATCGCTGGCTAAGCCAGCATTTATTGACCGTCCCTAGTTGCCCTTGAGAAGGTGGTGGTGAGCTGTCTTCTTGAACCGTTGTAGTCCATGTGCTGTGGGTTGACCCACAATGCCATTAGGGAGGAAATTCCATTTTGACCCAATGACTGTGAAGGAATGGCGATATATTTCCAAGTCAAGATGGTGAGTGGCTTGGAGGAGAACTTGCAGGTAGTGTGTTCCCATTTGTCTGCAACTCTTGTCCTTCTAGATAGAAGCAGTCACAGCAGTGGGCTCTGCACCTTCTGGGGCTGGAAAGCTGCCAGCCATTTGATTGGCTGGCAGCTCTCAGAGTCGGAACTTAAGTCTTGCCTCCAGCTAATTAATGGATGGAGGGTTGTTAAATGGCTGCGGACAAGCACACCAATCGGGGTGGGGAGAAAGGGGGTGGAGTGACTTCTATGTTGAGCGCCGGGCAGCTTAAAATTCAGTGTCATGTTACTTTTTAAAAATAGGTTAGATAGGTCAATAAAAGATAGAGATAAAGGGATGTGATATAAGTTTAGGTATGCTACTGCTCATGTGATATAAACCTACATGGCTGATTGGCTTGCGTCTGTGTTACATTCCTTTATAAATCTGTGTAAGATTTCTGTTCTAGCTCATTTAAGGATATTGTGCCACTTTCTTTGGATATATAGCGTGCCACCTGTGTTGGCTAATTGCTTAAGCTGTGTTGTGCTGGCATCTCTGGCGATAAGGGTGCACGTCGGAGGTATGACTGCTGGAGTGTACCAGGATATCAGCTGCAAGTCAGGTTGCCGATATTTGCACCTGTGATAGTCAGTGAGTGTTGTTGTATCTGAAAAGTGGCCTGGGAGATGCCAGAATCAAAGAAGCAGGTGGTCTAGATCTCATAACAGGCGAGAAACCAAAAAAAATGACACCATGTGGCATGTTTCATACTCAAAATATTTGTTTCTTTTACTTAGAATTAATGAAGGTATAGAGACTCAGTGGATTCTTTATTCAAGGCTGTAAAACATTGAGGGGTTCAAAGGGTATTGTGTACAAGCTTTTTTTTAAGAATTGAAGGACTTTTACACTTCTAAAAAAAGTACTTACTCGGCCTGATTGTAAGAAGGACTGGAAAACTATTGGGATATAATCTTCATGTTCCTGCCACCATTAAGCTTAAGAATTCAAACTTCCTGAATGATGCCATCAAAGCTGTCTCTTTAAACAAAATATCTACTTTTGAAATTGAGAGAATTGTTAATGCTTTAAGGAATAAGATATGGTTTTGGGTCTTGACATGACAGTCTCTTTGCATATTTGAAACATACACTCAAATGCCTAATTTAAAAACTAACTTTTTATCACCAGTGATTTTTGTTTAGTTTATCTCTGAGAATAGAGGCTGGAAAATGATATTTTTTATTCCTTCATCTTTGACTTCCTACACTTTCCACTGTTCATTGCTTAGTCCATCTGACTCCGCATGACAGGGGAAGAAATGGTATGCAACAACTCGGCAGAACAGACAACAAAATGGCTACCATGAGGGGTGCTATTTTGAAGCTCTTCTATTTTACGGGGCTTTATCTTTGCAGACCTCTTGCCATTGGCAAGAGTCCTAATTGTGCGTGGGATCTGCAGGGATCCAAGAGCAGCAGAACAAAAATGGGAATGTGTATATCTGCCATCAGAGTAAGTGTTCCAGCCAGGAATACATGGGGAGACAGGCACTGTGTTTGCAGTCTGCATCTGTGCCTTGCACAGTAGACTTCAGCTTTGCACCCAATACTGTACATTAAAGAGAGAAAATGGGCACCCTATTTCACAAAATCAAAAGACAGGAATGGAAACACCAACATTTAAGTGTTTGTGTCTGTATGTATCCAAGAGTTGAATCATGTAATTTAGATCACACTTAAAAGCTGAATATTCTTGATAATATGTGAATGTCTTTTCAGATAAACCTTCTTTTCACCCTAGATATCCATTTTCTAATGACAAATGATACAATATTGACTGGAATATATTCCTTAAGCTTCATTGAAAATTGAAAGTGGTGAACTTGTTTTAAAGTTTGTGTAGTAGTGTCTAGCTAAGAGTAGCTCCTTTAGACTTTGAGCCTGATCTGCCATTCACTAACTTATGGCTGATCTGATTGTGGCCTCTACTTTCCTATCTGTGCCCCAAAATCCTCAACTCCATTGTCTGTCAAAAAGCTACCCAACTCAACCTTTTGTAAGTTCACTGACCCAACCGCTACTGCTTCCCGGGGAAGGGAATTCCACAGACCCTCTTGAAAGAAAGAAATTCTCCTAATCTTTAAAAGGAGATCTGTTATTTTTAAAATGTGTCCCCAAGTTCTAGTCTCCCCTCGGAGAGGAAATATCCTCCCAGTATCCACCCTATCAAGTCCCCTCGGGGCCCAGTAAGTTTTAATAAGGTCACCTCTCATTCTTCTGAACTCCAGGGGTATAGGCCCAACTTGTTCAACCTTTCTTTCTCAATACGTCCTTCATTCCAGGTTGAGTGAACCTTCTTTGAACCGCTTCTAATGCATTTATATCCTACTCCAAATAAGAAGACCAAGGCTGAAATTCTCTGGCTGTTCAAGCCGGTGGGATTCTCCGGTCAGCCGACAGCGCACCCTGGCCCGTAGGTTTCTTGCCGGCGTGGAGTGACGTCAATGGGAATTCCCACTGACAGCGATGGGACCAAAGAATCTGGCCACTAGCAAACAACGTGCCACCTCACACTGGCGGGAAACACGTGGCTGACGGCTGGAGAATCTCACCCCAAATCTGCACCAAAACTGGTCTCATCAAGGCCCTATACAGCTACAGAGAAACACCCTTACTTTTATATTCCTTTCCCCTTGAAATAAATGCTAACATTCAAATTGACTTCCTAATCATTTGCTGCACCCAGATACTAACTTTTTTGTAAATCATATACTAGAACACCCAGATTCCTCTATACGCTGAGTACTGTCGTCTCCCTCCATGTAAGTGACATGTTGGGTGGGATTTTGCTGCTGCATGATTTGCGGTAGCGGAGGTGGCTGGCGGCTGTATGTTCTGGTCCTGCCATTGTCAATGGGGTTTTCCATTGAATGTACCCCTTGCTGCTGGGAAACCCACTGCAGGCGTGCGCTGTTGCTGGGTCCGGAAGATCCCACTAATTCCGGCCATTGCTTTTCTATTCTTCCTGTTGTGGGCAAGTTTGGGGCGGCACGGTAGCACAGTGGTTAGCACAGCTGCTTCACAGCTCCAGGGACCTGGGTTCGATTCCCGGCTTGGGTCACTGTCTGTGTGGAGTTTGCACATTCTCCTCGTGTCTGCGTGGGTTTCCTCCGGGTGCTCCGGTTTCCTTCCACAGTCCAAAGATGTGCGGGTTTGGTTGATTGGCCATGCTAATGTCCTGAGATGTGTCCTGAGATGTGTAGGTTAGAGGGATTAGCGGGTAAATATGTAGGGATATGGGGGTAGGGCCTGGGTGGGATTGTGGTCGGTGCAGACTCGATGGGCCGAATGGCCTCTTTCTGCACTGTAGTGTTTCTGTGATTAATCTGTGATTTCACATTCCCCCACATTATATTCCCATTGATCAAATCTTTGCCTAACCCATCTATATCCATTTGTTGACACGTATCCCTTGTTGACAATTTACTTTCCTACCTTTCTTGGTGTCATTGGCAAATTTAGCTACCACACAGCCAAGTCATTGCTATAGATTCTCAATAGTTGAGGCCCCAGCACTGAGCCCTCTGGCACTCTACTTGTTGTAGCTTGTCAACTCAAAACAAAATTATGATGTGAGGAGAAGCTATATTATCATAAGAGACTTGAATGACAGTTTGCCTAAATAAAGTCATGCTCTAATATAAAGAGCAGTTTGTGAATATATGGGCTTGTTATCAACTTTGAGCAGTTGAGCCCTGGAGGTGGTATTTTTTTACTTGTATATGGCAATGTATAACTATTTACTGTAAGAGTTTTAACAACACCAGGTTAAAGTCCAACAGGTTTATTTGGTAGCAAATACCATTAGCTTTCGGAGAGCTGCTCCTTCGTCAGATGGAGTGGAAACCAACTCTTACTGTGTTTACCCCAGTCCAATGCCGGCATCTCCACATCATAACTATTTACTGACAGGGTGTTAAAAAATCTGATTAGTTCGAAACCTCTTATGCTGTCACAAGAAGTTTTTTTGCCCTCATGCGTTTGTGTAAGCCTATTTGATAATTTGAATGCCTGACTGTCTTGTTGTTATGTTTGATTGTGGTTTTGTTTTAGCATATTATTTAACCTGATCAACTGGTCTTGGTGGGCCGGAGGCCTCAGTTGTGTTCTGTAGCACAATGGCAGATGGAAGCCACAAATACTTGATACCATGCCAATAAATTTGGTTATTCCTTCGGTACTTTTTTATTTCAACTTGCACAACTATGAAAAAAAGTCATTGTTTGTAAGCAGGACTTTCTTGCTTCACAGAAACCAAATACGACATAACAAATATCAGTGCAGTTCAAATTTAAGTCTAATTTTCATTTATGGTGAGGGGAAGTGAGTGAGTTAAATAATTCTGAGTTTTTATGGGAAAAGTTGTTCTCTGAATAGACAGTTGTTTGTACCCAAGAATTTCTGTCTCTCGGCTCAGTTTTCAACCCTCGTCTTGTAGCGATTTCCTACGTCAGTCACTTAATTTGTCAAATGCTCAATGATGACTTAAAAAGCATCTTATTTGTTAATATTGCCTTCTGCAGAAGAGGAGTCTGCAACTCAGCAACCACAGTGTTTCCATACTGGCCGGAATATGAAAAGGCAACTAATTTTAATTTATTTTTAACGAGAGAATTCAGGGTGAATTATACACATGGGGCAGGTCTTTGGAGCAGTTTGCTGTTCATCATATAACCCAGTTGACTTTCAGCAATGGAATGAAAGGCAGGCAGGTTCTGTAAAGGGGGGGCGGGTGGGGGGACAATCTGCTGTATCAGACTATACATTGCCTGGGCTTTCTTAGTGCATTGCCACTTTAATTTATCCAATAATATGAATTAAGCAAAGTAAATAAAAGTGAGAAAATGTAAAAGAAAACATTCAATTATCAAATAATTTGAAGTAAGCAACTTTGAATTAAAGGGAGGAGACTGCAGATGCAACCCACAATCTTGATCCAAAATGTGCAGCAGTAATGGTTAAGGACAACAAAGACCTTACACTGTCCTGCCAACAAAGGCTTCTACCATCTGTCACTTTGTATACATTTTACAAGATACTTTCTCTCATTTTGTTTGATTCCCTTGTTCCTGTTTGTGAAAATGGCTGTGTTGGTGAGTAGGCCAGACAAGAGTGTTGATAGTAAAAATGTATAAAGTCTCAGCTACCAGCAAGCAAGGGACACCAAGTGCCAGCAATGCAGAATTACAAGGAAATCTTCATGTTCTGACCCTTAGAAATGCAATTTCACACGAGCAGGGCTTTCAGTTAGTACATCGCCTTGTATTTATTTGCAGTGGTTCACAAACTTCATGTTGAAGGACCCCTTTTCTATTGAATTAATACTTGCCGAAGCCACACTCTCCTATCTGAGTTATAACACTATATTATTCTCACAATAGAAAGTGTTGTATGTAATGGGTGTTTTAAGAATGCTCTTAATAAAACTGGTACTTCCTTATAGACCATCATATGGGTGTGCCTGCTTCTCATTGCGTCTGTGTGTCCTTGGCAGAGGAAAAGAAAAGTTCGGAACCCTGAGAAAACAGATCTGGTAGAGAGCAGCAGGCCTGGGAAAGCATTTGGCGAGCAGGTTGAGAGCAGGAGAAGGAAGAGCACACAGACTGCGGGAGCATAGAGAGAACAGAGCGTATAAAAAGCAGAAGCCCAGAGAGAACTGAAGCTTAGATAGAATAGGAGCGCTAAGGGTGAAGGAGCCCAGCGAGAGCAGGAGTACGGAGAGAGAGCAGCAGGCCAGGGAGAGAGCAGGAAAGCAGGGGTATGGAGATAGGGAGCAGGAGCCCAGAGAGAGAGCTGGAGCATGGAGAGTGCAGGAGTAGAGAGAGAGCAGGAGCACAGGGACAAGAGGGTGCTCGGAGCACGGAGAGAGAACAGAAACACAATGGAGCTGGAGCACGGAGAGTGCAGGAGCAAAGGGAACACACACACAGCAGCAGCACAGAGAATGAGAACAGGAGTCGAGAGAGAGAGAGCAGGAGTCCAGAGGGAGAGAGAGAGAGAGAGATAGCAGGAGTCCAGAAGGAAAGAAAGAGAGCAGGAGTCCAGAGGGAGCAAGAGAGAGATAGCAGGAGTCCAGAGGGAGCAAGAGAGAGATAGCAGGAGTCCAGAGGGAAAGAGAGAGAGCAGGAGTCCAGAGGGAGAGAGAGCAGAAGTCCAGAGGGAGAGAGAGAGAGAGAGAAAGCAGGAGGGAGAGAGGGAGAAAGAGCAGGAGTAGAGAGAGAGAGCACAGGAGTCCAGAGAGCGAGCGCAGGAGCAGAGAGAGAGAGCGCAGGAGCAGAGAGAGAGAGGGCAGGAGCAGAGAGAGAGAGAGAGAGCGGAGGAGCACAGAGAGAGAGAGCGCAGGAGCAGAGAAAGAGAGCGCAGGAGCAGAGAGAGAGAGAGAGCGCAGGAGCAGAGAGAGAGAGCGCAGGAGCAGAGAGAGAGAGAAAGCGCAGGAGCTGAGAGAGAGAGCGCAGGAGCTGAGAGAGAGAGCGCAGGAGCAGAGAGAGAGAGCGCAGGAGCAGAGAGAGAGAGAGAGAGCGCAGGAGCAGAGAGAGAGCACAGGAGCAGAGAGAGAGCGCAGGAGGAGAGAGCGAGAGCGCTGGAGCAGAGAGAGAGAGAGCGCAGGAGCAGAGAGCGAGAGCGCAGGAGCAGAGAGAGAGAGCGCAGGAGCAGAGAGAGAGCGCAGGAGCAGAGAGCGAGAGCGCAGGAGCAGAGAGGGAGCGCGCAGGAGCAGAGAGAGAGAGAGCGCAGGAGCAGAGAGAGAGAGAGCGTAGGAGTAGAGAGAGAGCGCAGGAACAGAAAGAGAGAGGGCAGGAGCTGAGAGAGAGAGAGAGAGCAGGAGCAGAGAGAGAGAGTGCAGGCACAGAGAGAGAGTGAGCGCAGGAGCAGAGAGAGAGAGAGCGCAGGAGCAGAGCGAGAGAGAGCGCAGGAGCAGAGAGAGTGAGAGCGCAGGAGCAGAGAGAGAGAGAGCGCAGGAGCAGAGAGAGAGAGCGCGCAGGAGCAGAGAGCGCAGGAGCAGAGAGAGAGAGCGCAGGAGCAGAGAGAGAGAGAGAGGGCAGGAGCAGAGAGAGAGAGGGCAGGAGCAGAGAGAGAGAGAGAGCGCAGGAGCAGAGAGAGAGCGCAGGAGCAGAGAGAGAGAGCGCAGGAGCAGAGAGGGAGAGAGCGCAGGAGCAGAGAGAGAGCGCGCAGGAGCAGAGAGAGAGGGCATGAGCAGAGAGAGAGAGCGCAGGAGCAGAGAGAGAGAGGGCAAGAGCATAGAGCGCAGGAGCAGAGAGAGAGCGCAGGAGCAGAGAGAGAGTTCAAGAGCAGAGAGAGAGAGCACAGGAGCAGAGAGAGAGAGCGCAGGAGCAGAGAGAGAGAGTGCAGGAGCAGAGAGAGAGAGGGCAAGAGCAGAGAGCGCAGGAGCAGAGAGAGAGAGAACTCAGGGGCAGAGAGAGAGAGTGCAGGAGCAGAGAGAGCGTGCAGGAGCAGATAGAGGAGCAGAGAGAAAGAGCAGGAACACAGAGAGCGCAGGAGCAGAGAGAAACATGGAGCACAGAGAGCGCAGGAGCATGGAGAGAGAGGAGCACAGAGAACACACGGAGAGAGAGCAGGAGCATTGAGACCATTTGAAATGCAGACTAAGAGCAGAAGCGCACAGGGAGAGTGCATGCCCCCAGCTACCACTCAGTTGCTTAATCTTCACTTTGGAACTCTTGGCGATCAGCCACAGCACCCACTCTTAAGGCAGACCCTGGATTCTGAAGCCCTCTCAAAGGTGTACGTGCATGCCTCGGGTCCACGTGCACCAGTTTGAGAACCAGTGAATTTGAACGCAGACCACCAAGTTCAGTAACTTCAGAATGATGAATTAATTTGGCTGCTCCAAATACTCATCACTCCTGCGAAGCGAAACATTGCAATCAGTAAAAAAAATCTCTGTTCCTATCTATCTTTATGAGACCTATTGTTGTGTTATAAGTATTGCATTAAAATGCTGCTATTTGAGAGGGAGAAAGGAGAAAGCCACAATTCATCCTGGAGACTGACAGCTGAAATATCCTTATGTTTCAAAATAGGTTAAATATAAATAATACTTTAGTGAAAATTTCATTTGCAAATGTGGGTTTTAATGAACAACAATTAATCACAACAAAATTAAATCAGTTCTACTGGCAGTAAATTGGACCATGGCAGATTTTATACCATGGTAACGCATGCGCCAGTGGAGACAGTCAATTCCCCTCACAATGGAACAGATGCTGAACAAAATGTACACCAACTAAAATGAGATAGGGTATGTGGACTGCTCTGGATGCTGGCAGTGCATGGCCTTTACAAAGCCAGTAGGCTGGGAGCAATCTCAATGGTTGGCTTTGAGCCTCAGTGAGTGCAATCGCAATTAACTGCTGCTGGGAAGAGAATGAGCTGCCTGAGATTAGTGAAGGGTCCAGCCTTTTAACTATGGCGGGCAACTTGCCATTGATTTGTCCTATGCAAAGACCCTAACAGTCTGTCAGTGCAGCCAAAAAATTCCAATTTAGGAAGAAATCTTGCATATTTTTCCCACTAAGTTGCTCCATTTTACATGAGAGCTTTCGGTACGTATTTTTTTTCGCTTTTTGTTTCATAACTAAAACTTTGTGGACGATTAATAAGGGCGCATTTTAGTTTTCCCATCCTTTTGTTTTAACTGGTAATTGCGCTTTGCAATCAAGCCACCTCTGTTGAAACGGTGCTCGTGTCAGAGGTTAACATTTGAGATTGGAAATTGAACAACAAAAGGAAAAAGCTGACCAGTAACACAATAGCAGATCCCAAGCAGTAAATTATAAGTTTATTTGCATAGATAACCAAGTACCATTCAGTGGACGGAACAGGCATGCAATTATATATATTTTTTGAACAGGCAAGAAGGAAACAATATTACTGTTTAATCTTTGGCAAAAATAAACCATGAAACCCTAATTTTGTGAATTCTCTGATGTGATTTTAAATATTTCTATAATGCAGTGTGTTGGAGTTCTTTCTGGTCTCACCACTGATATGAAGAAACTTAAGCAAAGCAGCCTGTTAAGACACCTGAGTCATGAAATTTTTAATGAATTTACTATTTCTGGTACACAAGACTAGCTTCTTCAAACTAACATTTGTGTGTTTTCAGTTCCACAGTACAGATTTTTTCCAACATCTCATTCTCAAATATGAAGGGGTCTTAATCTCACTGTTTTGTTACCATAGAATAAACGCTTTATTAATCGTGTACACATAGATAAGAGATGATTGATAGTAAATTTGGCACATAAACATAAATAACACTTATCTTCAGGCAGATGTCTGTCATCTGTATGCACAGGCAGTGTTGTCTCTAAATTCAGCCTGACATCGATCTGCAAGATTTATCCCACAGCTTTGTGTTACACTTTATGATGTTTAAATCAATTTTGATTAGGTATTAAATGAAAACTTGGCTTTAGGCATGGAACTTTTTTTCTGTCTTATTAAACTTCAATGCATGAGAGGCAGGAAGGCTGTGGGATATGGGAATGAGGAGGTTGAAAAAAAAGCATTGGAGCAAAGGGAGATAATTACATAAATGAACTCCCAGATTCAGTTTTCACAAAAAGCTTGTTATCAGGTTCCAAAATCTGGACCAGTGCTGAGATTGTTCAAATCCCCATGTTCCACAATGAGTTTGATGACTGATTTTTGTTTTAATCGCCTGCAACAGTGACAATAACCCATGTCTAGACTATTTTTCTCTTTTTCTTTGTGCCTCTGTTAAAAATCTGTATGCACATGTCCCATCATTCACACGTTGCCATTTGTTCATAGTCCCTTGCATGGACATATTGTTCTCACTTTCTCTCACATCAGCGTACCTGTTTACTGTTGACATGGCGGCATTGGCTATCCATCTGCTGGATGTTTTTAAAAAATCATCCTTGCAACCCAGTCACAGATGTAACAGTTACCCAACAAACATGTAATTGTTGCTGTGTATCTGTGAGCCCTACAAAGAGGGTTCCAACACATTGCAGAGTGCGATGGAGCTGGATTACTAAACGCAGCTGCAGCACTCTTATGTGTGTTAGTCAGATTACAGCTGTAAACATTAAATGGTTTTGAACAGAAAATAAAAATGGGCTGATGCTTCAATGTGACAAGTACTGACTTCAAAGCACAATGGTGCAATTAAATATGTGATCAACATTTTGAATTATTCCTCAGAAACTTTTTGACTGGAATCCAATTGGACAATGGTACAGCTTTAAAAACAGAAGCTTCAGAATATAGCAAAATAAATGTTCCAAAATAGAAGCTAAGTTAAGTGAAGTGTCCTTTACAATTTAGAGATGCCCATAATATGAATACTTATGGGCAGCACAGTGGTTAGCACTGCTGCCTTACAGCGTCAGGGATTTTGGTTCAATTCAGGCTTCAGGTTGCTGTCTGTGTGGAGTTTGCACATTCTCCCCATGTCTGCGTGGGTTTCCTCTGAGTTCTCCGGTTTCCTCCCACACTCCAAAGATGTGCGGGTTAGATTGATTCGTTATGCTAAATTGTCATTTAGTGTCAGGGGGATTAGTAGGGTAAATACATGGGGTTACGGAGATAGGGCCTGGGTGGAATTGTTTTCATTGCAGGCTTGATCGGCCAAATGGCCTCCTTCTGCACTGTAGGGATTCTATGAATCGATGATTCATTGGCTGGTACATTTTACTTGATGGCAAGAATTTTGTGATGGCAATGGAGTTGACCCTTTGCAATCTGGTTAAAATTGAATAGATATTTGATTTATGTAGATGAGCAATGTTGCTGCACACCTGCGTTGTCCATTACGGTTTCCTCTCATGTTCTGTGACCAACTCGTTTATTTAAATCTATTTCAGTCTAGTGCAACTGGAAATTCACTTTTTTCAGAGGAGTGTGATCTGATTCAATTGTATTTTCCACCTACAATTCGAAAACCACACTACAGTACACAGCATTGTCATAAGAAGAACTGGAGCACTTAAATGCAGTAAGCCATATACAGGAATGAAATTCCACTGTGGAGATTCCTTCTCATTGAGATGTGTTTAATCATTGGGTAGTTATGGAAAATTGACGGCTGGTTCTCATTTTCTGAGGAACAAGCCTGCTTTGTCCTCGATAATTCTTCCAAAATGTTTAGCATAGAGAATAGTGGATACCCAGAAATGATTACAAGACAGGAATCTCCATGAGATTCAGACAACAGCATAAACCACACAAACAAAGCTTGAACAGTTTACGATTATCATGTGAATCTGAGATGAGATTAAAGTCATGAACTGATTGTCCGTTTGGATTCCATTTACCCATTGTTTCTGATAGATGTTACGCTGGATATTGGCTAGGAGATTTCATATTTTACCTTTGTTTTAGCATTTAGACTGCAGGGGAAATTAACCCAAGAACATTGAAAGGATAGCAAAGAATATAATCATTGCATATATATTTTTGCCTGAAGTTAAATATGAAGAGGTAGCTCATTGTTGATGGCCAATTGGTGTGGACCATGCCCAAGACATCCTCTCACTGAACACTCTATAGTTTGGCAGCAGGGGACACTGCCAGGGCACTATCCAGCCATTTCCCTGGCTACCGGGAAACTTCAGAGGCCTCCAAGCCCTCCCTCTCCACCACCCACCTCCTGGTGTGGCAATCATGACTGGTCTCCATTTGTGGAGAGCAATAGTGATTTGCGCTGGGTTCCCGCTGCGTCAGAGAATCCCAGGGGTAGGAAGAATCTATCTTGAGACTAACTAAGCATATTTAAGTGAATATTATGATGGGATTCAGGGAGAATCCCAAAGGGATTCCACAACATTGATGCTCAGTGAAGTGAGAATATCCTTGTTCAGATATTCCGGAGGCAATGAGGGACAGTAAAATGTGTTCCCCATCACACAAAAGAGCAACCTGAGGGCATATTCCCTTTGAGCCTTACTGTGCACCTTGCATTGCTCCATCAGGAGGGATTTTGGCAGAGGCTTGGGAACAAATGATCGTGTGGGAAAGTCCAAAGAACAAAAAAGAACTGGAACATAGTTTGCAAACCAGGAACAATTACTAAGTGATGCTTTCTGATCAACATTCTCTGCTAGAAATTAACTAACTTCAATACTTGAACTTTCCAGAGAGTTCATTTCTGTCAATCCACTTTGTGACAACTTATAAAGTATACTAAGCATCCAATTTTCTGTGCATTTCATCTGTCAATCTCCTTGCAATCTTATAAGTGTAATAGATGTACAATATAATCAGAGCAATGCTTTAGTACACTTTTTTCGGTACTCCGTGAATGGTATCAATACACTTAAAGTAATGAGCATTGCAAAATCCATTTGTTTTCATAAATATAACTTGAACCATTTTTGTTGAAACAAATGTTTAATATATCACTGAAATCTCATTAAAAACTTGCATTTACATTTGCCTTATTAACATTGAGCCTTTCAGTACGAGACACAAAAAGTCTCAATTAAATGCAACCTTCAGTTACCATATTTTTTTTCTTCTTTTCTCCTATTCCAAAAGCCACGGCTCAGTATGAATAAATTGTATTTGCTCGCAATGAATAGAGACTCATAACCTTTGGTGGCCTTATGTCAGGTCATGGTACAGACTGTTGTGGTAGAATATGTTACAACTGTCACCCATCTCTTTAGGAACCTGTGTGGTCTTATTGCACTATTCAATGTGCTAATAAGAAATGACAGATAAATATTTTCAGTATTAGGAGTGCACACTGGTTAAATGAGCATTAGGAACTGGATAGGGCATGCATTGGGCGCATTGCATTTTCCACACCCTTTCCACGCTTGTTTCCACATTTGTATTCATCCTTATAAGGAATTTACAACTTGAAATTAGCATTTTGTAAAACCTTGATCACAGGGGAAGCAAAGAGCAAAGGTGTCAAAATAGACAAAATATACGTGTTGAATTTATCAATGTAAGAAAATTATTAACTGGCTAGATGTTTTATGTTTTTAATGGATTTAAATAAACCAAAAAGAAATAGCAAGGACATAAAATTAAGGTGAAGAAGCTAAAAGCCCAGATTAAACACAATGAAACGCAAGATTCCTAGTGTTGTTTTCAAACTGCACTTGGAGTATTCCACCCAACATTGCTGTACATCAGTAACGTGGAAAAAACAATTTGTGACTCTGGGATGTAGTAACATGGCTTGTTAAATGATTCTTAATGATGGTTAGAAATTTTAACTTTCGATAATTTATGTATTGAAGGTGCCACAGAATCATTACTGATGCTATCTATCTATAATTATCACATTCTGTACTGTTGAGTGATCAGTAATTGAAGTTCCAGACTTTATTTTAAGTTTAAGTTTATTTATTAGTGTCACAAGTAGGCTTACATTAACACTGCAATTAAGTTACTGTGAAAATCCCCTAGTCGTCACACTCCGGCGCCTGTTCGGGTACACTGAGGGAGAATTTAGCATGGCCAATTCACCTAATCAGCACTTCTTTTGGACTGTGGGAGGAAACTAGGGCACCACGCAGACATGGGGAGAACACGCACAGACAGTGACACAAGCCAGGAATCGAACCCGGGTCCCTGGTGCTGTGAGGCTGCAGTGCTAACCACTGTGCCACTGTGCCGTCCTCAATTACAACTTTAACTGGAAATGTGCTCCATTATCAGTGAAAATAATTTCCATTGGCTGTATTACATGTTGAAAAAAATTATCGTCGCCCGTTTTCTGCAGATACTTCTGAAATGCTCCATGAGGCAGTTGTACGATGTGGTTCCCGGTCTACTCTTGCTTCCGTTGATTTTGATTTAAATTTGGCTTGGGTGTTCTGAGTCTCCTGTGATCATATGTGACAGTGATTGTCTACATTTTGGCTCGAGTACCGTGATAGGAACGAAAAGCTCAGCTGGCTGAGAAGATGACCCAGGGAAAACAGACTCCAGTGACTCGCCCACCTACTCAGGCCACTGTCTTCCTCTGCAGCACGTGGCAGAGACCGCCATGTTACAGTGCTGCTCCAGAGCCTCACCAAGCAGTGCTTAACACAGAGCTGACCACCACAGCATAAACCAGGCTGCCAGCATCTTGACAAAACTCACATCCAGGCAGCACTTAAATAACCAGCTATTTTACCTGGAGCCCAGTTCCCCATTGGAGCAAAGTTCTAATCTAAATAAATTGGCATGTTGTGCAGATTCTCGGTTCCAAATTTTCAATTGCCAGGTTTGTTGGGAACAGGTGGAGGTGGGATTTGAACATTATCTTTATGGAAGGCATGTCAGTGTCCTGACACCTCTATGACATACCGCAATTATCAAACTGAGGGACGGGTTGGGGGATAATCAGGCACCCACTCTCCACCAATTAATAGTCTACTAAGCTCCTTAAGGTGCTTGTCAACCAGCCAGGAAGGGTGAGAAGTCAATTTCAAATTTGAAATTGGCAATCTCAAATAGGTGCATATTAATGCACAGCTATTGGGCTCAATGCAGAGATACATTAATGATTTTTTTATACTGAAGAAGATTGGCACTTGGAGGATCTTGTTCTGGATCATGTGAAGTACCTTTCAGTTGGCTATTTGTGTATGTGGTAGATTGCTACCCCCTCCAAGATATTGCTTCCTCACTTTGGCAAGGCAATGGCGGGCTCCATCATGGCTACTGTCTGCCTTTGCCGCTTATGCTTTGCAGGCAGCTCCTTGCCCCTGGTAACACTCAGCGCTACTAACTGGGCCCGAGCATACCTCCGGTACAATTAGGGCATTTATTTTAAAATGCGTCGTATGAGCATTGCATTTGCGACATAGGGCTGGGACTTGGAAATTATCCAGGCAACCAGCTCCAGACCTCGGATTGAAAATCATGCCTTTGACATCTTCCTTGAATGACTTTAGTAGTGTTGACAAATGTACTAATGACTGGTGGTTCACTTTGTTTTGGTTTTTTCTCTCTTGTAGAAATTGTTGAGAAGAGAGGCTTTTACATTTTGATTCTTTCATGGGATGTGGGTGTCTCTGGCAATCCCGGCATCTCCACATCAAGACTAGCATTTAATGCCCATCCCTAATTGTCCTTGAACTGAGTGTCTTGCCTGACCCATTCCAGATGGCAATTAAGAGTCAGCCACATTACTGTGGACCTGGAGTCACATGTAGGCCAGACTAGGTCAGGGTGGCAGATTTCTTTCCCTAAAGCTCATTAGTGATAGTGTTGGTGTTTACACTAATAATGATAGTTTCATGATCACTGTTACTGAGACTAACTGTCAATTCCAGATTTTATTAATTGAATTTAAATTCCTGGTGGGAGTTGAACATGCATCTTCAAAGTGACAGCTTGGACCTCAAATTACCAGGACAGTAACTTAACCACTATGCCACTGACTCTCCATAAAATGTTGTGTGGAAATGGGTCCTTGGAGTACCATAGATTTCATTAGACCAAGGACTAAAATGCAGTTGTCACTGAGTTTTTTGGAGCAAGGCTAACATGAAGTCACATACCATTAGTTATTGGAATAGAGACCTTGCTTTTTGGATTATGGATAGCAGCCCTGTTTAATCAAAACAGCGAAAATGAAAACCGAGCCCTTGTAAAAGTCTTTGGGTACAGAGCTCTAAACTTTTGAACTTTGCTTCCAAAGCACCCAATTTTTCATCTGTTTAAGCTGAAATTTCAAGCCTTTTGTCTTATCTTTCAAAAACATTCCCCCCCACTTCATTCTCCTCATTATATAAACTGCAGAGAAAATGTCTGAAAGTCTGCCAAAAAATGGTATCAAATTTCATGAGTGGTTGTGCTGTACGAATAAATGCTAACAAAACTAGGTCAGCAGCCAGGCAACAAGAGAACAGATTGAAGCGTTTGTTAAATGTGAACACTCGGCAGGAATGTCAGAAATCTTGCATTCTTATGATGGCACTACAGTGCCAGTGCAAATTTTATTAGACATGGTTTTTTTTCCCCCTTTACAATCCTAAAGAATGTGCAGTGCACTCCCAAGCTAGAAATGAATTACTGTCCGTTAGTAGTGCTGTGTCTGCATAAATAAGTTGTGGTCTGATACGTGGAGTGAATTTAGAGTAGACGAACATGAATGCAGAAGTATTCAGGGTCTGTGCCAAATGAGGTGGTGATGATGGCTGAAGAGGCTCAGAGAAGGGAGTGTTTTGGCACAAAGGCAGCACAGATTGCTTGATGCACTTTACCACAGAGTTTTCATGCCAAGTAGTTAATGTAAGGTAATTAACTTGCTTTTCCCTATAACTTTGTTTGTGAACACTTATAGTAGTTCCAATCTGTTTAGCTAAATCTTGCACAAGAAAGCCAGAAGCAGGGAGGTGAGTTTTACCTTTCTAGGATCCAACATGTGAATCAAGGAAAGTTGGTTTAATTGTTGAGGAACTTTTGTTTTTCTGTTTGTTTATTGGTTAACAACAAAACGATTCATACCTTAGACACAGCATTGTGTACTGCACAAACACAATAACTGCTTGCATTTATATTGTGTCTTTAACTTAGTATAATATCTCAAATCTCTCATAAATCAGATGAGGTAAAAATTGACACTGAACCGAAAAAGGGAAGGTAACCACAGAATCCCTACAGTGCAAAAAGAGGACATTTGGCCCATCAAACCTGCACTTACAAAAATCCTCCCAGGTCCTAATTTTTTTATCTCACTGTTTGTTGTCATCTGACTGCACTCCTGTGAGATGCCTTGCAACATTTTACATGATTAAAGGCACCATATAAAGTTATTCTACTTTTCTGAACTTCTGGTTTCTGAACTGTTTATTCTGCTGCTGTTTTGAGGGAAGCTTTGTAGCGGAGCTGACCAGGCAGGCAATTGGGAGACAGGCTTGTCCTGGGTCATGCTCTCTTGTTAACCTTTTTGGGGAAATATCAACATCTGAATTTGGGATGAACTCAGCCCATCTTCATCCTTGGGGACTTGGATCATTGCAGGTGTAAACTTGGCTGCTTCCTGACAGGTAGGAGCTGTGGAAGTCTGGTCAGCTCCTAGTAGTCAGATGGGCATGTTGGTCCACCTGTTTAAGTCCATAATTATAGGTTGGAAAGTGGGGAGAGGAAGGTAGTTTATTTTTGTACACAGTTAGAGCTTGAATGTCACTGGGCTATGCAAAGCAATTTGAAGTGTGTCACCATACAGGTGTACATGCTGATTTTTTGCAGGATGTTCTTGTATAGGACCATCCCCTTCTTATTAAAGTAATTGAGCTTTTGGTCAGAGAGCTATTCAAAGCCAATGGCAGCCTGACAGATCATAGATAGATAACAGCGTGATTTACTCTAGTTTTCATGCAAATTCAACACTTAGAATTTTTTTGGGGAGAATCACCCCCAAGATGTTTAACCTTCTAATAATGGTGACAGAATCTTTTATTTTAAAAATTAGCTTCAGTGAGAATGGCCCAAAATCACCAGCAGCACAAACTAAACACTGCATTTATACAGCACCTGAGAGTCGCAAAGTATTCCAGGACATGAACCTCCTCGAGTGGCGAAAGTTTCGCTTAAAAAACTACAGCTAACAGTTTTCAATTCTGCCCATCAGAAATAAGAGAATCTTTCCACCGACCATTGATTAATGTTAATAGAATTAACCTGTTTGCAGGACCATTTTTGCTGGCTGCTCCGGTTTCCTCCCAAAGTCCAAAGATGTGCAGGTTGGGGGATTGACCATGCTAAATTGCCCCTTAGTGTCCCAGGAGGTGTAGGTTGGGGGAGTAGCAGGGTAAATATGTGGGGCTACAGAGATAGGGCCTTGGCAAAATACTCTGCCAGAGAGTTGGTGCAGGCTCGATGGGCCGAATGGTGTATGATTGTAGTTGGCGTACTGTCGGGATTCTATGATTCTACGTTTCTTCGATACAATTTTGATTTAATCTTGTATCCTGGTATTTAGCAACCCCATGCGAATTCCAGTACGATGAATTTCCTCCCAACTCCAAAGCAAGATAATAAGTATCTAGAATATTGAGTTCAACATTCAAACAGCACTTGTAACATGTTCAGATCTCTATATTTATATAGTTCTGTGATATCATGTCACAGAACCAAACTCTAGTGTTAGATGTAATCCATGGTTAATCCGCATAAGTATTTTTTGATTGGCCTATTTTATATCGTTTTTTGTGGCAGCTATTTATTATCTAGCCTTGACAAGTTGGTCACATGGGTACAGCTACACCCACTCTATAATCTAAAATACATATGCCAACATTTCTGTTAGCATGTGAAATATGAGGGTGGTTTTGATCCCAGGAGTCTAAAGAGAGAGAAGAGTCTAAATTGGGTTATTGTTCAATAATTATAAGTATTGTACCCTGGACTACAGTGGAGTCACCTTAAGATTTAATTTAGATTTGTCAGAGGAGTGGGTGACCTTAAGTAGTATTTGATTTCAACCGATTTGCATTGCTTTTTACTCAATTACAATGATTGGAGTTGGCGCATAATCTGTTTGCCACCTGTTACAAATAAAAGGTTTATATGATTGTTGTGTTTCAGGACTGTCTCTTTAGGGTAAACTAGTGGAATGAAGTGGGTAACCTGTGACCTGTTCTGAATTGTGCTGACAACAAGCTTGGATGGTTTCATTGTTGAAGGTTAAAGGAGGGCTCCAGGTTGTATTACTGGGAAGAAGGCACAAGACATTCACACCTGTAAAGAATGACCCAAGCAGCTGTGCTGCCAGTGGACAGATGTCAATCTCCAAGGCCCAGGGAGGTGTTAGGAATGTAAGGCTTTGCAAATGGAGATGGGGGGAAATAGCAGAGTAGGAGAGGCAGCAGTGTCTATCGTTCAACATGCAGAATTCATGTGGGAGATTGCACTCAGATTGAAATGACCAAGTCCATGAAGGTTTAAATTAAACTGGAAAACATGCCTAACTTTTGCGACAGGGAGAGATTTCCCATTTGTCCCTCACCACGAAAGCCAGTTTGGGGAGTTACTGAGCAGGAAAAAGTAACAAGAGATGAAAATAACCTTGGACTGGTTTCTGGAGAATGAGTGTTCACTTTTTCACTTAAGGAACAGAGTAAAGTATAACCCTGGTAAGGGGATTGTTGATCACTGTGAAAGTTAAATGGGAGATCTTTTGGTGCATACGTTGCCTACTGAAATAGCGCTTGGTGAATATTGCTTTAACTTTGTTTGCGACAGTAAAAGACATAGGCGAGAGGCGAAAAATCAGATTCGTGCCTGGCTTCTCGCCTCTCATGATGTTACTGTCTCCATTCTGCCGGCGAAATCGGTTTCACACCTAGGTTCTTTTAATAGAATTAGTGAGTCCCAGATGCTATCATCCAGCTTCTCTTGCTTTAAAGACCTCGCTGGTCGAGGTCCACACCAGTCCCGGGCCTGCTAATTATATTTAAATGACACTAAAATTACCTTGTGCATGCATTATGCAGCTCCACACCTATTTCTGGCGCGGAGCTGACATCGCCGGAAATCCGGTGCTGGGAGCCACGCTTGAGACCGGATGCGCTAATCCAGCCCTGCTTAAATCTCCCATCTTGCTGCGCTAAAAAAATCAATGCAGTGGGATGAGAGAATCATCCCCCTAGTTTATGCACTGTCTGTGCACTAGTAATGTCCAAATCTGTTTTATATTGCCATATATCAAAAAATTGTAGACTCCGCAGTAGATGACATTTTTTGACAAGAACAGCATATTTAGCAAATAGCCAACATGTTCCCAAGCAAAAGTGTCATATATGTACTCTTTTCTTGTTCTTTTTCTCTCCATCCTCATCTTCTAAAGACCTTCCATTTTCTGTTTTCTATTCCTCTTTAGGGAATGGTCCATTGGCCAGGGTGCACCAAGTACTTCATCTCAGTGGCCATTAAGCCAATGTCAATCCACGTGCACCTCAAACTGGCATTAGCAGATAGAATCATAGAATCCCTTTAGTGTCGAAGGAGGCCATTCAGCCCATTGAGCTTGCACTGACGATAATCCCACCCAGGCCCTCTCCCCGTTACCCTATGTATTTAATACCCCTGACATTAAGGGGCAATTTAGCATGGCCAATCAACCTAACCACACATCTTTGGAGTCTGGGAGGAAACTGGAGCACCCAGAGGAATTCCACACAGACACGGGGAAAATGTGCAAGCTCCACACAGACAGTCACCCAAGGCCGGGATTGAACCTAGGTCCCTGGCGCTGTGAGGCAGCAGTGCAAACCACTGCCGCTATGCCATCGGAGGTAAATTTAAATCCTTGCAAATGTTCCACTTTCTAACCCAGGGACACCAAAGCCAATTGTAACACATCCACCACTGGCCCAAGTTATTTCAACCGAACACAAGGATCAAGTTGAGTGTTTCCTATTCTTTATAGTTCAATTACCTCATACTGTGCCCATTAGGGGAGTGGGAGTTCTGTTCACAAACATGGCATATAAAGACACAAACTCAATTTACAAAATAATGGTTGGAATGCGAGTCTCGCATTCCAACCATTATTTTGTAAATTGAGTTTGTGTCTTTATATGCCCTGTTTGTGAACAGAACTCCCACTTACCTGATGAAGGAGCAGCGCTCCGAAACCTGGTGGCTTTTGCTACCAAATGAACCTGTTGGACTTTAACCTGGTGTTGTGAGACTTCTTACTGTGTTTACCCCAGTCCAACGCCGGCATCTCCACCCCATTAGGGGAGCCAGTAGTAAGTGGTAGGACCTCAATGGACTGGATGCTGTGTTATTTTGAGATGGTTGTGATTGTGAAGTATGTTGAATTATCCAATGCAGGAATGGTGTTGCTGCTTTGAATGAAAACCAGGTGACACAGTCACTGTTACCAAAAGTTTTTCATTGCAGATATTATAAAAAACCATAATAGTAAAAAATAATTTCCAACAGGTGTAATTTAATTGTTTTATATAGCACATAATACTGTAATTGTTATTTTAATAGTTGCCAGTAGAGATCCTTTAGCAATTGCACTGATCCAACAATTTCCAGTTGGATTGTTGAATTGCTGTCATTATTCACTTCAGAACATATTAATGATAGATAACTGGCTACAGGATAGCAACCTCTCCATATACAGCTTCTGCATCAACTCTTTTAGGGTCCTACTCATCATATAATAGCAAATTGGAACATCCGGTTGCATTTTAATGTTAAAAACTGATTAAATGACAGCACAAAATAAGTCAGGTTGTTCAATGTTTCTTCTACTGTGCTTCATATTTTTACATGTCGTTACAACATTCCATCGTTGCATGAACTTTATATATTCCAATTCAGACAAAGCTTACAAAATCACATGTCTCAAACATCAAAGGGTGTCTTCTGAATGATTGACTCTAGAATCCAGAACCTTTATGTGGTTTGGAAGACAACTTGTCTGAAAACCTGATCACTTGAACCGGAGTTTTCACTCCTGGATCAGGAGTGCAGAGTTGGGAGAATTCCCGGCTCCGTAAAAACCCGACCCGGGAAAGCTGTGTTGTGTGTGGATCTGGCAAATGTAGGGTAAGGAGTCAGTCTAGTATTGGACAGAGCCATGTGCACAAGCAAGCATGGGGGCAGCTCCTAGCCTGAACCCATTACTGTATATATGTGCATGGTTATTGTAGTTAACAAATACATGGATTCAGCCTATTAAAACTACAAGAACTTCATTAATACCTACTGAACGGTATCCAACAACAACGCGCCCCAGAAGTTCCAAATTTCAGTCCAGAGTGTGGGGAAGATGACAGAGTTATGGCCGGTGATCCTGGAAAGAGTTCCGAGTCTTCCAGCTATGGAGGCTGACTTGGTGAAAGACCTGTCTTGCTGCTATGGCACTTTGTCACCTATATCAAAAAAATGAATAAAACAAAGAACAACCCTCCAGTGCTCGGCCTTCACACTCCCTGTACTACATCCATGCCAAACTCATGCCTCCTCATGACCTCTACTTACTTTCTCCATGGCCCCTCATACTCTCCATGCCAACATATGCCACTCTACCCATTCCCATGGACCCTCTTACCCTCCATGGCAACATGTGCCTCTCCACCCATCCCTACAGCCCTTTAAAGTGCCAGGTCAACTTAGTGCCACCTGCCAACTCACCCAGATCCACTGAACCCATCCCACCAGCAACTTAGGTTTTTAAAAGTCTTTTTGAAAGGGAGCCCGATTAAAAAAAAATAGAACCCCCCCCCCCCCCCCCCCCCCCCGCACCACCACCACCACCACCACCACCAATGCAACACCCTCCAAAACCACAGAACTCCCCATCTCCACGCAACACCAGCTGGCACATCTCCCTCACACTATCCCCTGGGGGAAAGTGCCAAGGTGCTGCCCGGACATGACCCTCTTCCACCTGTGTGCCTGCAGCAGGTTCTGCTCGCCAGCTGCACATCATGGGGGACCTGTCGTGATTGGCACACCGACGTGAATGGACAATTTAATGTGGGGGGTGGGCAGTTTATCAAGCATATGCTAACGATATTTGAATATATTCAAATAGGGATCCTAATGTTCAATGTTAGAATTCCCGTTATGCCATTGGCGGGAGGAAGTGGGGACAATTACAACAGGAAATCCCATTGCCGGGAAAGCTGTTTTGGAACTCCTGCTGAATTTTCTACCCCTGCTGCCATCCTGACCCCGAAAACAGGAGTGTTGTGCCAATTGTCACGTTTTACTGGTCAGATTCTCTTCAACCATGACACCCAGCACTTGCACCAAATATAATGCACCTTCCCCAGAAGAGGTGCAGCTATTTTTGAACAGTGCACACTCACTTTAAGTGGTGCCGGCCATTAATTTGGCCCAATGATGGTGTAGCCAGCCAATGAATGGTCCAGTTAACGCTCACTGGGCACGCAAATCATTTAATGAGTAGGCAGCGTAAAGTTGGTTTGCTGCCTGCAGTGCAGTCAATTAATTGTTCACTTCGATTCCCCTTGTCCATGCTTTGCATTTGTATCACACCTTTAACTACAGAGTTTCTAGTGATTTATCTCATTGCCATTCGTGGAACCTTGTGTGGTGCTTTGCTGATGCCTTAGCCTACATTTCAACGTGGCCTATGCTCCCCTGGATTCCTATGCCTCTCCACTGCATTAGGAAGTTTACTATTTAAGATGTGATTTCATTTATTATTCTTGTTCCCAAAGTATTTTTCAAGTTATTTGATGTGAAACAGTGCCCATCTCTCAACTTCCCAGTTCATCTATTGTCTCTGCATTCTTACTGACAGTTTGCTGCTTCAGCCACTTTGATATCATTGATAGGTTTGATATTTTGCCCCTTTATTTCTCAGCCCAACAACGAATACGTACATTCATGGAGATCTAAAGTGGTCTGACCACTGGTTCCTCAAGTACCCTTTCTATTCATCCTGCCACTACTTTTACATCCGATGACATCTAATGACCTTCACCAACTTATTAGGCAATATTTTATGAAATTATTTCTCAAAGTCCATAATTGCAGAATGTGATCCTCAAAGCATCAGCAAAAGTCAAGAAGTCCCATGAGATAAAAACAGAAGTTGATATCTACAGTCAGTGGATAAGTGGCATTTGTACTAGGAGATGAATATTTTACAGGATATACTGGTTTTGATTGATTAGGGGAAACAACAGACTGTGTTTGGGGTGTCTAACAGAACACTGTTATGTTGGAAATTTGGTTGACAGAATAGGAACAGAGAATATTATTCAAATGGAGAGATACTGCAGATTAATGTGATATAGAGGGATCTGTGTATCCTTGTCCATGAATCACAGAAGGTTAACATGCAAATAGTTAGGAAGTCAAATGAAATGTTGGCTTTTATTGGAAGGGGGATTGAGTATAAAAATTGGGACCTCTTATTACAGCTGGTATTGGTGAAACTGCATCTGGAGTACTGTATACAGTTTTGGTCACTTATGTAAGGAGGGATATACTTGCATTGGAAGCAGTTCAGGGAACATTTCACTCTGCTGATTCCTGGGTGTGGTGATTTTAAAAGATAGACGGCAGGCCTTGAAGGTACAAACAAACGAAGAGCTTTATTGAAAGGATGTCAACACTACAGGCTGATAAGATAGACTGTCCGTTTGCCCGTGCAAACAGGCAAGGATCTTATCAGTGACATCTCTTAAAGGGCCCCTGTTTCACTGCAAAGCTGCTGATGAGAAAACATGAGAAATAACATGAATACACAACCCTGGGATGAAGAGGTTGTCTTATGATGAAATGTTGAGCAAATTGGGCTTATATTTGTTGGAGTTTAGAAGAATGAGAGGTGATCTAATAGAAACATATAAGATTTTGAGGGGGGACTGATTGGGTAGCTGCTGAGAGGGATGTTTCGCTTTGTGAGGGTACAGATTTTGGGGCACAGTTTACAAATATGGGGTCACCCATTTAAGATTGTGATAAGGTGAATTTTTTATCTGAGGATGATTAGTCGTTGGATTTCTGTTCCATAGAGATCAGTGGGATCTAAGTCATTAAATATATTCGAGGCCGAATTAGACAGATTCTTGATCAACAAGGGAGTTGAGGTTTATAGAGGGCAGACAGGAAAGCAGAGTTAAGGCCATGGTTGAATTTGCCATAATTTTATTGAATAGCAGAGCTCCTATTTCTTGTGATCCCTGTAAGGATGGATATATTTGATGGAGTTTTGCTGAATAAATCTTTGAAGGTAGTTTCTTTTAGAACAATGAAGGAAGAGAGTAATGGAAAAAAGTTACGCTTACATTTTTGGTACCTTCTCATAATCTTTTGAATTTATTTAAACTCCGTAAAGTGTGTATTTATGGAAAAATCTTTCAAGATTTGAGATTGATCATCTTGCCCAGTTTTTGGAGGGATGGGAAGGTAGGAAGACTCCCTCAGAGGAAAGAATCTGTTGTAATCTTACTTCCTGACAAGGCAATTACAAAGCAGAGAGCTGGATCGTTGACGATGTCTCCAGGCTACAATACATCTCTTGCTGACTCAGCAGAATATAATGGATTGAAGGATCTCGCTAAGGTGAGAACTAGGTAAAAGTGCTGCAAAACACTTTTTTATTTAAAAAAAAAGTTTTCATCCGGCAGCAGTATATAATAATCAGGAAAAGAAACTTTGGCTTATATCTTCAATTGCACAGAGGGCAGCACGGTGGTTAGCATTGCTGCCTCACAGAGCCTGGGGTGCGGGTTCAATTCTGGACTTGGGTAGCTGTCTGTGCGGAGTTTGCATGTTTCCCCATGTCTGCGTGGTTTTCCTCTGGTTTCCTCCCACACTCCAAACATCAGTGGGCTAGGTGGATTGGCCATGATAAATTGCCCCTTAGTGTCAGAGGGATGAGGAGGATAAATATGTGGGGTAATGGGATAGGGCCTGGTTGGGATTGTTGTTGGTGCAGACTCGATGGGCCAAATTGCCTCTTTCTGCACTGTAGGGATTCTATAATTCTACAGATGCCAATTGTAATGGCTATATCTCATCCCATCTCTGAACATGATGAAGGCAGACCAGGAATTGTAACTCAGGCCTTTTCTAGCTGTATGAATTGCTGGAGCATGTTGTCTATTTATAATCAATGCTACTTAGTGATTAACAGAGGCAGCACATTCCAGGGAAAGGTTGCTGTAACCTCTTCCCTCAGCAGAAAGATGCAGCGTTGTTGCAACACAAAGCAGTTAATTTGTCAATCTGACTGAGAGCCAGTAAGTACAGTTTATGGGAATGTTTCAGGTATGGAGGACAGCTGAAGTTGCAATGTCAATTCTGTTTCCCCGAATCAAATTGGAGACTTCACTGCTGCAGTTGTTGGTTTTACTTTAAGCATTATTTCTGCTTCAAAGAGAGTTAAGTGAAAGGAATGTTTGTGTTTCCAGCTTCCTTGTGTGGTGTGGACGTGAAGAATGATAGGTAAAGCAGTTTCTGATTTATTTGCATTCTGACAATACTGCATTAAAAGTCAGCCATTTCCTACTTTTGTGTGGGAACAAACTTGTAAACTCAGGCGGAACATATCTTGCGGATGTTGGCCATCAGCTACAGAGCTGTTGAGCAGGAAGTACAGTGCCATGGGATTACATTTTCCATTGAACTGTGCTTAACAGCCATCAATCATCACAGTCATTGCTTTTAAATCTTTTCTTGTTTTAAAATTTAATATCTGTTGTCAGCACTTTCACAATTAAAATTTGTTCAGTATTCAGCAATAGGTTCCTATTTTAGTGTACTTAATCAAACAGTTTCTACATATTCAGAGATCATTTACTGATATTCTTCATGACTATCTATGATACTCTATAGGTTGATGGTTTATATATCGCACACATTTTGAGACCTGTAACTTTTTTAAAAAAGAAGAAATTCTCAACTGACAGCTGCGCACAACCAGCCCAAGTTACATGGCACGGACTTTATCAGAAAAGTCACATTTAGATAGAGGATCTTGCTCTGACCAAGACGGCAAGAAACTACAAATGATTGTGAATGTAGCCCATCATGCAAATCAGCCCCCCATCCATTGACTCCATCTACACTTCCCGCTGCCTCGGAAAAGCAGCCAGCATAATCAAGGACCCCACGATCCCCGGACATAATCTCTTCCACCTTCTTTCGTTGGGAAAAAAGATACAAAAGTCTGTGATCACGTACCAACCGACTCAAGAATAGCTTCTTTCCTGCTACCATAAGACTTTCGAATGAACCTACATTATATTAAGTTGATCATTCTCTACACCCTAGCTATGACTGTAACACTACATTCTGAACCCTCTCCTTTCCTTCTCCTCTATATACTCCATGACCACTGTTTTGTCTGTATAGCACGCAAGAAACAATGCTTTTCATTGTATCCCAACACGTGACAATAATAAATCAAATCAAAGAAGATCCACCAATGTTACCTTCATGTAACAGAAATAGCTTCAGCAACAATGGACAGAATACTATGGTGGCGACCGGGGTCTTACCTGCTAGTTTGCGAGCAAGTGAGAGGTTCACACTGTCAACCAGACAGTTGAGAGGGCACTGGATGGCCTTTCTCTAAGATCAGGAACCATACAGGGGTGTGAAAGGTGAAATTCCTGCTGACCGTGAGCTTTTGGCCGATCAGAGATCAGCAGTTTTTTTGATGAGCAACATCACCAGGAGACAACCGCCACCACAGGCCCAGAATTGAAGCGTGACCCAGATCACAGGTAAGTATGGCGGGAGGGGTTACTAGGGGTGAGGGGCTTGGATATCGGGGCCGGTGTGGGGTGGGTGTTCCGTAGTAAGAGCTTGGGGCGGGGGGGGGGGGGGGGGGGGGCGCTGCACGGATGTGGCCGCCTTCCTGATACTGGGTTCCTTAATCAGGTACTGTACCCACACAGAGGTCTACTTGTTCTGCTCTCCACGTGCTGACAGGACCACATATAACTGGATTAATACTAGCAGCAGTGGAAAGAGGCCCTTAGGATGTCATAAATTTATTAATTAACATAATTAATTTGCCACTTAAGGGCCTCAATTGGTCAACCACATGCTTTCCACCTCCCCCCCAGATTTAATTGGGGTGGATTTGGGAAGGCAGCGAGATGCTCACCTGCCCAATTAAATGCCCTACCTGCCTCCAAACCACGAGAGAGGCAGAAGGCTTTGCCCCCTACCATTGTTATTCTCAGTTTCTGGATCTAGCCTGTCTTCTTTAACCTGGCTGCACTGCACCTCTGGATTCGCCAGCTTGTGAGCTCTGATGGATGTGTCTCCCCTTTATAGTTTCAACCAGAGGTTTTAGTTTCCAATCTCAGGTTCAGTGTTTGTTCCCTTATAGAAACTGGAAAGCTCAGTTTTTCTTTCTCAGTTTCTCTTTTCAATGAGGGTGGGTCTCAATCAACCACAATGACTTGTTTGAAATTCATCATTATTGGGTTGCTTCACATCAAATTGTTCCTTTTTCTTAACCAATTCTTTTACCTCTAATGTTCCAACTCAGTTCCCTGGGCGCGATCTTACCTGCTGTACACGTCGCACTCCCACTGCTGCGAGGTCAAAGAATTTGGCGGCCAGCCAAATCTCCGTTCACTGCGGCAGGATGGGAAAATCCCATTGGTGTGAACAGTGGTAAAATTCGGCCCCGTGTTTTCTGAAATCAATAAGATTTCATAACTCAGTTTGAAACTGTTTGTTGTGGAATTGCTGAAAAGATGTGAGAAAATGTGAATGGGAAGAGGACCAAGTGTAAGATGAGAGCATGAGTTGTGTTCAGTCAGCGATTGGCAATGGCCACAAGTATAGCAGACTTTATATTGATCATACTGTTTTCTTATAACACGCAAGGTATTTGATGGTAGAAAGCAAAAATCTTGTGTATCTTTTAGAGAGCTATTGGGCATGTTACTACATGTCTTGGAGCATGTTAAAAATGGCAACATTTCACAATTGAATTTAACTGGAAGAAAAAGATATATTTTTAAAAATGTTGTTCTGATCAGCTACAACAAGCTCACATCCTCCAAACTGCGTGTTTGAATAAATTGCTGCTTGCCACCTTCAGCTGCTCTCCCCACAAATCACAAACAAAATTGGTGCAGCCTTTTTCAACCTTGGGTAAATGATCAAAAGGCTTTTTTTAATACTCACACCCAATAAAATGTTAACTTCTGGAGCAGTTTAAACTCAATCTTCACTCAGTGGTGTGCATGCTAATCCTAACTTTAGCTTTCTATTCTTTCTTCCCCACATGGCCCTGGTGCTCAAAGATGTCAGGCGTTCAGTTGCCACATGCTTGTGGTGGTTGGAGTTGGTATTCTGTAGATTTTTAAGGTTCTTTACCCATCCACTAGCACTTTTATGTCTCATTAATATTTCCACCTGCTGTCAGTCTCAGTCATATGCTGGCCAGAAGCTGATGATTCTACCACTGGAACAATTAAGGTAAGTGAGGCAGTTTATATCAACTAAAGCTGATGGCGAGATCACCAGTCATTCAGCATCAGCTGCACTTTTATAATTTGGGGCACCTTTAGAATCAGCATAAGTAGTCCGAAGTAACTGGTTCTCATAGAATCATAGAATCCTACAGTGTAGAAGGAGGTCATTCGGCCCATCAAGTCTGCACCGACCACAATCCCACCCAGGTCCTGTCCCCATAACCCCATGCATTTACCCTAGCTGACACTAAGGGGCAATTTAGAATGGCCAATCCACCTAACCCCGCACATCTGTGGACTGTGGGAGGAAACACACGCAGATACGGGGAGAATGCAAACTCCACACAGACAGTGATCCAAGCTGGGAATCGATCTCAGGTCCCCGGGGCTGTGAGGCAGCAGTGCTAACCACTGTGCCACCAATCTGTTCTGTTCGATGTATGCCCTGGAATATACAAATTGCAGTTCTCTCTATGTTCTGCCATTAATAGCCTTTTCCCCTGGTTTCTGCACACACCCTTTATTCTCTCTATGGACTGCCATTAGCAGTCTTTTCCCTTGATTTCTGTGGCTATGACTCATCTTTCATTCTCATTCTCCTGCGGTATAAACATCTCCCACTTTCTATGCCTTTCAGCTTTGATAAAGGGTCATTTGGACTCGAAACGTCAGCTCTTTTCTCTCCTTACAGATGCTGCCAGGCATGCTGAGATTTTCCAGCATTTTCTCTTTTGGTTGCAGTTCTTTTTTTTTGGTACAGAAAAGTTGTAGATATGGAATTGGCAACAAACATTTTTTTAAAATTCATTCATGGGACATGGGCGCCACTGGCTGGCCAGCATTTATTGTCCATCTCTCGTTGCCTGAGGGCAGTTAAGAGTCAACCACATTGCTGAGGCTCTGGAGTCACATGTAGGCTAGACCAGGTAAGGACGGCAGATTTCCTTCCCTGAAGGACATTAGTGAACCAGATGGGTTTTCCAACAATCAACAACGGTTTCATCATCATTTGATTCTTAATTCCAGATATTTTTTATTGAATTCAAATTCCGCCATCTGCCGTGGCGGGATTCGAACCCAGATCCCCAGTTTCTGGATTAATAGTCTAACCACTAAGCCATCCCGCCACTAAATATAATAATCTGAGTAACATTTAAAGGGGCCATACCACACAAGCAAGATTTTAGTGATTCATTATTTTCTACCATAAGAATAGTTATGGTCAAAGCTAGTTAATGGTAATGTTGTTAATGGAAAGAATCATTTGCATAGCTGGTTTCCCCATTGCATTCAAATTAATATAAACAGACTTTACCTTGTAATTAGGACACCCCATTAATAGGTTGCCAAGCATCACACTACTTATAAAGCAGGACATTTCTTGGAGAAAACAGGGTTTGCAATGCTAGTTAGTAATTATAGCATCACTTGGAATCCATTTTGGATTCTTTAGGGAGGAAAATTGACTCAATAAAGCAGGCCCACATACCAAAGGCTTTGCCCCACTCGCGCATCTCTCATTAATCAAAGTTAAATGACACAGATCGTCAAATCACCTGTCATAATCAGCTGCAAAATTAGTGTTACATAGAATCATAGAATCCCACAGTGCAGAAGGAGGCCATTCGGCCCATCAGGTCCACGCTGACACAAATCCCACCCAGGCTCTATCCCCGTAACCCCACATATTTCCCCTGCGAATCAGCCTGACACAAAGAGGCAATTTAACATAGCTAATCAATCTAATGCACACATCTTTGGACTGTGGGAGGAAACTGGAGCACCCGGAGGAAACTCATGCTGACATGGGGAGAATGTGGAAACTCCACACAGACAGTCACACGAGGCCCAAATTCAACCAGGGTCCCTGGCACTATGAGGCAGCAGTGCTAACCACTGAAATATTTCATAAAGCTTTACAGGGGATGTGTATGAATCATTCATTGTGCATTAAACGATCAGTTGTGTGTTTGTGAAAAGAAAACAAACTTTAGAAGTCAACAGTACACAAAAGATAAACTGTAGAGCAAACATCAGCCCAAGGCGGCACGGTAGCACAATGGTTAGCACTGCTGCTTCACAGCTCCAGGGTCCCAGGTTCGATTCCCGGCTCGGGTCACTGTCTGTGTGGAGTTTGCACATTCTCCTCGTGTCTGCGTGGGTTTCCTCCGGGTGCTCCGGTTTCCTCCCACAGTCCAAAGATGTGTGGGTTAGGTTGATTGGCCAGGTTAAAAATTGCCCCTTAGAGTCCTGAGATGCGTAGGTTAGAGGGATTAGCGGGTAAATATGTGGGGGTAGGGCCTGGGTGGGATTGTGGTCGGTGCAGACTCGATGGGCCGAATGGCCTCCTTCTGCACTGTAGGGATTCTATGATTCTACTGCCAGATGTGCATGGGAAGATGGAAACCAAAATAGGTCATCCAGTGTCTTGCAACTATTTTGCTTACCAATTGGAATATGGCTGATCTATAAACTCTTATTTACCAACCTTTGATCTATGTCCCATGTTAACCAAACAAAAACCTGTCGATCGCAATCTAGAAAATTTTCAATTAATCCAGCAACCACAGCCTTTGGGAAAGCAAATCTCTAATTTCCACTAGCCCTTTGTGTGAAAAACTGCTTCCTGATTTCACTCTCGTGTAGTTTAGCTTGAATTTTAAGATTGTACCTCCTCATTTTAGATTCCCTTATGGGAGGAAATAGTTTCTCCTTATCTACCATAGCGAATCCCTTTATCATTTAAAAGCGATTTTAAAGAGACCACCTTCAATCCTTTAGGATCAAGTGAATACAAGTTCTATTTATGCAACCTGACCTTAATCGTTTAGCCATTCTGGTTGATTGTGCTATATCCACTCCTTGGCCACTTTATTCTTCCTGGGCGGGATGCATAGTACTCCACAGATGGGTTCTGATCTGCACAGTTGAAGAACAACTTCCTCCTCTTTCTGTTCCAGCCCCCTTGCAGTAAGGACCAACATTTCATTTGCCTTTTTGACTACATTTGTATTTTTAGTTATTTGTTTTATTGGACATCCAAACCTCACTCTTCCATTGTTTAACATAGAAACATAGAAACACTACAGTGCAGAAGGAGGCCATTCGGCCCATCGAGTCTGCACCGACCACAATCCCACCCAGGCCCTCCCCCCACATATTTTACCCGCTAATCCCTCTAACCTACGCATCCCAGAACTCTAAGGGACAATTTTTAACCTGGCCAATCAACCTAACCCGCACATCTTTGGACTGTGGGAGGAAACCGGAGCACCCGGAGGAAACCCACGCAGACACGAGGAGAATGTGCAAACTCCACACAGACAGTGACCCGAGCCGGGAATCGAACCCGGGATCCTGGAGCTGTGAAGCAGCAGTGCTAACCACTGTGCTACCGTGCCGCCCCGTTTGCAGTCTGTCACCAATTAAAATTATTTTCTTAAGTGTCTTTCTTGGATCTAAAATGTATAACCACACTCTTCCACATTAAACTCCTCACTTAATGTGCCTATGTTCCCAGTTACATCACATTGTCATAGAAAACTTGAATATACAAATCCTTATTACTTCATATTCCTTCATGTAAGTCATTACATGGATACATGGTTAAAAATCTAAGGATCCAATACTGTCCACATTCTTGGGGAACACTACTTGCCTTGTCCTGCCAGTCACTGTACATTCCTATTACCCCTCCTCTCTTGTTTCCAACCTCCAGACCAATTATCAATGCATATCTCAAGGTTGCCTCCAGTTCCTATGCTTGTATTTTTACTAAAATGTCTTATTTGGAACTTTAACAAATGCTTTCTGGAAGACTATATAGACAACATCCACAGGCACTCCCCTATCCCCCACACAAGTGACTTCCTCAAAAAAATCAACGTGATTCATCATCCATGGCCTATACCACGATGATCCTCTTTGAACAGCTCGTCCTTATCCACATAGCAGCTCCAAGCCAGACAGAGCAAAGAAACCAGTTTCAGGAACTATCTCTTTTGTGACCACCTCCCCCACCCTAAGACAGCTGTATCACTTTAATGGAAATCTGATTTGTTTTATGCTGAAGTGCAAAGGGTGATGTTTTGTCTACTCTAAGCAGTTGCAGAAGTGCAAAATGTACAATATGGCAACTTGGAAAGCTGGTTAACACCCTCAGGCATCTTAGGCTTGTGTTATCTTTTATAGCAATCACATGGATTGCTAAACAACACAGATTTTCTGTCAAGCATCGTAATGCCATTTAGGTTCACAGATGAGGTGATGAAGGAATGTGAATGAGCAATAAATGCATAGTTGCTGTTCAGATGCAAAGAGCAAATTCTTGAAATGTGGGAAAAATTCCTTTAATGTTAAATTTACTGAACCTGTTCCTAATATTGCAATAAAACAGCACCAAATGATACTTAACTGAATATCCACTCAGTGAATAAAACACAAAGATTAAAAATTATTTTCCACCTATTCCCAGTATCTCCACTCCTATTGAAGGAACACTGAGGAGAGATTGGTATTGTCAGGGTCACGTCACACGTTTAATGAGATTTTGTAAAGTAAAGTTTATTTATTAGTGTCACAAGTAAGGCTTACATTAACACTGCAATGAAGTTACTGTGAAATTCCCCTAGTCACCACATCCTAGCGCCTGTTCGGGTCAATGCACCTAATCAGCATGTCTTTTGGACTGTGGGAGGAAACCGGAGCACCCGGAGGAAACCCACGCAGACACGGGGAGAACGTGCAGACTCGGCACAGACAGTGACCCAAGCTGGGATTCGAACCCAGGTCCCTGGCGCTGTGGGCAGCATTGCTAACCACTGTGCCACCGTGCAGCCCACATAAGGTGTAAGAGATTGGCATTCCGCCATTCTCACCTAAGCTGTTGTCCAAGTGCCTCACCACATGTCTAAAGAAACATTGGGAATGGGAACTCTCTCCAAATGGCTAACTCAAAACAAAATTTGCAACATTCAGTCAATGTAAAAGGATATGGTACCACCCCTGACCATCGAAATTATAAAACACAAACACACACAAAGTGTGTATGAAATTGGGCATGTGCAGGTGCTTTTGTGTTTGACTGCATTGTACAGTGGCATATTTGGCTGTGGGAGACAGCTGTAACTTGTAGAGATATCTGATTGCAGAGCTGTCCTTTTGAGCTTGTGATGATTGAAAATCATGATAATTATAGTAATGGTGGGAGATTAGTCAAAGTGGCTGGCAACAATCAGAACGAACAGTGCTAATAATAACTAGCAAAATGCTGCTGATCTTTTCTTCTGCCTCACTCATTGGATTCTGATTAGTAATGCCACTTTTGCCAACAAGCCAATATGGCTCGAATCCCAGCAATCTATCGCTTCAGATTTTATTTATCAACTTTCCTTTCAGCTAGTTTTTAATCACGGACTATCTTTAGTCTTCAGGGCCAGTTATGCAAATATAAAGAAAACCTAATTACTTTTGGAGAAAAATAAATACATTTATTGAGCTGAACTTTTATTTTAGGATGGGGAAAATAGTTTTTCTCTGTATAAACTAACTTATCTTTTAATTATCTAGGTAGTAGTATTAGCAATTTGCTCGCGAGCACAATGCAACTCTTAGAAATATTTGGGAACTCTCTGAAATATACCCCACTGCATTGTCCTGAGGACAGATCATTTTTGGTGAATGAATGGCCATTAATACCATTCTTCTGTTGTGTGTTGTAGATGGAGTAAATAAATGTGCTCAAAGCTGAACTTGACTGCAATGGGAAAAAGTAACATTAGTGAATAGGTATTATCCTATAACCTCAGAGTATCATAGAATCCCTACAGTGCAGAAGGAGGCCATTCAGCCCATCGAGTCTGCACCAACACACTGATAGGGCACCTTACCCAGGCCCAACCTGCACCCTATCCCCGTAACCCGCAATCCCCCAAAACTACACATCTTGCGACACGAAGGGGCAATTTAACACGGCCAGTTCATCTGTCCTACACATTTTGGACTATGGGAGGAAACCGGAGCACCCTGAGGAAACCCACACAGGCACAGAGAATATGCAAACTCCACACAGATAATCACCTGAGCCTGAAATTGAACCCAGGTCCCTGATGCTGTGAGGCAGCAATGCTAACCACATGCTTGGTATTCAAGGTGTACTTAACTGGTAATTCTAATGTACTCCAAGTCTGACCATCTGAGAACAGTAATTCTCCGAAAACTGGACATTTTTCTCTCAGCCCATAAAGCACAGTGAATGGAGCAAAAAAAGAATAATTGCAAACTCTTTGAAATACAATATGTAGTTACCTGAGTATTGACATGAATCATATCCTTGAAATCATTGTAACCATTGAACAGTATTATTGGCATCCTCACTCTGAAGCCTGGATATTAATTACTGAGATTAAATGCGAGGAAATCGACTCACCAAGAATACCTGGGATTGTTGACCTTAGAAACAAAAGGTGGAATAATCTCAGGCCAGTTCAGAAACTTGAAAGTAAAAATGCCCATCTTTATTTCCTGCCCGCTCTTTTGGATAATCCAAAATCCTGGAAAAATCCAAAATCTGGCATGGGCTCAGCCCTTGGGAGTGCCAGATTTTGGACATTGGACCTGTATTAAGAGAATAAAAGTGGGCCCATTAAAGAAAGAGCAGGAGAGACAATAATGGATAATAAAGACATGTCAGACTCATTAAGTGAATATTTTGCAGCTGTATTAATGGTAGGGGAAGTGGAACAAAGGGAGCTATAAAATCAGTCAAGGTGAGGAACTAACTGGATTTAATATAAGGACCAAAAACGTAATGGTAAAACTAAAGAAATTAAAGGTAGATCATTTTCCAAGATCTGATGGATTCAAATTCTAAGTTATTAAAAAGAATAGGTGATGAAATTGCAGGTCATGAGTTTTGAATCTTTGGATTCAAAACTTATGCGTTTTGATTGGAAAATTGCAAATATAACTCCATAATTTAACAAGGAAGGGAGGGAGAAACCAGATAACTTCAGACCTGACAGTGTATTATCAATTAGGGATACATCAGTGGAACCTATTATCGGGGATAGAATGACTGAGCACTTGGAAAGTATCAGCTGAGCAGGGAGTCAGCATGACTTTGTGAAGGGATAAGTCACATCTGACTAATCAAGTTGCATTATTTTAAAGATGCCACTGATATGATGACGTGGAGATGCCGGCATTGGACTGGGGTAAACACAGTAAGAGTTTTAACAACACCAGGTTAAAGTCCAACAGGTTTATTTGGTAGCAAATGTCATTAGCTTTCGTAGCGCTGCTCCTTCGTCAGATGGAGTGGAAACCTGATTTCCACTCCATCTGACGAAGGAGCAGCGCTCCGAAAGCTAATGGCATTTGCTACCAAATAAACCTGTTGGACTTTAACCTGGTGTTGTTAAAACTCTGACTGATATGATGGACAGGGAAGTATCTATGTACGTCATTTATAATGACTTCCAGAAGGTAATTGTTTTGCAAATCTGGTTCATGGTTTATATGTTTTAAAATATAACTTTCAGTTTTAGGAATTAAAGTTTTAAGTGTAGAAAATGAGGACATCTGATTGGGAAATTGCTAAGCAACACTGAAGTAAATGCAATTCGAACAAGCTTGGTGTTAATTACAGCTAAAAGGTAGCCTAGATTTGTCTTGGAAGTCAGAGTTGATAATGTGACAAACCAGAACAATGAACGTTCCATCTCTAAGCTTGTTCCGGAGACAAATTGCTTGAAATAAGAGCAAGTATATCCATTAGAAATATAAATTATTCCAATGGGGTTGCAGAATCAAAGAGTAGCATGGAAGGTAAAACGATTCAATTAAATTTCTGTTCTAGAGCATCCAGGAGCCTGCCACATTGTAACGGAGATGGAGTGTGGGGGTAGAAGATCCCTTTTTAAAATTTATCTGTGTTTGCTGACAAAAGCAAGCAGTTCTGTTTGGGAACAGACAGATGCAGTTGCAGCTTTGCCGTGGTGTAGACTGCATGTCACCAGATTGAGAGAGCCAAAAGGCATGTATAGTTCATTGCGGCTGCCATTCATGCAGAGAAAATATTAACTTAATTGTTCATTGCGTGGAATGTTTGTCGGGCTCTACCTCACTTCGAATTTCATGAGGGAAAAGCAGCTGGAAGATTTGCTCTGGTTTGCAGCCACTGGAAGAAAGCTGCAGTGGTCCTCATAGGGCCTTGTGCCAGAAACAGGCAGCAGCTTTGGGAAGGCAATTGGAAATTTGCCAGCATCCTAAATAAGGAACTGAGGTGTCCACTGTCATGAGGCCTGAAAAGAAAAGGTCATGTAGTCAAAAAATTAACAGGACTCCCATGGAATCTTACCTCAGAGGATAACAGTGGTACAACTTATCTCACATCAGTCTTGTAGGTACCCAGCTCAACACAAAATGTCTATCACCTCGGGTAGCCTCCGATCAATTCAATTCCCCTGGCTCTCAGTCCTGAACGACATCCTGCCCCTTCACATAAGAAGGAAGATTGCATCAAGAAAGCTCCTGGAGAAAGTTTACATCAACCCAAACATGCAGCTATACAGGACCTTATCTATCCACCTGCTGTTCGCCTCCCATCACTGTGCCAAGGAATAACCGCAGAGTCCCTATGGCAGCAGTCCTTATCATAGATCTCACGGCTCCCCCACCCGGCTTCAACCTGCTGCGCCAACATTGTGCATATCTCAAGTCTTCCAAATCAGCACAAGTGGGGCTTTTCAGGGACCCAGACTGCAGCTGTCGTGCATCCCAATCAGTGATTCACTTCATTGAAGTCTCCCCTCTGACAAAATTCAGCGGAACACTCAATTTAACCATTGTGGAACCTTTGCCTGGCTTGGTGATTACTGCCCACACTTTTAAAACAAGTGAATTCCGGAGGGATGTGGCACACATTTGGGTTGATCCCAGCAATACTGAATGAATCCTTAAGCTCTTGTAAGATAAGAGAACTCTTGAGCGGGGGAATGTATAGAAAAGAACTGAGTTTATAGCATAAGTTGTTATAAGGTCTAGTATTAAGTTAGCGGTGCTTGATTTGTTTAATTCCTCTTTATATACTGTAAAGTTTGCTTTTTTTTGTTTGAAAACATGAAACCTTGTGGTGTAGTTCTGCTGGTTAATTGGTGGTTGTTCAGATTTCTTCTTTAAATCTAGGGGATTTTCACAGTAGTTTCATTGCAGTGTTAATGCAAGCCTGTTTAAAGTTGATTTATTATTGTCACAAGTAGGCTTACATTAACACTGCAGTGAAGTTACTGTGAAAATCTCGAGTTGCCACACTCTGGCGCCTGTTTGGGTACACTGAGGGAGAATTTAACATGGCCTATGCACCTAACCAGTATATCTTTTGGACTGTGGGAGGAAACCGGAGCAACTGGAGGAAACCCACGCAGACACAGGGCGAACATGCAAACTTCACACAGTGACCCAAGCCAGGAGTCGAACCTGGGTAGCAGTGCTAACCACTATGTCACCAATAAATAAACTTTAAAAACTTTAAATCTTAACAGTCCCTAACAGAAATGTAACATTTGAAATACCCTGCGCAAAGGCATTATTGATGGAAATGAAAGTGCATGGAATTGGAGGCAACCTTGTAAACATGAGTTCATGAGTTGATAATTTATTGGAGATAGCAGACAGGGGCGAGGGATACAATGTTAATTCTTCATTTGGGGTATGTGATATGGTTTTTCCCGGGGCCTCAGGCTGCTTCAGGAGACACAATAGGTTACGTGGAGAGGGCAATGAGACATGGTCAGAATAAGTGAGTAGGAAATCTTTGAAAGTTGGAATCTGAATAAGTATGATGTTATCAATTTTGATTTTTGAAGGATAAATGAGAAATATTTTCATCGTAGTGTGGAGACTAGGGCTGGAATTTTACGCCCTGTCTGCCTCAGGAATCGGAGCAGGCGAAGGATGGAACATGGAAAGGTCCGTTGACCTCGGGCAAGATTTTATGCTTTCGTGATGAGCGAGACTGTAAAATCCCACCCTAGAGCTGTGTACTAGACGCCCATGTACATAAATCACTAAAAGCTAATGAACAGGTACAAAAACAATAATGGGATGCTACCTTTCATCTCGAGATGTTTGAAATTCAAAAATGAGGAAGTGGTGCTTCAGTTGATACTTTGTCACACTTCATCGGGAACATTACAACAATTTTGAACATCAAACCTCAGGAAGGATACATTGACCTTGGTGGGGTTTTATGAAAGGGAAATCATGTTTGAGGATGCAACAAGTAGGTTGGATGAAAGGGAACCAAGAGATGTATGCCACATAAAAGGGTACAGTACAAAATCTCACAGTGTCAGGGGTGATATATTAGCATGGGTAGAGGATTGAGTAATTAGGCACTTCTGAAAAACAAAATCCCCATGTGAAGCGTCTGATTTTCCCCACCCCAGGGGTTATCAGATGAGTTATATTTAGAGGGAGCTGCATTTAAGCAAATCCACAAAATTTGCTCACAGACAAACAAGGAGGATGGCAGCAAAAAATCCTGCTCCCCGCTTCACGGAGGGACTCTCACCTCTCTGCTTGATGACATAGAGGAGAGAAGGGGAACAATCTACCCTCAGGCTGACAGGAGACCCTCCCGCAAGATCATGAAACCCTGCCTGGGAGACGGTGATAGTGTCAGTAACCTCCATAAGAGGACGGGGTACAACGCGACAAGATGAATTGACCTACTCCGTTCTGCCAGGGTAAGTGCTCATTGTATCCTCTCTGCATTCCACCTTGCCTTCACCCCTCAGAATGTGACCTTGACCCCACATGCTGCCGCCTAACAGGGCCCCAGCACCCGATCTCCCATCAGCTTCCTCAAATGCCATGGGACTCCTTTCCTCACAACCCCTCCCTGTTCACACGCCGTGCCCTCACATGCCAGGTTTCATCGTCATCTGAACTCAGAATATAATGCACAACATGAGATGTGATTCAGTGATTGGACAGTACTTACTGAACAGTCCCTACTGTGCTAGGAAGTACACCAATAATCAATTTAAGGCCATCAGTTGGATTTGCAATGTGGCTCAATTACACCCGCTAGAAGCTCCATATATTCATACTCAGGGCCCTGTCCTCTACAAACAGAAAGAATATGTCCATGCTTTGTATCTTCTTCAATTAAACACATGTAACCCTCCTTTTTGAATTTAGACACAAACTTGGGGGATAATTGTCACCTTGTGCATTTACTATGACAACACCTTCACCAATCAGAGCCCACTTGCCAACCAGTCAGCATCCTTTCCTCATACAGTGTACATTTATTTTTTAAATTTGATATGCTTCCCTCTGTCCAGATGCTTGCAAGAAGAAAAGCTTTTTGACAGCATGTCTCTTTCAACTCTTTAAAATTTAAAATTATTCGGCATCCTCAGCCTTTCAGAGGAGAGCTTTGGAAATTTATTTGATGGTATTTGTGAAAAGGTGCTTCTATACCTCACACCTCAATCACCTAGCTTTAATTTTATGTTTCTGCCCTTTTGTGGTTTCCATTGCAAGAGGATATTATACTTTCCTCGGAGTCATTTTAAGTGCCTCAGTTAGATCACCACTTAACCCAATGGAAGTTAGTTACCAAAGCAGAAAGCATTGATAATGCAAATTCTTTTAGCCCAACCCATTTAAGGAAATCACTTCTGTGCTGTGTGCCATATTTCACAATAAGGTCTTTCAGGCCTCATGGATTGCAAACCAGTCAAACGTGTTTTATATTAAAAACAATGCATCTTCCAATTCTAATAGCTAGAATCATAGAATCTCTGCAGTGCAGGAAGAGGCCATTTGGTCCATCAAACCTGCACCGACAACAATCCCACCCAGGCCCTATCCCTGAAACCCCATGTATTTACCCTGCTTATCTCCCTGACACACTAAAGGGAAATTTAGCATGACCAATCAACCTAACCCGTACATCTTTGGACTGTGGGAGGATTCCAGAGCACCTGGCGGAAACCCACGCAGACACCCGGGGGGGGGGGGCGGGGGGGGGGGGAGGTGGAACTTTCCGGCCGCACTCACCCCAAGACCGGAAAATCTCACCTGAGGTCAACAGACATGGTCCGTGTCCTGCCCGCTACGATTCCTGTGGCGGGTGGGACAGGAACATTCCGCCTCAGGAAAACGTGCAAACTCCACACAGACAGTCACTCAAGGTAGGAATTGAACCCTGGTCCCTGGCGCTATGAGGCAGCAGTGTTAACCACTGTGCCACCATGCATCACTGTTGACATTTTCACTTATTGTTGGCTGGCAAGCATCTTAACACTCAATAAAATTGGTGAATGTAGGATGGACAATTAAAGTACTGTAAGTTGTCTTCAAAATTGAAAAATCCAGTGGTCAGAGAAGTGTTGCATTGGTACGTTTGTGCTATGTGAAACCCGTACTTTAATTTCTATCAGTGGTGTATAGTGATGGAAATTTCAACCCAATGCAAATTTCAAGCTGGCTAATGTAACAGTTGGTTTTACTGTGGGTAAGTGCTGTGCTTATTATCACCACTTAAAACTCCAGTTTGATCTAAAGTGCCTGCAGCACTGGGAGAGGGCTACATGGCAAAGATATGGGCTGGTGCAAGAGTAACTTTCTTCATTCCTGGATGAGCTGACGTTGAGCTCTAAGCTATAAAACACACCGCTGTGTACAAGGCAAACTGACAAAAAATTGGGTGAAAAATCACAAGGTTAGATGTAGAATGGTGGCTTTTTGACAAATGACTCTCGCTGTTTGTTTGTGTCTGCCTGCAGGTCAGTATACACATCACTGCATGAAAAGACAGCATATGTAGTATAAAGAAAGAACAAGCAGATGTAATAATAGAGGAAATAAATAACAGAAAAAAGACAGACAGACATAGAAATTAAGTGAGCATCTGGAATAGATCTGTATGCAAAAGCAAAAATACAAGCCATGAGAAAGATAGCAATGTGTTTTGAGGAGGAAGGGTAAACCACAGAAGGATGGCAGCTCCACAGGCAAACTACACTTAACTGAGGGACAGATAGATAGGCAGAAACTAACTGTTATTGGAAATGGAGAAGGGGAAAGAGGAACCTCACATGCAGACATAAGAACATAATATTAACAGGAGTGGCAGCCCGGTGGCACAGTGGTTAGCATTGCTGCCTCTCAGCGCCAGGGATCTGGGTTCAATTCTTTCTGTGAGGAGTTTGCACATTCTCCCTGTGTCGGCGTTGGTTTTCTCCAGATGTTCCGGTTTCCTCCCACAGCCCAAAGATGTGCAGGTTAGGTGGATTGGCCATGCTAAATTATCCATTAGAGTCACAAAGATGTGTATGGGATTAATGGGGTAAATATGTGGGGCTAGAGGGTGTAGGACAGGGGTGGGCCTGAGTGAGATGGTTGGTGGAGTGTCGGTGCAGACTCGATGGGCCAAATGGCCTCTGTCTGCAGATTCTATGAGCAGGCCACCATTCGCTAAGATTGTGGCTGATCTTTTACCTCAACTCTGCTTTTCTGCCCTATTGCATCTCCTTTTTTGTCCCAAAATCTATCTCAGTCTTGAATATATATACTCAATGATTGCGAATCCATTATCCTCTAGGATAGAAAATTCCAAACATCAATGACTCTCTGAGTGAAGACATTTCTCCTCATCTCAGTCCTTATTCTGAGAATATGCTGGAAATCTTATGTCCTCTCCTATGGTGAATTTGGTGGTGAGGGAGCATTTAATTGGGTGGGAGAGTGGTGGGTGGGGACCTGCCGCATTCCCGCCACCACCTTGACTGAGTCCGATGCAGGAGGGCTGTGGATGGCTTCCCCATCCCATTGTCTGATCAATGCACTTGGGGGGGATAATGTTAAGGAGTTTCTCTGAGAGCCACCCCTTACCATTATTGCTGACGCCCTCCACCCAAATCTCCCACAATCCCCAACCTCACAATCCCCTTCCACCATCATTCCCTTGAGCCTGGGTCTCTCCCTGAGCCAAGGTCTCAGAGTGAGAGTAGCACTCTCGTGGGTTTCCTCCGGGTGCTCCGGTTTCCTCCCACAGTCCAAAGATGTGCGGGTTAGGTCGATTGGCCATGCTAAAATTGCCCCCTAGTGTCCTGAGATGCATAGGTTAGAGGTATTAGCGGGTAAATGTGTGGGGGTAGGGCCTGGGTGGGATTGTGGTCGGTGCAGACTCGATGGGCCCAATGGCCTATTTCTGCACTGTAGGGTTTCTATGATTCTATGATTCTACTAGCTGCAACCACTGACTCCCCAGTGATGCTGCTCTGTACAAAAGGACTGTCAGCCTCCAATGGGCCAGTATCTCGTGACAGGCAGGATTTCCACCCCAGGATCCTTGATCCAGGTGGAAGGCCTGCTGCTAGCATGTTAAGTGACACAAGAAGAGGTAGACATTCCTGAAAAATAGACAGTATTGGAGTCTTGCAAGCTCTCCAGCCAGCAATCGAGAACCCCATTGCCTCCACAAGAGTTGATAGTTTTGGACTCACGCCAGAATTCCCTGTTAAACCTCTAGGAATTTTATATATTTCAATTGATTCTTCTAAATTCCAGAGAATATTGACCCATTCTACTTAATCTAGAATCAATTTTGTGAAGTTTTGTTCCACACCCCTCCTCGAGAACACATACATCCCCTTAAGGAGACCAAAACTACACAGTATTCCAAGTGTGGTATCACCAAAGCTCTAAATAATTCCTGCAAAGACTTCCTTTTATACTTCGACCCCCTTGCAACAAAAACTTCCCCATTGCTTGACATATCAAAGTAGTAAGTATTTTGGCATTTAATATGCATAGATCACGAAGCTTAAAATCAACCAAAGAGCAGGCAGAATTTTCCCATCCCGCCTGCCATGGGAATCATAGTGGGTGGGTCAGGGCCATGCAAAGGTCCATTGACCTCAGGTGGGATTTTCCAGTATTGGTGTGAGCGCGGCTGGAAAATCCCGCCCAGCATATTAATTCATAGTATTTGTGCAAACTCTAAAGTTTACATTGCTGCTGCCCTGTTGGAAATGTTAAGAGTTAAAGTGCTAAGATTAATCTGTGGTCGAGGTATAAGGATGAAGGTTACCATAACCCCTGCATTAAGCCATTGGCCAGGGGAAATTCTGGAGGTAATGATGATGCAGAAGCAGGAAGCAATGTCCTGGCTGTGATTGGAACAACAGCAATAACTTGCAAATATACGATGCCTTTTATATATATGTTATAGGTTAGTCATGGCTCAGTGCCTGTGAGTCTAATGTTTGGGTGCTCAAGTCCCAGTCCAGAGGCCTGAGCACAGAATCCAGGCTGTCACTTCAGTTTGGTACTGAGAAACTCATCTTTTGTATGAAATATTAAACCAAGGTCTGATCTGCTCTCAATGTTGGATGTAAAAGATCCCATGGCACCATTTTGAAGAAGAGGAAGGATAGTTTCTTGGTCTTCCGGTTAATATTTATCCCTCAGCCAACATCATTGAAACAGATTTGGGGAGTGATGGCCTAGTGGTATTATCATTAGATTATTAATCCAGAAACTCAGCTAATGTTCAGGGGACCCGGGTTCAAATCCTGCCACATTTCCCCACTGCAGCAGAACATGCTGAATATTTCCCACGATGGCAGATGGTGGAATGTGAATTCAATAAAAAATATTTAGAATTAAGAATCTACCGATGACCATGAAACCATTGTCGATTGTCGGAAAAAACCTATCTGGTTCACTAATGTCCTTTAGGGAAGGAAATCTGCCGTTCTTACCTGGAGTGGCCTACATGTGACTCCAGAGCCACAGCAATGCGGCTGACTCTCAGCTGCCCTCGGGCAACTAGGGATGGGCAATAAATGCTGGCCAGCCAGCAATGCCCATGTCCCACAAATGAATTAAAAAATATATTATTTGATCATTATTATCCCAGTGCTGATTGTGAGAGCTTGCTCTGCCCAAATTGATTATTCTGCTTTGTACACCAGAACTGTCACTAGATTTCAGAAGTACTTCATTAACTTGAAGCCTGAACTCATGAAAAGTGCCATATAATTGCAATTCTTTCTTTGTTTTTCTACAATAGAGAAAAGACCCAAGACGTTCACAAAGGTGTAAAAATAAAAATGGATGTCAAATCAGAGAAAGATAGATAGTAATATAAACACAAAATACTACGAATGCTGGAACCTGAAACAAAAATATTAACTGGAAGACCAAGAAACTATCCTTCCTCTTCTTCAAAATGGTGCCATGGGAGCTTTTACATCCAACATTGAGAGCAGATCAGACCTTGATTTAATGTTTCATCCAAAAGATGAGTTTCTCAGTACCAAACTGAAGTGTCAGCCTGGATTCTGTGCTCAGGCCTCTGGACTGGGACTTGAGCACCCAAACATCAGACTCACAGGCACTGACCAATGAAAAATGCTGGAAAATCTTAGCAGGTCTGACAGCATCTGTGGAGCAAGGGTACCGCCAATGTTTTGAGTCTAGATGACCCTTCAGGTAGATAGTATATGGGGTGATCAAAGGTATGATTGAAGAATTAGGTTTAAGGAGGAGTGAGCAGTGGCGAGGTGGAGCGTATTCAGAACAGACTTTCAGAACATAGGTGGTGAAAGATATTCTGCCAATGATAGGACACAATTTCATTGAATAAAATACATCAACTCAAAATTGTAGTTCAATAAAGTGTATTGTTCTTTTGGGTGTATGCCAAGAATTGTAAGAATTTTGCAGTTTTAGCAGCATACCCCACTTAAATCAACATTTGTGCAGACTTGGCTGGACTGGGACACTGCAGCAGGTTCTGCTGCAGTGGGGCATTAAGCAACATGTTCGGCTGCAGTAGGGAAACGTGCAGCATGTTTTACTGCAGTGGGGAAATGTGTAGCATGTTCTGCTAGAGTGTGATATTATGCAACATGTTCTGTTGCACCGGGGCATTGTGCAGCATGTTCTGCTGCAATGGAGTATTATGCAGCATGTTCTGTTAATGTTCCTCAGCCATCAGTTTGGAAACATTTTGACTTGCAAATTGTCAAAGGTACAAACTGCTAACAGTGCATCCTGGATCTTTGTGAACAAAGTGATCAACAATCAACAAGTATTGCGAATAAATACATAGAAGCCGATGGTGAAGGAGGTTAGATGAATTTGAGTGAAGTCAGCTACAAGAGGGAAATAAGGGCTAAGGTTTCCTGGTCTTGCGGCGATAGTGTTGGCGGTGGGAGTTGTGCCACGATACATAGGGAGAAATCACATCCGTACGGCCTTCAACACATACCTGCTTCCAGCAGACAATCCCGGGGTGGACAAGGAGCAAGGACTGCTTTCCCGTTCACAGAGGGCAACAGATTAGGGCATTTAAGGCCCTATTTAGCAGCAATTTTGTGATGCTGCAGGTATTTTTCTGCTGTCGAATCCCTGTCATGTGCTGGATTAGAAACATAGAAAACTGGAGCAAGAGTAGGCCATTTGGCCCTTTGAGCCTGTTCCACCATTTATTATGGTCATGGCTGATCATCCACTCAACAGTTTGATCCTGCGCCCCCGTCATATCCTTTGATCCCCTTTGCCCCAAGTGCTATATCTAACTCTATCTTGAAAACATACATTGTTTTGGCCTCAACTGCTTTCTGTGGTAGCGAATTCCACAGGCTGCCCACTCTCTGGGTGAATAAATTTCTCCTCATCAGTCTTAAAAGACTTATCCCTTATCCTTAGGCCATGACCTCTGGCTGTGGACACCCCCACCATCAGGAACATCCTTCTGCATTATCAGCTACTGTCAGCCAGCAACAGGCCAGGTTGCTATGGGGTCAAGATTCAATGTCCAAATGACAGGGCTGCTATGATCAAGGGCTGCAACCATCCATCACTATTCCTGTAAGAGGTTTCTTTACTGCCTTGATGGTGCTACTGGTTTTGGGTTCTTTATGTACAAGGGTGGCTCCATGTTGCTTCCTTGTCTGCCTGTGGGGCTGCTGGCCTGACATCGCTGCTAGCCTTATGATTGGGTCTCAAGCCTCAGGAACCTGCCTGCCATCCTTAATAGGATAGCAAATGTAGAGGTGGCCTGTTCGGAGTTTGCCCCAATGGGAACTTCACGAGCATGGGCGGGCTCCGTACCCCCTGAATGGGTCAGACATCAAGCTCCCAACAGTCACCTAAAAATTCAGCCCAAAGAGAGGGAAGGAAAGATTGGATTAAGGAGGGGGGGGGGGGGCGGAAAGCGTCAGTAAGGAGAAGTAGAAAACAACAAAATATCTAACAACAATTTACTAAGTGTGGAGATGAGGCTCCACAATTTCAGTTGTCCCCTTTCTGAGGTTGAGTGGTGTTGCAGGAACATCGTTCTCCTAATCACAAGGGTCAACAGGCTTATAAATGCTGGCCCTAACATTTTGTCATGCATTGAGTTGGCAATTAATGTGAAACTACAGCAATTTCATGAGAGTTTGAGGGCAAGCTGTTATTTTCGGGAAGCTGACAAATCATTCAGGAACGTGGTAGCGATGCGCAATTCCTTGGGTATCTTCCGCGCCATAAGTTGCTGGATGATTTAACATTAATAACAGCAAGCACCATTAAACCTGCTGTTATTTTGCCAGCACAATATATGCCGTTGTAATTCAGAACTAATGTAAACGCCTCCCACCCTCACCAATACTCTAGATATACAAACTGTTGCAACAAGACCACCTAGGTTCCTTCAAAATTTGGTGGCATATAAACATGACAATTATCTCATCAAATCAACATTTCTATATGTTAACATAGGCCTCTGCAGGCACTGTCGGAATAAGTGACTTAACCACATATGCAAATATCTCTGCGAATTCCATAGCTCAATAAATCTTTCAAGATAAAGGTACATATTTTAGTTCAAGAGCCCACCTACTAGTTGGGTAGCATGAAATAATTGTATGTTTTTATTTTCTTCTCTTAAAACACACAATGGCGCCCCCTCAACACACACTTACACACTCGTCTTAGTTCTGTCTGAGCCACAGCTCCTCCCACTACTTCCAAGCATTGCTTGCTCCAAGCTGTTTTGACTTGCAGTTACCTACCATCATTTTGTTCCGACCATGGGAAAAAGCCAGAGGCGTTATGCTTTTTGTGTATTAGCATGCCATACGTTAGAAAGGATTGCATTATTTCAGCTTGTGTTTGCTGCATCGTGTGAAGTTCCTTTTAACCCTCTGTTTACCATTATGAAGGAACTGCAAATCCTCTTTGCTTTATAGTCTGTTTTATCCTCATGAACAGAAGTCATGAGATCAGAATATCAGGGGATATTTAGGAGACAGCGGCTGGTTTTAATGGTACTTGTCAAACTTTGAAACCACCTGGTCTAGCAATAACAAAGAGCTTGGCCTCCTAATCTTAAACAAATGCCCTACCCTCCTGCTTCAGAATTGTGATCTTTCATCACTCGTTCTGGTGCAAGACTACAGAGCTGAAACATTAACTCTGTTTACTCTCCACAGATGCTGACAGACCCACTGAGCATTTCCAGCATTTCCTGTTTTAATTTAAACTTTCCAGCAACTTCAGTATTTTGCTTTTGGCCTCCCCTCATTGGCCAGTCTAGGAATGCAGCTCAAAACAACAATTATTTAGTCACTCTGTCCATTTCATTTACCAGCTGGTGTATTAACTATAAGCTTCTAGCAAAAACCTGCCCAAATCTTCAATCCTACTTGAATAAAAGCAAAATATTGCAGATGCTGGAATCTGAAACAAAAACTGGAAAATCTCAGCAGGTCTGACAGCATCTGTGGATACAGGATACAGACAATGTTTTGAGTCAGGATGACCCTTCGTTAGGGTTGTTCTGATGAAGGGTCATCCTGACTTGAAACAATGGCTGTATTCTCTCTGCATAGATACTGTCAGTCTTGCTGAGATATTCTAGCATTTTCTGTTTTTGCTTCAATCCTACTTGACCCGATGCCTCTGATGAATCTTTTTCAGTGTTGGATCAATATATTTTTCAGTGGAAAAATAGTGTCCACTATGAGGGGGCCGCCATAAATGTTATGTCCTTTGTGAATGCTTCACCACTGAGCACGCAATGGAGAAATAAATTGCTCCTCATTTATGTTGCTGGCAAGAAGATAGCTCCAGTCACCCCATCTCCTGCAGGAGGAGTATTGACTCCAGGCCTTTACAACACAAGTTTCCTCACCTAACAGGAAGCCTCAAGATTCGAATTCCTGCACCTTGTTCCAAAATACGCCCATCCCCAATCCTCACCAGTGCCTCAAACGCTGTCAAAAGTAGATTTTCAAACCTTTGCCACAAATGAGACAGCCATACCCCAGCATCCATTGCAACCTAGGTACCATTCCATATGTTTAAACAGTATGTCCTGTGAAATTTGCACATGTATGGACCATCCAGTTAGTACAGGTATGGTTGAAAAGCACATGAATGAACTGGAGGTCAGTTTCTGTGAATGAGGGTCGGAAAAATGAAGGCTAGCAATTCACCATTGGGAGAGGGCTTGGCAATTGACCACATAAATGAATGATTCTAAAAATCAAGACACAGCAGGAAGAAGTCATTTTAAGTATCTTGAAAAGGTTGGAGCAAAATAGACCAATCAGTTCATCTAAAGTACCCTAAGGTCGTTTCTTGCTGTGGACTCAATCAAGAGCTCTCAGAGAAGTTAACAGAGAAGTTAACTTCTCTCAGACTAAAATCAATTAAGGATGATCAAGGTGCAGATGCACAATTTTCAGTTCAAAGATGTCCTGAGCAGAGCCAAATCTGATGGGCCTAAGGGATGAGTGGGTATGCATGACAGGGGATAAGGAAGAATGTGTCATAAGCATGGAGATATTCCTCTTCTACTTTCCACATTTGCCATAGGTTTTCCAGCAGTATGTACCAACACCACAGAAGACTAAATGGACAAAGTACAATGTGCCAATGTATCCTGACAGCAGGCTACTTCACATATCCAGTCCAGACCTGACTCTACATCATATTTCAAATCGGGTGGGGGGATATTCAACAGGCATCAGGCTAATATCAAAATGGGGGTTCATGCTTAATTGAGTCATGAGCCGGAATTTTACCGGCCCACCCACCACGGGAATCGGAACGGGCGAGGGGCAGAGCATGGGAAGGTCTGTTGACTTTGGGCGGGATTTTATGGTTTCAGGACAAGCAAGGCCGTAAAACCCCGCCTATAGAGTGCAGAAAAGACCCTTCGGCCCATCGAGTCTGCACCAACAATATCTACCATTAAAGGCGCATGTTCTTGTCCATATCTGGATCCACTACAGTTTGCCTACTGCCCCAACAGGTCCACTGGAGATGCCATCTCCCTGGCCCTGCACTCAACCCTGGAACAACTAGATAACAAGGACACCTATGTCAGACTCCTAGTTATTGACTACAGCTCAGCCTTCAACACTGTTATTCCCATGAAATTCATCTCCAAACTCCGTGGCCTGGGCCTCGGCACCTCCCTCTGCGACTGGATCCTGAACTTCCTAACTCACAGACCACAATCAGTAAGAATAAGCAACAACACCTCCTCCACGATCATCCTCAACACCGGTGCCCCACAAAGCTGTGTTCTCAGCCTCCTACTATACTCCTTATACACCTATGACTGTGTGGCCAAATTCCCTTCCAACTCGATTTTCAAGTTTGCTGACGACACCACTGTAGTGGGTTGGATCTCAAACAAAGAACAAAGAACAATACAGCACAGGAACAGGCCCTTCGGCCCTCCAAGCCCACGCTGCTCCCAGGATTGAATCCTGAATCCAGGATCCCCGCCCAATTTTCCAGCCTATCTTCATACCAATATCCTATCCACCGAGCTGTCCCTCACAGCTACGATGCTTTGTTCATCACAACCTATTAACTCACCCCCACCCCCCCATTCCAGACCATGTGATCTCCAGGGAGAGGCGAAAACCCAGAGTGAAAACCCCAGGGCCAATATGGGGAAAAAAAATCTGGGAAATTCCTCTCCGACCCCCTGAGGCGATCGAAACGAGTCCAGGAGATCACACTGGCCCTGATCGGAAAATGCTTCCCAACCCTAGTCATTTCCACTTCCACGAACACCATATGAATTCCCTGCCCCCGAGACAGGTTCCCAACTATCCGCAGTCTCGCTCTGTACTGGCACCAGCAAGATGATCATAGAATGAAGCCTTGAAACGAGAAACAAGGAACAATTAGCCCACGCCGCTCCCTGGTCCAAACTAGACCACTCTTTTGTATCCCTCCATTCCCACTGCGTTCATATAGCTGTCTAGATAAGTCTTAAACGTTCCCAGTGTGTCTGCCTCCACCACCTTGCCCGGCAACACATTCCAGGCCCCCACGACCCTCTGTGTAAAATATGCCCTTCTGATATCTGTGTTAAACCTCCCCCCCTTCACCTTGAACCTATGACCCCTCGTGAACGTCACCACCGACCCGGGGAAAAGCTTCCCACCGTTCACCCTATCTATGCCTTTCATAATTTTATACACCTATCTATGCCTTTCATAATTTTATACACAATTGATGAGCAATTTATAAACAATGATGAGACAGAGTACAGGAATGAGATAGAGAATCTGGTCAACTGGTGTGGCAACAATAATCTCTCTCTGAATGTCAACAAAATGAAGGAGGTAGTCATCGACTTCAGGAAGCGTAAAGGAGAACATGCCCCTGTCTACATCAACGGGGACGAAGGAGAAAGTTTGAGAGCTTCAAGTTTTTAGGTGTCCAGATCACCCATAACCTGTCCTGGTCCCCCCATGCCAACACTATAGTTAAGAAAACCCACCAACACCTCTACTTTCTCAGAAGACTAAGGAAATTTGGCACATCAGCTACGACTCTCACCAAATTTTACTGATGCACCATAAAAAACATTCTTTCTCATTATGGCTCCTGCTCCTGGTATGGCTCCTGCTCTGCCCAAGACCCCAAAGAACTACAAAAGGTCGTGAATGTAGCCCAATCCATCACGCAAACCAGCTTCCCATCCATTGACTCTGTCTACACTTTCCGCTGCCTCGGAAAAGCAGCCAGCATAATTAAGGACCCACACACCCCAGACATTCTCTCTTTCATCTTCAGTCGGGAAAAAGATACAAAAGTTTGAGGTCGTATACCAACCGACTCAAGACCAGCTTCTTCCCTGCTGCTGTCAGACTTTTGAATGGACTTACCTTGCATTAAGTTGATCTTTTTCTACACCCTAGCTATGACTGTAACACTACGTTCTGCACTCTCTCGTTTCGTTCTCTATGAACGGTATGCTTTGTCTGCTCAAGAAACAATACTTTTCACTGTATGTTAATATATGTGACAATAATAAATCAAATCAAATCAAATATCCTTGAATGTTATGATATTTCAAGAGTTCATCCAAATATTTTTAAAGGTTGTAAGGTTTTCAGCCTCAACTACCTTCCCAGGCAGTGCATTCCAGATTCCCCCCACCCTCTTGAGTGAAAAGGTTTTTCTCAAATCCCTTCCAAATCTCCTGCCCCTTACCCTAAAACTATGTCGCCTCGTGATTGATCCCTCAATCAAGGGGAACAGCTGCTCTCTGCTCACACATTTCATATCCCTCAATCATGTTCCCCCTCAGTCTTCTCTGCTCTAAAGAAAACAATCCAAGCCTATCTAGTTTCTCCTTATAGCTCAAATGCTCCATCCCAGGCAACATCCTTCTTCGGATTGACTTCAAATACTTGGAATGCAAGTTACGCTAAGACTGGCCACCCTGTCAAAAGAAAACTCCCATGTACACATTCCTGACCAGCTTGTGCACTGATCTGAGCGAATAGTCCAGTCTGCTCATTTCATTCAGGCCTGGGGGAGAATGAAGGCAAATATTCTTCCTGATCCTCCGCAGTCATATCTCCAAGTTGAGCAGACTAGAATTTACAATGAACCTCAAGTGCTTTCAACTCTCATAACCAGCAGAGAGGTTTAGTTATATAAATGTCAGACGCTACTATGTCTTGGTCCAGATCCAAAAGATTTTGGCCCATTCCAAGACCTCCCAGCAAAAAAAAACCAGCTAAGATCGGAAACTGGAATATCTTTAACAACCCCTTTGAACTACCAGTCCTTTACAAGCCCCCAGAAAAAGCTAAACGTTATTTAGGAACTTCCACAATTTTCTCAGTCAGGTGAACATTAATTTAATATTAATCTTACAAATTTGTCAACCCCCTCCTCAGCTAACACAGTGAAAGGTTCAGCATTGACTTACATTGGAGTCTATTTCATGGAACTCTAAATCCACCTCAACCCTCCCCATTCTACAAACAAATAACACAAAATAACTTCAGTCTGTGTTCCCTTCCACTGAAAAGGCAACAGAGAAAACAGGATGGAGACCTGAGAGCCAGAACAAGGCCATCAATTAAAAGGGAGGAATGATGGGGTGGCACGGTGGTTAGCACTGCTGCCTCACAGCTTCAGGGACACGGGTTCGATTCCTGGCTTGTATTACTGTCTGTGTGGAGTTTGCACGTTCCTCCCACGTCTGCGTGGGTTTCCTCCCACGGCCCAAAGATGTGCGGGTTAGGTGGATCGGCCAAGCTAAAAAATTACCCCTTAGTCTCAGGGGGACCAGCTAGGGTAAATGCATGGTGTTATGGGGATAGGGCCTGGGTAGGATTGTGGTCGGTGCAAACTCGATGGGCCGAAAGGCCTCCTTCTGAATTCTATAAGAAATATGGGACAGCTCCCTAGCACCACTATCTGTAACAAGTTTTATGAGGTTCAACTCATTAAGCATGCAAATTTCAATGAGAGTATTTGAGGAGCAAACATTTGCAGGGCCACAGAGAATGGATGAGAGAGTTGCAGTAGGTGAATTGCTCTTGGTGAGAGCCAGCACAGACTCAATGGACTGAATAGCCTCCTTTCTATGGTTCTATGATTTCATCCCATTATAAAAGACAATTCCTGTGAAAATTAGGAGCTGTAACATCTCAGTATACATAGCCATGAAACACAGCCCTCTTTGCTCCAGCTGCATCAAAAATATAAGTTCAGCTTTGGTTCACAGTTAATTGCAGAGTTGTTCACACACCCTTGCTCCAATGGCAGGTTGTGCCCTGAGTTTACATTTGGGTTGTACTCACATTATCCCTGCAGCATTGGTGAATACCCTGTAAATTAAAGGAATAACTGAGTCTTTCTCACATTTGGCAGGCTGTGAATAGTGGGATACCACCAGGATCAGCCCCAGCTCCTCACAATATATAGCAAGAATATAGATGTAGGGGTCAAATGCAATATTTCCAATTTTGCAGATGATACAAAGCTGGGTAAGAATGTGTGCCAACAGGAAGAAGCAATGTGGCTTCAGACGGATTTGGACAGACTTAGTGATTGGGCAACATCATGGCAGATGGAATATTATGTGCAAAACTGTGAGGTAATCCACTTTGGTAGGTGGAACAGATGTGCAGGGTATTATTCAAATGGTAAGTGATTGGAAAGTATTGATGCACAAAGGGACCTGGGTGTCAATCCCCACTGGCAGTGCCAAACCTCCCCCACCGCAGTGCCGTCCCCCTCTGCAGCCCTGACCTCCCCAACAGCCTGCCCACCCCGATGGGCAACCCCAATCGCTGGCCTCTCTCCCTCCCCCACCAATCCTGACTACACAGTGGCAGCGGGACACCCCACCCCCCACAGATCGACCCCCCCAGAGGCCTTGCCCTCCTGTCCCCATTAGGCCCCACCCCCTTGGCACTGCCCCATGGACAGTGCGAAGGTGCCCCCTGGGCATTGGCACTTTGCCCCTTGGGCAGTGCCAGGGGGCCCGGGCCGGCATTGGCAAAGGAGAGGCTAGTGGGCCCAGAGATTTCAGTCCTGGGCCTGCTAATTGGATTTAAATTACATGGAGATCAGTTTCTGCGTATATATTGCAGCTCCTTGCAGATTTCCAGCATGGAGCTGATGGCGCTGCAAATCCGGTGCTGGGAGACGCGATTGGGCCCAGACGTCCAGCGCTGATCATGCTAATCAGGCACTGCTTGAATCTCCTGGCCTGCTGCACGAAAAAATCAGTGCAGGGGGATGGGAGAATCACCCCCAACATATGGGTACAGCAAGCAATTAGGAAGGCTACTGATATGTTAGCTTTTATCACAAGAGGATTTGAGTACAGGAGTAGTGATATCTTGTTTCAATTGTACTGGACCTTGGTTGGACCATACCTAAGGTACTGTGTGCAATTTTGGTCCCCTTACTTGAGGAAGATATTATTGCCTTAGAGGGAGTGCCTTGAAGGTTCACTCACCTATTTTGGGGATGCTGGGACTGTGTTATGAGGAGTTATTGGGGAAATTGGACCTGTATGTCTAGAGTTTCGAAGAATGAGAGTTTATTTCATTGAAACCTACAAAATGCTTAAAGGAATAGACAGGGTAGATGTAGGTAAGATGTTTCCTTTGGTTGGGGAGTCTAGAACCAGGCACAAAATTTCAAAATAAGGGATAAGCCACTTTGGACTGAGATGAGAATCTTTTTTACACAGAGTGTTGTGAATCTTCGGAATTCTCTACCCCAGAGGGATGTGGAAGCTCGGACATTGAGTATGTTTAAATCTGAGATTGACAGATTTCTAAATACCAATGGCATAAAGAGTTATGGGGATACTGTGGGAATGAAGGCATTGAAATGGATGATCAGTCATGATCGTATTGAATGGCGGAGAAGGGTCGATGGACTGAATGGCCTACTCCTGCACCAATGTTCCTATTTTCCTATCAATCAGGAGCAAACCTAAAGAGCATCTGTACATTTAGGGACTTGGTAGGTTGGATTGAAGGGCTTTCTCCACTTGTGGTTATCTTGTTTGACTCGACCTGTGTTTCCAAAGACCATGCTGTAGCAGAGAGACTTTTCCAGTGAGAGGCTTCCTGCACTGGAGCCGAGGGTGCTTTTTTTGAAGACGATGTTACTTTAATGAATCTCCTTCACTGAGATGCTCCTTATTTGTAACACCTGCCAAAGCAAATCAGAAGTAAGTAATTGTAAAGTGCTTGGGAGAAGAAGGGTAGCGGGAAGCTTTGAAAGTGAGATAAAGTTTTTTCTCATTTGTTAGAATCATAGAAGAATCATAGAAACCCTACAGTACAGAAAGAGGCCATTTGGCCCATCGAGTCTGCACTGACCACAATCCCACCCAGGCCCTATCCCCATATCCCTACATATTTATCCACTAATCCCTCTAACCTACGCATCTCAGGAAACTAAGGGCAATTTTAGCATGGCCAATCAACCTAGCCCACACATCTTTGGACTGTGGGAGGAAACCGGAGCACCCGGAGGAAACCCACGCAGACACGAGGAGAATGTGCAAACTCCACACAGACAGTGACCCAAGCCGGGAATCGAACCCAGATCCCTGGAGCTGTGAAGCAGCAGTGCTAACCACTGTGCTACCGTGCCGCCCATTTCTCTTTCCAAAATTGAAGTCGTGCAGAAAGACCACAAACAACATCTGACATGCCAACTGATTATTTTTAACTGTGTGGTGACTCCTTGTGAAGCTCTACACAGAGCTTATCTGCACACCCAATTAATTCAGCTTTATCTTAACTGTTGCTTATCAAGTGATTGTAATGTACCCAAATGATATCTTAATGACTAATTCTAAACCCTGACGTACAATTCTTCCCAAAGGCATTTTCTCAGTGACCCTATTGAGTTAAAGCAGTATTGACAGAATTTGTCAAACCTAATCTGAAATTCTAAGAATTGAGGCCATTTCCTATGAAAAACTCACTTGCCGTCAATGAGTGGGCTGGGTAGTGAAGTGGCCTATTAAACTCTGTAAGCCTCAATTAGGCTTTGATCCAAGTCACCACAGCATTTCAGAAATGCATTTATTTCATGTTTTCACCCTGTGTAGAGGAGTTATTTTTGCCCAAATTTTATTTGGTGGAACCACCTACAATGTGCCAAAATTCAGTCCGCTCCTTATGACTACCAAGGTTAAATGTGTGCGTGTCATTCATTGTTAGAGTTGCCCTCAGTTGCATTTGGTTATGCTGCGCCCTGAGAATGTACGAAACTAAGGAGAGTTGTTCTAACAAATAACAATGTATCACCTTCAGGAGCAATATAACAACATTCTGAGTTACACGATCTAACTTAAAAGCTGACTAAACTGTGAAGCGATAAAAGTATTTGGCTAATTGCCATAACTCCTCGATTGCTTGCCAAAATACTGTGCAGCTCTGGCTATATCTGATTGATTGGGGTTCGGGGTGAATGCTACTTTTTACACTGTCATGTTTTTAACCATTCCAGATATTTTATCCAGACATTAGATAAAATAAATGCATTGTACATTCCTTTTGGAATCTTCTGTAAGACTGATACTGCCTGTCCACACTGCTGACTAAAGATTGAGTGATTTGAAAAATGCGGTGAAACCTGTAGCTGGCAAAGGTTCCTTGCTGAATGTAGATGATCGGTTGTTATTGTGTCCCTCACTGAACAGAAGATACCAATACAATTGAACCAGGAGGGGGTGAAAAAGCAATTACTCCCTAAAGCTTTCCCTGCACCACCACATGATGGCTGGAGCATCATGACTAAGTGTTCCCTGCAAGCGGGATGGGCGATCCATGCAAAGCACCACAGACCTTGGTGGGACTGAAAGACTCTCAGCGTAAAATGGCCTCACTCGTGGCTTCTCGTTCACAGAAAGGTTGGCTTTGAAAATAAAATTTGTGGCATCAGGAAAAGAAAAAAAATCTTCCCTTCACATCCCATTAAACCATACAATCCCTACAGTGCAAAAGGAAGCCATTCAGCCTATTGTGTCTGTACCAACTCTCCAAAAGAGAATCTTAACCAAGTCCACACCCGCTGTCCTCCCATCAGCCCATGCATTTACCATGGCTAATCCCCCTAACCTACACATTTTTGGACACTAAGGGGCAATGTAGCATGGCCAATCCATCTAACCTGCACATGTTTGGACTGTGGGAGGAAACCAGAGCATCTGGAGGAAACCCACGCAGACACAAGGGGAATGTGCAAACTGCACACAGACAGTCACCCAAGGCTGTAATTGAACCTGGGTCCCTCGCGCCGTGAGGCTGCAGTGCTAACCAGTGTGCCTCCTGATCAGCTTCCTATTCCTGCCTCCAGATCGGCAAACCAGTCGCTGGTCAATGCTAGTAGCTCACTGAGAACATCTTGGATGGGATTTTCCGGCCACGCTCACCCCAAGACCAGAAAATCCTGCCCGAGGTCAATGGACCTTTGCATGGTCCGTGTCCCGTCCGCTACGATTCCCATGGCGGGCGGGACCCTTGATTGCAAGTGGATTTACAATAATTTGAGCGGGCCCATAGAGATTAAAATACAGCCTCTTTTTCTTCAAATTTCCAGTTTCAACAAGAACATATGCTCAGCTCTGGGGATTTAAATGTACTGTAAAATAATTCTTGAATAATTCAGTTGTGGTAACTAATTCAAATGTTGGAAATACAAAAGATGTTCATGAATTCAAGTGTGCTCTGGTACAGTTCTGCATCTCAGGAATATCAATTATTGAGCAGTCTCCTGGACACTGCTGGAACAACTTAAGAAAGAACTGTATGATCATTAAAAAATGTGATTTTGATTTTCTTTGAACAGTTTTCCTTGTTAGTTATAAAACTATTGGAGACGGGTTTGGGAAAAGGCTTTTTCGAGTGGCTGGGGTTATTGGAGACACAAGGTACATGATGAAACTTCAGGAGTATGTTGAATCAGAGTTGGCAAATCTATTTGTCTTGTGGACCAAAGGAGGAAGAAGGAGGATGGCTGGGCTTGCCACCAGCTGAACATCCTCATGTTCTTGGCCATGACTGCTTTCCATCTCCAGCAGAAGAGCACAGGTTAACATATGCAAATGCTTGGATTGTACCACTGAAACACTGGATGTTACTACCTGATGAAGACAGGGAGAGCAATGACAACCCAGCAAAACTAGATACTGCATTGCAAAACATCCTTAATGTCTCTTTTCGCCATCCTGCATACTCTGCATTAATGTGTTCAGTGTTAGCACTGCAGCCTCACAGTGCCAGGGACCCGGATTAGATTCCTGGTTTGGGTCACTATCTGTGCGGAATCTGCACCTTCTCCCCGTGGGTTTCCTCCAGGTGCTCCGGTTTCCTCCCACAGTCTGAAAGACATGCTGGTTAGGTGCATTGGCCATGTTAAATTCTCCCTCAGTGTATCTGTACAGACACCGGAGTGTGGCGACTGGGGGATTTTCACAGCAACTTCATTGCAGTGTTAATGCAAGCCTACTTGTGACACTAATAAATAAACTTAAACTTATCCTCGTCCTTATGACAAAACAACTCCAGTAATACACCAAAGGGGTACACACTGAAAAGAAATTAAGGCCTAACTTGAGTGTTGGTTTAACATAACCACAATTGTGATCGCCCATAATTGCTGCTGTGGTACCCAGTGTAAAATAAATAGGGAAGAGGCCATAGACCCACATTGAAAAATCAGGTGGCAATGATTCTTCATGGACTTGTTACATGTCACTAATTAGAATAAAGGTTTGAACTTGAATTTTGATGCTGCTCATCAGTAAAAATGAAAACTATAATTTGTGTACCTCTCTTGGGTTGTTTTAGTTATTTGCATCTTTGTTCCCCTGCTTCTTTCTTTCTGTCATTCTGTCTGTCCTTCACTCATTCTGCCTTCCTCCTCTCCCATGCTCTCTATAGGGGTCTGAGGCATATTGTCTTGCTCTTGTCTCTGTGAATGGCTGTATCTGAGTTTTTTCACCCTTTCCTTCCTGACCCCTGCATGTCTCCCACTTTCTGTGTATATCTTTGTGTGCTTTGGCCTTGAAATTACACTTGCAGCGGTTAGCATAAGAACACTCAATATGTTTGTATTAACTTCCTTTTCCATTAATTATTTGGTTAAAGAGTGGACAAAGGAATTTAACACAAATGTGTTAAACATTCCGACACAAATCTGTGCACAGCATAGTTTCAGAACCTTTGTGCCTTTTTTCTCTATCTCGATCTTCCTGCTATATCCTAGCCAATATGTATACTTTGTTTCTTATTCTTCTCTCTGTCTGTGCATTCTTTATCACTTGGATGTTTTTCTGATCTTCATTTGTTTCTTTGGCTCATTCTATATTTTGTTGCCCATCCACTAATTTACAATAGGGGGCAATTTAGCATGGCCAATCCACCAAACCTGCACATCTTTGGACACTAAAGGGCAATTTAGCATGGCCAATCCATCTAACCTGCGCACCTTTGGACACCAAGGGGCAATTTAGTATGGCCAATCCACCTAACCTGCACATCTTTGGACACTAAGGGGCCATTTAGCATGGCCAATTCACCTAACCGGCACATCTTTGGACACTAAGGGGCAATTTGGCATTGCCAATCCACCTAACCTGCCCTCTTTTTAGGTCAAACCAAATAAACAAACTCAGATTAAGTCAGGACAAAGTAAAAGGGGCAGCTCCCCAAAAAGGAGGGGGAACAGCCCGAACAGAAATCAAAGTACAAAGGAAACTTAAAAACATCAAATTAAAATGTGATTATTAGGGTCGCCTGCAGTGCCCAGCGGGCGCGGAAGGCGTCAACCGCGCCCGTGGACACCGCATGCTCCCTCTCCAGGGACACCCGGCCGCGAACGTAGCCGCGGAAGAGGGGAAGACAGTCAGGATGGACGGCCCCCTCGATCGCCCGCTGCCTGGACCGGTAAATGGCGTGTTTCGCCAGGCCCAGGAGCAGGTTCACGAGGAGGTCGCCATCCCGACCCTCCCCTCTCTGCACCGGGTGAATCCACCTAACCTGCACAGAGGGTGGAAACTGGAGCACCCGGAGGAAACCCATGCATACATGACGAGAACTTGCAAACTCCACACAGATAGTCATCCAAGGCCGGAATTGAACTTGGGTCCCTGGTGCTATGAGGCAGCAGTGCTAACCACTGTGTCACCATACCTACCACAGTAGATTAACAAAAAGAGGCAGGAAATATATCTTTGCTGTTGTCAACATGATCCCATTAAGTGAAGGTAAAACTTTTGACATAAAAACCTTTGCGTAGATCAAAATGCTTCACACCTTTGTGAAACTGTTATCTAAATCGATCCCTGTGGAACTGTTGGAATTACACCTGAAGTTTCATAAAAACATAATTAGGGATGAGCAGCAAATGCTGGTGTTGCCAGTGATGCCAGCATTCTATGGAAATGGTAAAAAAACATAAGATCTTAACAATTAGGAGCACAAATCGGTATTTGCCCATGAGGCCTGCCCCACTATGTGATATTTGATTTCATTTATTATTGTCACATGTATTAGTATACAGTGAAAAAGTATTATTTCTTGCATGCTATACAGACAAAGCATACCGTACATAGAGAAGGAAAGGAGAGGGTGCAGAGGGTACAGATTGTAGTGTTACAGTCATAGCTAGGGTGTAGATAGGATCATGGCTGATCGGATTGTGGCCTTCCCTCCACTTTCATGCCTGCTTCTCATCACCTCTGACACCCCTGTAGATCAAAAATCTGTCTGACTTAGCATTTACTTTGTTCAAAGATGCTCAGCCTCTACTGCTCTCTGGGGAAGAGAATTACAAAGACAAGTGGCCTTCTGAGAGAAGAAATGCCTCTTCATCTCAGTCTTAAAAGGAAGATCCCTTATTTTTAAATGTTCTCTCTGCTTCTGTTTCCCCTATAAGGGGAAAAATCCTCTTAGCACCTACCATGTCAACCCCCTTCATAATCTTAGATGTTTCAGTAAAATCATTTCTCAGTGGTGAATCCTTCTCATCGCATTTTTCTTTTGCAATGGAATATATCTTTGTTGAGAGTTATGAGCATGCAAGGAAATGGGATTTGAATGCTGTACAAAGGAGCCTTGGTCAAGTACTGCCATGCATCTTGTTTATGGTATGCACTGCTGCCATTAGCACTGGTGATGGTCGGAGCTATTGTTTAAGATGGCGCAAGGCATGCTGATCAAGCGAGCTGCTTTATCCTGGATGATTTCAAGTTCTTGACCGTTTTTGGAGCTGCACTCATCCAAGCGAGTGGGGAGTATTCCATCACACTCCTGATTGTGTCTTGGAAATAGTGGGCAGATTTGGGAAGTCAGGAGGTGAGATACTCATGGCAGAAATCCCAGGTCCTGCTAAGTTTATGATCAATTGTAACCCCCTATAAAGCTGTATAATTCTGTGAGCATAGTAAAGCAGAATAACAGGAAACTGTTGAACTCTTCATCTTGCATATAATGTTCAAGGTTGTAAGTCAAAATGTGGTTCACTCATTAACTGATAATCGTGGATTCTGGTAAATATATTACTATATCATTTTACTCTTTGGAACAAAGTATGTGTGCATTAGTGCATTCTGTTCTGGATAGCTACCCTCCCTATGTCTTAATTGGTTTTTATTTTAGCTATAACGTCGACAGATATATTATCTTTGCAAAAATGTGGTCTCCGATCCTACCAAGTACAATAAGGAGTAAAACTAATGATATGTTTTAATACTACGCTTGTTAGGGGCAGCAGAATTTCCATTGATGTGTGTTTCAAACAAACCAGCAGAAAGTACAAGATAATATACTCTAACGTGTAAATGTGCAGTGTAATGCATCTCACTTGATTGGCAAGGAGGCAGTTTTTCTTCTTCCTGCCCACTGTAGAAGTCATATTAAGTTTTGTGGTAATTGAGGCTTGATGCCCATAACCAACCTGGATACAGAAACTTCAAAGGTTAAGTTATGAGGCAGGCTTAGACAAACTCAGCCTACTGGGTAGACATCTCCTTTCAGCCTGTTCCTGCCCCCACTGAACTGATTGATTCCTATCTCAATTTTATTTCTTTTCTCTTTGTCCCATCTTTTCTCACACACGTCTGTGACTCTTCTGTTTCCCTCCTTCAATTTTCCCGTCATAACTGTCTCACCTTCATCATGATGTCCAATCCCCCTACACCCCTCACCAGGACAGTCTGAGAGCTCCCCTTGTTTCCCAGAAACACAGACCCTACCAGTTCCCATTCATTGGAATTCATAGACGTGAGAGGAGATCTCATAGAAACTTATAAAATTCTAACAAGGTTAGACAGGGTAGATTCAGAAAGAATGTTCCCAGTGAAGGGGAGTCCAAAGAGTCATAGTTTGAGGATAAAGGGTAAACCTTTAGGACAGAGGTGAGGAGAAGTTTCTTCACCGAGAGAATGGTGAATGTGTGGAATTTACTACCATAGAAAGTATTGTGCGATTTCAAGAAGAAATTAGATATAACTCTTGGGGCTGAAGGGATCAAGGGATCAGGATATTGATTTTGATGATCAGCCATGATCAAAATGAATGGCGGAGCAGGCTCGAAGGGCCGAATGGCCTCCTCCTGCTTCAAGTTTCTATGTTTCAATATTTCTATTCAAGTGGAGTTTGATATCGCCTCAGTTTGGATTGGGGTGAAGCAATGAGCAAAAATTAAAGAATGAAGACAAACTATCATAGAAACCACTTACGATGCAGAAAGAGGCCATTCAGCCTATTGAGTCGACACTGACAACAATCCCTCACAGGCCCGATCCCCATAATCCCACATATTTACCCCACTAATCCCTCTAACGTACGCATCCCGGGACATTAAAGGGCAATTTAGCACGACCAATGCACCTAACCTGCACATCTTTGGACTGTGGGAAGAAACCAAAGCACCCAGAGGAAACCCACGCAGATGCGGGGAGAAAGTGCAAAGTCCACACAAACAGTGACCCAAGCCGGGAATTGAACCTTGGTCCCTGAAGCTGTGAAGCAGCAGTGCTAACCATTGTGCCATCGTGCTACAATTAAACTGGAGTAGTTGCCAGAATGATGATACTATTTTCAAGACAATGCTTATATCAGCTTGATGTTGTCAAATGCAAATCAAGAGAAATTCTACTTTTGTTTCTGTCTGAGCATCAATACACTATCCATGACTATAAACATTGAAAATGTACTGGAGTCTTAGCATAGAGTATGATAGGGAGAGTACCAGGGAGAATTATGGATGCCAAGTCTATTTTTGTATTAACCAGGGAGAGCTGCACGTGCTGATCCTAAGGACTCATCATTTATTAGGGCAAGTCATTGAATGTATATTGGGTGCCAAGGTATTGTCTGACTCCAAAATAACAGTATTCTTGGCATCGGCATTCATAGCATCGCCAAGTTATTCATAACTGCTTTCTGTAACAACAGTTCCACACAATTAGCTTGGATCTTAGTTCATTGTTTGACAAGTAAGTGCCAAAGTTATGATCTGTCTGTTAAAGCCAAAACCAAACGTTGCACAGAACATATCCATTGAACTTTTTACCCTTTACCAAGTTGGACAAAAGCCACTGCCAAACTGTGTGTGAATGTAGTTTGCTGGCAGGTTACCCCTGTTCTCCAGCATGTGAAGCTGCAGTTATTGGACACTGATTTGATTAGCACGTTTTATGCATAGAATGACTAATGGTTCTTTTACACAGTGCCTTTACCTGAAATCAAATTTTAGTGTTGCAGGTAATTTATGACAGATTACCAAACTTCATTATTACATTCACTGATGCCAAAAGCAAAAGAGCATGTTTTTTTTGTGTGATTGTAGCAGTTTTTTCACACCAAGACTAAGAATGGTAAGAGATTATTATTGTTCAACGTAACTGTATTACAAAGAGAGATCCTATATGTTTCTTCTTCGTAACACCTAGCAACACTCTTACTTCTTGCAAAGTATTGTTTTCTTACCATTCTCATTTATTGATCATAGAATCTCTAGTGCAGAAGGAGGCTATTCGGCCCATCAAGTCTGCACCAACAACAATTGCACCCAGGTCCTATCCCCGTAACCCCACATATTTACCCTTCCAAACACCCTGACACGAAGGGACAATTTAGCGTGGCCAATCAACCTAACCCGCACACATCTTTGCACTGTGGGAGGAAACCCATGCAGACACGACACGGGTAGAACGTGCAAACTCTACATAGTGACCGAAGCCGGGAATTGAACCCGGGTCCCAGGCGCTGTTAGGCAGCAGTGTTAACCACTGTGCCGCCCCACTATGGAAGAGCTGAGATCAAGTGGTAAATTAAAGAGGTCCAAATAAAGGCCATTTTAACCTTACAGTAATTACATGTGCCACGCCGTAAGACAATTCATGTTCAAATAACAAATGGCTTTCTTTAATACTTTTCTAATATGTTGATCAATGTAAGTAGGTGGCAGCCTATGTTGCATAGTTTGCAGCAGAGGACAGCTCTGAATTTTGGGGAGGGTTAAACCTGAACGTTTGTCCTTAGTAAAAGCTTTTTTAAAAACATTATATAAGGCAGTCAATTTCATTCTGAGCAGGAAACTGATGTGGGTGCATTATCTGCCCAGCAGCTGGGAAGGACAAATGCACAGTTGTAAAATGAAGTATATATTCCTATGATGCTTCACAAGTAGGCTGCACAATGTAACCTTGGTTTTGTGGCTGATCTTGAGTTTAGGAAGCTTGACGAATGAGAAATGTAAATTTTGCAATGAAAGCCCCTAATGCTTTCATGATTTTCTCGATTGTAGCACACTAATCTAGTGGGTATGGCCTGCAGACTGAGTGTAGATCAGTATCATTTCTGATTCCACCGTTTTCTAAAGCAATGGCAGGACACAACTTATGGAGTTTGTGACTAAGCAAAAGCAGAACTTTTCCAATATTCATGTTGGAATAGGTTAAGCTAATGACTTGTATAAACAAAATACAGTGCTGGTTGAGCACACTTCTTAATATTGCACTGTAGAATCATGGTTAAAGTATAGAAGGAGATCATTCAGCCCATCAGCTCTGTGCCAGCTGTCTACAAGAGCAACTCAGTTGTCCCACTGCCCTGCCCTTTCCCTGTAGCTCTACAATCTGACAATTATTTAATTCTCTTTTGAAAGTCATGATTGAATCTATCTCCATTGCACTCTCTGGCAGCCCAACCACTCACTGTGTAAAAACTTATTTCATGACTGGTCCTTTTGCTATTCGCTGTCCTCTGGTTTTCAACATCAACCAAATTAACTTGGTTCCTGAGCCGTAGAGTCAGAGCAAATCAAAGCAGGGGTGAGTGCTTTACGAAGGGGTGGATTTCATGTGGGGATGAGCAACAAAAATGGGGCTGCCCCACAGTGATGACGGGCTGCCTGAGGCCTAACGAAGCGGAGAGTGGGATTTGTGTCTCTCTGGCAGAACCCTTAAGAGTATTGATAGGCAAAGGGATCTGGGTGTATAGGTACACAGGTCACTGAAAGTGGCAATGCAGGTGGAGAAGGTAGTTAAGAAGGCATACGGCATGCTTGCCTTCATCGGCTGGGGCATTGAGTTTGAAAATTGGCAAGTCATGTTGCAGCTTTATAGAACCTTAGTTAGGCCGCACTTGGAATATAGTGTTCAATTCTGGTCGCCACACTACTAGAAGGATGTGGAGGCTTTGGAGAGGGTACAGAAAAGATTTACCAGGATATTGCCTGGTATGGAGGGGATCAGCTATGAGGAGAGGTTGGAGAAACTTGGTTTGTTCTCACTGGAACGACGGAGGTGGAGGGGTGACCTGATAGAAGTGTACAAGATTATGAGAGGCATGGACAGAGTGGATAGTCAGAAGCCTTTTCCCAGGGTGGAAGAGTCAATTACTAGGGGGCACAGGTTTAAGGTGCGAGGGGCAAGGCTCAAAGGAGATGTACGAGGCAGATTTTTTACACAGAGGGTGGTGGGTGCCTGGAACTCCTTGTGGGGGAGATAGTGGAAGCAGATACGATAGCGACTTTTAAGGGGCGTCTGGACAAATACATGAATAGGATGGGAATAGAGGGATATGGTCTCCAGAAGGGTAGGGGGTTTTAGTTAAGTCGGGTAACATGGTCGGTGCAGGCTTGGAGGGCTGAAGGGCCTGTTCCTGCGCTGTAATTTTCTTTGTTCTTTGTCGGAGGAAATCCCACCAGTGCCGGAACGCTGTAATGGACGCTGCTGGTACTACAAACAGTTCCAGGATGAAGAGATCCTGGACTCGGGTAAATCAAGCCATTTTGGGCGGAGAGGTTCAAGCACCTGAGGGAAAGATCTGAAATGGTTGAGTTTGGAGGTGAGGTGGTGAGCCACAAAGTGGGAGGGAGTATCATCTGTTGCGGGGCAGGTGCACCCAATGTGCATAGGATAACCCCTATTCCTTTTCCTTCCCACTTTTTTACTCACTCCCACCCGCCTACCCACGCCAACTGCATAATGGCGTGAGCAATGTAATATTTTGGTCAATTGGCTTGTTAACAAGCTTAATTGCCTGTTCATGATTATTTTTCCTAAATGGCTGGCAGGCTGGGAGACCTTCATATTAATGTCAGGTTCATGACCCCAAGATCACCATGCCGGATTTTGCACACATGCAAGCTATCAGCAATCCCAATTTGCAAATCTAAATTCACAGCCTATATATTGTTTCCCTTTACGAATCACATAGGTAACCAATCTGAACATGTAGTACGCTATAAAAGTGCAAAGGGTAAGGCTTCGTCAAGCAGTATTGGAGGATATTGTAGGAAATCAGCGTGATTTGGACAGGCTGAGTGTGTGGGCATCCGCAAGGCAGATGCAGTATAATGTGGATAAATGTGAGGTTATTCACTTTGGTAGCAATGATAGGAAGACAGGTTATTGCCTGAATGGCTGTAAATTGAGAGAAGTGGATACTCAACGAGACCTTGGAGTCCTCGTGCATCAGTTGCTGAAAGTAAGCGCCGCAGGTACAGCAGGCAGTAAAGAAGGCAAATGGTATGTTGGCCTTCATAGCGAGAAGATTTGAGTATCGGGATAGGGTAGTTTTGCTGCAATTGTATGGGGCGTTGGTGAGGCCACACCTGGAGCACTGTGTGCAGTTTGGTGTCCTTATCTTAGGAGGGATGTCCTTGCTATAGAGGAAGTACAGCAAAGGTTTACCAGGCTGATTCCTGGGATGGCAGGTCTGTCATGTGAGGAGAGACTAAATCGGTTAGGAGTATATTCCCTGGAGTTTAGAAGAGTGAGAGGGGAATCTCAGAAACTATTAAAATTCTAACAGGTTGGATTCAGAAAGAATGTTCCTAATGTTGGGGGAGCCCAGAACCAGGGGTCATAGTTTGAGGATAATGGGTAAACCTTTTAGAACTGAGGTGAGGAGAAATTTCTTCACTCAGAGGGTGGTGAATGTGTGGAATTCATTACCACAGAATGTAGTTGAGGCCAAAATGTTGTATGACTTCAAGAAGAAATTAGATATAACTCTTGGGGCTAAAAGGATCAAGGGATATGGAGGGAAGGGGGTACCAGGATATTGAGTTCGATGATCAGCCATGATCAAAATGAATGGTAGAGCAGGCTCGAAGGGCCGAATGGCCTACTCCTGCTTCTAGTTTCTATGTTTCTGTGATACAATCTTTGTTCGCATCAAGGTTACATTTATCTATGAAATGAATGTTCCCACTTGGCATTGAATTGGATTGGAATGACAACAGGCTAATTCCAGCACTGAGAATGCAGAATTGAATGTATTTCTTTTAAAAACAATTATATTTCTTCGAGGGCTGAGCTTGAAAGGCTGGTGTGAGAAACTGTAAATGTTAGCTGCATTTAGTGACTGAAAAATATGCAGTCTTGAACTGCTGACTGGCTAATGCACGGTGCAGTAGTCTCTTCCCTGCTGTGACCTGGCACTGTTTCAGACTCTTGACCTGGGTCTGCTCCAAGAACTTACTGTAATGCCACATTACTGCAAACATGACTGGATTCAACTGGATTCAACTTCGCTGGAAGTTATGAAGCATTCAAACTTGTGTATTAGCAGTCAGAAGTAGTAAAATAGGTCTTTCATCAGAGTTTGTCTTTGCTGTGATAGACTGCGTATTTAAAGAACATTGATGCAACTGTTTAAACTGGTTTTTCCATAATTATCATTATTCTGAAGCTTCCTTTTATTTCTAATCATTTCTGTTAAACCTTTCAGTATTCATATTTATCAAAAATATGTTTGTATGCTTGTGACTTTCACACTCAGTGAGTTGCTGCTTTAGCTGGCCACACGTGGCATCTCTCAAAGTTATTGTCGATATTGAAAGCTGAAATTCTGTTTGAAAATTGAGCTAATTACATCATGTAAATAAAAGTACAAATGAAGTGATATTCAGATGATGCTTGCCAGAGAGAGATAGTGCTCCAGGTGCGACATCCAAACCAAGTCAGAGGATTCTATATTTGGGCACCTCTTGGTTAAAGAGCAGCAATTATTTACTGCAACAAGATGCAGAGAAATGACAGGTTAGGGCAGTGATTGATTACAAAACGTGTTTAGTATCAGTGGTTACAGAACAGAGACTGGTTAAAAGCAGATTACAGAGCAGAGACTGATTACAGGGCAGGTTACAGAGCAGAGACTGGTTACAGAGCAGGTTACAGAGCAGAGACTGGTTACAGGGCAGAGACTGGTTATAGAGCAGTAATTGGTTACAGAGCAGAGGCTGGTTACAGAACAGTATCCAGGTACAGAATGGCGTGGCAAATTACCTGAATGCGCATCACCTTCATTCACTCTGAAGATTCAGAGCCTTGGCAATGAACGTGGCACTCTTGTTTGTCATATGAAGGTGAGGCTGCATCACATTCACATGAAATCCTGTCATCGCCTAGTACCCACAACTGGTTTTCCGCTATTGCAATCAATCTTTCGTGTAAGTTTTTCTCTCCTTTGCTTGATGATAAACAGTAAATGTTTTTAGAAAGACCTTACTTTGAATTGTTACATCTATTACTCTACCTGTTTTATACAATTGATATGTTGAAGAATTATACAGCTCAGAAGTAGGTCATTTGGCCCATTGTACCTATGCTGGTTCTTTTGCAATTAGTTTCACTCCCCTGCTCTTTCCTCAAAGCCCTCTAATGTTTTTTCTGTTGAATTATTAATTCAATTCCCTATGAAAAATGAGAAAAAATCTATTTCCACTGTACTTTCAGGCAGTGCATTCCGATCCATGACAAGAAATTCTCCTGATCTCTGGTACTTGGATACCAAATTTTTTAAAAATGGTCATGTTAATTGTGGGTGAGGTGTCACACGCAGGCACCACACATCAAACAATCAAGGGTAAGTGGTTCATGACTGTTCCATATTCTTTGATTATTTGTGAGGCTCCATCACTGTATGGTTTCTCATCAAATTTACCCTGTAGTACCCAATTAAAAGGCGGGAAACCCTTCATGTCGTGCTCATTCACTTCGAACACAAGTGATGGACGTTTAGGATAATTAACAGAATGAAGAATAGCAATGGAAGAGAGACACAATCGACTAGCTGGGATACTTTCAGAGACCAATCAGACTCACTTGAGCCACGCCTGTCAGTTATACAGAACACGTCTCCTGATCGAAAACCATTTATTTGGACTACAAGGATCAGGCAATAATATCAATTAAGCAGCATAAATAACTTAGCTAAAATGGGAATGTAGTGCAAAAAAAATTAAACAACTTGAAATGAAGAGGAGTGACCAGTTCTAGCTTGCAGATCTGACTGTATATCCTGTTCTTTATTGATTGAATGTTACTGTGTTTTTGAGAGCTGCAAAGGGATTTAGGGACTCACAGGATTAAATATAAGGTCAGTATTGAGCCAACGTTATGTACTCAGCCTGTACAAATAGATTGATCATAGTTTACAGGGAATGTCTAGATTTCCAGGAATCTATGGGTTATAGCACAGATACTAAAGTTAATGATTTCTGTGTTACTTTGCCTTTACCTGGTTTGTGAACTTGAGGAATGAGAGACAATCAACAGAGTCATAATCTACAGAGGCTTTACTCATGTTTAATTACATTGAAAGGCCTATAATAACTCTGAAAATTCCATCCTTTGTATACAGTCATTTTCCCTCATTAGGTTTAGTTTAAATATACGGGACCATGATCGCAAATTAATGCCATTGATGTTTACTGTTGATATTGGAGTTATTTTAAGAGCCTTATAGCCATATTGGAGCCACAATGCCCACTATTTCTTACATCAGTGAAGCTAGTGCATTGTAACGGCTGCAAGATAAGTTTTAAGTTTATTTATTAGTGTCATAAGTAGGCTTCCATTAACACTGCAATGAAGTTACTGTGAAAATCCCCTAGTCGCCACACTCCGGCGCCTGTTCGGGTACACTGAGGGAGAATTTAGCATGGCCAATGCACCTAACCAGCACGTCATTCTGACTGTGGGAGAAAATCGGAGCACCCGGAGGAAACCCACGGAAACACGGGGAGAACATGCAGACTCCACACAGAGGGTGACCCCAGCCGGGAATCGAACTTAGGTCCCTGGCACTGAGGCAACTATGCTATCCACTGTGCCATAGGTAAGAAGCAATTTGCTTTTATGGAGAGATGTCCCAATGTGCTTAAAGATAGGGGTCTTTATGTTTGTAAATCATGTTATTTTCTTCTTTGGCTCCTGAGTTTACCACACTTTTCCTATTTGAAAACTCCCATTCTATCATTGCACCAAAGCACAAGAATGTCTCTTGTATCTGCTACTGTTTGGATCAAATGTAAACTCTGTAATGGAGGACTTAAGTTAAATATGGACTGCACTATGGAGGAGGAGTAACTGGAATGCTGTATGATGCATTGATTCCATTTCTGCCATGCTGCTAAAACTGGATAGTTCCTTTCCTGGACATATTTAGCTGATTCCATAGTGACTGCATTGAGATTTTCAGCATCTGAGATGGTTTTACAGATACTATGGAGCATTAGATGATGACTAAATAAGCATTGGGGTATATTGCATTTCAATATATTTTAGTAAGATTTCATAACAATTGATTGTTGCTGTGCTTTTTTTTGGTTTTGACATACACTCAAGAAAACAAACAGGCACAAATAGAGAAAAAGTCAGATTTCAGTGAAAGAAATACTGGTCTAAAAAATGTAAATGTTGAACGTAGGACAATCCATATATAAATAACAAAGATCTCCAGTACCAGTGGTGTATGCTTGCTTGAAAATGACATATAGCCACTGAATAAGGCCACCGAGGGAAGCACGGTGGCACAGTGGTTAGCACTGTTGCCTCACAGTTCAATTCCAACCTCGGGTGACTGTCTGTGCAGCATTTGCACGTTTTCCCTGTGTCTGCATGAGTATTCTCCAGGTGTTCCAGTTTCCTCCCACAGTCCAAAGATGTGCAGGTTACGTTGATTGGTCATGCTAAATTGCCCCTTAGTGTCAGAGCAATTAGCAGGGTAAATATGTGGGGGATAGGGCCTGGGTGGGATTGTTGTTGGTGCAGGTTTGATGGGATGAATGGCCTCCTTTTGTACTGTAGGGATTCTATGAATAAGTTGTTTCAGCCATTCCTTGGGTGGTATTGTATATGCAGGAAAAACAGGTTCTTTCCACAACTTCTAGGAAACAGAGACTGGCAACACCTGACTGCGGCACAATATGTTGTTAAATGAAAGTTTGCATGTAGACTACAAGTGGAACAACAGAGTTATATTTCTGCATATTTTTAAAAATACTAATTTAATAGATTGAAGTTGTACATGTATCTGGTATTTACTGGCAACACGTTTTTTGTTCCAAATCTGTTAATGATTAAAAATTCACTAAGGTTTGGATGGAAATTACTATCATTATCTTATTATTTGTCTTCTAATTTATTGTCAACGCAAATAAGGGGCAGAATTCTTCCATGCTCCTGCCGACGGGTTCAATGGCAGTTGGGAGAGAGAATTCAGCAAGAGGCCCAAATATTTGCTTTATGCCGGCGTGAATTTCCCATGGGATCTTCCGCTGGTCTTCCCCAATGGTGGATTGGGAAGCCTGCTGGTGACCAGCGTGAAACTGATTTGCATCCTGCTAATGGATGCATTCTGAAGCCCCCCCCCCCCCCGCACAACGCCCGGTAAATACACTGGTCCAGAACACACAGAATCATAGAATCCCTACAGTGCAAAAGCAGGCCATTTGGCCCATTGAGCCGGCAAAACAAAAACCCCACCCAGGCCCAGTCCCCATAACCCTGTCCTTCATGTCCCAACACGAAGGGACAACTTAGCATGGCCAATTAACCTAACCCACACATCTTTGTACTGTGGGAGGAAACCGGAGCACCCAGAGGAAACCCACGCAGCCAAGGGGAGAATGTGCAGACTCCGCGCAGGCAATGACCCAAAACCGGAATTGAACCCGATCCCTGGCGCTGTGAGGCAGCAGTGCTAACTGCTGTGCCGCTGTGCTGCCCGGGAACAGCGTCATATTGTGAAGAAGTTGGGACTTCTTCTGAAGAATGCCTGGGGCTGCTTCCTGAATTCGAGATGGAGGCCGCCAGCGATTCTGGACCCCAGAACTGCACAGCAGTGGGTGAGGGGAGCATCTATCAGGAAGATTTTGCAGCATCAGTGTCATCAAGAAGGCCCACCTTGCAGTATCAGTGTATTCCTGGAGATCCACCTTTTTCAGGAGGGCCATCTTCTTTCTTTAATGGTGGGTCAGTGATGGTGGGTCAGTGATGGTGGTCAGTGATGTTGGGGACCTTTTAAATATGGCACCCAGAGATGAATTCCACCCCACCATAGAACATGGTGCAAGCCCCCAGATGCATAAATAATGAGGTTGGGGCCAGAACATGAGACGGGGTTTCCTGTCGGCCTCTGGAGTGAGAAACATTTCCCACTCCCGCCACAGGACAGCGTACCAACTGCAAAAAAGATTGCTACAGTTGAAACAGAATTCAAAAAGTACAACTAAAATAGAAAATGTTGGCAATGTATAACACATCCATCAGTATCTGCAAAGAGAAAATATGTTAATTTATCATTTCTCTTTCCAGGCATTGACGGACCTTCTGTATTTTCTGTTTCTTTATTCCAGTTTTTTTTCTCTCATGAAGAAAAGTTAGGCCTTTTCTCATCCCATCAGTATTTGGCAGAAATACTGTTTTTACAATTTAACGGGAATATTCTTTTAAGCTACGTTTATTTTATCGTGTAGGAAAGGAATGTGGCTGCTGTGTCATGCATCTAACTTTAATTACAATCCATCACTTTCATTATATAAGTCGGCTTTTGGATGTTCTACCATGAATATTTGCTTCAAGTACCAGTTAAAGCAAACGTGAGCTATTTGTTTATTAAACATGCATGCTGTCCATTAATGGCGGGATTCCCTGATCCTGTCCATGGCTGTCCCGCTGCAACTGAAAACAGAGAATTTGGCATTCCAGCCAAACTCCATTCACTTTCAGTGGCACCGGAGAATCCCAGTCGCAAATAATGACAGAAGTTTTCCATGTTGATGTCTGTTTCCCCTGTTTATTGAACTGAAATATATATAATACTCATTTGCAGCTAACTCTATGTGAAGGACCTTCTAGGAAGAGTGGTAACAGAGCAAGTAATGGCGGAAAATAGTTTTTTTAACGGGGTTGTATCAATGTCAGTGTGTATACCTAGAATCTGAGAATCTCACAGTGCAGAAGAGGCCCTTTGGCACATTGAGTCTGCATCAACACACGAGAAACACCTGACCTCCCACCTAATTCCATTAACCAACACTTGGCCCATAGCCCTTAATGTTATGACATGGCAAGTGCTCATCAAGGTACTTTTAAAAGGGTGTGAGGCACGCCACCTCTACCAACCTCCCAGGCAGCACATTCCAGACCATCACCACCCTCTGGGTAAAAAGGTTTTTCCTCACATCTCCCTAAAACCTCCTGCCCCTCACCTTGAACCTATGTCCCCTCGTGACGGACCCTTCAACTAAGAGGAACAGCTGCTCCTTATCCATCGTGAGCCAGCCCGATTGACCCCCTCCTCCCCGCCTCCCCCCCCCCCCCCCCCCCCCCAAACCAATCGATGGCGCTGGGCCAGCCTACACCCCCCCCCCCACCATCCCGTCCGACAGCCCCGTCCCCAACCTGCCCAGAATCCCGGCCCCACCCTCACAATCCTGACCCTCCCCAGCCCCCGTAACCACCTTCTCTCCCTCTGTCATCGATCCTAAGTGCAGCGAGAACCCCCACCCACATTGATCACCCCCCCCCCCCACATGCCCCGCCCCAGTAGGCTCTGTCCTCTTGGTGCTGCCTGATGCCCGGTGGGCAGTGCCAAGGTGCCCCCTGGGCATTGCCACTTTGCCCATTGGGCAGTGCCAGGGGGCCAGGTTGGCACTGCTAGGCTGGCAATGCCCACGGGCACCCACCCAAACTCTTTACCTGCTGGGGGCCTCCATGGCCCCCCTTTACTCCAGCAGGATCGGGATGCCAGCTTTCCGTTAGTGGGAGCTGTGGTAAACCTCGCTGGAGTGAAACACTCCTGATTTGGGCTGGGGGTGGGCGGGGGTGGGGGGGAGGGGTTGGGGTGGGGGAGGGGGCGGCGGAGCGGTCAGCAGGTCCCCAGATTTCAGTCCTGGGTGCGTTAATGACATTTAAATTTGAATTTAAATATTTTAATCCGACAGCCAGAGGCACGCAGCAGAGAGCCAGCTAAATGGCCTCCACTTATGAGCAGCGCAGTGGGCTGGAAATATCGCCCCCTTTGTCTTCTTCCAGCAATTTGTAGAGCCACTTGCTGCAATGTGTACTTTTAAAATTACTCCAAAGCTTTCTGCTTAATCTGATTCTAAATGTCCAATACTTAGTGACAGGCTAAACTGAAACTAATCAGTTTTTTGAAGACAATTATATCCCATGGCATTAAAGACAAAAAACTTGCATTTTGTTTGTCAGGTGAATTTTTTCCATTGATTTGGTGTTTATATTTTTCCAGGCTGAATTTAAAATCTTTTCAAATGCACTTAAAATATGGGTTGGTATTTTGAAAGTCAAAGGATTTGCAAAACCTCCAACATCTCATGGGAGGTAAAGAAAATTTCTGATCAACATTCATCCCTCAGTGATCTTTTTACCAAAAATGTGTGGTGTGTTGTGAATGGAATATTTTCTATCTTTATGCGCACTCTGCATTGGGTTTAAAACACTTCTGCTCTCCTCAGGACAATTACAGTAACATTGTTTAGCCTTTCATGCCAGTTTCAGAAAACCCCTCCCTGATCAATGGTGCCACAGCTTAGCACTGCTGCCTCACAGCGCCAGGGATCCAGGTTCAATTCCAGCCTTGGGTCACTGTCTGTGTGGAGTTTGCACATTCTCCCCGTTTCTGCGTGGGTTTCCTCCAGGTTCTCCGGTTTCCTCCCACAGTCCCAAGATGGGCAGGTTAGGTGGATTGGCCATGCTAAATTGCCCCTTAGTGTCCCAAAATATACAGCTGAGGTGGATTAGCAGGGTCAATACATGGGGTTATGGGAATAGGGCCTGGGTAAGAGTCGGTGCAGACTCAGTGGGTCGAATGGCCTCCTTCTGCACTGTAGAGTGCTATGATTCTATGATAGCTATGGTGCATGCTTTATTCTTAACATTATGTACTTTGCTCACATGCACTGTATAACTTTAGGTGTAAATTTGGACAGTGCAGGGAACATATTAGGTTGGGGAATGGAAACTTTAAAAGAAAAGAGGACAATCAAAGTACATAATCAGAATAGGAAGTCAAAAATACTAGATAGCCTTAGAAGAAGCTCAGAAGTGATTGCAGCCCATGAGCCCCATTTATCACGGCTAATGGGAATTGGGGGAGGGGGGGGGAAGTTAATAAGGAGTTAATAAGAGAACGATGAAGGGAAAGGGAAACCATAATGTGAGTATGCAGACCAATGGTGGAACAGCTCTGCAGCTGTTTGATGCTTCTGGAGCCAGTGCTTTCTGAGATGCATGTAAAGGGAGCTATGTTCCATGGTATTTTGTGGCACCATCCCACAGGATGCATTGAAGTACCAAGAAGGTGGGTGTGCAAGTTTGAGCTGGAAGTTACTATCACTTGCTTTTCTCTGCCTTATGCTGCTTGTTAATGGCAAGAATGCCCTCAGGTGCAACCTGCCAATCTCACATCTGTAGTTCCTGTTCCTCTCCTAAGCATCTCAGATGGGAGGATTCCCATTGGAAACCCACTGGTGCCAGTTACGGTGCTGGTGACAAAATTAAAATTGAACAGTTGACGCAAAAGCTCCAGAGAATCAGGACTGTTCAGCAGAAAAAAAAACACGCACAAAAAAAAATGACAGAATTGTGGCTGGCGTCTGAACAACACCGACATTGATTAACAATTTCATAAGCATCACATGGAACAATGCCCTACAAATCTGAACATCAGGAAATTGTGAGCAGGATGCCCCTGTTTCACTTAAGTAAACAGCCCATTTGTTTGAAGTGAGCACTTCTTACGTTGCTAGTCCCTATGGTCCTGACACTACACTGCAGTACAAGGTGGGCAGAGTTTCAGTGGGACGGACTGCTGGCTCATTTTACACCACAGTGGACAATCAGCAATTGGCTACGTACTCCGAGATGACTGCTTTGAAGAAGTTTACAGCTGAACTGGTAGTGGTGGGATAGTTTCATGCCAAGTTCAGATCCTAGGTTTTAAACATGGATTGAATGAAAAAGTTTGTTGAAAGGATTTCAACTGAGTAAAATCATTTCGTAACCTAATTTTGGAGCCATTCTGAGCAGCTTAAGGATTCCACCGTAAATCTTTTGCCAACCCATGTCAACCTTTTGCACTTTTATTCTGGGACAGTAAAAAACCTAGAGGAAATAGTTTGTTTTTTAATTGTTTCGTTTGCAGAGGGGACTGGCCAGTGACTGATGGTGAGACTAGCCAATGAGTTCCAGAAAGGGCCTAACGCACATCTTGACCATATTTGAACCATGTATTCTCAAACGTTTTTTTAACTAAAACCTAAATTTTAAAAGTGCAGTCTTGCTGACCTTGTATGCAGGATTCACAAACTGTTACAGACAGAAGAGGAATTAATGTAAACAGCTCTGCTTTCTTCTCTCACCATCTATCATAAACAAAAAAGTGTTTAGATTTTGATTTCCCTCTTTATGATTGATGTTGTATTTCCCAAAGCCACAGTTTTGGTGTGATGCAATTTCGATTATTTATCCCATAGTAAACTCAAGATATGATAAACTTAGTGAGGTAATTTATTTGCACACACAGGAGGAGGTGTCACCATTTAGCCCCTGGTGCATTCATACAATAAAAGAGGGGTAGATTAAAAAAAGATTTGCAGAGCAGAGACTTTGGGCCCTTCCCACTTGCGGAATCTTCCGGTTACGTCGAAGACCACCCTCCTCGTGGCGGGGCAGGTGAACCATACAAAATGCCACAGACCTCGATTGGACCGGAAGATCCCACTGGCTGCCTATGGCGAGCCTCCATCCCTGTTGCTGGTGGGGTGGGGTGGGGTGCATGGAAAATCCCAACCTTATTGTTTCACGTGAGTCCAGAATGAAAGTCCAGTGGTGTATTATTTCACAAAGGCTGCCAGGTTGAAAACAGATGCTGGATAATTCACTTTTCTAGTAGAGATGACTTCTGCGATGGGAGAGGCACATAGAGATGCATTAGTCTCATAAGCAATGATACAGAAGTTCCAGTAGAAGCAAAAATCCACCGGCCACAGCTTTGCCTATTAATGTGTCTTTGTGACGTTATGCTTCCATCAGCACTGCTAACAATACTACCTATCTTTGTGTCATTAGCAAACTTCATTTTGTGGCTGCATGTCTCATCATCAAACTTGTTAATAAACACAGGGAGCAGTTGAGGGTGAAATAATCCCTATGGTATTCCACTGGTCACATACTGCCAATTAAACTACCTGCCTATTATTTCTACAGCATGTGTTCTGTTGTTCTAACCAGGTCAGTAATTTTCCCTTAATTCCATGAGCTTCAACTTTAGCTAACCTGTAAGGGGCTTTTTGAATACCTTCAGGAATTTCATATAAATAACATCCAAAGACATTTCACAGTCCATAATGTTAGTCACCTCTTCAAAACATTCAGTCTGGTTCGCCAGGCATAACCCCTAATTAAATGTCTGTTAAGCTACTTGCAAAGCCAGTTCAAAGACAGTGGGGCAGTTCTGGATCCTCCGCAATGCCAACCCCCAGCCAAAGAGGTCGACAATGTTTGTCTCTCTTTGAGCGACCCAGGCTGTAGGCCTTGTAGGAGAGACAAGAAGGTGAAGGTGTTAATGAGTACTCGTAGAGCTATGCCGTTGCATCAGCATAACCAACTTCCTAGGTGACAGTGTTTGACAAGCCGCGTCATGCATCGGGCAGGAGTTTCCCCCTAGCCCCTCACCTGAGGAGGATAAAACTAATCAATGATTCTGCTCTTCTTGGCTTCCACCCGATGACCTGCTGTGATGGTACCTGCACAATGTCCAATGTTGCCTCCTCCATGGCTGTGAATTGGTGCACTCTGCTGTCCATCTGTGTCATCTCCCCTGGGTGTTGTGAGATCTCCTTCAGGATGACGGCAGAATGATGCATGAACAGACTGCCTTCCCTCAGCCATCACAGCATGACATTGACATGAGTTGTTGCGCTCCCCGTGTCGCTGCTTCCGAGTTACTGTACACATGTGAGGTTGGTTGATATCTCAGTGATGTGTTTGAGCACTGCTGAGCTGATATGTGTTTTGCTGTGTACAGAGTTAAAGGCATGCACCCGCGTGCGTATGCCACTCTCCTTCCCAGATCTTATGAGGTCGCTAAAACACTTGTGTCACTGGACCCATGGCCTCCTGATTGTGCCTCAGCTGCTGACATCCTCTGCCATCCCCAGTCATGCCCTTTTGGTCTTGAGTGGATTTTCTTTTCGGCCAAAGGCCAGGAATAAAATCTCTCACCTCTCAGCCACAGCTTTGGTGAAGACCTGTAGAGAGACATCTGGAGGCTGTGTATACCTACCTGCCTCTTGCAACACAATCCCATTCCTCTCCGTTGTCAGTCACATCCATAGCGGGCAGCAGACTCGGTCATGGCTGTCGCTCACCTTTTCAAAGGGCTCACAATGAATGTGCCCTGTCTCCTTTCCATTTCCTGATGAATTAGGCCGTTTGCATTTGAAAATTCCAGGTGGGAACCTCAACTGATCTGGCAGCTGGGATCCTGATCCAGAATTGAAAATCCTGGCCTTGGGGTCAATATATACAAATCCTTATATGTGACAGGGCAAATTGTTAAGGTTGTTAGCATATCATAATAACTGCTTGGGTTCATAAATTGATGAATATAATTTCAAAGCAAAGAGAGGTAATGCTAAAACTTTATAAGTCACTAGTTAGGCCTCAGGTGCTGCATTGTGGACAATTGTAAGTACCATAGTTTTGTAAATATGTATAGGCTGCAGAGGAGATTCACCAGGGTGCTACAAGGGATAAGGAGCTTCAGTTATGAGGTGAAATTAGAAAAGTAATGAATTGTTCTTGGAAAAGAGAGGTTAAGAGGAAACTGAATAGAAGTTTTCAAAATGATGATTGGTCTTGGTAGAATAGAAGGAAAAGGTGAATCCTTTCGTGAATAGATTGAATCATAGAATCTACAGTGCAGAAGGAGGCCATTTGGCTCACTGAGCCTGCATCGACAACAATCCCACCCAGGTCCTTTCCCCACGTAACCCCACGTATTTGCCCTGCTAGACCCTCGATATTAAGGGGCAATTTAGCAGAGCCAATCCACCAAACTTGCACATCTTTTAAGTGTGGGATGAAACCGGAGTACCCGGAGGAAACCCACGCATGCACGGGAGAACATGCAGGCTCCACACAGATAGTCACCCGAGGTTGGAATTGAATCTGGGTCCCTGGTGCTGTGAGGCAGCAGTGCCAACCATTGTGCCACCATGCAACCCGGAGCTCATACATTTAAAATCATTGTCAAAATATCATTTACATTCAGAAAATAATCAGGATCTGGAACAATTTATATGAAATGATGGTGGAAGCTGATTCCATAATTAATTTTAAAAAGGGAGTTGGACAGTTGCTTGAGGCTGAGAAACTGGCAACATTAGGGACAAAAAAGTGGGAATGTGGGACTCAACACAATTGTTCTTTCAATGAGCATGATGGACCAAAGGATTTTGTTCTGTAAGTTTCTACAATGTTATCTTTTGTAAGTTGGTTTCATTTGCGAAGAATTTAAGTTAAACCAACATTTGAGGAGCAATTAATCTCTTGTCAATTCTGTAGAGAACTTGAAATGTTAACTCTGTTTCTCTCTCCACAGTTGCTGCCAGACTGCTGAGTTTATCTGTCATTTTCTGTTTATATTTCTGATTTCCAGTATCTGCAGCATTTCAGGTTTAAGTACTTGCCAGTGTTATTTTACTCAGGGTGTCTACATTTAGAACATTTGCAGTCTGCTTTAATGTAGGAACTTCTGTTCAGTGACAAAGTTGACTTTTCTGTTGAATAGTGAAACTACTGTTCCTTCAGGGCTCCAATCGTCCCCAACCCTACTACTCCAAAGAGAGCTGAAAGTTCCCTCTGGTGACGCAAGGAGTATATTAATTCTGATAGATGTGGAGCACGCAATAGATAACTAACAAATGTTTAATTATATTCAATTCCTGGGAGCAAGCTTCTTAACTCAAACATGACTTCATCACCTTTGAGGTTTTCAGAATATTTTATTCATTGGGAAAAATTACTTGATCCATTGATTCTATTCTATTTGATTTCAATCAGATCACAAATGTAGCCAACAACATTTAAAGCTCATAATTAATTTTAATGAGATGAACTGACCCCCAAATCTCGTAATTATAAAATCTCCACTCTTCATAAGTCCCCCTCCAGCCTAGACCCTGGAGTCCACATGCTGCAACACCATTGTTGGTACGGTATACCCATATCTCTAGAGTTGTATTGCAGTCCCTCCTCTTTTCTGTTGGGTGGCCCAATGGAAAAATGATATGCTTTCTTGCTTAGTTGGCTGGTACACCTGATGCTCAGGCTCAGAATCAGTGACAGGATAACTTACATAAACCTTGGACCTTAGTGGCAGAAAGAGCGCTATTTGTGATGTTTCCTTCAGCATTAACTCAGATGCTGAAAGCAATGTTGAGAACTTTCGTTCCTTACTTGCTTAGTTCATTTTCTTTCCCATAGTTTGTTATTGTTCCTCGTTTAAGTCGTGCACATGTCGCTTTGCGGTCATGAGGGTGGGCAGGCAATATGCTTTCAGGGAGCTGTAACACTGTCTGCCAAAAGATATGTGTCAATGAACTGAGAGATGTATACTTTTATGATCTTTTTTCACCCCCATCATACAACTTTATTAGTGGTTCCCACCAGTAGCCTAGCCAAGATAAGGAACTTTACCATTCGGGAAAAGCAAAAGTCCCCTTGTGTGAGTCGTTTCTTTAAGGAGCCCTATAAAGTACCGTGTAAAGCTAACCTAATCCGTAGGTTTGCTAGCACTTGTGCACAGATAGCTCAGAAAGAAAACTTGACAATTAACGCTTATTAGCATGAAGTACAAATGTCTGCATTGGACATTGTGTCTGATTGCCAGTCCTGAGAATGTGAAACAAGGGCTACTGTGTACAGACAAGCATGCTTTGTATATGGTCATTTGCCTTTCCTCCTTTCTTTTGATAGATGAGTGCAACTAAAAAACAGCGAGCCAATTATGTGTGGCTTAAAAGCATCAAAATGCATTCTGCGTAATGTTTGAATAGGTTCTGTTTGGGGTAGGATCATCGGTGTTCTAGTGAGGTTTTTCACAGAAGAGAAGATTCAGCTCAAACCTTCCACCCTCCCACCTGCCACCACCTCCCCGTCCTCCACACCCAGCCAAAACATGTATGGAATTAGATAAAGAAGGAATACAGAATCTTCAGAACCTTAATTATTTGATTTTGCAATAGCTTTTAAATAAGTCACTGCTGGTTTCTTCATTCTTCCAGCGAAAGTTAAACAAGTCCTGGGCATGTTTGGTGGTTGCGTTGGGGAACATCAAACAGCAATTTTAAACTGTTTGTTGCATTTGAAAGTCACCAATTTCAATTCTTAAAAAAGTACATGGCAAACCTTGGGCTTTTGTATCGGTGAAGGACGGACAATTTTAAGAGGATCATGTGTCCACAAATGACCTGACATCTGTCCACAATGACCTGACTTTTGTTTGGATGCAAACAAAAGATTTATTTGCTAAACACTTTTTAAAATAACAACGCACATTCCCAGAATTTGAGGAACAAGCATGTGGATTTAAAGGATGGCAATCGGTACGGCAATAGTAATCAAAACAGTAATTACTTAGGGGGCAACAAAACATATCAAGGCGCTTCGTAAAGTGGAGCATAACGCTGAACAAGAGTTGTTTACAGGGAAAGTTGTAGAGTTTGGGTTAGGACAGAAGGTTCGAGTTAGATTGCAGATGGTCAGTAATAGTGTAGGAGGTTCCAGTTGAACAGCATGAAGGAATTTCTAAGTGAGGAATCACTGAAATTCATGTTTATCAATCAAATTCCTAGAATTTTAGTGGTTGCTGAATCAGTAACACTATCCACCCCCCCCCCCCCCCCTCCCCACCCCGACTCCCCGCCCAGCATTGGAAACTACCATCCATAAAATCAACTGCTCTAGACAAATACGTGCTGTACTGATAGTATGAGTGTGACATACGAGCATCTGTAAAATCAATTTTTAGCAGGAAAAGAGACAAAGACTGTGGAGATTTTATGGTGTTCTGGATATTATGTGCACATATGCTTTGTATTGGACCACACTTCAGTCTCTCTATTTCTTAGTTATTGCGAATTAAGGTCACTGCTCCCTACTGCTAAAGCCCAAAACACGAAGGTCATCAAAAACTGACTGAACTCATTTGCCAAGGCATTGTTCAATAATTGTAAGCTAATAATCGTTTCTCTGTGGAGAATTTCCAAATATTTTTATTACTCCATTGATAAATTAGTAAACAGGGCTGAGAACTGAGACTACCATTTGACTCCTGAAAAACTGCACTCCAGGGAAAACATTATTCGATTGACAGCTCTTGCTCTCTGATCTGTTCTGTCAATTTCACATTTCACAATGTTTATTTATACACGATAAAGAAGTTTCAAGTGCTTGCAGTTTGTGCTATTAATATTTTAAAGGGTCTTGATGATTGACATTTTAGTGTGTCATCATAAAAGCCATTTATATGACATTCTTAAAAAGTTTTTTTTAACACATCCTATTGTTGCTATAGGGTTCATTGGTTCCATACAAAGTATATAGTGGGCAAACGGGCATGGAAGTGCCATAGCTTGGCACTGAGGGTATATGGGGCCATGGGTGTGGGTGGAGGGGCAGAGCTTGCATGGAGAGCATATGGGGCTATGGAGGAGTGGGTGAAGGATATGAGGTTGCATGATTAGGGCAAGGACATTGTTTGGGGTGAGAACTTAGTGTTTTTATTATAATTGGGACAAAGTCCCAAAGTGGCGAGGTGGGATTTTTGAATAGCTTGCCTCGGCAGCTGACAGTTCCTGTGGTTGCCTCTGAACTCTTTCTGGGGGCAGTAGGCCCAATTCCAGCATGCACACAGCCCCAGAACAACAATCCCAACTTTATAGGCTATTTCTCCCGAGGAGGGCATGCAGAGGTGGGAAATTTCCCAATTCATGTTACCTGCCTTAAAGATGGAAATCCGACCCTTTATGCCCCTTGTTAATTTTCTCAATTTTCATCAACATTAAAAATTAAAATGTACTTATACGAAAGTTACCTGGATATTTTGGAGGTCCACTTTTTTCCATTGATTCTGTCCCCTGTTTTGGATTAATATTAAAACCAGAAAAATGCAAAGAAAATCTTGGTAGTTAAAATGGAACCAAGAACTGAATTTGCAAAAGCAGTGGATGGATTTTGGCTCACTGATCCTGGAAGCTGGGCCTTGGTGGTGATGGGGTTGGGCAAATGCTAAGCTGGGGTGGTTAGAAGGCTAGTTTCATTTCTCTGCAACTTTGTTCCAGCTAGTTCTAAAGCCATAAGGGTCTCCAGCACTCACCCCTTCTCCCCGTCTTACCAGTCCAAATGGCCCCTCATACTCTCCATGTTAATTCAAAGCCAATTCATGACCCCCCCCCCCCCCCCCCCCGGGCATACACCTCAGTGATCCTTATACCCTGCATGCCAACTCAATGCCCACTCACCCAGTATCCACCAAGGACAGACCTCAGGATCAATGTGGAGATGAGAAACCAAAGTTCTAATAAAGCTCTCAATTTGACTCACTTCATAATGTGAAAACTCCCATTCCAGAAACCCATTCAATGGTTTTAAATCTGAAGTGGTTAGCCTTTTATAAAAACAAACAAGCTTCTTTCAGACCCATATCAGACACCTAATCCTTCAATAGCCTTTTGAAACTGTCAATCAAACTGTGAACTCAGTATCCCCCGTTGAGATAATTGTAGTTTTTGAAACTCAGCCAAGCATCCATTGTGACATCATACGATCCCTTGTGGCAATGTCAGCAAAGAACACAAGTGAAACTGCACAAATATGTGCTACCATTTTTTCATAAGCTGCAGCAGATGGCCTAGCAATCAAAGCAGTCTTTTTTAACCCTCAACTACAGCTGCGTGTTTTTTTCAAAAACCTTAAAGAGTAGGGAATTCCATAAAACCTTCAATTTATGGCAATCATACAGACTTTATCCACCCTTCAAGAGTGTTTATATCTATTCCATCAATTTCTGACCCGCCCCCCTCCGGCGTTGAGGGTTACATGAGGGATAAGGCCTTTGTACCAGGTAAAATGGGGTCTGTCTGTTTGAACTTAGCACTGAATTCAATTAATTGTGCTGAGTCCCAGTTTGCCCCCTGTGAGAATCACACCCCGCTCCCTTTCCCCTGCCAGCAAGCATTGAATCTGTCAGGAAGGGGATGCGACTTCGACTCAGAAGCGAATTCACACGCACCTTGAGAAGTTTGGGTATGAACTTGAAATCTGGAAGAAAATTTGTCGACCTATTTTGTGCTCAGCTGCTTCAAGTATATTTTATTTTGGGTGCACAGCTGCACTTTGAGGAATGGAGACAGTGCAATATGGTTGCTGAAGTGGCCAAATATTTGCTTAAAAGATGTTCCCTTTTGAACAATGAGTGGTCATACATTTGTGGTCTGATATTGGTCTGGAGCCAATGTGCATGTATATAGTGCCAAAATTAGTGACGTTACATGTGCATCCACTACAAGTCTCTCTCCAGCCATCTGTTCCTTTCTGTGGTGTACACAGAACAGTTCTCTTGCATAGCACATTTGAACTTTCTTTAACTGGCTGTTATTCGACACATCAGGGAATGTTAACTCTGCGACTGAATAGATCTGTAATTAACAAAAGCGGATGTATGTTGGGAGGAGTGTCAAATCGGAGCAGTGTACAAAACACAAGTTGTTTTTTCCCCCCAGAAAGTGTCAAGGGAAATTAACACTGTGTATTAGTAAAATAAGGAAGGTATTATTCTTCACAAGAATGTAATGAAATGTACAGTAATGGCAACATCCGTTCTGTTAATTTGAGATTAAAGCTCTGTTGAATTAGATGAACACCCAGCCATTTAGCCAAAAGGCTTTGTTTGTTATTTATTTATTCATTTGTGTATTTTACAAATGAATGGGAGACATAAGCTGTAAATTGTATTTGTATGCAGATTTCAAAAATATACAGTGGGGTGTTTAAATCAGAGATTGCTTTCAGTACATTTTAACCTTTTGCCGGACTGAATATTTCAAACATGTTATTTATATTTAACGTCCCAGACAAAAATAGAGAAGTGGTTATTTCAATTTTAATTGAATGGACTGGAGGTATTTTAACCCTTAGAAATGGATGGTTCTGTATCATGTAATATCCCTTCTGAACAGCACTTCCTTTCCTGATATGTAATAATAATAGATGGACCTACACGAGATATGCTGCAATGGTTCAAGAAAGCAACTCACCAACATCTTCTCAGAGTCAATTAGGGATGGTCAACAAATGCTGGTTAGCAACACTCATATCCCATGAATAAATACAAATAAGTTAAGTATCTGAATCCCAGCCCTTCAACCTGTCCATGTCTGGTTTTTAATAGAATGGGAATGGGGGAGTGATAGGGTGAGAAAACAACCATTCCAGGAGGTGGTGTGACAATTAAAATATTATAATGAGGCTACATACCTCCTAATTAACCACCAATTTAAATCGAGCCTTGGTCATGCGGGTCCCCAGGACCTCAGGAACCCATTGACTCGAGGGAAGCAAAGACTGTTAGATCCAGGAGATGAGCATCTATCCCAGTTTACCTGCTTCACCAAATGTGATGCTTGTGCATGCTTCCCACCTCTCCTTCTCCAACTCACCTCACCCTTTAACCCTTCAGATCTCCCCGGCCCTTTTGAGTTCCTTCTAACCTACACAGACAAGGCCTACGATCTTCCCTCCAGCCATTGACATCTGCTCCAGGCTTTGCTTGTGCCTCTGACCTGTTCCGAACAGAGATCCTGATCATTCCTAGACCTCTTGTCTCCCACCACCCTGGCCCCACTGACCCTCCAATCTTTCTGTTCCCTGCCTCCTCCTTCTCTGCCCCCCACTGCGACAGCCCGGCAGCCAGCCAACTTCGAAAATGGACATAAAAAGAACACGTTACTCAGTCCTGCCATTAAATTTAGCAAAGCCTTCAGGAAACGCGTTCTTCCAGATTTTCCAACCTCAAACAATTCCCCCTAACTACAGCCCTCCACCTCTGATTAAAATATCCAACCCTCTGATTATGATTCATTCCATATAGCGTTTCACAAAATTATTTCATGGGACGTAGGCATCGCTGGCTAGGCCAGCATGTTTATTGCCCATCCCTAATTGCCCTTGAGAACATGGTGGTGAGGCATTTTCTTGATCTGTTGCAGTCCATCTGATGTAGGTACAGAGTTCCAGGAACTTGACTAAATCATTAATACATTCCTACCTTGAAAACTTGTGCTGAATCTTCAGGAACCTCACTGAAGAAAGCCTCAAGAACACTGTCGACCATTACCCTTTTACTTCCAGCTGCTAAGCCAACTTTGAACCCAATTTGCCACTTGCACTCCAATTCCATGGACTCTTACCTTTCTGATCAGTTTGACATGTGGGACTTTGCCAAAAGTCTTGCAAATCCATGTACATCAAACCATGACACTCAACAGCCTGCCTTATCATCTTCTCAAAAAGTAAATTCCTATTAGTCAGAGACAAACTTTCCATAACAAATCCATGCTAACTGTCCTTAACTAATCTGTGCCTTTCTAAATGATGATTTTTGGTCTCCTTCAGAATTTGTTTAAATAATTTGCCCACCACCGAGGCTAGACCATTAGGTCTATAATCATTCACTGTGTCACTTTCTCCCTTTTTAAATAATGTTCAGTGAGATCACCTTCCAATCTTTCAGCACAGCACCTGTAGCTTGGAAGGATTAGAAATTGATGTTCGGATTCCTTCCCTTGTTTTACTGAGCAACCTGCGATACATTTCATCTAAGCCTTGAGATTTATCTGCTTTCAAACACGCTAAACCTCAGTATATACTCTCTATGTTCCTACCACCAATATTTTACACTCCTCCTTACCTACAATGAGTGCATTGTCTCCATCCATCCCCTCTTTTGAGAAGACAGACTCAAAGTATTCATTAGTAACCAGGTCCACATCTTGTGCCTCCACAAAAGTTACCTTCTTTGGTTTCTGATCTTTTTCATTCGCTAGCCTCTTGCTCTTGTGTACTTGGATTTTCCTTGATTTTACTTGATATATTTTCATGCATTCTCTTTGCTTTACTAATTTCCTTTTTAATTTCACCCCTGCATTTTCTACACCGCTGTATGCTTTCTTCAGTAGTAAACATTCAGTTTCAGACATAAGCTTTCCTTTTTTGCCTTTTCTTACTTTGAGTACTTTGTGGCAGCAGAGTGTGTGTGTGTGTTTGTGTATGTGTGTGTTGGGGGGGGGGGGGGGGTGGTGGGGGAGGGAGTCTAGATTTGGATATCTGACTCTTTATAGAACCATAGAATCTTATCCTACAGTGCTGAAAGAGGCCATTCGGCCCATCAAGTCTACATTGACTCTCTGAAAGAGGATTCCACCCAGACCTTCCCCTCCACCTTATCCCCATAATCTCACACATTTACCATGGCTAATTTACCCACCATACACATCTTTGGACACTAAGGGGCAATTTAGCATGGCCAATCCACCTAACCTGCAAATCTTTGGACTGTGGAAGGAAACCAGAGCACCCGGAGGAAACCCACACAGACACGGGGAGAATGTGCAAACTCCACACAGTCACCCGAGGCTGGAATTGAACCCAGATCCCTGGCGCTGTGAGGCAGCAGTGCTAACCACTGTGCTACTGTTTATAGTTTTGGAATTTATTTGTCCTGATCCCTCTCTACCTCCTTTCCTTCAATGCATCTGCTGTGATGTTGATTTACCTTTAAGAAGCTGTTTCCAGTCCACTTTTCCAAATCGCATCTCAGTTTGAAAATTAGCCTTTACCCCATTTTGAAACGTTTTTGACCTCTATCCTTTTCCAAACCGATTAAACAAAGGTTACTGGGACAGAGGCCATTGATAAAATACATGTAGTTGCAATTTATGTGTCTTTTGGGAGCATTGAAAATTACTTTTAGTTGTACAGTTATTATTTTTCATTTCAACTGCAGGTAAACTTGAGTAAGACATGCTAACAATACTGTAGATGCCCGCTACTCAAAATCTCCAGTTTTATATATGGTCAGAAAGTGAGAAGCCGTTTAAACTGGTCTTCAGTATACTTTTAAAAATTTATTTGTTCATTTCTTATTATTTAAATAGAGAGAGAATGCTGCTGTGCAGGGGGATCTGGCCCTCATACGTGAATCACAAGAAGTTAGTATGCTGCTTCAGCAAGTAATTAAGAAAGCAAATGGAATGTAGGCCTTTACTGCAAGTGGAATGGAGTAAAATGGAAGTGAAGTATTGCTACAGCCATACAGGGCATGGCTGATACTGCACCTAGAATACTGTGTGCATTCTTGGTCTCTTTACTTAAGGAGGGATACATCTACATTGGAAGCAGTTTAGACAAGGCTTACTAGGCTGATTTCCGGGTTGTCTTTTGAGGAAAGTTTGAGCAGATTGTGCCTATATTTATTGGAGTTTAGAAGAATGAGAGGTGATCTTGCTGTAACATAGAAGATTCTGAGGAGGCTTGACAGGATAGGATGCTGGGAGAATGTTTCCCCTCATCGGGCAATCTCATACTAGGGGACACAGTTTCAAAATAAGGGGTCTTCCATTTAAGATGGAGATGAGGTGGAATTTCTTCTCTTAGGGGGTTGTTTGTTTTTCGAACTCACTATTCTGGAGAACAATGAAGGCAGGGTCATTGAATATATTCAAGGCTGACTTAGAGAGATTTCTGTTTGATAAGAGAGTCGAGTGTTATGGACAGCAGGTAGGAAAACGGAGTTAAGGCTACAATCAGACCAGTCATGATTTTATTGGATGTTGGAGCAGGCTCAAGGGGCCAAATGGTAAATACCAAACAGACAAACACTTGGACCAACAAGGATGGGGACTGTTGATTCCCTAAAGCGTCTCTTCACGGCAAGCTCTACTCTTCTGTAAACTTAACTATGAAAAGTTATTTGTTTTAACGATATTTTGTTTGTTCAAGTTAGCTCTATCTATTTTTCACTTAATCAATGACACAAATACAGTCGGAAAAATGTGTGTACTGAAGTGTACAAAGGAAGGTGAAGGAGCAATTGAGGCTTCAGCATCAAGGATGTTAGCGCAGTCCCTTAACTCCTTCAAACTAAAAAAGTATAAATGATGATTCATTTTCTAACTTACGAAAGTATTACACTGAATGCATTCATGGATATCTTTACTGTTCAGAGGTATGATTCCAGATGGCTGTCATTTTGATTTGATTTGATTTATTGTTGTCACATATATTGGTATACAGTGAAAAGTATTGCTTCTTGTGCTTTCCATACAAAACATACCGTTCACAGAGTACATAGGGGAAAAGGAAAAGAGAGAGTGCAGAATAAAGTGTTATAGTCATAGCTAGGCTGTAGAGAAAGCTCAACTGGATATAAAGTACGTCCATTCAAAAGTCTGATGGCAGAAGGGAAGGATTTGTTCTTGAGTCGGTTGGTACAGAGTCGTAGCAGTATTAGGGATAAGAATGCCTCTTCTTAAAATGGGTCAATTTTTAAAAATGTACTTTAGATTACAAATAATATTGCTTGAGGTAGATTGGGAAAATGAAAAAGACAGGTAATTCTGGTTATTTTACTTATCCGTCTGAGTAAATTGGATGAGGTTGCGCTCCCAGCTTAAAGGACCATGGATGGAAAGACTTTGCTGGAGGTCAACTTCCTGTTACTTCATCCAAGTAACAGTTCTTCACGTGTGAGGTTTAGCAATGTATGTAAGCAGATTGTTTAATCCCAGCTGTTTGCTCATCCTCACTGCACACCCTGACCTAGTAAGAAGTTTAACAACACCAGGTTAAAGTCCAACAGGTTTATTTGGTAGCAAAAGCCACACAAGCTTTCGGAGCTCTAAGCCCCTTCTTCAGGTGAGTGGGAATTCTGTTCACAAACAGAGCATATAAAGACACAAACTCAATTTACATGAATAATGGTTGGAATGCGAATACTGGTTCGCATTCCAACCATTATTCATGCAAATTGAGTTTGTGTCTTTATATGCTCTGTTTGTGAACAGAATTCCCACTCACCTGAAGAAGGGGCTTAGAGCTCCGAAAGCTTGTGTGGCTTTTGCTACCAAATAAACCTGTTGGACTTTAACCTGGTGTTGTTAAACTTCTTACTGTGTTTACCCCAGTCCAACGCCGGCATCTCCACATCATGACCCTGACCTACACAGGCTCACAATCCATCCACAATTCAATTTGAATCATATCCTACATGTGAATCCAAACTCACAACAATCACACTTAACTTTCCTCTAAAATGACCTAACCAGTCACTCAGTTCAAGGTTAATTAGGGATGGGTAATAAATGCTGGCCTTGCCAGCAACATGCAAGAATAAAGAAAAAAAAATGCAATTCCTGATTGACACCATAGATGAATTCAGCCAAGACCAGAACTTGAATGTGGGACTTTTTTGGTCTGAGATTCGGTTACGCATTGGATAAACTTGCTGAACTGTAGAAAGCCAGACAAGAGGAACACTCTGTACTTGTCACATTGAAAAGTGACACGCTTATGGTAAACTTTCAAAGTGAAGTAAATGGTAGTTTAAAGAGATTTGTTATCATGAGACTCACTTAAAGGTGCTACTTTAGTGGGGCATTATTTACCAAGTCACTTGAATTTTAAGTGATCTTGACTGATTGAATAATCTGATTCTCTCATTTTCTCTGTTAAATGATTGGGGTGACATATAAAAAATGTGTTTTTTTTAAATGGTAGGTGTTTACTTCTATTAGCTTTTAGATGATGATGGAAAAAAAGTTTATGGTGCAGTTAAAATGACTCTAGGATGGAATTTTTCGACCGTGCTCACTCTGAAACTGGAAAATCTGGCCCAGGGTCAATAGTCCGTTTTGTTGTCCACCCCTCACCCGCTACGATTCCCATGGCAGGTGGAATGGGAAAATTCACCTCATAGTCATTGTCCCATATTATGAACAGAACTATTGAAAGCTGCGTATCAACAATTTGTATTTTATGAATGTATTTCTGTTGCTATACTCTTGTAAAGGAATGCTTTAGAGCATGTTTTGAAGTAGAATTGTTGAGGCGAACTGGGAAAATGAGTGGTGGCGTAAAGAAGGGATGAGGCAGTTGGGGGAAGAGATCAAGCTTTTGAGAACTTTATGAAGGGGGAATGGTGACAAAGTAACACGATTGTATAGGCTAGTTCCAGACAGCAGGGGCAGGGTTGTTGAAAATATGGCCTCCATTGTTGGAGGATAGAGAACAGGGAACAGCTAGAAATTGGAAGTCAGATGAGCAGACAGTGAGGACAGACCCTTAGAAGAATATTTGTTGGGGAAAGTTCTGATTGTTGGTATATTCTGAGGACATTACTGAGATTTCTTCACTTCAAAATAAACTAGATGTAACATTTTAAAAAGACACACGTTCAGTAAAAGCATAAGAAGACACATGCCAACATCACTGATAGTAACCTTGTATACTACAATCTTCAGTCTTATTGTAGGGGGTATAATTATAGCAGAGTCAATTAGTTGCATTTGAGGTCACTTTTTGTGTGGCATTGCACCTTATGGCCCATCTGAGATTTTGTGAAACTTGGCCCCACCAGGATGAGGAGTTCCTCAGTCTACAGTTCCTAATTCCCCATTGTTCTAGTAGTCGCTTGAGTAATTAGTCTCCCCTGCAGGAAGTATCAGGGAGATTTACTGCTTATTCTTCTGATGGTTCAGTTGGTAAAGGAAGAGTAATTGAAACATAGAGATCAAAAGTAAAGTTAAAGTTTATTTACTAGTCACAAGTAAGGCTTACATTAACACTACAATGAAGGTACTGTGAAACTCCCCTATTCGCCACAGTCCGGCGCCTGTTCGGGTCAATGCACTTAACCAGCACATTTTTCAGAATGTGGGAGGAAACCGGAGCTCCCAGAGGAAACCCACGCAGACATGGGGAGAACGTGCAAACTCCACATAGACAGTAACCCAAGCCGGGAATCGAACCCAGGTCCCTGGCACTGTGAAGCAGCACTGCTAACCACTGTGCTACTGTGCTGCCCTTAAGAGGTCGAAGCTTGATTTCTGTTTTTTTTCTAGGTTAGCTAGTTGGCAGTATTGTTGTTAAAATTGACCTCTGATCCTGGGCCCAGAAGGAGAAAATCAGGCAAGATTCCCACCCCTGATACTATCTCATGAGTCTTGCTGAAAACTGTTCCTTTATGGACACCGATGTGCCCAGCCAAACTAGTCACTCATTGAAGGTGTCATAACACCTTGGTTGTCCTGCTCTCACAGTTGGAAATACCATCTTGGCTCACATATTCCTCATTTGACCAAAATACCAAAGAGTGCTTGACACCTATGCAGCATTGCAGGAACCAATGTCTTCAGGGGATGTGGGAGGCGAGAAAGGGGGCAAGCAAACCAAAAGTAAGTAAATACAACACTCAGATTTAATCAGTATTTCATTTATGGAGTTTCATGCTTCTATAGTGAGAGGCAATTTGTTAATCTAATCAATTCTGTAAAGAAAGTATGGAATGGGAATCGGCCAATTGAGAGTTGTTCCTTCTGATAGACCAATTGTGGTGTTCAGGACCCTACATTGATTGATTTAAGCTCCTGTTGATGGAGGCTAATCATCAGTAAGAAGTTCACAGAGAGAAATCTCAGTGGAATTTTCCTCTGACCCAAAATAATAGCCAAATAACACAGCAGAACAATATTCTGTATTAAGCTCACAGTGTTAGGGTCCCAGGTTCAATTCTGACCTTGGGTGACTGTCTGTGTAGAGTTTGCATGTTTTCCATATGTTTGTGTGGGCTTCCTCCAGGTGCTCCGGTTTCCTTCCACAGTCTAAAGGTGTGCAGGTTAGGTGGATTGGCCATGCTAATTTGCCCCTTATTGTCGAAAGATGTGTAGGTGAGGTAGATTAGCCATGGTAAAAATGTGAGGTTACGGGGGTGAGCCTGGGTAAGAAGGTGTATTGGAGAGTCGGTTCAGAATTGATGGGCTGAATGGCCTTCTTCTGCATTGTAGGAATTCTATGGTTTCTAAAGTAAAAGTAAAGTTAAAGTTTATTTATTAGTCACAAGTAAGGCTTACATTAACACTGCAATGATGTTGCTGTGAAATTCCCCTAGTCGCCACAGTCCGGTGCCTGTTCGGGTCAATGCACCTAACCAGCACGCTTTCAGAATGTGGGAGGAAACCAGAGCACCTGGAGGAAACCCACGCACACATGGGGAAAACATGCAAACTCCACACAGACAGTGACCCAAGCCAGGAATCGAACCTGGGTCCCTGGAGCTGTGAAGCAGCAGTGCTAACCACTGTGCTACCATAGTGACCCTAAACTCTACTGATGACATTTCCGTGGCCGCAACACCACTGGAGTTTTGCTCTTGCATCCCATGGGGAGGGCAAAGTAAAATCAAGGCATGCATGTCAACACACAGTGTAATGAATTCTCGGATTTATGGTAATTTACTGAAAAACTCAGAGCACTGCAAATTGGCTGCATGACCTCCACCTCCAGTTCTTCCGTCCATCCTGTTGAGTGAGACTGTGTGCCAACAGCGCAACTTCATTAAATTGACCCTGTCGTGCTCTGTGGAGTATTTCATGTATGACTATCCATTTGCTCATAATCATCAGGCCTATTTGTAGGCACATCTTTGTCCAGACATTTTAATAAGAGTTAATCAATATTGTATAGTAATTTAAGTTTAATGTTGCTATATCCACCACCAGGAAAGAACTGATTCCCTAATCTCTTGATGCACTGGAAGCTGTGAGTTTTGTACTGCTGTCTCCTAGTTCTGCTGTCACAGCCTAAGTTAAATAATAAGTTATTATCCAATTTATCCATGCCTTCAATCATGTTGAAGATCTTAATGAATCAGTGTGTGCCCTCCTTTTAATTATTTTAATTTTGTTGTGGCAAAGCACAAGATGGTCTTTCTTTATATCGTTAATACATCTCCTGACATCTCAGTGAGTGACTGATTGCCCTATAACATTATGCTGTACATTTACTGAGAATATGGGCATGTCACTCAGATCTGACACTGCAATTATTTCAGTGAGACAGCAGGGCTGCTATTTCGCATTTAGATACCCAAATTAACTTGCCATTCTAACTTTTTGGTGACTACAATAATATAAAATCAACATATTTATTTTAAAAAGTCTATTTTGTGTATACATGTAGGTGTATATTTTAATGCACACGCACATGCACGCATGATTATCTGTCATCATGGCAGGAATATTTCAGTTCAAATAGTTTTGCATTGTGTTGGACAGAAATGAAAACTGAATCCACTGACTTCACTGCAGATATTCAGACTTGGCTAACTGTGTGTTAGGTGGAGGAAGTCTGCAAAATTAGATGTTTATATTGACACAGCTGTAATGTTCAACATCCTGGCCTTAGTGTTTTGTAATTATGATATTTCTGGCAAATTTATCTTTATAAAATTTGTTGCTGGTGCCAAGAGAGTTTTGGCACTCTCAGATCTTTTGGCAGCACACTGAACGTGTGCTCAGCGTAGGTCATACCTAAAATGGCTGCCAAGCCTTTTTCTTGAAATGTCGACAGCCTGCTTACAGTGTGGAACAGCAGCCAAGATTGGTTTTAAACAGTTCATTGTTCTTAATGAGGCACAAAAAGGCTGGGACTTTACGCAAAGCAGGAATTGGCAAGGCAGAATCATTTTCAACATCCGTGAAAGTCTCAACAAGACTGATAGTGGGCAGAAAAGCATACCTCTTTGAGAATATACAATAGTCTCTGAAAGAAGCTTTCATTTCATGTCCTGATAACTGTTATCAATGTTTAGATAACAATATTGAAAATAATTTTGGGAAGAAAATGTACAGCCTGTCATATATTGTCACTTTCAAGTGACTGAATTGGAAAACATACAGATCTGTGAAAATGTTACAATAGAATTGTGCATAAACCTGATAATGATGTATGAAATTAGCTCCAATTTTAATTGTGGAATGTTAGTACTGGCAGCAATGACTGTTTGGCGTAAAATGCATTATCAGTGATCCTTGTGCTAACTCATTCATAAACAGTAAGGAGTAGTAGAAATATTCCATTGTTTCCTTGGTATGATGATAGTTACATATGTATATTGCTTCCAGTGGGAGAATTCGACCATATCTAAGATAAGCTGAATTGAAGTAAAAAAAATTACCTCAGTTGGCTCGCAGAAATACATAGATCAGCCAACTATTGGGAAGGATGACCAAGATGCTGGTCAGAAAGTGGGTTTTAAGGAGGTCTTAAAGAGGGAGTCGGAGCTGTTGAGGCAGTGGGGAGTAGATATGGATATTTAGTCACTCGTGGCGGGAAAAGGGGAAGAAAGATGCCCTATAGGCCAGGTCCCATGGTTATATGGCTGGAGGTGGAAAAGGCAAAGCCATGATGGGAGTTAAGCATGAAGATAATTTTAAATTGTAGTCACTGAGGGATCAGGAGTTAATGCAGGTCAGGGTGGTAGGTGAACAGGTATGGATTTTCATGGGATGAATGACAATTATCAACATCTTGCTATATTTTGGGAAGTGGGGCAGACAACTAAATCACTTCATTGCTCTGGGTCCTAAAGTCACCAGCTGCTCACAGTTCCAGCATAGTGGTTATGCCTCATCATTTTCATCTTTTACCCTCAACAATCAGCCATGCCTGCCATTTTTACACTGAAAACATTGTTCAATTTAAACATGGCCTTCCTTGGCTTCATTTCATGTCACGTTAATACGAAGAACAAGAGCGGGACAAACGAGAGAATGGCTAACACAGCTTTGCCTTTGTAGGGATCCAGAGCTTGTATTCATTAATATCCTACACGTGACTCCAGTAAAATCCCTGTGGTATTCAAAAAAGTTATAAATAAAGTGCCTTCCATGAAAACCTAGATTTGTATTCATAAATACATCTGTAGCACTTGCAGCTAACAGCTACTGCTATTGCAGTTCCGCATTCCTACGTTATTTGGTGCAGTGTTCAGCCTGGGTTGCACTGCTGCTGTTGAGCTTAAAAACATCTGATAAAGTTATGAATAGTTGCTTGAGTCCATTTGATGGCCTTCTTGATCTGCACTACTGTGGCTTCATAATGCCCAAGGTGCATTGATTTCAATGTTAACACCATGCTTCATTATATATGTTCTAGCACAATGATCTTTAGACTATGCAAATTGGGCAGCATGGTGGCATAGTGGTTAGTACTGCTGCCTCACAGCATCAGGGACTCGGGTTCAATTCCCGGCTTGGGCCACTGTCTGTGCAGAGTCTGCATGTTCTCCCCGTGTCTGCGTGTGTTTCCTCTGGGCCCAACCCTGACACACCCCCCAGCCCACCATGATTTCCAGCCCCTCCCCACCGATGTCCCCCTCCCTCGCTGACCCTGCTCGGTCCAGCCCGCCCTGATCGCTGGACTCCCTGCTTCCTCCACCGATCCCTATGCAGAGTTGCAGCAGGACCCCTCCTCCCCCACCCTCACTGATTGCCCCATCATGCTCCACCTCCTTGGCACTGACCCATGCCCGATGGGCAGTGCTAAGGTGCCCCCTGGGCATTGGCACATTGCCTAATGTTGGCACTACCAGGGTGCCAATATCCGGGGGCCCCGATTGTCCCCCCTTCACTCCAGTGGAGTTGGGCCGCTAGCTCCCTGAAAGTGGGGAGCTACTGTAAACCCCGCTGGAGTGAAATACTCTGGCGGGGTGGGAGGTGCTAGCAGGCCCAGAGAATTCATGATAATTTTAACATAATTTAAATGATCTTAAAATGACCATGTACATGGTCTTTGCACCTCCTCGTCGATTTCTGGCGTGGAGCAGACGCCACCGGAAATCCGGGAGATGCTATCGTGGTGGGAAAGCATGCGCAAACCCTGCAAAGCAGCCGACACGAGAATCTCCCAGCCCACTGCACTAAAAAATTAGCGCAGCGAGTTGGGAGAATCGCAGCCCATGTGTTTGAGAGGGAGCGTGCTTTACTTGGCGGCACAGCGGCACAGTGGTTAGCACTGTTGCCTCACAGCTCTAGGTTCGATTCCCAGCTTAGGTCACTGTCTGTGTGGAGTCTGTATGTTCTCCCTGTGTCTGCATGGGTTTCCTTCGGGTGCTCCAGTTTCCTCCCACAGTCTGAAGGACATGCTGGTTAGGTGCATTGGCCGTGCTAAATTCTCCCTCAGCGTACCCGAACAGGTGTCGGACTGTCGCGACGAGGGGATTTTTACAGTAACTTCATTGCAATATTATGTAAGCCTACTTGTGAGTAATAAATAAACTAATTAATTCCTAGCCAAACAATGCTGTGCTTACATAATACAGGAATAGGGTTTTCCCACTGTTTCTGGTTTGGCAGCAGAATTAGTTCAGCCAGCCTAAAGGCCAAGTGCCAAAAAGAGACATGGTCAGGAGCGTGCTTCCTGTCGACTGCTTTATTCTCTTTGTCTTCATCTTGGCCTAGCAGTGCTTCATTGTTATTGAGTGCTTGTTTGCCAGAGAACTGTATGGATGGTAGGGTGATTCACCTAAACTGAAGATTTATGTTTCAATAGGGAATCTTTTGTGAGAGCATATTCGTAAGTACACAGGATATTTCAGACAGTTTAATCGGGTTTCTCTGAAACATTTGTTGCCCTTGCCATAAGTGCTGGGAACATTTGTGCACTGACTGTTTTGACAGCCGTACGCTTGCCTGATAACAGCCTCCTCAACATCTGTTATCATCCACTATGTACATGCCTTGGTCCACCTCCTGACCATTTTTCAACTTTGTGCGATATACATTTGTGCATTTTCATAGAGTCATAGAGGTTTACAGCATGGAAACAGGCCCTTCGGCCCAACTTGTCCATGCTGCCCTTTTTTTTAAACCCCTAAGCTAATCCCAGTTGCCCGCATTTGGCCCATATCCCTCTATACCCATCTTATCCATGTAACTATCTAAATGCTTTTTAAAAAACAACGTTGTATCCGCCTCTATTACTACCTCTGGCAGCTTGTTCCAGACACTCACCACCCTCTGTGTGAAAACAATTGCCCCTCTGGACACTTCTGTATCTCTCCCCCTCACCTTAAACCTATGCCCTTTACTGCCAAGTAGGGTGGTGGAGGCAGGCACGCTGACATCGTTTAAGACTTACCTGGATAGTCACATGAGCAGCCTGGGAATGGAGGGATACAAACGATTAGTCTAGTTGGACCAAGGAGCGGCACAGGCTTGGAGGGCCGAAGGGCCTGTTTCCTGTGCTGTACTGTTCTTTGTTTTTTGTTTCAGACACCCCTACTTTTGGGAAAAGATATTGACTATCTAGCTGATCTGTGCCCCTCATTATTTGATAGACCTCTATAAGATCACCCCTCAGCCTCCTACGCTCCAGAGAAAAAAGTCCCAGTCTATCCAGCCCCTCCTTATAACCCAAACCATCAAGTTCCGGTAGCATCCTAGTAAATCTTTTCTGCACTCTTTCTAGTTTAATAATATCCTTTCTTTAATAGGGTGAACAAAACTGCACACAGTATTTCAAGTGTGGCCTTACCAATGTCTTGTACAACGTCAACAAGACGTCCCAACTCCTGTATTCAATGTTCTGACCGATGAAACCAATCATGCCAAATGCCTTCTTCACCACTCTGTCCACCTGTGACTCCACTTTCAAGGAGCTATGTACATGTACTCCTAGATCTCTTTGTTCTGTAACTCTCCCCAATGCCCTACCATTAACTGAGTAAGTCCTGCCCTGGTTCAATCTACCAAAATGCATCACCTCGCATTTGTCTAAATTAAACTCCATCTGCCATTCATCAGCCCACTGGCCCAATTGATCAAGATCCCGTTGCAATCGGAGATAACTTTCTTTACTGTCCGCTATACTACCAATCTTGGTGTCATCTGCAAACTTACAAATTTTGCAGAACAATAGTGGAATTTTCTTGTGTGGCTTACTTCGTCAGACAAATTTGTTATATTAAGTGGCCTCCAACATGAAATAAGATGAAAAATAATGGTATTAGTGGAGTGGGGGTGGAAGGGGATGTTGCAGGAGTTGTTGTGGAAGCAGAGGTGTCTTGAAACAGATCCTACAAAGGTGAGATTCAACATGAGGAGAGTAAGCAGACATACTGTGAGGAACAGTAAGACTGAAAAGTGCTTATAAAATGTTGCAAAACTTGTTTGAAGGGATTGGATGATGGACCAACCATATACTGATCATTGGACTAAACTTGGAACATTTCATAACCTTGTAAATCAAGAAGGGTGTAGGCAAGTTTGGATACTGTAGTTCTGATATTGGATTTTCAGAATGCAAAGGAGTTAGTTGTAATGCAGATAGTTGTGATATGAACTGAGGATGGCACAGTGCCACAGTGGTTAGCGCTGCTGCTTCACAGCGCCAGGGACCCGGGTTCAATTCTGGCCTTGGGTGACTGTGTGTGGAGTTTGCACATTCTCCCTGTGTCTGTGTGGGTGTCCTCCGGGTGCTCCGGTTTCCTCCCACAATTCAAAGTTGTGAAGGTTAGGTTGATTGGCTGTGGCAAAATTGCTGGCACCCTGGCAGTGCACACCAGACACCCTGGCACTGCCCACTGGGCACTGGGTGCCTGAGGGGAGAGGGCAGGGCCTGAAGGGGATGGGCCCATGATGGGAACAAGGCCATGACAGGGAGCAGGGCCATGGCAGGGAGCCGCGGAGAGCTCCGTTGGGCGGTAATGTGAAGGGGAGATGGGAGTGGCAATCAGCTGGGGCACTGACCAGGGGTTGTGGATCTGCTGGGACGAAGAAGGTGGTGATTGGGGGTGAAGGTGATGTTTGGAGTAACAAACCTCCCAGTGCACTGTGTACGCTGCTGTGACCGTGGCACCTGCGCAATGGCACCCCTAGAGCTCAGCAGTTGCATGAAGAGGCCCCACCCACTCCCCCTGCTGGCAAGAATCATACTTGAGCTCTTTTCTTTCCTAAGTGCTAAATGATCGCTTCTGGGAGCTTGCCCAAAAAATGGGCACGATTCACTCCTGTTTCCACACTCATTCGGCACTTAGAATCTATTTGGTAAGATCACCCCCATTGTCTTTCTTCATAATTCTGGAATCTGTATCAACTTGGTCTGCATGGCTTAGGTTCCTTTGAAACAGTATACTTACTGAGCCTCTTGGGAAAACTCTTCCATAATAGCTTTGACACTATTTTAGTTTAGAATTAGTTGCAGCCAACTATGGTTATAATTAATTAGTCAAGCAGTAATGCAGTGAGATATACTTCATCATTAAGATGTTTACTGCCAAGATTCCTAGCATACCACATCACTATGCATCAACATGTTTCAAACAAGGAAAAAAACTGAATTTATATAGTGCCTTTCATGTGCCCAGGACTTTACAAGGATCCCACAGCCCATTAAGTACTTTTGAAGCATAGTTCACCATTACACTGTAGGCAAGCATGACAGCCAGTTTGCATACAGGTACATTCCATAGACAACATTGAGATAGAGAACCAGATAATTATTTTTTGGCTGTGTTGGTCGATGTATGAACATTGGGCAGAACTCTGGAAAAACGCTTCTGATTGTGTTGTGGGATTATTTATATCCACCTCAGTTATGCCTGGCAATGCAGCACGCATTCAGGGTCAACCTAGATTAAATGCTTTAATCACAGGAGCATGACAAAAGAGATTGTTACTGATTCTCTTACCCTTATGTTATGCAGTACATCTTCTGGCCTCTCTACATTTTACATACAAATAAAAAGATATAGGGGTGATTCTCCCAAAAAAATTCTAAGTGTCAAATTCACGTAAAAACCGGAGTAAACCAAGCTGGTTTTGTCAGCGGGAGTTTCAAACTGAATCTCCCACATTCTGTGCACTGCAGAGTGCACTCGCATAAATCAGTCCAAAAAACAGCTATTCCCGCTGGAGAGGCTGGCAGCATAGCGCTGAGTGGGCCACTGCGCAAGCGTTGATCCATCAGAGTGGAGATCGGCAGATGCGCAGTAGTCCTGCCCTGCTGGCCACCCGATCGCTGGCCAGTCCTGCGACCCGCATCACTGGCTGTGGGACTCCCACCAAACATGCCTGGGCCAGCCTCGACCTGCCCCCAACTCGCCTTGATGTCCCCGCCCCCCACCCCCCCCACCGCAGACCCGATCTCCCAGAGATTTCAGTCCCGGGCCCGCTAATGAGATTTAAATGATATTAAAATTAGTATTTGAATACATAATACAGCTCTGCGCTGATTTCTGGTGTGGAGCTGACGGCGCCGGAAATCCGGCGCTCAGAAACTCGCGGAGGTCTGGCGCCCAGTGGGAGCCCACGAAATGGCCTCTGCTCGAGTTTTCCAGTCCCCTGTGCTACAAACGCAGTGCAGCGGGATGGGAGAATCACCCCCATAATGTGTAGGTACAGAAACTGTGGATATGAAATCTCTGCCAGAATTGGCTGACTTAAAGATCCATTGATACATCTTGCATGGTGCCTTGAAATAATACTTATAAAAATATTATATGATGGCATGTGCAATGCACTTTTATAATCGTTAAGATTCATGCTTTGGTTCTAACAGACTGCAGGCAGAGCAGGTAAAGTCCAATATATATTGCACCCTCTGTGTTTGTTACAGTCTCAGTATACTGCAGTGTTGTTTTCTCACTGTTTAGGAAGAGTAACAGAAAGATTGTGTGCATCTGTGTGTGGTGAACTAAAGGACATCCATTGCTTGGCATCAGTTGCTTTATTTTAGGTGTGTAAGTGGCTGAGAGAAGTTACTAATTCTTTTCAACTTTGCAGTCCTTTGATTAAGGCATGTGGAATGACGAATTATGTTTGAGGTATAGGGTGGAGCGGCTGCTCAGCGATGCATGAATTAAACAAATATTTCATGGCTCATTGATAGAAGCCACAAGTTACAAATACCCTTCCACAAAAGTGTGATGACAAATCAGCAGATTAGATTTTTTACAAAAGCAAATTGAGTAGCTTCTTAGTGCCAATAATATTATGAATTATATGATAGAATGATAGAATAGAATGATAGATGATAGAATCCCTACAGTGCAGAAAGAGGCCATTCGGCCCATCGCGTCTGCACCGACCACAATCCCACCCAGGCCCTACCCCCATATCCCACATATTTTACCCACTAATCCCTCTAACCTACACGTCTCAGGGGCAATTTTAGCATGGCCAATTGACCTAAGCCGCTCATCTTTGGACTGTGGGAGGAAACCGGAGCACCCGGGAGAAACCCACGCAGACACAAGGAGAATGTGCAAACTCCACACAGACAGTGACTCAAGCTGGGAATCGAACCCAGGTCCCTGGAGCTGTGAAGCAGCAGTGCTAAACACTGTGCTACTGTGCCGCCTATTGGCTATTGAATATTTAGGATTGATCTTCACCAATGTTAGATATGGGGTCATGTCAGAATGTGTTAAAGTATAGAATCATAGAATCCCTACAGTGCAGAAGGAGGCTATTTGGCCCATCAACCCTGTACCGACAATAATCCCACCCAGGCCCTGTAACCCCATGTATTTACCCTATTAGTTTCCCTGACACAATGGGGCAACTTAACACGGCCAATCAACCTAACCTGCATATCTTTGGACTGTGGGAGGAAACCCACGCAGAATGTGCAAACTCCACACAGACAGTGAGCCGAGGTTGAAATTGAACCCAGATCCCTGGTGCTCTGAGGCAGCAGTGCTAATTACTGTGTGACTGTGCCGCCATAGATGTATGTAGATATATATAAAGATGCAGAGAGATGGAAAGAATGAACAATTTTATAAGCACTTTGCAATCTGAAAATTTCCGTCACGTAATTTCATTCAATTTTGATTTAGCCTAGACCATTTATGTATAGCAATTTGATATTCTGGGCGGGATCTTCCGGCCGCACTCACCTGAGGACCGGAAAATCCCTCCGAAGGTAAACGGACCTTTGCATGAACCTGTCCCACCCGCTCTGATTTCCATGGCGGGCGGGACGGGAAAATTCCACAGTCTGGCTTTAAGTGGACAGACCAAACTAAAAGCGGTTCCTCCTCAGTAGCAGGTAGTAGTTAGATGCCTGAACCCTGTTATCATTAAATTTAGTATCAGCAACATTAGTACAAAAGCAAAAAATAGTGATGGAAATGTACAGAGCATCTGAAGAATGAAGGTAATATTTCTTACAGACACCTTTTGTCCAATATAATGAATGGTTTCTGAAGAAATGCTAACCTAATGATTTCAGTTGACCAGATTTCTAACAGTTTGCCCTTTTAATAGCATTACCTGCTCAATTTTCATCTGGAAGACCTTTTTAAAGAATGTAGCAGTAAGATGTATTTATTTAACTTTTATTCCTGCTTTGTCTATTTTTGATGGTATATTACTTGACACTTGTAGTCCTTTTTCCGTATTTCCCTTCATCACTGTGAGTCTTGTTTATTTATTTCATCCATTTTCTACAACCATCCACTTGTTTCTTTAATGAATTGATCATTTTAGTTTATCATTGTACATGTTTCATAATTCCTTTTTCTTCCTCGCTGCATGTGCTACCACCCAGGTGGTGTCTGTCAAGTGAAGCATATACAATTATATGGTGGAGTGTGGGAGAATTATGCGCAGGGCAAGAAGCTTTACATGTACTTTGCAGCCCCACTAGGACATACCTTAAAAAAAGACAAATTATCTCCATTTCAATCTGAATGATTTCAGCAAACATGATTGACAATCAACTTGGCATTGTTCAATCCACAATGCGGTGCTGTTTGTTTGAGATGTGAAGGATGAAGTACTTTACCGTACCATATCAAACCTTTTTATGTACCTTACAGTACACGGTATTTTTATCCCAAAGAAAGAGGTAGGTTTCCAGTTGAAATTGCAAGGAATTCTGTCAGGAAAAAGATACGAAAGTCTGAGATCACATATCAACTGACTCAAGAACAGCTTCTTCCTTTGCTGCTATCAGACTTTTGAGTGGACCTACCATATATTAAGTTGATCTTTCTATACACCCTGGCTATGATGGTGACACTATATTCTGCACCCTCTCCTCTCCTTCTCTCCTATGTACTCTATGAATGGTATGTTTTGTTTGTACAGCACACAAGAAACAATACTTTTCACTGTATACCAATACATGTGACAATAATAAATCAAATCAAAGAAAACAAAGAACAAAGAAAATTACAGCACAAGAACAGGCCCTTCAGCCTGCCAAGCCTACACCGACCATGCTGCCCAACTGAACCAATATCCCTTACTCTTCTGGGGACCATATCCCTCTATTTGCATCCTATTCATGTATTTGTCAAGATGCCACTTAAAAATCACTATCGTATCTGCTTCCACTACCAAGTTCCAGGCACCCACCACCCTCTGTGTAAAAAAATCTTGCAGGATCATATTTATCTTTCAAGTGCTGTGCTATGTGTTCTTGTTGTCTTATGGATCCCTGATATTGATAGTGATTGCACTTTAAGCCCGGAAGGATGTTTAATATTTGTCATGCTGCCTAAATGCAAAAGAAGGCCCAGGTTGAACTGGTTCTGTTACACATCACAGGACTCTCTGCAAAAAGTAGCTCCCTGGAACATGAACACATAGCAATTTGTCTGCTCTGACAAAGAGTCATCCAGACTCAAAACACTAGCTCTATTCTCTCTCCACAGATACTGTCAGACCTGCTGAGATTTTCCAGCATTTACTGTTTTTGTTTTGGATGCCAGTATCTGCAGTAATTTGCTTTTAACATAATGATTAGTCCCTGGCTTATTAGTTCCTAGCCCTTTGCAGATGTATACAGGTAATACACCAATATGTAACAGTGAAAGTTCAGAAGAAAGTGTACATTTATAAACTTATCCCTTTTTTAAACTCAATTTCTTGTTCACACCCGATGGTATTTTATAAAACAATGATTATGCTCCCATACGACAGCATGATCCAAACTTGACCAGTACCTTGTTAACTTCACAATTTGTTTTATAAGCTTGGTGGAATGCTCAAATGTATCTTTCTTTTAAATAATTAACCACACATTAACCCTGTTAGAGATTGTGGCTGAAATTCTCTGGTCTCGCACGCCCTGCTGCCACTGCCAGCAAGGACAAAGAATTTGGCGTTCAGCCAAATCTCCATTCACTGCAGCGGGACTGGAGAACCCCAGCTGCAGGCAAGGTCGGACTATTCCGGCCTGTGTTTGGTGATCCCTTGATTAATTGGCAGTGTTGCCAGAATTTGGAGACAGAATCTGTCTTGGATGAGTTAGTGAACTATTTAAATTGCTTTGAAATCTAGCTTCTTAATTTTTAAACTTTTATTTTACATTCTTTCCTTTTCCTTTTTTTTGCCAGATTCAGGTCATGCAGACAGTCCCAGTCACAGCGAGTCGGCAAAAAATACTCCAGGTATGTGAATCACTGCAAGCTGCAGAAACATTTTCAATTTTCATTTTAAATGTGAGAGCTAAGCAGAGTATTCATCCAGAATGCAGTGTTACCCTCTTCTTCATTCTCTATATTGGCCCTATCTCCTATCCCGACTTGTGCTGTGCAACTACTTCATTTCCTCCTCTCCCTTGATTGCCAACTTCACTGCCTGATGACAGTGCTGGGTAGACTAAAAAAAAGCCAGCTTTAATTTTACATTGGTGGAATGTACTTCCCCTTTACAAAAAATGCTAAATCAGGTGTAGTACATTTTGTGACCTGAAAGCTGAATCCATCTTCTATAGTGAGTCTCAGACCCACTCTGTGTAATGAAGCCTTCGATACATCTCCAGCCAGCCTGAATTCGTGCGTAGAGTTATACATGACTTAAAATTATATAAAGAACCCACTAAACAGGTTAGGTACAACTAGAAAATACTTTCAAGATACTGTCATTCCTTTTATTTTCTGCTAACCTCTGCTCAGCGACACTTCATTCCAGAAGTAAACAGTGCACCTACTTTATGTAAATTAGCTCTGCATATGCACACTTCAGTATATGTGTGTGGCTGCAATATCATGGCTACTTCTATTACACATGCAGCTATAGGAGGTTGAAACAAGTATCTAGTTAGGGGGGGAGAGTGTGGGGATACTGTAAACTGTGCTTTGCCAGTATAACTGAGTCCATATCACTGAAGCATTACTCATTTTGGCACAGTGGTTAGCACTGCTGCCTCACAGCACCAGGGACCCCGGTTCAATTCCGCGCTTGGGTCACTGTCTGTGCGGAGTCGGCATGTTCTCCCTGTGTCTGTGTGGGTTTCCTCCGGGTGCTCCAGCTTCCTCCCAAAGTCCAAAAGATGTGCTGGTTAGACGCATTGACCATGCTAAATTCTCCCTCAAGTGTACCCAAACAGGCACCAGTGTGTGGTGACTCAGGGATTTTCATAGTAACTTTATTGCATCATTAATCTAAGCCTACTTGTGACACTAATAAATAATCTTTAACACATTTCAGACCGGTGCAAGTATTATTGTTATTGTTATAGGCAAACAGAGTAAAAGGGGCAGGCTGTACACTTTTCCTATTTTAAAATGACAAATCGTCCTGAAAAATTAGTATTTTTCATTCAGTATTGTAATCCTAAGTCTTTGTCATGGAAACTTTGTTTTCCTCTCTTGTTGTGCTTCTATATTCTTTGCTGCTCAAGCCCTGGGAATCTCACAGAAAGGCTTTTGAACTTTTGATGAGATGAATTTCAGAGCTTTGTTTGTAAAGGTTTCCCCATTTCTGTATCTGTTACTGTTTAAGTAACAAGCTGATAGCAATCCCTGACTGCAAATCTACTGCAGATCAATCCTGTTTTACTGAGAGCTTTGATTATATCACAACCAGTTTGTAGCCTCCAGAGAGATTCTGATAATCTGTGATATTTGTTTAAACATTTTCACTCTTGGCTTGTACAAGCCCCATTGTAATAGAGTCATGGAGTTATGCAGGGCAGAAAAGGCACTTTGGCCCGTTGAGTCTGCACTGACAATAGGGCGCACGGTGGCATTGCTGCTTCATGGCTCCAGGGACCCAGGTTCAATTTCGCCCTTGGGTGACTGTGTGGAGTTTGCACATTCTCTCTGTGTCTGCGTGAGTTTCCTCTCTCAGCCAAAAGAAATGTGCAGGTTAGGTAGATTGGACATGCTAAATGGTTCCTTTAGTGTCTAAATTGTTCCTATGTGTAGCGTAGATGGGATTAGCTACAGGAAATGTGTAGGATTACAAGGGTAGAGCGAGGGAGAAGGCCTGGGTAAGATGCTCTGTCAGAAAGTTGGTGCAGACTCAATGGGCTGAATGGCCTCTTCTGCACTGTAGGAATTCTACGATTCTATGAATGACTACCACGAAAACCGTGCTAATCCCGTTTTCCAGCACTTGTCCCATATACATAAATGTTATGGTATTTTGAGTGCTCATCCAAATACTTTTTAAAGGTTGTAACGTTTCCTGCCTCCTCTACCTTCCCATGCAGTGCATTCCAGATTCCACCACCCTCTGAGTGAAAATGTTTTTTCTCAAATCCTCTCTGAATCTCCTGCCCCTCACCCTAAAACTATGCCCCCCCCCCCGGTGATTGACCCCTCAACCAAGGGGAACAGCTGCTTCCTATTAATTCTGTCCATACCCCTCAAAATTTTATAAACCTCAATCTTGTCCCCACTCAAACTTCTCTGCTCTAAAGAAAGCAATCCAAGCCTATCCAGTCTCTCGTTATAGCTGAAGTGCTCCATCCCAGGTAACTGAATCTCCTCTGTATACTTGCGAGTGAAATCATATCCTTCATATAGTGAGGTGACCAGAACCGCACATGGTATTCCAGCTCGGGCCTAACTAACATTCTGTATAGCTCCAACATTATCTCCTTGCTATTATAGTCTATGCCACGACTGATAAAAGCAAGCTTTCCATATGCATTCTTAACTGCATTATTTCATCTGCTCTGCCGCCTTCAGGAATCTGTAAATATGTATCCTAAGATCCATCTGTTTCTCTGAGCTTCCTGTGTCCTGCTATTCATTAAATGCTCCCTTGACTTGTTACTTCTTCCAAAGTGCATCAACTTGCACTTATCAGACTTAAATACCATCTCCCACTGCTCTACCAACACATCTGTATCTTCCTGTAACCTACGACCTTCTTCTTCACTATTAACCACCCTACCATCTGCAAACGTGCCTATCATTCTCTCCACGTTATCATCTATATCGTTTATGTATATAAAAAATACTAAGGGACCCAGCACTGAACCTTGTGGTATGCCACTGGACACCAGCCTCCAGTCATGCAAACTGTCTTCTACAACCACTCTTTGTGTCCTATTATTAAGATGGTTTCAGATCCATCTTGTCAAGTCTCCCTGAATTCCATGTGCTTCAACCTTCCCAATCAATCTCTCGTGTGGGACCTTGTCAAAGGCTTTGCTAAAATCCACATAAACTACATCAACTGCACTTCCCTCATCCACACACTCAATTTTTCAAACATTTTAAGCAAATTTGTTGGACATGACCTCCCTCTGACAAAGCCATGCTGACTATCCCATGCCTTTCCAAGTGGAGATTAATTCTCTTCTTTAGAATTTTCTCCAATAGTTTCACTATCACTGACATGAGACTTACCGGTCTGTAATTCCCTGGTTCATCTTTACCACCCTTCTTGAAAAGTGGAACCACATTAGCTGTCCTCCAATCCTCTGGCACTTCCCCCGCAGCCAGAGAGGAATTAAAAATTTGTTTCAGAGCCCCTGCAATTTCCTGCCTTGTTTCCCATAGCAGCCTGGGATGCATTTCATCCAGGCCTGGGGATTTCTTCATTTTTAAACCTGTCAAAGCCTACACTACCTACTCACTTCCTATGTAAAACTGCTCAAGGTCCTGACAGTACCTTTTCTTGAATTCTGTACCTGCATCCTCCTTCTCCACGGCAGATGGTGGAATTTTAATTCAATAAAAAATATCTGGAATTAAGAATCTACTGATAACCATGAAAGCATTCTCGATTGTGAGAAAAACCCATCTGGTTCATTAATGTCCTAGTGGGAAGGAAATCTGCCATCCTTACCTGGTCTGGCCTACATGTGACTCCAGAGTCACAGCAATGTGGTTGACTCTCAACTGCCCTCCAAGGGCACCTAGGGATGGGCAATAAATGCTGGCCAGCCGGCGATGCCTATGTCCCATGAATGAATATCTAAAAACATTATAGACCATCCAGCCTTGCCTTACTCTCTTGACACTAGCTGAACTCTGACTTGTTTCCTTTACTGTAGCATGATGTGTCTCTATTTTACTAATGTTCTGTGTCCATTCCCCCTGCCAAACTAGTTTAAACTCCTCTCAACTGCAGTACAAACCTACCTGCAAGGTTGTTTGCCCCAACGTGGTTCAGGTGCAGACCATCCCGTTTGTAAATGTCCCACCTTCCTCTGAAACAGCCCCAGTGATCCAGGAATCTAAAACCCTTCCTCCTCATCAACACATTCATCTGCCCTATTTCCTATTTCTATACTCAATGGCACGTGGTACCAGGAGGAATCCGGAGATTACAACCTTAGAGGTCCTACTTTTTAATCCAATGCCTAGGCTCCCGGAATTCTTGATGTAAAACCTCATTCTTCAGTTTACCTATATTGTTGGTACCTATATTGTTACCTATATTGTTGGGGTGGCACAGTGGCACAGTGGTTAGCACTGCTGCCTCACAGTGCCAGGGACCCGGGTTCGATTCCCAGCTTGGGTCACTGTCTGTGTGGAGTCTGCATGTTCCCCCGGTGTCTGTGTGGGTTTCCTCCAGGCGCTCCGGTTTCCTCCCACAATCCGAAAGACGTGCTGATTATGTGCATTGGTCATGCTGAATTCTCCCTTTCTATACCCGAACAGGTGCCGGAGTGTGGCAACTAGGGGATTTTCACAGTAATTTCATTGCAGTGTTAATGGAAGCTTACTTGTGACAATAATAAACTTTACCAACATGTAACACAACACCCTTTGTCTTCCCACTGTCTTCACCTTTCCCTTTCAGAGTGCCTTGCAGCCGTTCAGTGATGGCTATTTATGCTATTTATTTATTAAAAGGAGGAATATTTATTTGTTCTTGACCCAGTTATGCTTACCAAGAAGTTCTAATTGGATTGTTTTTATTACAAAGTAAAGTTTGACTTTGGAATAAGGAAACATTTAAGTTTTTTCTATACATCTTAATCATGGATATATCATTAAGAAGCTGCACTAATAAGTTGAGACTGATTTTCCAAACCCATTTCCATTTGTGCAAAAGTTTAATGTGAGAAAATAATCACATTTAACTGTAAATTTACAACATAAGATTACATTTTATTCAGCTTTTGGCGGGTCCTCTGTGGGGATTTTTAAAAAGTCGTACTTAGTGACCTCCCACCGAGTCTGACATTCTTGTGATGACACATTACTAAAAAAATGTTTATATCTTTTGAAAACTTTCTTGTAGGTGTGTGTGGCTTCTCTTCCGTGGACTAGCAGATGCATTTGTTGTCATGCTGTAACACATAGAAGCTTGTAATCTGATAGTTGATTATACTGACATCTGGGTGGAGGAATAGTAGAGAAATTTATTAAATTTTAATTAAATGTCAACGGACTTTGATGAAATTAATGTACATTTTTCACCCAACTTTGCATGTCAATACAGACCCTATTTTTTGAATGACTCATTCAAAATAAATGACTGAAATATTTAATCTCTTCTTCCAGCTTCAACATGCTGTTCATAACAAGCAAGTTTCAGCTTTTTGTGTGTTCTTCCCTCTTCGGGATGATTCTTGATTGGTGATTTTCGAATGAACTATTTCAGGTGATTTCAGGGGAGGCGAGAGCCTAGTAGTATTATTGCTGGATTAGTAATCCAGAAACTTTAAATAATATTCTTGGGATCCAAAGATGTGCAGGTTAGGTGGATTGGCCATGCTAAATTGTCCCTTAGTGTCAGGGGGATTGGCAGGGTAAATATATGGGGTTACAGGGATAGGGCCATGGTGTGATTGTTGTAGGCACAGGCTTGATGGGCCAAATGGCCTCCTTCTGCACTGTAGGGATTCTATAATTATATGACCTGGGTTACAATTCCACCAGAGCAGGTTGTGTAATCTGGGGTTCAACAAAAAATATTTGGAATTAAGAATCTACTGGTGACCGTGAAAGCATTGTCGATTGTCAGAAAAACCCATCTGGTTCAGCAAAGTCCTTGAGGGAAGGAAATCTGCCATCCTCACCTGGTCTGGCCAACATGTGACTCAAGAACCACACCAATGTGATTGACTCTCAACCGCCCTCTGAAGTGGTCTAGCAGGCCACGCAGTAAGGGCAACTAGGAATGGGCAATAAATGCTGGCCAGCCAAATAAATTTTAAAAAGTACTCCATCATTCTCCAATGTTTTGTAGCATTGTTCATTGTTCATCCACAAATGGACATCTTTTCCATTGTTGCAGATAAGGTGGTGAACAGTCTGAAGAGATAGACCTGAATATTATGCTATTGCCTATTTGCAATCGCATTAGGTTATGTGACAGAGTTATAGAGTCATAATAATTATGGCATAGAAGGAGGCCATTCAACTATTATTGAGTCAATGCCGACTCTCTGTACAATGTTTGGCAGAAATAGATAGTGTGAAATTTGAAAGGGATGAAGTACTGGAAAGGCTGGCTCTACTTCAGGTCGATAAATCACTTTGTCAGAATGGTTTGTGTCCCAGATTGCTAAATTAAGTGGGGGTGGAGATAGCAAAAGGTCTTGCCTCAATTTTTCAATCTTGTGGCAATTGTAATGCTCGTATTCAACAAAATGCTGTAAGGATAATCCTAGCAAGAACTGGCCAGTTAGTTTAATAGTAGTGATGGGTGAGGGTTTTGAACCCATACTCAGGGATAAACAAAACAAAAACACTTGGAAAGGTTTAAATTCATTAAGGAGAGCCTTCATGGATGTGTAATAGGTAAATTATGCTTGATTAACCATATTGAATTTTTTGATGAAGTAACAGAGAAGCTTGATAAAGGGAATACATTGAATGTTGTCTACATGGATTTTATGAAAGGTGTTCGGAAAGGAGAGGATGAATTTGAACATTCCTGATTTCTCCTCTTGTCACCTGTCCATAAACGGAAAGGTGTTTTTGACTTGCTTTCTTCTTTGGTGTATTTCCAAACATCTCAGTTTTGGTGTGATCAAATCTTCTAACAATAAACTCCACAGCTTGAGATAGGATGAACTCAAAGGGTTAGTTTATTTGCACAGGATCAAACTGTGGAAGGAGGGTCATCACATTGTCTCCTGTGCACTCATACAGTAAAAGAGGGATAGAGAAAAGATAGATTTACAGGGCAAAGACCACAGAGAAAAGAAGTATTGATTCACATGGTTCCAGATGGTTAATTGGCTCACGCATTAAGAATTGAAGGAAAAGTTGCAGGGTCCTTTTTTTCTCACAGATGAATAAATTCCAGTTGGCTGGCCTGGCTTATGAAATGCTTGCTTTGAATTTGCTATCTACAGCCAACAGTGGGCCAGTTGAGTTTCTTCAGAGATAACAAGGTGCAAATTTCTTCGAAGCTGGCATACAGCTCTTTTTGTTCAGGCATCACAGACAGGCAGCGGGGGGATTTGTAAGGGGCAGGGGAGTGGACCATGCAAACGTCCATTGACCTTGGGCGGGATTTTCCAGTTTTGGGGTGAGCACGGCCAGAAAATCCCAGCCATATATTCATCCATTTTAAAAAGGTGTTTGACCAGTTTTCTAAATTTTAGAAATCACTATGAAGATATCTCTATCTTATTTTATGAAAATAGACCTTGTGGAATCTTACGATAATTTGGCAGAGTTTCTATTCTGGTGAGAACCTGGCGTGAAACTTGCCAGTTTTCTCTCCAGATCTTGGCACTTTAACTGCAATAAAAAAGAGTGAGCGGGGTTTGCACCATCAATCTGATGAGGTAGGGAACCTTAGAGCCAGAAACCAGCTCCATTGAGATGACAACAGAAAAAATATTTAGTCCCCCCACACGCCACGGAGGTACCTGGGTCCTTACAACGCCCCCTCCGATGATCTCGTCGACGGAGAGTGTGGGCTCAAGATCCTGCCCACAGTCTTAGCCGCCTCAGCCTCCTCACAAAGCGTTTGACTAAGTATCGCACAAAAGGCTGATTAATAAAATTGAGGCTCATAGAGTAGGAAATTCATTGTCCATTTGAATACAAAATTAGCTCAAGGATAAAGCAGTGAGTCATGGTAGTTTGTTCGTTGTTGGAAGATGGTAGACAGTGGGGTTCCCCAAGGGCAATGGTAGGATCAATGCTTTTTTTTGCTATACATAAATGACTTGGATCTTAGAATGTTGAATAAGTGTTCAATATTTGCTGATGATATCATATTTGGAGGAGAGGCAAACAATGAGGGTGATGCAAATTGCTTGCAATAGGACATCGATAGGCTAACAGAATGGGCAGTCACGTGGCAGACAGAATTTAATATAGAGAAGTGTGAGGTGAGGAATTTTGGCAGCAAGTAGAATGAGAGGCAGTGCAGGCTTAATGGCACAGTTTTGAAAAGAGGGGCCTGGGAGTTCATGTGCATACAGTTTTGAAGGTGTTACTGACAGAGGAGAGCAACAAACTGAAACCCCCCTAATCCTTCTACCTTACTGATTTGATTTGATTTATTATTGTCACATGTATTGGTATACAGTGAAAAGTTTTGTTTCTTGCACACCATACAGACAAAGCATACCGTTCATAAAGAAGTAAAGGAGCGAGTACAGAATGCAGTGTTACCATCATAGCTAGTGCTTAGAGAAAGATCAACTTAATGTGAGGTAGATCCATTCAAAAGTCTGATGGCAGCAGGGAAGAAGCTGTTCTTTAGTTGGTTGATACGTGTCATCAGACTTTTGTAACTTGTTCCAGATGGAAGAATTGGAAGAGAGTACTGTCTGAAATCAGTGTTGTTTAATTTAGATATTGCTGAGGTGTGTTCCCAAAGCTTAATTTCTGTGTGGTTAGTTGTTACAAAGTCAGTAGCAACAGACTTTCACAGATTTTAAGCCAGGAGCATTAATTATTCACACACACTTGTGCAGACCTGATGGGTCAAACAGTCTTCTTCTACGCTGTAGGGATTCTGTGGTTCTATGGGCTTTTCCACTCTGGAGTTGAAATTCAGATGAGTCCAGATAGCTGAAAAAAGGATTTAATGGAATTTCTCCAGACGAGGAGATACTCTGCAAGTAGAGTAGACAGCCTTGATCATAGTTGTAGCCAGAGGACCAGTTTTCCTTCCCTGGGCAAACTCGGGATTTTTAGAAATTGGTTTTCAAGGAGGCTTTAAATTCTGAAGCCATGTGGCTTGGTGGAAGACCAGATTTCAGCAGTCATGTTCCTTCTGATGTTACTGCAATCTGCTACAAAATAAGGCAAGCAGGGCCTATAATAAAAGGCTTTCAAAATTAAATGATTTCAGTCATGTGACGACTGGCCATTGATACACGATGGAAAGCCGTTGATGGTTTGTTCATGTTAACAAAGTAGCTCCCACCTCTCATTGACAGACAGATGGAGGTCCTTAGCACTTCCTTTTGAATAACCAGTTTTGTTAGCTCTGGAGTCCGAAGTTCTGAGGGCTTATTGCCCTTGTTGTTGTGGGGTAAGTACTGACAATGACAGGTGCAACATTACACAATAATGTTGTCTAGGCATGTTCGTTGTCATCCATATTTAGAAGCTTCTCGGAATTGGAGAGGTGTTGGAGGCTCTGATGGGCTTAAAAGTGGACACATGCCCAGACCCAGATGAATTGCTGCTGTGGGAGGCGAGGCAGGGGCTCTGACACAAATTTTTAATTCCTCTCTGGCCACAAGGGAAGTGCCAGACAATTGGAGGATGGCTAATGTGGTTCCACTTTTCAAGAAGGGTGATAGAGATGAACCAGGAAATTACAGACCGGTGAGTCTCACTTCAGTGGTAGGGAAACTATTGGCGAAAGCTCTGAAGGAGAGAATTAATCTCCACTTGGAAAGGCATGGGTTGATTAGGGATCGTCAGCATGGCTTTGTCAGAGGGAGGTCATGTCTAACAAATTTGATAGAATATTTTGAAAAATTGATTGAGTGTGTGGATGAGGGAAGTGCAGTTGATGTAGTTTATATGGAATTTCGCAAAACCTTTGACAAGACCCTACATGGGAGACTGATTGAGAAGGTTGAAGCTTGTGGAATTCAGGGAGACTTGGCGAGATGGATCTGAAACCATCTTAGTAATAGGACGCAAATGGTCGTGGTAGAAGGCTGTTGAGTGACTGGAGGCTGGTGTCCAGTGGTGTACCACAAAGTTCAGTGCTGGGTCCCTTATTGATTGTTGTATACATAAACGATGTAGCTGATAATATGGGGGGAATGATAAACAAGTTTGAAGATGATACCAAGATTGGTAGGATGGTTAATAGTGAAGAAGGTTGGAGATTACAGGAAGATATAGATAGGTTGGTCAGATGTGCAGAGCAACTGCAGATGGTATTTAACCCTGATAAATGTGAGATTATGCACTCTGGAAGAAGTAACAAGACAAGGGAGTATTTAGTGCCTTGCAGGAAGCTCAGAGGAACAGATGGATCTTGGGGTACTTATTCACAGATCCCTGAAGGAGGCAGAACAAGTGAATAGGATAGTTAATAAGGCATGTGGGGCAATTGCTTTTATCAGTCATGGTATAGAGTATGAGATCAAGGAGGTAATGTTGGAACAATACGGAATGTTGGTTAAGCCACAGCTAGAGTACTGTGTGCAGTTCTGGTCACCTCACGATGGGAAGAATATGATTGCATTAGATGGGGTATAGAGAAGATGTTGCCTGGGATGGAGCATTTGAGCTATAAGGAGAGACTGGATAACTTGGCTTGTTTTCTTCACATCTTGTTTTCTTCAGAGCAGAGAAGGCTGAGAGGGGACTTGATTGAGGTGTATAAGATTATGAGGGGTGTGGACAGGGTGAATAGGAAGCAGCTGTTCCCCTTAGTTGAGGGGTCAATCACGAGGGGGCATTGTTTTAGGGTAAGGGACAGAAGATTCAGAGGGGATTTGAGAATTTTGTTTCACTCAGACGGTGGTGGGAATCTGGAATGCTCTGCCTGGGAAGGTGGTGGAGGCCGGGAACCGTACTTTAAAAAGTATTTGGATCAGCACTTGAAACATCATAATATTCAAGGATTTGGGACAAGTGCTGGAAAATGGGATGAGCGCGTCTTTAGTGGTGGTTATTGTCAGTGCAGACTCGATGGACTGAATGGCCTTTTCTGTGCTGTATGATTCTATGACTCTAATTTGTGGTTCTAAAAGGCAGGTGACCTGTTACAGTCATCTGAACAGAGCCCTTTTGAAAGAGGGCATACAGGTTTTTAAAATTTGTAATGTTCGCTTCTCTGCTCAAGTATAACAGGACATATTGAGAAAATGGAAGAAAAGCATATGGGATCTGGGGATCACCAAAAGAGACATTGAGATCAAATGCAGGAAAGTTCCACTGGAGGTTCATAAAGCTCTGGTTTAATTAAAGAAATGGGTCACCATATTTCAGGGAAGATGTGAAGATCCTTGAGAAGATGTAGAGGAGTTTTACTAGAATGGTTCCAAGGATGGAGAGGGGGGGTTTAATTACAAGATTTATGTTGAAAAGGATGGGGTTGTTCACCCTTGGGAGCAAAGGAGATTGAGAAGGTTTAACAGAGGTGTACAAGACTATGATAGATTTAGATAAGTGGCCCCAGTAACTGATGGTACAAGGGCTAGGGGACATTGATTTAAGCAATGCAGGGGAATGTGAGGAAGAAGCTTTCCATGCAATGAATGGTAATGATCTAGAGCTTGCTGTCCATGAACATGATGGCGGTGGAAACAATCAATGACTTAAAAAGGAAAGTAGATCAGCATTTGAAAACAAACTTGCAGGGCTATGAGGATTGAACAGAGGAGTGGCACTGAGCGGATTGCTCTGCGGGGAGCCGGCATGGACTTGTCAGCCAGAATTTTGCTTCCATGTTCGCCATAGGCGCAAACGGTAATGTGGGCGCAAAATCCCGCGAGAATCAAAAAAGAAGAATATGGCCGGCAAGATCTTGTTTTCAGATTTTCCTCGACCCCCGTCAGTGATGTAATGAGGGTCGTGCCCACAGAGGTTGGGAACTTCATTTAAGTAAATCATAATATCATTAAAGGACTTCCCTGCTGAATAGTCCCCCGACCCCCACCACTTTGGGATCTCCCCTCGCCGACGTAATGTTATATCAGTGAGATTTACAACAGGTTTTTAAAAACAAGACCCAGGCAAAAGGAACCCGCAGGAAGCGCACAGTTAAGTACAGCCCCCGACCCCTGGGGGAGAGAGGGGCATGCCTGGGCACTGTCCCAAGGGGTGGTGCCAGAGGGCCCGCTCGGGAGAGCCCCATGTGGGAGGGGTTTCGTGTGTCTGTGGGGCAGGGGGCAATTCCCATGCCCATGATGTGGGGGGGCTGGGTTCCTGTGTGTGAGGAGTGGCTTCATCTTTCTTGTCATCGGAGATCAGAAAGGGTGTCCCAATCTCTGAATTCCAGACATTGCCATTCTTTTCCAGTGCCATCCCGCTCCACCAGTGTGATGGCATAGACCACGCCTCTATTTCCGCTGCACCAAGTGCTGTATTATTTGGCGAGAAATTCTCACCTGAGCCAGCACTTGGTGCAAAAATAATAAAATTCTGCCTGATGGGCAAATGACTTCCTTCTGTGTGGTAAATGATACTATGGATAGAATTATCTGGCCGTTCACACCAGCGGGATTCTCCAGTCCCACTGCAGTGAACAGAGGTTTGGCTGAGCGCCAAATTCTCCATCCTCTCTGGCAGTGGCAGGAGGGTGTGAATGGCCGGAGAATTCCGGCCTATAACTCTGATATATGCAGCCACCTTCATGGACTTGTTTACATAGATGCCTATACCTCCTGTCCCTGCATACTCTTTCAAAATTGTGCCATGAACTTTATATAGCTTCTCCCTATCCCTATTGCCAAAATTTATCACCTCACCCTGCATTAAATTCCACCTGCCAATTGCCTGCCCATTCTGTCAACCTATCATTGGCCTGTTACAGCCTATTTGTATCAGCTTCACTGATTGCCGTACCTCTAAGTTTGGTATCATTGACAAATTTTGAAATTTTACTCTCTATTCCAACATCCAAGTCGCTTATATTTATCAAGAAAGCAGTGAGCCTGGCACTGACTCTTGAGGAACTCCACTGTCTCCATTCTTCACCATCCTGCGGGATGAAAAATAACCACTTACCACAACTCACTGATGCTGATTTTTATCCAACCTGACACTGACCCTCCTATTCCACGAGCCTCAATTATGGTAACCAATCTTTATGTGGTACTTTGTGAAACACTTGCTTAAAATGCACATAGATGGTCAACATCCATTGTATTTGCTTTATCGACTTCCTCTGTTACTTCATCAAAAAGTTAAATTAGATTAGTCAAGCATGGTCTGCCTTTCAGCTGGCTTTCCTTAATTAACTCAATTCCAAGTGGCTGTTGATTGTTTTCCCCGATTATTATTTCCAAAATCTTACCCGCCATGGATAATAAACTGACTGGCCTGGACTAGGAATTTCCTTGCACCCTTTCTTGAATAAGGGTGTCACATTTGCCACTCTCCAATCCTCCAACACCTCCCCCATACCTCGGGAAGATTGGAAGACGAAGGCAATTCCATTCCCTTATTTACACTCCCATTTTCCTTCGCAACCTGGAGTGCAAGCCACCCCGAGCAGGCTGCTTATCTACTTCAAACACAGCCAGCCTTTCCAGCACAACTGCCTATCAGTTTTCACCACACCCATTACCTCCAACATTTCCGCTTCTACTGATACTTTATCAACATCCTCTTCCTAATTAAATATCAGTACAAAGTACTCATTCAGTATTTCAGCCTCGTTTCCAAACAAGAGTCACCTTCTTTGTCCCTATAGACCGCACCCAGCCTCTGACTACCCATTTACTATTTGGATGCTGGTTGAAGAATGTTGTGTTTCCTTTTATGTTAACTGCCTTTCTATTCTCACATTCTTGCTTTGCCAGTCTTAATATCTTTTTTTCACTTCTCAACTTGTTATTTTTGATCTAGTTCTTGCTTGAAGCATTAATCAGACATGCGCCATACAGCTTTTTTTTGTTTCATCATATCTCTATCAGCTTCGTCATCCAAGGGGCTGGGGTTTAGTTCCCCTGCCTTTCCCGCACATTGAAATGTACCAAGTCTGTACCTGATATATTCTTAAAGATCACCCATTGTTCTGTTATTGGTTTTCCTTTTATCTTTGGTTTCATAGAAGAAAGGGAGCAGGAGTAGGCCATTCAGCCCTCTGAGCCTGCTCGACCATCATGGTTGATCTATCTCAACGCCATGCACCTGCTCCTTTCCCATACCCCTTGGCACATTTTGATTCCAGAAATCTATTTCCTTCTTAAATATATTCAGTGACTTTACCTCCACAGCTGCTTCACAGCTCCAGGGTCCCGGGTTCGATTCCCGGCTCGGGTCACTGTCTGTGTGGAGTTTGCACATTCTCCTCGTGTCTGCATGGGTTTCCTCCGGGTGCTCCGGTTTCCTCCCACAGTCCAAAGATGTGCGGGTTAGGTTGATTGGCCAGGTTAAAAATTGCCCCTTAGAGTCCTGGGATGCGTAGGTTAGAGGGATTAGCGGGTAAATTAGCGGGTAAAAAAAAAAAAGAAGGGATTAGCGGGTAGGGCCTGGGTGGGATTGTGGTCGGTGCAGACTCGATGGGCCGAATGGCCTCCTTCTGCACTGTAGGGTTTCTATGATTTCCATGATTCAGTAATAGAGAATTCCACAGGTTCACCACCCTCTGAGTGAAGAATTTCTCCTCATCTCAGTCCTAAATGGTCGATCCTGAGACTGTAATAGACCTCCAAGACAGAGAAAACAACATCCCGACATCCAGTATGTCCAGCCCTCAGAATTTTATATGTTTCAATTCAAACCCACCTCATTTTTCTAAATTCCAGTGAATACAGGCCCAATCGACCCAATCGCTCCTCATAAGACAATCCTGCCATCCTAGGAATCAGTCTGGTGAACCTTTACTGTACTCTCTCTATAGCAAATATATCTTTCTTGGATATGGAGACCAAGACTTCACACAATGGCCAGAATGTTACTAGCACGCCCACCCCGATTCCAGGGTGGGTGGGCGGGGCTCGGAGGATGGCATTCTCCGTTGGCCTTGCGTGGGATTGTACGAAGCTCGGGCGGACGTGCCGCTAAAATTCCGCCCAATACTCCAGATGTGGTTTCACTAAGGCCCTGTACAGCTACAGTAAGGCATCCTTTCTCATGTACTCAAGTCTTCTTGCACTGAAAGCTAACATACCGTTTGACTTCCTAACTGCTTGTTGTACCTGCATACTTGCTTTCAGTGATTGGTGCACTAGGACAGCCAGGTCAACATTTCCCAATCTTCCATCATTTAAATAATACTCTGCCATTCTGTTTCTCCATTAGAAGTGGATAATTGCACGTTTATCCATATTATGTTACATCTGCTACTACTACATGTATTTGCCCACTCACTCAACTTGTCTACATCACCTTGAAGTCTCTTAACATCCTTCTTACCACTCAGGTTCCCACTAATTAGCATGTCATCATCAGTAGTCTTGGAAATATTACATTTGGTTCCCTTAACCATATCATTGATGTATATTGTGAAAATCTGGGTGCCAAGCATTGATCCCTGCAGAACCCCACTAGGGGCATGACATGCCAATTTGAAAAAGAACCATTTAGAACATAGAACATAGAACATAGAACAGTACAGCACAGAACAAGCCCTTCGGCCCACGATGTTGTGCCGACCTTCATCTGAAACCAAGATCAAGCTATCCCACTCCCTACCATCCTGGTGTGCTCCATGTGCCTATCCAATAACCGCTTAAATGTTCCTAAAGTGTCTGACTCCACTATCACTGCAGGCAGTCCATTCCACACCCCAACCACTCTCTGCGTGAAGAACCTACCTCTGATATCCTTCCTATATCTCCCACCATGAACCCTATAGTTATGCCCCCTTGTAATAGCTCCATCCACCCGAGGAAATAGTCTTTGAACGTTCACTCGATCTATCCCCTTCATCATTTTATAAACCTCTATTAAGTCTCCCCTCAATCTCCTCCGCTCCAGAGAGAACAGCCCCAGCTCCCTCAACCTTTCCTCATAAGACCGACACTCCAAACCAGGCAGCATCCTGGTAAATCTCCTCTGCACTCTCTCCAGCGCTTCCACATCCTTCTTATAGTGAGGTGACCAGAACTGCACGCAATATTCCAAATGCGGTCTCACCAAGGTCCTGTACAGTTGCAGCATAACCCCACGGCTCTTAAACTCCAACGCCCTGTTAATAAAAGCTAACACACTATATGCCTTCTTCACAGCTCTCTCCACTTGAGTGGCAACCTTTAGAGATCTGTGGATATGGACCCCAAGATCTCTCTGTTCCTCCACAGTCTTCAGAACCCTACCTTTGACCCTGTAATCCACATTTAAATTTGTCCGACCAAAATGAATCACCTCACATTTATCAGGGTTAAACTCCATTTGCCATTTTTCAGCCCAGCTTTGCATCCTATCTATGTCTCTTTGCAGCCTACAACACCCCTCCACCTCATCCACTACTCCACCAATCTTGGTGTCATCAGCAAATTTACTGATCCACCCTTCAGCCCCCTCCTCTAAGTCATTAATAAAAATCACAAAGAGCAGAGGACCAAGCACTGATCCCTGCGGCACTCCGCTAGCAACCTGCCTCCAGTCCGAAAATTTTCCATCCACCACCACCCTCTGTCTTCGATCAGATAGCCAGTTACCTATCCAATCGGCCAACTTTCCCTCTATCCCACACCTCCTTACTTTCATCATAAGCCGACCATGGGGGACCTTATCAAACGCCTTACTAAAATCCATGTATATGACATCAACCCCCCTACCTTCATCAACACACCTAGTTACCTCCTCAAAAAATTCTATCAAATTTGTGAGGCACGATTTGCCCTTCACAAATCCGTGCTGACTATCCCGGATTAATCCGCATCTTTCTAAATGGTCGTAAATCCCATCCCTAAGGACCTTTTCCATCAATTTACCAACCACCGAAGTCAGACTAACCGGTCTTTATTCTTGTTCTATTTTCTGTTTGTTAACCAGTTCTCAATCCATGCCACTATATCATCTCCAATCCCATGTGCTTTAATTTTGCCAGCCAACCCTCTTATGTGGGACTTTATCCAAAGCTTTCTGAAAATCAAGATATACCACATCCACTGGTTCCCCCTTATCTATTCTACTAGTTACGTCCTCAAAAGAATTCCAGTATGTTTGTCAAACATGATTTCCCTTTCATGAATCCATGTTGACTTTATCTAATCCCGTTGATATTTTCGAAGTGTCCTGTTATCACATCCTTTATCATAGACTCTCGCATTTTTCCTATTACTGATATTAGGCAAACTGGTTTGTAATTCCCTGTTTTTTCTCTCCCTCCTTTTTTAAATAGTAGCGTTACATTTGCCACCCTCCAATCTGCCGGGACTGTTCCATAAGTACAGAATTTTGGAAGATAACAAATTTTGGAAGATAACCCATCCACTATTTCCATGAACACCACCATTAGTACCCTGGCATGCAGATTATCAGACTCTGGGGATTTGGCTTTCAGTCCCAGTAATATTTTAAATAATACTAATTTCCTTCAACTCCTTCATCTCACTCGACTCTTGATTCCTTAGCATAATAAGAAGTTATTTGTGTCTTTCTCCGTGAAGACAGAACTAAAGTCGCTCTTTAATTGCTTTGCCATTTCCTTGTTTTCTGTTATAAATTCTCCCATTTCAGACTGTAAAAGATCTCCATTTGTCTTCACTAATCTTTTTCTTTTTACAGACTTATGGAAGCTTTTACAGTTCACGTTTATGTTACTTGCAAGTTTATTCTTATACTTTATTGTTCCCACTCTTAATAAATCTCTTGATCCCCCCTTGCTGAATACTGAACTGCTGCCAATCCTCAGGCTTGTTACTTTTTCTAGCAACGTTATATGACTCCTCTTTGGATCCAGTACTATCTTCAATTTGATTTTAGCCTGGCTAGATCCTTTCAAATCCCAATTAAATTAACCCTCATCCAATTTAGAAGTGTTAATTTAGATTGTTCTTTGTTCTTCGCCAATGCTAATCCACATCTTATGATAGCATGGGGAGAAATTGAAGACTATAGAACTCTGAGGTACAGAGGGACCTGAGCATCCTGGTATTTGAAACAAAAAGTTAGTATGCAGGTATAACAAGTGATTAAGAAGACAAATGGAATACTCTCATTTTTTGCAAGAGGAATAGAATATAAAAGTAAGGATGTTTTGTTACGGTTATTTAGGATGTTGGTGAGACCACATATAGGACGGGATTTTCGAGCCGTGCTCGCCCCAAGGTTGGAAAATCCCATCCGAAGTCAATGGACCTTTGCACGGTCCATTCCCCGCCCACAACGTTTTCCATGGCGGGCGGGATGGGAAAATTCCACCCACAGAGTACTGTGTACAAATTCAATCTCCTTATTTAAAAAATGGCATAAATGTGTTGGAAGGATTTTAACATGATCCCAGTCGGTACTGCTAAATGTTGCCGAACCTACCATGTGACTTCCTGTTACCTCTCAAATAACAACTATTTTTGAATAAAAACAAAATACTGCGGAGGATGGAAATCTGAAATAAAAATAGAAAATGCCTCGTAAACTCAGCGGGCTTGGCAGCATCTGTGGAAAGAGAAATAAATTTAACATTCCAGAAGGGAACGTTAACTGTGTTTCTCTCTCCACAGATGCTGCCAGACCCGCTGAGTTTATCCAGTTTTTCTGTTTTTCTAATTATTTTTGAGAACTGTTCATCTCGTAGAGTTTTACAACACAGAAGTAGGCCCTTCGGCCCACCGTATCTAAGCCGACCATCAAGTACCAATCTATACTAATCCCGTATCGAATCATAGTATATTCACAGTGAATAGGTGCAATGCCATCTGATTTCCAGGTGATTCCAGACTAGTTTTCTTCTCAAAAATTAAAAGCTATATTTTCACACAGTTCCACAGTGTTTAATGATTTGAATCTGGCACTCTTGTTTGTACTTCAGAAACATTTTCATTCAGCAATAATTAGAATCTATGAATGCTGTCTATTTGTTAATTAGGGTGTGATCCATGTATCTATATTTGATTCTCCTGCGATATGCAATGAGGTGTTTTTGACATAAATGGCAAATGCTGGAAACACTGAACATGCTACAATGGAGGAGATGCTATGTTAATGTTTCAGTTGTATGCTCCTCATACACCCCATAGATGTGTCTAATATTTTCTGGTTTTATGTTTATTTTAGATTTGCAGGTTTTATTGTTGGCTAATTGTGTAACATTATCTCTTTTTCTTCTTTGTAAACTCTGGCACCTTTGTCACAAGTTTTGTTCATTTGGATTTACAAACAATGGGTGCGATCTCGCCAGTCGTTCATGCCAAGCTCCCACTGCAACAAAGATGGAGAATTTGGCACCACGCCAAATCTCCGTTCACTGCAGCAGGATGGGAAAATCTCGCTGGTGTGAACGGTCAGAAAATTCCGGCAAATATATCTGTAGTTTTTAGTTAATGCATTTGTTCACTTAAAAATTTGGACACATTTCTGTAGGTTCACAACTTACAAAAAATAGATATGGGGGTTGCAATACAGGTGGGTAGAGGCACAAACAGCAAGTAGCTTGTTAAGACGATTGAAAGGCCAATTGAGACCAGTGATCAGGGGTTGACTGCCCATGGATCTCCTGTGGCCTTGGAAGCACAGCCGCTGCCCGAAGGCAGCTTTCTTGTGGCACTCCAGGCAGCCAGCACTGCAGGCTGTCTCTGAGGAATCCCCTCCCCCTACCTGGTCACATTGTTTTTCCTTTCAAATATTTTAAAAGCTCTGAGAGGGTACCTCAATCTTGAAGTGCCCTCTCTCTCCCTTACCTGAAATGGCAGTTTGCAGTGCTTGCGGTCTCCTACTGGCCTCCCAGCTTTGAGAACCTGTGCACTGTCCTTAATTGGATGGTTAATGTTTCTGCTGCCCACTAGTTGGCCAATCCAGGTAAAATCAATGTCAGGTTGCTGCTCCCGACACAGTGTGAGCACAGTGGAGTGTCAGGATCTGAATTTGATGCTAATATAGGTGTCCCTACCCAAAATGTAAAATCTTTTTCCATGTAATCAGCCTTTCAATCAACCACAAGCTTAATCCCTATAATTTTTCCAAGAACCATCGTTCTTCAAAAACATGCACAAACAAAATAAACGTGAAATCAGCAATCTATTGAAAAATTAGCATTGACCATATTGAAAAAATGTTAAAAATGAAGTGCACACTAAAATTCCATTTGCAGATGTGAACTCTCGCTTCTAAGAAAATAACCATTTATATTGCCGGACTAGCAGGAATCTTGGGAGTTGTGGTTCGACATTCAGCTGATTTAGTGAAGTTAAAGGCTCCTGACCTGGACATAGCCAAAATATGTATCTAGTGATGAGTAACTTCTGATATGGAATTTTTGCTTTCTGAAAAACATACTGTTATTGTGTTTAGATTGTTTGCAGAAGGATTTCCATGTCCTATCAGTGCACTTTGTTCCTGTGGGATTTTTATGGGTCTTGCTCACTTTTGTTTCATGGACTTCAGTGTAATTGGATGCCACTGTGTCAGGTTACTACTGATCACCACTAGACAAAGGCAATTTCTAGGGTTGTGGTTATCTGCTTTCTATTACAATTTCTCCCTTCATGTTGTTTTCCTTTTCTGACTCCTGCAGGCAATAACTCATTCTGGTGTACTGTTTTGTGGGCACTAGGTGCCCTCTGGCACTTCACTCAAATGATGATTACTCCCAAGGAACACACTAGGAACTATTTGATGCATCAGGTCAATCCTCCTCTCTCCTCTTTTCAGCAGGACTCACTGAAAGTCATTTCATTCCTGAAACCCTGACTTATTTTTTTTCTTTACCCTAGTGGAAGCCATCAGGTAACTCAACACAGCACAGAAATGGGACCGAGCATTTTCCTGGTCTGCCTAGCCCAATACCACAAATAATGATGCATTTGCCCACTGACCCATCAGAATATCTATTGCGTTGTATGCTTTTAAATAATATTAAGCTGACCCATTTTTGAAACAACGATCAGTTTATCCCGTGACCTTACAATTGCAGCATGGTTCAACCCCAGATAATCGCACACATGCTTGATGATGCAAGGACTTTCTGCTAATTTACATATTTCTCTTCTCCCACTAAGCCTTCAGATTTTAGCTATTCTTAGGGAGATGCTTCAAAAACTACCTCTGAATAAATTAGAACAGAAGAATGCCTCTTTCATTAACTGTCTGTCTGCAGATCAACCTATCCAAGAAATCTGTAAACACTGTACTCTTTGTCTACAAAGGAAGTTGGATTGAACAATGAAGAGTTAAGGTCTATAGCCCTCAGCTAGTAATTTTACAGTCTGCTTTTAATTATGTGGAGCTGCCAGCAACGCGTGTCTGAGTGTTTCTGTGTAGCTGGAACTTTGCCTGCGATTCAGAAAGGCACCAATCCCGTATTTTCTGTTTCAAAGTTCAAAGTATGTTCTTACCTGAGACTGGGAAAAGGGACAATCAACAGCATCCTGTGCACTGCCATCCAGCAAGTATCAGTCTCTTAGTATCTTTTTTCCCTTGACAACCCAAAAAAATGTTGATGTCAATAAGTCCATCAGTGGTGTCAGAGGGCAGTTGTTGGTATGTCAGGTGTGTGTTTTACATCTATAGTATGCCTTTGTACTGTTGTTCTATTGTAACACTGTGGGATGCAGCACAAGGGTGGTTGTGATTCCATGAATAACCTCTGCCAAATCCAGATCGGTCACTTTGTCAAGTTTGTCTTATGTCACCATAAACTAAAAATACTATTGCTCGTTGAAAGTAAAGTTTAAGGGCACCACGGTGGCACAGTGGTTAGCACTGCTGCCTCACAGCACCAGGGACCCGGGTTCAATTCCAGTCTCAGGTCACTGTCTGTGTGGAGTTTGCACATTCTCCCCATGTCTGCGTGGGTTTCCTCTGGGTTCTCCGGTTTGCTCCCACAGTCCAAAAATGCGGTTTAGGTTTATTGGGCATACTAAATTGACCCTTGTGTCAGGGGATTAGCAAGGTAAATATGTGGGGTTACGGGAATAGGGCCTGGGTGGGATTGTGGTCGGTGCAGACTCGATGGGCCAAATGACCTCCTTCTGCACAGCAAGGATTCTATGATAATTCTATGGTTAAGTGACATTGCCTGCAAATGATTTCTAGCATTTTCAGGTTAATACTCATATTGTACAAATGTATATCTTGAGTAATTTCAACAAAAGGTAATCATGGGTCTGAAGTGAAATTGCTGATTTTCACATAAGCCCTGCTCAAGAACTTCTTTGCAATTCTTTGTGGTGTCACCCCTTCTCCCAACAACACTCCTTTACTGGCCCCCAAAAACTAACAAATGGCAAAGAAGTAAATTTACAACTTCTGAAAGTTGAAACTTGATGGATATTTATAACAGATACAAGAAGCACAGACTAGATTTATATTCTACCACATGCCATGACCAAGTAATATGGAATGCTGGAAGGGGCTTTTCTCCACTCCAGAGAAAGATTGGAATTGATACTGGAGATACCCTGCCAATTTCTTGTCAATTTTGCACAAAGAATCACATTCCACTGATACGGAAGCGACAATACAAGGGCAATCTTCAATTTCCTTCCCTTCTGAGAATCAGCAAGACCAGCGGGGCTTAAAGTGTGGAGAGAAAGAGTGAGATTTGCCTTCCTTGTGGGGGAGACTAGAACTTGGGGACCCAGCAGGAGATGGTACCAATGATCATCAATTAAGGATATATTGAAGGGTAATGAGGAATATGCCACCAGGGATCTTCTGAGGGAGCATCAGAGCAGCTTTCCACTAAATCCTGAGTACTGAAGTTCTTTGAGGTGTCTGGATGTCAGTAGTAGAGGGTCTGCCCCAATGACAGATTCATGATCATAACCCCAACAAATCCTCTAAAATGATTTCACCTCCCACTGCAGTGGGTTTACCAGCTTCATTTTGGAAATTCTATGCACACTTCTGAAGCAGACTCACACTTTCCTTGCTGCCTGAGCAATGCCCACCACTCCTAGAGAGACTGCAGGCCAAAAAAAGCCTCAGGCTCTCTGATTGTACTGGGAGCCTCAGGAACCTGCCCACTTTCCTTAATTGAGTGCACAGGCAGACAGTTAGAAGGCTAGATGATCTCTTTGGACTACAGGACCGGGACCTAGAAAATGTCCTGAATCTTAAAATAAACAATAAGATTCTACCCAGTGGCAGTGTGTACCATCTACAAGTTGCAATACAGCAACTCGCCAGGGCTCTTTTGATAACATTACTCAAGCAAATAACCTCTACCACCTGGAAGAACAAAGCCAACTGGCATATGAGAATGTTACCACATGGAAGATCACCTTTAAGCTGCGCCACCCTGACTTGGAAATATATCACCGTTCCCACTGTAACTGGGTCAAAATCCCTCCCTAACAGCATTGTGAGAGTACCTACACCACAGTAACTGAATTGGTTCAAAAGGTCGTTCACCACCATCTTCTCAAGAGCAATCAGGGATGGATGGTGAATGCTAGTCTAGCCAGTGGCACCATATCCCATGAGCAAATAAACAAGATGGAACTTTGAGCTCAATTACAGCAGTACTAGCCAAGTTAAATTATCTCAGTTGGACCAGGTTTTAAACTCTGGGAGTGTTATTCCTGATGTAAAACAATCACTCATCCTACAGCATTGGAAGACTCTCTGGGGGGAATTTTCCCATCCCACCCGCCACCAGAATTGTAGCAGGCGGGGGGAGGGGGGGTGGTGGGTGGGGGGAGGCAGACCATGCAAAGGTCTGTTGACCTTGGGTGGGATTTTCCGCTTTTGGGGCGAACGTGGCCAGAAAATCCCACCCTCTGAATCAAAGTTGCTGTGTTCCAGTACATAAACCAAACCAGCAGTAAAATAGAAGGCTGCCAACTGAACTCTGGATCTCCTTGTAAACTTCTAGATAGCTGCTGCATTGTTCTCATTGAACTGATAAGAAATATCTATTAAAAATTTATTGCAATGGAAATCTCCAACAAACTATGAGATTAATTTGTTTATATAATATAAGGAACATAAAAACATAAGAGGATATGGAGAAAACCATACGATACGGCCGATCAAACATGCTTCTTCTTTCAATGTGAATATTGTGTGCAGGTTTGGTCTCCTTAACTGAGGAAGAATGTACTTGCTATGGAGGGAATGCAGCAAAGGTTTACCAGATTGATTTCTGGGATGGAGGGACTGACACATGAGGTGAGATTGAGCCAATTGGGATTATATTTGCTGGAGTTTAGAAGAATGAGGGATGATGTCATAGAAACCTATCAAATTCTAACATGATTAGATGCCGGACCCTGGGGAGGCGATGGCCTAGTGGTATTATCGCTAGACTATTAATCCAGAAACTCAGCTAATGTTCTGAGGTGGAGAGAGAGGGCCTGGATGTGTTGCTCTGTCAGAGAGTCATGCAGACTCGATGGCCTCCTTCTGCACAGCAGGGATTCTATAATTCTAACTTTTTGTGTTCCTTGTGTAAGTACATCAAACTCTCTCTGACCATCAACATTTACAAGTTTCACACCTTTTAAAAACTATTCTGTGTTTCTATTCTTATGAGCAAACTGAATAAAATCACTTCTCCCCACATTATACTCCATCTGACATCTTGTTGTCCTTTCACTTAACCTATCTATATCTCTTTGCAGCCTTTTGTGACCTCTTTAGAGCTTAATGATCCTTGAAATTGAGGACAAGATAACAGTTTATCCAAATCAATTTATAATGGACAGGAAGTAAAGTAATTCACTAAATGTTGTTGAACTTGTTGGTGTGAATAATGTTGTGGAGTTTACATCAATTTGCTCCAGTCATTTTGCCAAAACATGTCAATACATAAATATGTAAATATATATAAATGTAAATAGAAGAACACATGTAAGTAGAAAAGAAGTTGTTGCAGACATTTTATGTGTATACGAATCTCAATATTGTTCATGGAAATTGGTCAAAAACCATGTTTTTAGAGCATTGTACAAGTCTTGTTAAGCATGATTGAAGGAGATACTTGTACAGAATTGAGGAGAATAAAAACAAATGTGGGTTTTGAACGCCAACTTAGAACTAGCTTCACAACAGTGATTCCAAACTATCACCCTGAGGCAGACGTGAATTAATCGGAGAGAGGAATCTTTATCGCTTTAGTTTTGGTGCAGTGGTCGATGTTCTTTTCCTCGAAACATAAGAAGAGAGGGCAGTCCCGGTATTCAGAGAATGCTGAAAGCTGAACAATAACTCAGGCACAATATTGACTGCACTAGTCAGTTAGTTGACTTTGACAGAGTTACAATGAGTTCAAACACAATAAGGAATGCTGTGGCAGGGTGTGCCAGCTAGTCCATTGTTATTTCCTGTGTCTTCCCAGAGGTACACAGATTTTAAGGACAACACAAGTTACAAAAATATCTTCAGTTCTAATGTTCTTGGTAAGTGCACCATTCTGTAAACCAACCGGCCAAGTGTGGTCAGACGCACCCCACTCTGAAACCAAGAGACAGATGCTAAGACGCCACCCAATACAACTTCTGTGAATTTCTCTTCAAATGCCCCCAAGATGCTTATCTCACTGTGAGCCGAATGGCCTCACGAATGTTTCTGAACTCCACTCTCAAAAAAACATGCCTTTGAGTCTTCTCCCAACCCATGTTTTCTCTCAGATGCCTCAGATTCACCAGTGATCCACTTCCAGGATTTCAATCTCCCCTTTCAGTATTCCTCTGCCTTGAATTGCCACACGTATTAAAGCTTCTACACAATCTCACAGATACACAGCCAACAGAAAACTACTGCTTTGCGAGCAGCACTAAGGTCACCAAACGTAGGATTACTTCAGATGTCTGGCTGCTTGCGAGCCAAATGTCTGCATCTTTCAGCTCTGTCTTTAACTGGGAGGTTCTCTCTCTCTTACTTTAACTTTAGTGAACAGTGCCTTGTTCAATCTCCAGTTCTTTTTGTCCCTTTAAGTTCAGTCTTCCTGAACCTTTTCTTTTATTCCCTGGATTCTGGAACTATCTGTTATTGAGTTTTGAGACTTGATTTCTTACTCCATTGTTCTACCTCTCTGCTCCTGGCAATGTCTGTGAGATGTGCTTTGTCTGCAACTACTGAGTTCCAACTGTCTTGGGTCCAGTTTAAAACTAAATGCAAAAATTCTTCTAACTTAAAGTGACCCCTGATTGCTAAGCAACAGCATAGTCTTTCTTTAAGCTGTTCACATTCATGTCGTAAGCTCTCCAATCGCAATGTAGGCGCAGTTTGAAATGAAATAAAATCCTCCATTATCGCAAGCACCTTTGGTTAACATGAATCTTACTAAAGTTTTAACCCTTTCTGACACAAAAACACATAATTAAACTCAGTTAAATCTATATCTTATTTCTAGTATCCAAAAATACAAACATAGATTGCTTAAAAACTAGCTCTCTTTCCTGATATTGTGAACATAGGAACTGAGATAGTTCATTCAAATCCTAGGTGATTTATATCTTAATCCTTTGAACAGGCCTGGTTTCATCTCCTCTTATACCCTTGTTCAGCAGTATTAATGTAAAATTGTAGAAAGGTACTAATTAATTCAAATAATATATTGCTCCACAATGGATGACTTCATAGTGTTGATCATAGATCATATTAGACAAGCAGTGTAGTGTCAACAGCAATGGAAGATCACCAGTACCCATGGCACGGTGGCACAATGGTTAGCACTGCTGCCTAACAGTGCCAGGGACCCAGGTTCGATGCCCGGCTTGGGTCACTGTCCGTGCGGAGTCTGCATGTTCTCCCCGTGTCTGCATCGGTTTCCTCCGGGTGCTCCGGTTTCCTCCCACAGTCTGAAAGACATGCTGGTTAGGTGTGTTGGCCTTTCTAAATTCTCCCTCAACAGGCATCGGAATGTGATGGCTAGGGGATTTTCACAGTAACTTCATTGCAGTGTTAACGTAAGCCTACTTGTGACACTAATAAATAAACTTAAAACTTTAAACTTAAACATTATTCCACAGCTCCTTCCAAGAGAAAACATCCCAGAAATCAGCTATGCTGTCATGCCAGTAAGGAGAAAGCTCTCAATTCAATAGCACCTTCTCACTATTTGGGTGACTTATGTATTTTTAAAGTGTTACTGTATATAAAGAAGAACAAAAAGGGATGATATTAAAACACTGCCCAAAATCAAGTCACTGAAATGCTGTTCCTCCTCCTATCTGTTCATGCCAGAGTGAGGCCCAAGCTGTTTTGAGGACTGGCCCTCTTTGGCATTCTACTGGCAAGCTCTGGGTGCCCCATTGCACCTCACATGGGAGGACATGACTGATACGCCTTGCACATTGATTGGCCATGTCATGTTGAAGCATACAGGGCTCACAGAGCCGTAAATTGATGAAATGTCATCTTAAGGTCCACCTTGATAATATAACTCTATAACCTCAGGTGGCAATTACTTAACTCATCCTTCTTTTTTATATGCTACAAGCAACAGATGGCGTCAAAACAGCAAAGCAGCGGGGTGAATGCAGTGGCTTATTTAAAGTTGAAACAACAAATTTCAGATATGGATTACGAATAAGCACTATTACAACAGATCAGAAGAATAGAACATGCTTGTAATATTTAGAGGGCTTGGAGATTGTGTTATAAGATGAGAAAGGGTGCAGAGGAGATTTACAAGGATGTTGCCTGGGTTGAGGAGCATGCCTTATGAGGATAGGTTGAGTGAGCTCGGCCTTTTCTTCTTGGAGAGACGGAGAATGAGGGGTGACCTGATAGAGATGTATACGATGTTAGGAGGTATTGATCGAGTGGACAGTCAGAGGCTTTTTCCTAGGGCTGAAATGGTTGCCACAAGAGGACACAGGTTTAGGGTGCTGGGGAGTAGGTACAGAGGAGATGTCAGGGGTAAGTTTTTCACTCAGAGTGTGCGTGGAATGGGCTGCCAGCAACGGTAGTGGAGGCGGATTCGATAGGGTCTTTTAAGAGACTTTCAGATAAGTACATGGAACTTAGTCAGATAGATGTAAGCCTAGTAATCGCTAAGGTAGGGACATGTTCGGCACAACTTTGTGGGCTGAAGGGCCTGTATTGTGCTGTAGTTTTTCTATGTTTCTATGGAAAACATTAGAAATGGTGAAGAATCTGAACCTGGGAAATGGAACATGTGGAAATGGAAGATAACCTGGAAAATAAGATGTAAATAAAAATTATTCCAAAATATTGACAGAGGAGCTGGTGGCAGCACAATCAAGGCTGAAATACTTATATTAATTTGGAGTGGGTTATCAACCTGTATAAATAAACAATGCAAATTCTGCTTTTTCATCTACAAAAAGGAGAGCAAACTGTATACATTACCTTCCTGCATGTTTATTAAAATCTGCTTTTCTTTATTTTTTTATTTCAAAGTCATTGTTGTAGCGCAGGAAAATAATTATGCCCAATTTCACCAACAAATCTAATGTATTCAAGCTATTATCTTGGATCAGTTATAGTCTTGCAAGGTACAACAGGAATCAATTTGTTGGGGCAACAGAGAATCCAGACCATTTATGAAACATTTGCACTAACAGCTCCTGAGTCCCTGAGGGTGCTGTGTCCTGATCTCACACCATAACCCAGAGTACTCCCATTAGTGGATCTTCCGATTCGGCCAAATGCAGCGTTTATCTGTCCTCCCTCCATCATCTGCATTTCCTGCAGGATTTTACAGTTTGCAGAATGAGGTTTTCTTCAATGCTCTGCCCACCCGCCCAGTGTATTTTTCCTGTTGAACTTAGGAGTTCTACTCATAGCCGGACCAAGAGTATGCTAATAAAGTGACCCTTCAAATTTTGGTGGGACTTTCAGTACACATTAGTGGATGATGGATACCCCAGTTCCACCTTCTTTGCAATTTCTTGCATTATTCAGGACCTCTTTAAACATGGTAGCCCTTCTGGGCAGCGCTGCTTGTAATACTAACCCTATTCATTCCTATTTACTTAAGATGACAATAATGTATACATAACAGAGCATTACACACAAGAATGTAAAGAAAGTACTGTTAAAGAAATAGAACTTGCTATGCCTTTATAATTAAGCTACCCTTTGACTTTATTCTGTGTTTCATAATGTTTTTGTAGTGACAGGATTAGCTCACTTTGCACCCACAGTAGCTCAAGAGAATTAGTTATAAAATAAGCTGCTCCTGGAATTAAAATTTATATCCTTCCCTGAATGCACAGCTACACAATGTCATTCTTCATTTACCATCATTCATCGAGCCAATTTCATTGTCTGTGCTTTTTCCCTTTTTGCAGTTTGCAAACCATAGTGTTATAGTTCAGGTCAGAAGCTCCAAAATGTTCTATGGAGCCCGCCTGGATCATACATTTTGCATCTTGAATTTGGCTAGGATAAGCATGATATGTTTCACTTCAGGTATGATGCAAATGAACCACTAGGGAGCTTTATTCAAACAAAGTTTATTTAAAAATATAGTTAACATGTATAGTAAGAAAATTTTCAATTACAAACAAGAAACAAAACAACCACTACAATATATAACCCTTAATGAATATATCTAATGTGTTAAAATCAAACCAATCCATAGGCAAAAGACCCTTTTCACAGGTTTAACACAGCAAAAACTAATGCTCATGTAATACTGGACTTGAGGCCTTTATATGAAGTCTGCAGTTCTCTGGATAGACTCAGAACAGTTTGAAGTTAGAACAGCTTCCCAAAACACCAGGGATTCTAAGTAAGCCACCAACAGCAGATTTCCTCCCTTCAGAAAGGCAAGACCTTGCTTTCAGCGAACCAGCAGAGTTTCCAAAACCAGGGAGAGGGAGAGAGATGTCTTTCCCTTCTAAAACTAAACTTTAACAGCAGCCAAACAGAAAATGAAACCTTGAATACACTGGAAAGGAAAATAAAAACTGTCAAAAAACACATGACCATCCTCCTAACAATACAGGATCGTAAAACAATCCAGAGTTAAAATAAACAGACCCCATTTGGGGCGGCACAGTGGTCAGCACTACTGCCTCACAATACCAGGGACCTGGGTTCCAGCCTCAGGTCACTGTCTGTGTGGAGTTTACACATACTCCCCATGTCTGTGTGGGTTTCCTCCGGGTGCTCCAGTTTCTTCCCACAGTCCAAAGACGTGCGGTTTAGGTGGATTGGCCATGCTAAATTGCCCCTGAGTGTCAGGAGGACTAGCTAGGATAAATGCATGGGGTTACGGAGATAGGGCCTGGGTGGGATTGTGGTCAGTGTAGATTTGATGGACTGAATGGCCTTCTTTTGCACTGTAGAGATTCTATGATTCTATTCTGTGATTCATTTAAGCTATTGAAATAGCAATAAAAGGAAATCTCCAGTCAAGCTGGTAACAAATGACATCAGTTGAGGTTATGAGCTAAGAAAACACTGAAGCTGTGAGAGCTGCAGAAATCGTGATTTAAAAAATACTTACCTAAAGGTACACTAATGTCACAGTAGTAAAACGAATACACCATCTTCTATGAAATAGAATCTCAACTCATCCTTTAATTTTCCAGTCTGTTTAGGATATTGTAACCATCCCATCCCTGTTCTACTCTAGTTTGGAATGACCAAGAGGCCCAGTTGTTGAACATTCCACAAGCATTCCATTCATTAGCTTGCCAGCTATGATGTGCAAAGATATCATTGATGCGAGAAGCTATCTTCCTGCTCTGATTCTGTTGACTAGCAACACACCATCAGGGGAAGCTGAAGAATGGAATGCTTGAACTCTGCTGTTCAGGTTGAGAGTCCAGAGCTGTGGAGAACTGTCGTTATTTGGTCACAAGGTGATTGCTCTCCTAATCTGAGTCAATTATTTACAGAGTGACCTTTTCCTGTCAGTGTTTATTGAAAAGAATGGATATCCTGCTCAAGACCTTTCAAGAGGTGAAGTAGTTTGACTGAATAATAAGGCACCCAAAATAATTATTTTCCCTTCTCTTTTAGCCTACCTAGAGGACAGCTTTATAAAATCAGGAGTCTTCAGCATTGGAGAGCTTGTGCGAGTGTCACGAAGTAAGTATTACTTAGAGTTAGGTTTCATCTTAGAAAACCAATTACCCATTATATAAAGAGCTGAAACTCTCTTCTAGTAATTGCCAGGTGCAAACTGATTCAAGTAGTGCAGATTAGTGTTTATGTTTTGTAATGTGCTCAACTGTATTTATCTCACGTTTTATCTGAAATTGAGATTGAAAACCTGTTAGCAGGTAGAAATTATAGATTATTTCAGAGGCAATCCATTGTTTATGAACTGAAATTTGTTTGACATAACTAAAAATGCAAACAATGTAGTTTGGGTTCGCATTGGGAATAGTATAGAATACATATTTCCTATCTCAAAATCAGTAGAAAAAATTCCATGGTGCCAGACATTGTAACACAAGTTGTTACATATTCATTTTTGTTGTTAGCTGTAAAATTATACAGAAGAATAAATCAGCAGATATAATTATTACAGTATAGAACAAAAGGTGTTTCAAAATGCAGCTCTCTTTAGTACATTTTGACCATGAGCCTACTTTGAGAAATAATCTTGTTGAAGTCTCAATTGGTCTCCGGTATATTTTATCCACATCATCCAATGGCACTCTTGCATGGTGAATTGCCTTTCTTTTAAACAATTCATCCAACTCAGTGCAAATAAAATTCTAGCTCATCGTATCACATGAAGATGAAACTGAAGGGCAGGAACATCAGCCGATGATAGGTTACTTGCATTTGCTAATTAAGTAGCACAAGGAAAGATTAAAAAAAAGATACCCTTCAAAATTAATTAAAGCTGTAACACTGCTAATTACTTCTTGTATTGGCACACCAGAACGAAAAGGAACTTGCAGTCATAAATACTTCAATAAACGAAGCCTAACTCAACAAGATGTTCTGATCCCCTGAGAAAATGGTAACTTTTTAAAAAGATATTTGAATTCCCATTGACTGACTCAAAGGTGTTAGGATTTCCATAGAGACAGATAAAAAAAGACTCCAATTTTGAGTTAATAGCTGAACAGATGACATGACAGGATTTCATGTTTTAAAACGTTTACTGTAACAAATTAAAACCACTATTGATGAAACACTTTTTTTAAGCAACCTATATTTTAAACCACAGAACAGAACTTAAAGCTCAAACAAAAAAATCACTATCGTATGTACTTTAAACAGCCCTCTTAGTGGGCATTCAATTTTCCCAGAATCAGTACAAAATGATTCTTGGCTCCGAAAGCTTTACTTCTGATTTTTTTCCTTTCCCAGACTGAATACTTTGAATCCCAGAACTGTTCTTCACAGTGAGAGTAGTTCTGGAAATCCTTCCTCGACTGTAAGCTACATGAATCTTCCAATCTTGTTATAGCTCCTCACAAATTTGATTGTTACAGTCTGAGTGTGAGCTTCCACCCAAATTTGGATCAAAAAGACTTTCAGCCTCCAACTGCTCTCTCTTTCTCCTCCAGACTCATGGAAGGCGAACTGCCTGTGAGTTTTCAGGGATACCTTGGAAATCTTTCCTTTCTCAAAGTCCATTTCCATGGCAACATGAATCATAAAGGCCTTGTATCCAGGTAGAAATGCTGATTAACTACCCTTCAGAGGCCAACACTCTTTCATCATGGATAGTTCAAAGGACAATTATTCAAAACCTGAGATTCTCAGCTCCTTTCTGGAACTTTGCAGACTCACAATCCATCCACTGTTAGGACAAAGCTACCTTTGCCACTGTTTGCAAGAATACCTTGCACCTTCTTCCCAGTAAAACAACTTAGGCCTTCCTTTAATCTTTAATAGCTCCATCACTCAGACACGCTGTGAGGTGGACTTTAACACAGGTCACATGACTTTCTTCATTTAATCTTATAAACATCAAAGTTGTAACAAAGGAATTGTACTATCAAATTTCAAGTTATAAGACTTTAGTCTAACAGAAAAACTGAAAGCAACTTTGGCTAAACTTAATGTTTTAATGCGACCGATAATGCCATGCCACATACATTACAGTGCACTCTCCACAGTCTACCATCACTCATGCTTCCAATCGATTCACATCTCCCTGCTTCGCCAAGTCATAATGTTGATAGAACATTGAAAGATGTTTTGTAGAATTTCCAAATTGATTATGAGCAGTATGGCCCACTCTGGTGATTTCTCCTCCCATCCTTGCCTGGCCAAATCTTCCTGAGTCTTTAGCTTGCCATAGGATGCATTATCTTCAATCAAAGATGATCCTCCCTTCCACCTTCTTGCAGCTTTCACAAGACTTGTAGCCTTCTCCACAGAGCTTACCACACAAGCTGCAGCCTTTAGCTCTGTGAGACTTCCCTCCCTCTTTCTTTCTGTCCACAAACTCTGAGATCAAAATCCTGTCCATTATCAGCTCGGATGCACTCGCCTTTGTTTTTAAGTGTGAATATTTTGCACCTTGCTCCCAGTAAGTCTCAACCTGGATCCCTAGACATCACAGTAACCAAGCCACGCAAGCTTGTTGTTGGCCAAAACATGTAGTAAATCATGTAACTCTTCATTACTTCCTTTTTCCATACTTAAAGAGATGGTTTAAAATATAACAATCTTAGAAAACCTCACATTCAGAGATTTGACATAATTAGACTCAGATCCCAGACATGGTTGTACAAAATGTTCCCTTTAAGGGGTGCAAGTGTGTTCACATGCAGAAATCTGGAATGTACCATGCTTTCTAATAAACGGGCTGCTCACAGCAGTGAGGCCAAGCAAGTGAGAGGGGCATTGCATTATAGAAACATGGAAAGTAGGAGCAAGATTAGACCATTCAGCCCTTCAAGCTTGCTCTGCCATTCAACATGATTATGGTTGATCCTCTATCTCAGCACCACAATCCACCACAATCCTCTCCCCATACCCTTTGACACCTTGGCAAACCCCAATAGTAAGAACATAAGTGACTGGAGAGAAAATGGGAAAAAATGAAGCTATGATTGGAGGAACAAAGAGCATTGGATAGAGGGAATTTGTGATTGGAGGACCAGCAAGCTTAATTTGCCAGGTTTTAGCCCACTCACTTCACCTATCTTCACCCGGGGTGGCATGGAGACACAATGGTTAGCACTGTTGCCTCATAGCACTAGGGACCCTGGTTCGATTTTCAGTTTGGGCCACCGTTTGTGTGGAGTCTGCACGTTCTCCCTATGTCTGCGTGGGTTTCCTCCAGATGCTCTGGTTTCCTCCCATGGTCCGAAAGACGTGCTGGTTAGATGCATTGGCCATGCTAAATTCTTCCTCAGTGTACCCGAACAGGCGTCGGAGTGTGGCAACTAGGAGATTTTCACAGTAACTTCATTGCAGTGTTAATGTAAGCCTACTTGTGACACTAACAATTAAACTTAGACTTAAAACTATCTATGTCCCTTTGTAGCCTCCTTACTTTGTTTTATTCCTTCCTGGGATGTGGGCATCGCTGGTCGAGCCAGCCCTAATTGTCCTTCAGGGGGTATTTAAGAATCACCCACATTGCTGACAGTCTGGAATCACACGTAGGCCAGACCGGGTAAGAATGCCAGATTTCCTTCCCTAAAGGACATTAGTTTTTCATAACAATCAACAATGGTTTCATGGTCATCATTAGACTTTTAATTCCAGATTTTTATTGAATTCAAATTTCCATGGTGGGATTCAAACCCGGGTCCCCAGAGCATTACCTTGAGTCTCTGGATTACTAGTCCAGTGAAATTACCACCATGTCATTGCCTTATCCTCTTCACAATTTACCTTCCTACCTATCTATGTCATCAGTAATTTTAGCAACCATACCCTCAATCCCTTCATCCCAGTCATTTATATAAATTGTAAAAAGTTGAGCCAGCACTGATCCCTGTGGCACACCACTTGTCACATCCTGCCAACAAGACAAAAGCCACTTATACCATGTTTCCTGTTAGCTAACCAATCTTCAATCCATGCCAATATGTTACAAACTACACCATGGGCTTTTATTTTATGCAATAACTTTTGATGTGGCATCTTATCAAATGTCTTCTGGAAACCTAAGTACAGTACATCAACCAATTCCCCTTTATCCACAGCACCTTTTGACTCCTTTGAAGAACTCCAATAAATTGGCTAAACACAATTTCCCTTTCACAAAACCATGTTGACTCTGCCTGATTGCTTTGAATTTTTCCAAGTGCCCTACGATATCATTTTTCATAATGGTTTCTAACATTTTTCCTATGACAGATATTAGGAAACGAGAGGCCAGTTAGCCTGCTTTCTGTCTCTCTCTCTTTTTGAATAAAGGAGCTACACATGTTATCTTCTAATCTAATGGAACCTTCCCTGAATCTAGGGAATTTTGGAAAATTAAAACCAATGCATCAACTAAATCATTAGCCACTTCTTTCAATACCTTAGGATGAAGTCCATCTAGAGCGTAGACTTGTCAGCCTGCAGACCAAACAATTTACACAATACCACTTCCATTTAACTGGGATGTTACTTGTGTTCTCTATAATGAAGACAGATGCAAAATACCTGTTTAATTCATTCATCAAAGCACTACTTTCCATTATCACTTCCCCAGGCACACTTTCTAAAGGACCAATGCTCACATTGTTAAGCCTTTTCTGATTTAAATACCCTGGGAGAATTTGAGCTTCAAAAGGTGAGAGCACTGTGGATTAATTGGCCAAATGTTGTGTGACGGACAGAAACTTGGGAACCTTCTCCTGTAGCCAGTCTGCCTGTGAGCCAAGGGGCTGAGCCAGCTTAAAGTGATGGGGCCTGCAAAGTGTCTGGTTGCCAAAGTGTCTGGAGACTTGGAAGTGATGTCATTTTTCTCAATGGACCAGGCAATAACCTTCAGCCAAATGGTTCGGAAAGTCGCACAGCAACTAACGGTGACAAACTCACTGGGTAAGGTCCATCATGGCCAGGTAAACACACACAGCCCAGGGTGAAGTTGACAAATTGATTTAGTCTCAGTAAACACCTATTACTTTCTGACGGGCTGGTTTTTAATGCAGATTGGGCTATTGATTATATATATTGGACATGGCCAATGAACATCTTAAGCATTGACTCAGCCACAAATACCAGCCTGGAAATCACAGGTTCATTGAGGCTGTCTGGGTCACTGGATAAATGGATGAGAAAGCATATTTTGGAAGTTTGATTTCATTATTTGGCGAGTTGAATAGATATTATTATATGAGCTTAGACTTTCAAGCTTTGTCCTTCCTGCTGCTCTTTTTAAATTTTACTGGTGTGAGCTCTTGTGCCAGGAAAGAGAAGTTTACAGTGTAGGTGGTAGATGTTTGAATGTAGTAGGGGAGAATGGGACATGCATGAGGAGAGGCAGAATGGAATGTGTAAGAGGAGAGGTAAGGTGGGGTGTGTGTGTGGAAGGGAGAATGGGATGCGAGAGTTTAATTATAATACAACCTGTTAGGACAGTTGGAGTTGAAACTGTGAGGCAAGGTCAAATAGGATGATTGAAGAGAGCACAATGGGCCGTGGGAAGAGAGATGGGTTCAGATGGGTGAGAATGAAAATATGATGTGATTTTATTCGGGAGAGGCATGTTGGGATCAGTGATTTTTGTTGAATGGAATTGTTGCGCACAGGGAGAATGGGACTGAAAGGAAGATGGCAATGTTTCCTTTCGGCTGCATGGCCTTGCAGTGAATCATTGTGCCAGTTCTGAAGGAGCTTTCTACCTAGTTCCATTTCTCTGCCTTTTCCTAAACTCTTCTAATTGTTTCCTTTGTTCTGTATTAATGTATCTTACTATTAAAAGCAATTGTGAATCTTGCCTCTATGACAGTATTGATAGGAATTTAATGTATTGTTTGATTCTTTCATTGGATGTGGGCATTGCTGGAAAGGCCAGCATTTGTTGCCCATCCCTAATTGCCTTTGAGAATGTGGTTGTGAGCCATCTTCATGAATTGCTGCTGCCCACCTGGTGCAGGTACACCAAGAGCGCTGCTGGGGAGTACCAGGTTTTTGAGCCCAACACAGTGAAGGGTTCCCAGTGAGTTGCTGCAGTGCATCGTTTATATAGTACACACTGCTGCCACTGTGGTGGAGGGTGTGACTGTATATTGGTGGATTGGGTGCCAGTCAAGTGGGCTGCTTTGTCCTGGATGGTGCTGAGCTTCTTTAGCGTTGTTGGAGCCATGCTCATACAGGAAAGTGGAACGTATTCCATCACACTCCTGATTCATGTCTTGTAGATGGAGGACAGGCTGTACGGAGTCGGGAAGTGAGGTGCTTGTCTCAGAATTCACAGCCTGTGACTTTCTTTTATAGTCACTATATTTATATGGCTGATCCAGTTCAGTTTTTGGTCAATGGTAATCCCCAGGATGTTGATAGTGGGGGAGTCAGCAACAGTAATGCCGTTGAATATCAAGGGGAGTTTATTACATTCCCTCTTGTTGGACATGGTCATTTCCTGGCACTTGTGTGGTAAAAATGTCACTTGCTGCTTATCAGCAATAAATGTTGTCCAGGTCTTGCTGCATATTGGCTTAGACTGCTCCAGCATCTGATGAGTTATTGAAAATTGTGCAATCATCAGTGAACATCCCCACTTCTGACCTTATGATGGAAGCATCTGAAGGTAGCTGGACCAAGGAAATCCTGTGGCAATGTACTGGAACTGAAATGATTGATCTCAAACAACTACAACCTTCTTCCTTTGTGCTGGATATGACTCCAAACAGTTTCCTCACTGATTCCCATTGACTTTGATTTTCAAGGCTTTTTGTTGCCCCACACAGTCAACTACCTTGATGTCAGGGCCAGTCATTCCAACCTTCCCACTTGAATTCAGGTCTTTGTCCATGTTTGGATTAAAGTTGTAATTAAGTCAGGAGCTCAGTGACACGACCCACGTGCTTAGTGGAAAAATATTTCTCCTAACTTCTCAATTTATTTTTTGGTCATGTACTTAATAATACACCCACTAATTACCAACTAACAGCAGAAATAACTTTATCAATCTACTTCATTGAACACCACTCTTAACCTTCACTGCTCCAGTGAAAACAACTTTATTTTCTTCTTCTTGCTGTTTGTAACTGAAACCTCTCATGTCTGCGTCATCTTTTTCCAGTGACATTACATCACAAAGTAGGATGTACACCATTGATTACAATATTCTAAAAGTAGCTCAATTAATAATTTGTATAGGTTGAATATTACCTCTTTGCTCAATACCCACTCAGGATCCCATATGCTGTAATTAATTAGGTAAATAATCTGAGAAACAAGTAGAAGTAGATGATATTGTACAAGTACTGATATCAAATCAAGGCAGACAATAAAAGTAACAAAAACAAAATACTGGGGATGCTGGAAATCTGAAATAACGAGGGTGGCATGGTAACACAGTGGTTAGCACTGCTGCGTCACAGTGCCACGGACCCAGGTTTGATTCTGGCCTTGCATGACCGTATGTGTGGAGTTTGCACATTCTCCCTGTGTCTGCATGGGTTTCCTCCGGATGCTCAGGTTTCCTCCCCACTCCAAGGATGTGCGGGTGAGGTTGATTGGCCATGCTAAGTTGTCAGGGGGATTAGCGAGATAAATATGTGGGGTTACAGGGATAGGGCCTGGATGGAATTATTGCCAGTGTAGGCTCGATGAGCCAAATGGCCTTCTTCTGTACTGTAGGGATTCTGTGAATGAGAACATTCTGGAAATACTCAGCAGGTCAGGCAGCACCTGTGGAGAGAGAAACAGAGATCAAAACTGGGGGAAGTTAGAGGTGTAGCAGGTTTTAAGCAGAGTGCAGAGGCAGGGAAAGGCAGTTGGGGTGGTGTATGAGACAGTGGTAGAGAAGGAAAGAAGGTCATTGATGGAGTTGAAGGAAGAAGTGATTAGATAACAAAAGGGTGATTGTTCTCAGACACAAAAGAGTGTTAATAAGATGAATAAAGAAACAAAAGATTGGACTGGAGGACTGTAATCTGCAAAATCATTACCAGTATCGGCTGTTGGGGAAAAAGTGGGAGCAGTTATTCAAATAATGATCTGAAATTTTGTACCCAGTGCTAGATTTGTAAGGTTGTAAAGTGTCTAATTGGAAAATGAGCTCCTGTTGAGCTTCAGTAGTGACAAGTATTAGGTAAGAGTAGGAGTGAGATGGAAAATTAAAATGGCAATTGATCCGATGTTTGTGATCACACTTACAGATTGGATGAAAACAATCACTTATTCTGCATTTGGTCTCCTCAATGTAGAGGACACTGTATCTTGAGTATCGAATATGCTAAGTTAAATGAACTACTTTTCCACTTGGAAGGAGTGTTTGAGGCTCTGGATAGTTGGAAATGAGGAGATGAAGGGCAAGTGCTGCATCTCCAGAACTTGTATAGAAGGCACAGTGGGAAGTGGAGTGGTTGTTGGGATAATTAACTAATGGATCAGTGTTTTGTACAGATAGAAATGCAGTAATTTCTTACTGTGCAACTTACCCATCTTTACAACAAAACATTAAATAAAGGCGCTATTCAAAATATTCCATCTCAGCCATCTTCTGAAGAAGAGAAGGAGCGTTCTCCTAGTATCTAGGCCAACATTCCTCTCTCCAACAGCATGACTGAAACAGATTATCTGCTCATCTATCCCATTGCTATCACAATTTCTCTACATTGCCGCAGTGACTATAGTTCCAAAATACTTAATTGGCTGTGAAGTGTTTTAGGATGTCACTAGTGCTCTACAAATATAAGTTATTTCCATTTTTAATCCGTAAACTTACTCTGCCAAAACTCAAATGTAGTTTTGAGTTTTTGGCCAATTTCCTTTCCTTTACATATATTCTTCCACCTGCTTCTGCAACTTCTTTCACTATAAAGGTAACATATCTTCCTGTTACCATGGAAAATGACTATGTTTTCCAAATCTATAGACTCCTCCAGCATAACAAATTCTATTTTATTGCAGTTTAACTGCCTCTCACTCCATGAGTATCCCACTGCTCCATGGTGGCGTAATGTTGCTCAGGGCTAACTGCTTCTTTGAGATACACTTTCTGTCCACCTTTCATGTGCCTCACATTAAGCACCTATTGGAACAGCTTGAGGAACCCGAGAGGTTCCATGTATTTGTGAGTCCTTTGTTGCCCCTGCAAATGGTTGTCCATTCATTTCTTCTACAGTATCCCCGTCCAAAAATGTTTGTCGCTCCTCTTGGATGAGTATATTCTGGAGAGTATGATCCAGAAATATCTCATTCACTCTGATGGTGTTGGTGGGTGGCAAATTACTGTTCCAACATTCTCTGCAGAGATTCAATTTTGTAACACATATTCCAAATGTGCTGCTTCTGGACACACTGAGGATCTTTGGTGGTCTACATATCCCACTCCACACAGATCACATGCACTGCTGTTTCCAGCTCTAACTTAAAATACACAGTGACAGCCTGAACTCCCACCAGCACTAAACTCTCTTAACAGTCAAATAGACAGTACACAAATGTTAATTATACAAGAATACTCATATCCAACTATACATCAATGCTGACCTTCTTTCAGGCTGAATTCCCATTGAAGTTAAGCTTCATACTGTTCTGGCCCCTCACACTCCTTTGGTTTCTCATAGCATCTCATTGGCTTCATGCCAACCTCTGCATTAAATTTCATCTGACATTTAGCTGCCCAAGTTACTGACTTCCCTATATCCTGACGAAGTTGCAGATGAGCTTTTGTACAGTTAACCATAGTCTGTTAATGTGCCTTCTGCAATTTTTGATGCAATATTTTGCCTCCACACCCAAGTGCAGTTCAGTTATACGTCTTGGGCAGGATTTTTGCCCCCCTCCCTCCTCATCCACTGCCCCTCAGTATGTTTAGTAAAGGCAGCCCGCCATCTTCTGGTCCTGCCACTGTCAACGGGGTTTTCCATTGTTCACACCCGCCTGCCACCAGGGAATCTGCAGCAGAAGCGCACCGTTGGCAGGACTGGACTATCCCGCTGGCGGGAACAGCCGGGAAATCCTGCCCATTATGAAGTACAATGGTTTCATTATTGATCACTTCAGTACAAAACAATTTCTCTCTGTTTTCTATCTATTATCCAACTTCCGATCCACATTCCCTTCGTTCATTAACCAAACAATTTCTAAGCAAATATTATTTTAATCATTTGTTATAGTGGCCGGAAGCATATCCAATACCAGTGTTTGGCTGACAAACTTGTAGTTAAATATTTAGTTAAATAGTTGATCAATTTATCCATTTTAGAACAGAGGTGCTATTGTGTCAACCTTGCAGTCCTCTGCTATAATTCCAAATACAAATGTGATCTAAGCATTGTTGTCAGAATATCTGCTGATTCATTTGGCATTCAAGGAAATATGTAATTAGAGGCCATTGCCTTTCCTACTTTGAACAAATTTTTAAGTACTATTTCTTTGCCTATATTGATCTCCCTTAATATCATCTCTTTCTTATTGCTTTCCCCCACCTACCCCCACACTCCTCTGTACCCGAAAACTCGGCAAATTGCTCATCAGATATGTTCATTGTTCCTTCATCCCGTGAAATGAAATTTAATAGAGAAAAGTGCGATGTGATGCATTTTGCAAGCAGGTCTAGAGTGAGGCAACATATACTTCCTGGAGCAGTTCTAAAGAGTGTGCAGGGGCCAGAAGGATCCAGGGAAACCCTGTGCACAGATGGTGGCAGGATATATTGAGAGATATTTAGCAATGTATATGGGATCTTGGGCTTCATAAGCAGAGATGTTGCATACAAAAACACAGAAGTTATACTGGACCTTCACAAAATTTTATTAGGCCACAAGGAGGTTATTGCATCCAGTTCTGGGCACTACCCTTTAGGAGGGTCATGAATGTCTTCTCAGAGTACAGAAGAGATTTACCAGAATTTAGCTACAAGGTGATGTTGAAGAAACTCGTGTTATTTTTCATGGAGCAAAGATTAAGGGGATGTCTAATTAAAGTATACAGTTTGGAAAAGCTAGGCAAAGAAAGGCTGCTCCCATTCACTGATGGTACAAGGACTAAGGGACACAAATTTAAGGTTTTGGTTAAGAAATGCAGCAGAGGATGTGAAGAAGAATATTTTTATGCAGCAAGTGGTAATGACCTGGAACACACTGCGAACAAGTGTGGTAGAAATGGAGACAATCAATAATTTCAAAAGGGAATTGGATGGCCAATTGAGAAAAATAAGTTTGCAAGGTTATGGAACTGATGGGATTGCTCTACAGAGAGCTGGTATGGACTTGATGGACCAAATGGCTCGCTTTTCTGCCATGATGATCCTGATCCTGACTCTGACTTTATTGGAGGCTTTTTAACTTTAACAGGCCCAACCTTTTCTTGAATTATTATTTGTTTTTCAAATGTATTTGAATATCTTACTTTATTTAATAACATTGTCAGATTTTTTTGTTCCTGGGATTTGAATGCGCATTTATGGGCCATCCATTACTGCCGCTGAGAAGGTGGTGGTGAACTGTCTTCTTGAACTGCTGCAGTCCATATGGCATAGGTACACCCACCATGCTGGTCGAGAGAGTTCCTGGATTTTGACCAATTTTCAACACTTTGAATCATTTTTGCTTTCCCTCTTTATTTATGCCACTTAATTTTCTTTGCACAACTATTGTACATTTGTCAAACGTCTCTTTTATAAAGTCTCATTTTAATTTCACATCCTTTGCTCATCCAGAAACCTCAGTTTTTGTGGTACCCTCTTTACTTGTGGGAAGATGTCTAGATCTAGGGCAACACGGTGGCACAGTGGTTAGCACTGCTGCCTCACAGCGCCAGGGACCCGGGTTCAGTTCTGGCCTCGGGTCACTGTCCGTGTGGAGTTTTCACATTCTCCCCAAGTCTGCGTGGGTTTCCTCCAGGTGCTCCGGTTTCTTCCCACAGTCCAAAGATGTGCAGGTTAGGTTGATTGGCCAACCTAAATTGACCCTAGTGTCAGGGGGATTAGCAAAGTAAATATGTGGGATTATGGGAATAGGGCCTGCGTGGAATTGTGGTCGGTGCAGACTCGATGGGCCAAATGGTCTCCTTCTGCACTGTAGGGATTCCATTCTAGATCAGATATTAAACATCTCCTGTTTAGAAATTTACTGTTGCTTTTTTGCCATTCTATCTGCCAACTCGTTCCCAATTTAACTGGCCCATTCAATTTGACATCAAATATCATAATGCTCCAGTATTCGAGTCAATTAGGGTGCAGTCATTGCATATACAGACTCATTTTGTTTCCAAGAATGTATGATGCTAATTATAAAGTGCAATTTGTACACATTTTTGAAGTTCAGGTGCTTTATATCCCTTCTAGTGTAGATTGTATATTATTACCATTAAAAGTGATTTTATGTGAAAGATTATTATACATTTCTAGAATGATCAGATTCAGTCAATCTCCTTCGAATTTACAACCAAACCCAAGATCATTGGGCAGCAGAGAAGGGAATAAACCACAACATTTTACATGTTCTTTTGATATGTACTACTTACAGAAATGTTTTATCCTTCAGAATTCCATTTCATTTCCCAATAAATGTATGTTTACTGTTCAAAAAATAGATGCATTGAGATCCTAGGACCCAGATTGCTGGTGTAAATAAGAATTGGCTGACTATCTTCCATGCACACTTCAACCAGCTCCAGGAGAGCTCACATTGGCAGGCTGTGGTTAATGAAGTACCACACGAATTGGTACTTGGGCCCCAGCTGTTCACAATGATTTAGATGTGGGGACCAGATGTAAATTTTTCCAAGTTTGCGGATGACACAAAGCTGGGTGGAAAAGTTGTGAGGAAGATGACAGCGGGCTTCAAAGGGATTTGGACAGATTTAGTGAGTGGGCAAAAACATGGCAGATGGAATGTAATGTGGAAAAAGGTGAGGTTATCCACTTTGATGGAAGGAACAGATGTGCAGGATATTTCGTAAATGGTGAAGGATTAGAAAGTGTAGATGTACAAAGAGACCTAGCCATCCATGCCAATATTGTGTGCAATTTTAGTCTCCATAACTAACAAAGGATATTATTGCTACAAAGGGAGTGCAACAAAGGTTCACCAAACTTGTCCCCAGGATGGCGTGACTGTCTTATCAAGAGAGATTGGGGAAGTTGGGCCTGCATTTTCTAAAGTTTCAAAGAATGAGAGGTGATCTCATTGAAACCTCAATACTTAAAAGAATAGACAGGGTAGATATGGGTAAGATGTTTCTTTTAGTTGGGGAGTCTAGAACCAGGAGCACAATTTCAAAACAAGGGGGAAGCCACTTAAGATCGAGATTGAAAAAATAATTTTACTCAGATGGTGTGAATATTTGGAATTTGGGACCTCAGAGAGCAGTGGAAACTCAGTCATTGGGTGGAATTTTCCTGTCTCGCCTACCACTGGAATTGGAGTGGGCGGGACATGGACCAGGCAAAGGTTCGTTGGCCTCGGGCGAGATTTTCCAGACTTGGGGCGAGCACGGCTGGAAAATCCCACCCATTGAGTTTGTTTAAATCTGAGATAGACAGATTTTTAAATATGAATGATTATAGAGGGATATGGGGATTGTGTGGAGGAAAAAGGCATTGAAGTGGATGATTCGCTATGATCCATTAAATGCCAGAGCAGGCTCAATGGGCTGAATAGCCTGCTCCTGTTCCTATGTTCCTATGAGCAGACTTTTTTGCAAATTGTCCAGAAATGTTTATAAATTATTACAGTGGTTAGCACTGCTGCCTCACAGCGCCAGGAGCCCAGATTCAATTCCGGTCTCGGGGGACTATGCGGAGTCTTCACGTTCTCCCCGTATCTGCGTGGGTTTCCTCTGGGTGCTTCGGTTTCCTCCCACAGTCCAAAGATGTGCGGGTTAGGTTGATTGGCCATGCTAAATTCTCCCTCAGTGTCAGGGGGATTAGCAGGGTAAAGAGGTGGGGCGACGGGGATAGAGCCTGGGTGGGATTGTAGTTGGTGCAGACACGATGCGCCAAATGGCCTCCTTCTGCACTGTAGGGATTCTATGATTCGATGGTTTTAATGATTAAATTGCACTGTTTAAACTAAGTCATCAAAATTCAATAATTGTACTTTAATAGCTTTCCTTCAACATACTATTGTATTCTAAACATTTTTATCGTCTTAAGAAGCAACACATACATAAAATGTAGATTGTGATGAAAATTCACAATTGTTTTTGCCTTTCAGTGGCGATAACCCAAGGAAGTGGGATTAGTTACAATCTTGCAGAGATTCAAAGCCAACCATTTTACCATGACATAAACTCTGGGCTCCAGAGGTCATTGTCCTCTCCACCGGGCAGGTAATTGCTTTCATTTTCATGAAGTAGTTCCTTGAGATAAAGCTGATACTTTGAATGTTGATCTTTTTCCTGTCATCTAGCAATAATACATGAAAGCGTAACGTAAGCCATACAGTACTCTTCCTATCCATGTAATACTGCTGGTAAAAGACAGCCGTCTCCTACCTGAAAGGAGATATCCCTTTATCACTGCTAATTTGCAGTTTGGAGCTCAGAGAAGACCCAACAATTTGGGTTTCCATCCTAGAGAGATGCGGTTCCTGAGCAGTCTGTGCCTGATGCCAGCAGAATGACATCAAGATATAATAGATGTGGAGAGTACAATATTGTACGCAAATCGTGACACAAGGGCACAGAGTTTCAGATATGCCACCGGGTTATTACAGTACTGTGAAATCAAAGTGATGTTTAAACTTAATCGATGTTGTAAAAGCCAGATTGCACAATTGAGGATTCATGCGTCAAGAGGCAAAAATGTAGACATTGCAAACCGAGCTATAAGAAGGCTCATGTCATTTGGAAAGAAAATATATCACAATTTAATTTTTTAACCACAACCCGTTCTGGGTGACATGGTGGCACATTGGTTAGCACCGCTGCCTCACAGCGCCAGGGACCTTGGTCGATTCCTGGCTTGGGTCACTGTTTATGCAGAGTCTGCATGTTCTTCCCATGTCTGTGGGGGTTTCCTCCAGGTGCTCCGGTTTCCTCCCACAGTCTGAAAGATGTGCTGGTTAGGTGCATTGGCAATGCTAAATTCTCCCTCAGTGTACCCGAACAGGCGCCAGGATGTGGTGACTAGGGGATTTTCACAGTAATTTCATTGCAGTGTTAATGTAAGCCTACTTGTGACACTAATAAATAAACTTAAATACTTCAAATAGAATATTTGATATTGTGGAACATTTGATATACTGGAATGTATTTAAACCCTACTAAACCTGCAAACCAGCCGTAAGCTTAATCTGGGAGAGAAGTAGATTTGATTATTTAAACTCTATGAATCCCTTTTAGTAAAAAAAGCCAATCGAAAAACTCCATTTTTTTGTCACATTGTGCACTTCTGTCTAATGATAGAGTTCTCAGGATAATATGAGCATCTATTGCTGAGTTTTTTGTTTTGCAAATCAATGTTAGATGTACATGGGAATTACATTGTCACAATTTTAATTCCTTATAAGGGAGTGATGTCTGATGGACATCAGGAACGTCTCTATGTTATTCGATACTGTTTTATACTTTAAAATTGTGAATAGTAGCAGACATTTTGAGCGGAACTGCTGCTGTGACATTGTGAAGTTCTGCTGCAGTGACATTACGAACGGGAACAGCTAATTGCCACTAGACAGAAACTTCATGGGGGTCACAACAGGGGGACTTCTACAAAATATCTGTCTACAGACTGTCTTGAACTAGCTGTTCAAGAACATAAAATATAGAAGCAAACAATGACGGAGAAACACACCAGTAAATGTACAAGATGTCTTCCTTTATAATGTTGTGACATCTCAGTAGAATTCCCATTGCCTTTATGGCAATATGCAGTAACTATTATTTTGTTGAGAATATGGTTTTGGTCAAACATACATTTTGGAAAATGCACTACAATAATTCTTGGATGACTGATTAGTTTAGCTACAAGCTTTTACTTAATTTTTGGATTTATTTGCTAGCAAACGGCCTAAGACGATCCCCATTGATGACAGCATAGACACCAGTCCAACAGAATTCTACCCTTCTCCCAGCTCACCAACCAGTGTCAGCCGGACATGGCATGAAAGAGATCAAGGTTAGTTCTTGGAGTGAGCTTGATGAAGTTTAATATGTAATGCTAATTACTAAGATATCACCACAAATACATGATATTGAATGAGATTAAACGTAACGGGCTGAACTTTCGTTTAGATGTCAGACCCGACGTGGCGACCAGTTCTGGGTCTTCACCCATCTCATTATATCCCAGACACACCCCGCACTGTCATTTTTGAAGGTATGGCCAATTAAAAGCCATAGTGTGGGTTTGCTGAACAAATAGGGACAATGGCTCCCAAGGCTGGAGGGCCAGTGGGAGTTTGCCTAACACTCACAGCCCACTGACTGATCTCAAGATGGAGAGAGAGAGAAGGCCAGGTAAGGTTTTTTACATTTAAAATGGCCGCAGCTGCCTGGCCATGATCTTGGAGATGTGACTCCTCCATGGCATTGCCAGCGTTGACAGCTGTAGCCCTGATGGGTGGTGGACGGGGATTTCCCTTGCAGGTTGAAGCACAGCCCCAGCTTTGCCAGTCTAAGCTGCCACATTGGGCCTGCGTGTGTTTCAGGCTGACGTGGGCTGCACACATTGCCAACTGAAAATCCCACACTACGGTAGGGATTTTCTGGCCACACTCGCCCCAAGGCCAGAAAATCCTACCTGAGGTCAACGGAACTTTGCATGATTCCCATGACGGGTGGGACAGGAAAGTTCTGCCAGCTGGCAGCGCTAAATTTCAGGGCCACCCTGAAAATTCATCCAGTGTATTTTACCGAGTTCCCATAGCAAATCAAAGAATCATCTTGTAATACAAACCTAATGGAAGATATGTTGTACATTGTGAACAGGTTGGATTAGATTATTATTGCATTTTGTGAAATTGATGGTATGACTTCCTGCATTTACTGTCAGTAAAATGCAATAGGCGCTGGATAACAACCTGACAGTATGTGGTACCTCTGCCTTCAAAATGGATTTTTCTGTCATTTGAAAAAGAGAAAGCACTATCTGCTGTCCATCCCCCTGTCTCTTCCACCTTCATCTCCAACACAAAGTATGAGGGCCTCATGAGTTTCTTTATCATTGAGATTGGAACTATGCAATCAGCGGCCTCAAATGCTTTTGCCTCTTCATCTAGCCCATCAGACCAAGCCTGCTTAAAGAACCCCTCTCCCCATCCCAGAAATTGTGTCTTTCCCGAGCTTTTTTGCTATTTTTGTTCCTGCCCTCTTCATTTTGTCCATGAGACTTGGATCCTGCTCCCTTGACTCTATTTCCACAAAAGTTGATATCATTAACAGTTATCTATCTTGAGGTACAATTCCACACCAACCCCCTCATTCAAATCTGTCCTCATCACTGCCTCCTCAAAATCTCAACCCTTGACTCGACACCTCTATCCTTAAGAACGACCGTCCCATCCCCAACCTCCCTTTCCTCTCCAAAATTCTTTAATGTGTTGTTGCTTCCCAAATCCATGTCCATCTTTCCTGATGGCATAGTGGTTAGCACTGCTGCCTCACAGTGCCAGGGACCTGGGTTCAATTCTGGCCACGGGGACTGTGTGGAGTTTGACAGGATTGACCACATCATCCTCCTCCAGTGATACCCTGCTGATGTCCATTCTTCCCCTCAGCGGCATCATATAAAACAGATGTTGAAATGTATACTGATGACACCCAGCTCCATCTCGGCCTATTCTCTGCTCTCTCTAAATTGTCAGACCATTTGTTTGAAATCCAATACTGGAGGAGCAGAGACTTCCTCCAAGGATGGAATACTTCCTAGCTCCCACCGGAGGGTTTGATGGTGGGACAATATGGCGCGAGGCCCAGAAATCTGTACACATTGGCATGAATATACAGCTGGATCTTCTGTTGGTGCCCGCCATGGCTGGTCAGAAAACCCATCAAAGGTTGCATGAATCTCATTTCCATCCCGTTAATAGGATGCAGGTGAAGGCCTGACCACACACTCCAGATTCTCCTTGCTGGCGGTGGGAAAACACACCCGCGTGAAACATTCTTGGAACAACATGTTGTGCAGATGTCAGGACTCACCTGAATGATGCCTGGGGCTGCCTCTGGAGTTTGGAATTGAGGTAGCCTCAACCCTGGAATACCACAGCAGTGGGTGGGGGCAGCAGGGGCGACATGGTGGCACAGTAGTTAGCACTGCTGCCTCACAGCGCCAGGGACCCGGGTTCGATTGCTGGCTTGGGTCACTGTCTATGTGGAGTTTGCACATTCTCCCCGTGTCTGCGTGGGTTTTCTCTGGGTGCTCTGGTTTCCTCCCACAGTCCAAAGATATGCGGATGAGGTGAATTGGCCATGCTAAATTGCCCCTTAGCGTCAGGGGGACTAGCTATGGTAAATGCATGGGGTTGTGGGGATAGGGCCTGGGTGGGATCGTGTTTGGTGCAGACCCGATGGGCCTCCTTCTGCACTGTAGGATTCTGTGATCTATAGGTGGACCTTCCAGATTTGGTGTCCTGGTGGGGGTCCAACTTCTAACCTCAGAATCTCCCCGAAATCGACCTTCATTTTCATGAGGGTCACCTTTTTTCTTCAATACTGGGTCACCTTTTCAGTACGGCACCCGGACATGACGGTGCACTATGCACCACCCAAGCCTGCACTGCTATGGAATATGCAGTAAAATACCCGGGTGCATCATTAATGAGTTTGGGGCCAAAAGATTTGATGTGGTTCCTCACCGGCTGCCACAGCAGGAAACACTGTATGTTTAGGCCAGAACTTTCTGACTGTTTACGCCAGTGGAATTTTCCTGGCAGTGTCGGGTGCAGTCAATGGGAAATCCCATTTACAGCAGCAGGACCAGAAGATCCTGGCGAACGGCACGCTCTCTCCGCAAGGAACATGCTGCCAGGAGTCCAGAGAATCCCTCCTGTAGCCTCAAAATGGGAATCTCACTCTAAGTATCGGCCATTGTCTTTGACTCCTACCTTTTGAGGTGATTATGAATAATATTTTCTTCTGTTGAAATGGAATTTCAATTGTGTCTGTGTATGTGCTTGTCTGTGATTCTACTCTTCTTCAGATGGTGCGCAGTTGTGCCCTCCCCCCCAGAATGTAATCAATTAGAAATCATTGCACTAATATGAACTTCCACTCTTACATTCTTAGGGCTGGGTTTTTGCTACTGAGGCAGGTAGCCCAAGTTGGGCAGACCTGCCTTGGTTATAAGGGCTGTGTTGCACCCAGTTTTCACTCCGAGGAGGTTGGGGGCTGGAGTTAATCCTGCCAGCCCTGGAAACAGAAAATAGGCTGCCGCAGGGGTGGATGAGTGCTGAGCCAGGCTGATTGGAAGGCCCACCTCTGATCTGGGGGACTTTGTCCCAGTTGTTTGTAAAGCCTGTTTAACCGCAGGCAAAATGGCACCTGTTGGAATTGGGGGCAGTAGTTTTGCATTATGGTTCTGCCCACCATTTTGAGAGGTCTCGGAGTCAGGCCAGCTGCATGGAAATCTGTCCTTAGTCTCTCTGTAAAGCAAACCTTGGAAAAGTTACATCATGTTTAATGACATAAGCTGGGTTTTTTAACAACGTGTTAAGTTTAGAATTTTACTAAACAGCAACACTGGCCCTGAATAAAATAATTTTGTAATTATTGAATGTCAATTTTTTTCAATTATACTACAAATGTCTGTACATCATTAACATGTTTTAATTTGTTTCGAATATTTTAGCTTCAACATTAATTCCTTATGTAAATGCCCAAATCATTTTCCTTTTACCTGTAAAGCCTAAACATTAAAGGTGAACGGATTCTCTGATGTTTACCTCCTGATTTACTGTCTGTGAGAATACTTAGATATGATTGGCTGCTTGATCACAGTACTGCTGTGAGATGGCCTTCACTTAAAATTTATTTATTAGTTACAAATAAGGCTTATATTAACACTGCAATGAAGTTACTGTGAAGTTCCCCAAGTCGCCACACTTCGGCGCCTGTTTGAGTCAATGCACCTAATGAGCATGTCTTTCAGACTGTGGGAGGAAACCAGAGCACCCAGACACGGGGAGAATGTGCAAACTCCACACAGACAGTGCCCCAAGCCGGGAATTGAAGCTGGGTCCCTGGCACTGTGAGGCAGCAGTGCTAACCACCGTGTCACTGTGCCGCCACTTTGTGCCAATACAAACTGGTGACAGGGAAGGCGAAGTCCGTGGCATAGAGATCACTAGATCTTTGTGGACAGCTTTGTTCACAGTCAACTGCAAGTGCTGTTGTTTGGCTGCTAACCACAAAATCCAACCCAATATATTTTGCCGAGCCTGTTACAGACTCAGAATGCATAATGTCTGCCTTTGTGCTACTTATTTTTGGAATCCTTTTTATTTTCTTCAATGCTATTTTAAATGTATATTAGTATGTTGTCACATTTGGCTGCAAAGAGTTTGCAGGTGTTCAGGTGAATGTTCTTGCTTGTCTGGGCTAATAAGATATATCTATTTAACAGGTGGTTAATAATTTAATTGACAATACATTCAGAGCTTAAAGATGACATCCAGGTGCAGAAACAAAGTCATTGATGGGGCTTTTTCTTTTCTTTTTTTAAAGGCTTGCATTTTATTAAAGTGCTTTAAGGGGTTCTTCCAGGCAGCTTTTTACTTGGAAACTAATTCAAGCGTGTTTCTATGTACAATTCATTTACTCACAATCGGGTTCCTGTGTGAACTACACTACACATTGAAATAGGTACAGATTCCATTTAGCCAGAGTTTAATGAGAGAATGTTTAAATCTAGTAAAAATTAAGGAATATTCTCCCAGGAAGTCCAGTGAAAACCAGGCTGCTATTTTCAATTTCCCCTCCCTAACAGTGCTGGGAGTGTACCTACACCTCGGGGCCTGCAGCTCTTCAAGAAGGCAGCTCACCACCACCTTCTGAAGGGTGACTAAGGATGGGCAGTAAATATTGGTCTAGCCAGCAACGCCCACATCCTGTAATTGAATAAACAAAGTGATAACAATAAATGGAAATGCAGTTGTCAGGTATTTCATGCTGTTAATCCTTTAAGTTCTGTACTTTTACCGTGGCCTATCATAATTACTGAGTGGTCTATTCCCAGCTTGGGTCACTGTCTGTGCGGAGTCTGCACGTTCTCCCCTGTCTGCGTGGGTTTCCTCCGGGTGCTCTGGTTTCCTCCCACAGTCTGCAAGACGTGCTGCTTAGGTGCATTGGCCATGCTAAATTCTCCCTCGGTGTACCCAAACAGGCGCCCGAGTGTGGCGACTAGGGGATTTTCACAGTAACTTCATTGCAGTTTTAATGCAAGCCTTCTTGTGACAATAATAAATATGCTTAAACTTAAATATATTCCAATTGGATAATTATCTTTTAAAATCATCAATAGCAATGTTTTTAGCTTGCATAGAATGGAAATAGTATTTATACTTCGACACTTAGCACTGGTGTTCAGTGCTCAGAGTTGAGTGAGATTGAGTGCAGTGTGAAGGTCTTTCTTAAGTGATGACTCCTTACTAGAGTTTGATTTCTTTGACCTGACTGAGTTTATTTCACTAAAGGCAGACGACTAATTAATGCAGTCTCCAAGATGGAAAAGGCAAAAAGTTAAGGAGTTATTATAATTTGTTATTGAGTATGACAAATTGAATCTTTGCTGCAACACCAGTTTCACTTTTGATTTTTTTTCCCTCTGAAGCTTGCCACAAATGGTTTCGGTTCCATTGTTTTGACTGGACGAGAAATGTGATCTGTTTTTGGATGCAATTATCATGTTTTTGAGATGTCTCTGTTGATTTAGAGAGACCAATCTACGAGTAATTAGTTAAGATACGATCTGCTTCTAAAAATGCGAAAGAAGCGGCTATATCTTGGGTGGAGATATGTGATTGGTTTGTTACAGCCGAGGCTCTGCAGATAACAATGGCAGTATCCAGCTAGATTGGGGAACAGTGATTCTTTCATCCCTACAGTGCAAAAAGAGGCCATTCGGCCCATTGAGCCTGCACTGACAACAATCCCACCCAGACCCTATCCCTTTAACTCCACATATTTACCCTGCTAATCCCCCGACACTAAGGGAGATTAGTAGGGTAAATCCCCCTGACATTAAGGCCAGAGTTTTATTGCCCCACTCGCCACAGGAATCGGAGCAGGCGAGGGGCGGACAATGGAAAGGTCCATTGCCTCGGGCTGGGTTTTATGGCTGTGAGACGAGCGAGGCCGTAAAATCCCAACCCAAGGGTCAATTTAGCACGGCCAATCAACCTAACCTGCACATCTTTAGACTGTGGGAGGAAACCAGAGGAACTGGAGCACCTGGAGGAAACCCACGCAGACATGGGGAGAATGTGCAAACTCCACACAGTCACCCGAGGCCGGAATTGAACCCGGGTCTGTGGCGCTGTGAGGCAGCAGTGCTAACCAGTGTGCCACCGTGCCGTTCCTAAAGTTATTTTATTCACAACGTTATTTTTAAAGTACTTAGCAACCTGATTCCTAAATTAAAGCTTCTGCCTGAAGTTCCCACTGTGTCATAGCATAAAAATACTCACACTCACACTGGGCTCGCTGTCGAGCACCAGGTTGTGTTGTGCTCAAGAAGCAATCTGTTTAAATTTCTGGCTGTACACAAAGCATCTTGATGAAAAAGCCACTTAAATACGACATTGCCTCAACTGACTGACAAATTCAGAGTCGACTTGTTAACTGATAGAGTTGGAATCTGAGTTGCTATTACCTCAGGGGATTTATTCATGTTTGTAACTTTTATGAATAATTTAAATGATGTTAACAGGACTGCCAGGATTTGCCAAATTATAATTTCAACTTTTTTTTAGATAAAAACTTTACCTTTCTGAAATGGGGCTTTGACATACCAAAGAATAGCATTTATATGTTGTGCAGCCAGTTTAGCACACTAAAAGTTTGTGATATAAAGCAGAATGCTGGCATTGAATAATAATTACTGGTGGATAAACCAATATGCCCTGGCCATTATGAATCTTGCACAAAAGACATTTGTCAGTGAGGCACCATTCCTTTTGCCAAAGTAGTTAGCTGTACTGCAACACTATGATAAATTGGTGGCTGTATTAAGCTCGGCCAGAACACACAAAAAATAACTATTGTAAATAGTTTAGTAATGTGCTAGTAAGAAGGATAACAGTGATTAAAGGACCTGTCGCTTAAAAGAAAAATTAGGAGACGAGAGCAATGAAAGTATACAGGAAATAGATATTAAATGGAGAGTAGGAATATCTGGGAACAATTCTAAGTCAGTAATCTAATCAAGCAGTTTAGAAGCTGTATGAACGCTACGATTAGATTACAGCCTTCAAATCATTCTAAGTTATCTGTTATTTTCATAAGATGGTTTTGTTCAATTTTTAGTTAGCTTTTGCAATGTCGGCAGTTTCCAATCACTATGCCAGCTCTCTGTATCATTTGGCAATTTTACATTAGTTGTGGAGAACGGTGCTCAAGGATAGGCAAATGGCTTCCAGATATTGCTGTCCTGTTGTTGGCATTTTAGAGAAAGAGGTGCTTTCTCTAAAGATGTGTGGGTTAGGTTGATTGGGCATGCTAAATTGACCCTTAGTATCAGTGGGATTAGCAGGGTAAATATGTGGGGTTACGGGTATAGGGCCTGGGTTGTTTTCAGTGCAGGCTCGATGGGCCGAATGGCCTCTTTCTGTACTGTAGGAATTTTATGATTCTTTGCATGGCTCTCACTGTCACGCTACAGACCCATGAAATACTGGGTCCACTGAAAATAAAGTTTAAACTCTTTTTATTATAGCATGTGATTGGATGAGCCACTGCTGTCTGCCAGTAACACATTATCAATAAGATACTGAAGCCTTGTGACACCTTCATATTAAAAAAATCATAATTGTGGTGTCATTCTATTTTCATGGATTTACCGATTTGAATAGAGGGGCAAGTGCTCCTCTCAGTGAAACTGCGTCAACAGAGAGTGAGCCCTATTGACTGGTAGAATTCCCAGATCTCCATGGATTCCCAGAGGAGCAAGCAGTATTTGATGGAATGCAAGCGGCAATGAGTGCCACATAAACTAGCCCTCTCAATCCTAGGGACATGAAACGCCTTCATTCGATTAATGTTCTGCTGCATTGTGATGTCAGCCACAGTAACCTGCATGTTAATGTCCAAACGACATGCTGGTTAGGTGCATTGGCCATGCTAAATTCTCCCTCAGTGTACCCGAACAGGGTGCCAGAGTGTGGCGACTAGGAGATTTTCACAGTAACTTCATTGCAGTGTTAATGTGAGCCTACTTGTGACACTAATAAATAAACTTCAAACTTAATGTCCAAAATGCAAGAATGCTGATGTCACCATGTTACAAGTACTTGTGTGGAGCTTCAAACGTTGGGGTTCTTTGAGGGGAAGGTCTAGTGGAGGTGGAAATGAATTGTGGGAGGAGGGAAGTCAATTGTGGGGGTGGGGAGTGTGGTTGATTGGCAGGGGAGAAGGTGGAGTTGATCAGGGGAGCAGGCAGATTGTTCAGGAGGGGAGCGGAACTGATTGGGGGAGTGCGCTGATTGGAGGATGCATCAATATAAGGGGCAGGAAGGCATGTCGATCAGGGCAGGAGGAAGTAGGGTGGAATGTCAGGGGTCTGGGGTATGGGAGTTGGGGAGGCAGGAGGAAATTAATTGGCTGGTTTTGGTGTGGGGATCAGGGCCTAGAGGTGGTGTGGGAATCCGACCTGATGCAGTGCCTTCACAGGCTGTGATCTGGATCCAGATGGTGGGTGTGGAGCTGCTCACCTTCTGGATTAGCCAAGGCCTCTCCTTAAGGAACTGCTGGGTTTCCTAACTTGGCTGACAGCTGTTCATGTTCAAAAGTGGAATGACAAGTTCATCCGGTTTCCTTGGATCACGTTGCGACTTCAAACTTCCAAGCTCAATTAAAAATCAGAAATGAGTTGGTTGGAGGTGGGTTTGGGTCAGAATTTAGATTTATGAGATTTTAGCTCCACAACCAGGTCAGCTTTGAATTTTTAGAAAATAAACATCTGAGACATCTTAAATTGTGACGATACTGCGCCTTTAATTTATCATGCATCTTGTGAAGGGTTTGAATTCAGCTCTGTTTAAATGGTGCCAATTTGTTTGCTCCAAGCAGCCACATGCTGAGAATGCAGAAGAATAATTGATCCTAGATAATGGGGTGTTTGCTTTAATCTGAACTAATGCATTTTTTGAATTTTAGGGGTGTCCACAGGGGTTCAGAGTAGGTTTAATTAAGTTGATTGACAAGAGGAAGAGTCATGTGAATGGGCAGAGCTACACTTAGAGAGAAAAGCAGGCAGTTTCTGCTTGGATCTGCAAGGAGCAAGAAGTGTTTCTCCCTCTCTGGAGCCTGCTGATTGGGACCTGCTAGAAAATAGGTCTCTTTCTCTCTCTTCAGAGGTGTTCTGGAGGCTTGAGGGCTGACGGCCCATGTACCAGCATGTAAGCCTGTGATGTTTGCTAACTGATATTTGAAGAGGAGTTTAAGTCTATGAGGAATATTGCTTAAATTGAAACTAAGAGAGATAGGTCAGCAGTTAAGAATTGCATCTTGTCATGTTTAAGTATTTCAATTGGTAAAAGTTAAGCTATTTCATTTGTTATAGTTAAACTGTATTACTAAACAAAGTTTGTTTTGAAAAAAGCTTCCTAGTGTGTCAATGGAATCACACCTGGAGTGAAACCTCTTATCTTCACACTGTGCCAAAATTGAAAAATAGTTGGGGGCTAGTGTAACTTCATAATGTACTTTGGGGTTTCTGATCTGGTCCCTAACAATATAAGTGAGTTTTATAAATAGTTCAGGGAAGAGAAACAGTGTGTTCAGAGACAGAGTGAACCTTTGAGTTTATGTGGATAGAACTTTAACAGTGGCAGGATGTATTGAGAGAGTCTCGCAAGGCGTATGGTTCTTGGGTTTTATAAATAGTGGCACTGACTACAAAAGCAGGGAAGTTGTGCTGAACCTTTATAAAGCTCAGGTTAAGTCACAATGAGAGATTGCATCCAGTAATGGTCACCATGCTTTGGGAAGGATGTAAAGGTTCTTGAGAAGGCACAGAGGAGATTTACCAGAACAGTTCAAGGGTTAGGTTGGAGAGGCTGGGATTGTTCTCCTTAGAGCAAAGAAGGTTGAGGGGAATTGATAAGCATGTACAAGATTATGACAGACTTAGGGAAGGTTGACAAAGGGAAGTTGTCCTCATTAGTTGATGATACAAGGGTTAGGAGACACAGATAAAGGTTTTGGGTAATAGACATGGGGATATTGAAAACAGTCTTTCCTGCAGAACAAGTGGCAATGACCTAGAACTTGCTGCCTCTGAAAGTGGTGAAATTGAAGAATGATCAATGATTTCAAAAGGAAATTGGATGGACACTTGGGGGAAATAAACCTGTAGCGTGTGGGGATGGAATGGGGGAATGGAGTTGACTGGATTGCTTTACAGAGAGCTTGCATGGACTAAATGGGCTGAATGTTCTCATGTACCATAATGAGATACAAAACATTGCAGATTCAAACTAGTAAAAGGCACATTTAAGGACGTTCTCATTCACGTAAAGAGTGGCCAACATGATAGGCTCGTGATAAAGGTGAGGAAATTTGGAGTCAAGGACAAATAACTGAATCAATAGAAAATCATCGTAACAAAAAAGATAGGAAGTAGAGAGTAGGGATGAGGGTCATTACTTAGATTGGAGAAAATACCAAGCCCACAAGGATCAGTGTTGACATTCATAATTTATATGACTAATTTGGAGTTAGGAGTAAGTAACTTAATATCAAAATTTGCAGATTATATCAACTGGGGGATATGAGGATGATTGCAACATTAAAAAAGAAGCCATTAGAAGCTTTGCCGACTGGCAAATTAATTTAAATATGAATAAAGATGAGGAGCTGCACTTTGGGAAGAAAAACAGAAGCATCACCTCCATCTCAGAATATGAGAAACTGAATAAATCAAGTGCATCAGTCTTATCTTCACACCATGGAGACAAAGATGGTATTCAATGTCTTCCCCTGTAGTGAGTTTGGTCACTGGGGCATTCAGTTGGTCAGAAGGCTGGTAGGTTGCCACCTTTCTACCTCCAACCTCATGAAGTCTGTGGTCGGAAGACTCATGGACTATTTTATTGCCCAACCACCACTTGAGTCTCTAAATGGACAATTAATAGCTTGTTCTGTCACCACTGGTGTTAACCGAGTTGGTTGGATGGGGGGGTGGGGGGGGGGGGGGGGGGTTGACCATGTGGGTGGCATGACAAGCAAACTCTTGTGGAGTTGCTTGTGAGCTCTGAGGAGGTTTCCTTGTCCAAAGGCACTCAGTGACCCGGCATCAGGAGGGTGTTCCAGAGAGTCACGCCTCTGCCCTTCCTGCTCACCCATCTCAACCCCGTTTCCCATGACCCCCGCTCCCATTACTCAACTGTGCCCAGTGATACTAGGCCTTGGGTGCAGCAGCCATTGCCTCGCAGGTCGCAGTGCCATTTAGTATAATGACCAGTCTCTGATTGGCCAAGCACTTTTGTCATGTGGGACTTCCACCTCCGGAGTCCTTGATCCTGGGAGGTCCCATCAGGGTCCAGTTAAGTGCCTGAAAGACATTTAATTCGGCGCACCTTCCCTAAAAGGGCAAAGCGGGGCTCTCGCCAACTCTCCAGCCAGTGAACCTCCCTTTGCCTCCATTAAAAATTACTCAAAGCTTTTGTTGGATTCCCAGTTAATCGAATGAGTAAATCAGTGACTGAAATGTGCTGTGTTTGTATAAATAAACAATCCCTTGAAAACTGTCAAATAGTTTTTCTACAAAAATGATCTTAGATGAAGTTTAAAAATTCATGACTCATAACTTCCTGGTTCCCCAGCATCACAATGGGAGGGAGGATGTCCCAGTGATGTGCTGGGGAAGCTCTCAAGCAAGTTCCCATGTCAGGGTTTACCCGGTAATTGCCCAGAAACACTAACTTCCTCTGAACAACTGTGCTGGGCTGGGAATCATCGGACAGAAGTGATTTAAATTACTAACTTCAAACAGTTCTGCCAGTTTTGTACTGATAGTTACTCTGAAAGGTTTAGAAGGAAAGGAAGTAACTAAACACCAAGACTCAGCTTCGCACGGGGCAACCCATACACATCCGACCCTCAGGGGACCCACCACAGCACCCTCCCATCTTTCCGGTTGACTTGTTCCACCCCATCCCCTTCCTCCATTCTGGTTGACCCCTCTCTCCCCCCACTCGCCCCTCCCTGTCCGGGACACCCCAGGACTGGATTAGTATATTGAAATAATCAGTTACATATGCAGACTCAGTTTTGAACCATATTCTCCAGGCCACTGCAATTCTCCTGTCCTCAAGTGCAGAGGGATGCCGGAGACCAGTTGTGAAGGCCAGGCTGTGGGGCTTGGAGTTCATTGAAGTCTCCGGGTGGTCGGAGAAATGGCTGGGTAGTGCCTTGGCACTGTCCCTTGGCACCCTGGCATTGCCAACCTAAATGTGGCAGAATTGTCAACTGAATTGCACCAAACCATCCAGCGGGAATCTCATTGGTTTTCCCGCAGGGGACAACATTTCAAAGTTTTTTGGGAGAATTCTACCCCATTTCTGTGCCTTCATATACCCTTCTCCAATCTTTCATAAGTAGAGTGAAAATACATCAATGAGATGAGTCTAATGAATCATTAAACTGCTTTCTTTCACATCCAGCAAGCAATTGTGCAAAGGCACCTTTAAAATTACATTTTTAATATTTTCTTTACTTAGCTTCAATCTTCTTGTGAATAAGAAAAAGAGTAAACCACACAGCCCTGCTTGTGAACAAAGTGCGCACTCCTTTAACACATCTTCGTATTATAAGATACTAGTCTTATAATAAACTCCTCAGGCTTTGCCTTCCTCTCAATAGACCATCCTGTTAGCAGACTTTTAACATGGATTGCCTTTTGTATTTTGATACTTCTGACCACAGGAAAAAGGGGGGAAACAGGAAGGCTCTCCCTCTGGCTTCTTCCATGTTAAGTGATTCAAGTAAAGTGATACAGTAAAATTAGCAGCACGGTGGAACAGTGGTTAGCACTGCTGCCTCGCAGCGCCAGGGATCTGGGTTCAATTCCTGGCTTGGTTCACTGTCTCATGTGGAGTTGCACGTTCTCCCCCTGTCCGCGTGGGTTTCCTCCGGGTGCTCCGGTTTCCTCCTGCAGTCCATAAATGTGCGGGTTAGGTGGTTTGGCCAAGATAAACTGGCGCTTTGTGTCTCAAGATTTGTAGGTTAGATGGATTGGCAATGGTAAATGTGTGGGGTTACGGGCTAGGGCAGAGGAGAGGGCCCGGGTGAGATGCTCTTGCGGAGAATTGGTGCAGGCCCGATGGGCTGAATGGCCTCTTTCTGCACTGTAGGGATTCTATGATCGTTCCTTTTTTAAATTTCACGATTGGCATTTTCAGCTCCCATGTCTTCTGTGTTGGTTGGTGCATTTTGGGTTGTGATTTTTGCTGAGCCAATCAGCTGCATGTGTGCCACTTTTCAAGTGTGCCACTTTGAAGCTTGACGAAAATGTTTGCCTTTTCAGAGTTGTCAAGTAGAATTTTATTCATTGTCTTCCCTTGCACTTTAGTTCATCACAGCCAGAGGTAATTCAGAAAACAGTGCAAGACTGTGGTACTCGTAGTTCACATGAAATTTATTGACACAGTGCACTTTTCTCAGGTTGTCCAATAATGCTGAATATAAGTATTTATTTGTTTTCATATTTCTATCTCTGACTTGGTAGAAATGGCATCTCCTACAATGAAGAAGCACGAGAAGCCAATGTATAGTGGCCCCACATCTCCACAAGGTTCATCACCGCGACTGAGCACTTTCCCACCGCATCATCACCCTGGCATCCCAGGACACAGTGGTAATTCAATTCATACTTTTAGTACTGTATATTAAATAAGTACAAAGGAATTGGAAAATACAGTTGATGCATCATTCTCTCAGGCACCTGTTGATGATGCAGTGTTTTTGATCAGTACAGATTTTTGCTTTATCAGCTGGGGGAGATTTGATTTCAATCAAGAATATGCCATGGGGTGGCATGAGTGGCACAGTGGCACTGCAGCCTCACAGCGCCAGGGATCCGGGTTCAATTCCAGCCTTTGGTCACTGTCTGTGTGGAGTTTGCACGTTCTCCCCGTGTCTGCATGGGTTTCCTCCGGGTGCCCCGGTTTCCTCCCTCAGCCCAAACATGTGCGGGTTAGATGGATCAAAAAAAATGCTCCTTAATGTAGGGGAATTAGCACGGTAAATACATGGGGTTACAGGGATAGGACCTGGGTGGGATTGTTGTCGGTGCAGCTCTGATGGGCAGAATGGCCTCCTGCGGTGTAGGGATTCTATGATTTAACTAGCTTTGACGAGGGCAGAATGAGGACATTACAGTGGGTCAGTACATTCAGTATTAGTGATGGTCAGTATTCAGAGCCTGGTTATCTGGTATCCAGTTGTGAATTGAGCTGTGCTCTGCATCGAAAAGTTTGAAGAGAAACCTGTTTGTTACCACTCTAGAATGGGCCTACTGATGATTAAATCCCTAAATCAATAACGCAGCCACAAAACAATTCTGCTAAAGGGAGGAAGAATAAGGAACTAAGAAATAGGCAGCACCAGGCATCACCTGTACTCCAATGTATTGATTTACACACTTTTTTTCTGCACATAGATTCAACATCAAATACAAATCATGAACTGCTTTCAATAGGGTTATTTTTTAACTGGAAGATTCAGCATTGATCATTACTGGCAGTCCAATGTTCTTATTTTTAACAAGAAAAACTTTACTCAAGGGGGTAATGCTTTGAATCCTGTGTATTTAGCCCTTGATGTGTTTTGTCTACTTTTCTCCAAAATAGTTTTGAATTGTTCTCTTCTGGATAGTTCTGCGGTGGCACAGTGGTTCGCACTGCTGCCTCACAGTGCCAGGGACCTGGGTTCAATTCCCAGCTTGGGTCACTGTCTGTGTGATCGTGTCTGTTTGGGTTTCCTCTGGTTGCACTGGTTTTCTCCCACAATCTGAAAGAAATGCTGGTTAGGTGCATTGGCCATGTGAGATTCTCCCTCAGTGTACGCAAACAGGTGCTGGAGTGTGGCGACTTGGGGATTTTCACAGTAACTTCATTGCAGTGTTAATGTAAGCCTACTTGTGACACTAATAACTAAACTTAAAACTTGAAAACTGAGAGAGATACATGAAGAGGACAAATAAATGCATTGCATTGACATCAAGCAAGCGGAATAATGCACTTTAGATTTTACAGACTTAAACAACCAAAATAGCCAGTCTATTCAACTGATTACAAGTAGAGGATTGTGATTTGATGCCTAGACTTTGCATCATTAAAATAATTATTCTGTTAGATTATACTCCCTGAGGTCGATGTTCCACCAGGCTATATTGGGGAAACTTTATTCAGCTTAATGTTATGCACAGGGATAGTATTAGCTGTTACAGCAATTGGAAATAGGAGCATTGTAAATGTTGCTTTAAGATCAACTTTGTGCAGAAATTTCAAAACATAGAAAATGTATTCATGTTTTATTCTTTTCAATTTCTAGTCATCTCAACGAGAAGCCCACCTCCTCCTTCACCGCTCCATTTTTCAGCATCCTCCATTCTCCCTCCTGCTCCCAGCAGCTACTTCTCACATCCAACGATCAGATATCCACCACATCTTACCCCTCAGGAGTCGGCAAAGAACTTTGTACAACTTGGCTGTGGCCCGTCCAATCCACAAACAAGCCAGGTCAGTCGCTTAATGCTGAATTATGAATATTTAGAAATTTGAATAGATAAATGAAAGCCTGTAATTTTACAATAATTGTGCTGAAAGTACGGGCTGGGAATTATATTTGTTTTATTTTTCTAAGCCATTAAATCTTAGAAATAAAAATTGACTCCAAAGCAGAAATCACGCTAAAAATCTGCTTTTAACCTTTTATGCCTTTGCCTTTGATAAGTACGTGTAGTTTGTTGTTCATTAGAGGGGCTTTTGTGCTAGGGGTGGGTTGGTGTTGCAGAAGATATGACTTCTCCTAAACAGGTGGCCTTTAGAAACGGATGACCAATCAATCCAGGAGGCTGCTGATGCAAATATTGCTATAACTATCCGCTAAAATGATATTTGATTTGATTGGATTTATTCATGTCACATGTTTTAGTATACAGTGAAACTTATTGTTTCTTGCATTCTATTCAGACAAAGCATACAGTTCATAGAGAAGGAAAGGAGAGAGTGCAGAATGTTGTGTTATAGTCATAGCTTGGGTTTAGAGAAAGATCAATTTAATGTGAGGTAGGTCCATTCAAAAGTCTGACGGCAGCAGGGAAGAAGCTGTTCTTGAATCAGTTGGTACGTGACCTCAGACTTTTGTATCTTTTTCCCAACGGAAGAAGGTGGAAGAGAGAATGTCCAGGGTGCATAGGGTCTTTAATTATGTTGGCTGCTTTGTCGAGGCAGCGGGAAGAGTAGACACAGTCAGTGGATGGGAGGCTGGTTTGCATGATGTATTGGGCTACATTCATGACCTTTTGTAGTTTTTTGTGGTCTTGGGCAGAGCAGGAGCCATACCAAGTTGTGACATAGACCCATGCTTACTTAGTATGAGTAGCGATCTAATGGCCCATGGGTTTAAATGGTTTCAATAAATTGACAGTGCAAATCTACTGCCGAAGTATGACAACTGCTGTAAGGAGTACAAAGATCCTTAAAACTTTCAACTAATATAAATGTGAGCTCTGATCCTTGTGTACATTAAGATTACAAAGGCACTTTAGGTTGGTCAATGGTCTGGACCCTGATGCTTCACTTGGCTTTATTATCATATTATTTGTGATTGCCTGTATGTATTTACAACATCAGTACAACTTGCATTTCTACTGCACTTTTAGCGCAATAAAACATCCTCAGCTGTTTATTGATGGGAAATTTGGCCTGATAGTTTTCTTCTCTGAAACTACTACATTATAATGCATTTCAATCTGTGTGTTTCTATATATGGTTACAGAAGCCTTTTCTACCCACTTTATTACTCCCACCATTATTAAACTACAGTTGCCTTCTATCCACCCACGACATTAAAGTCCCTAGGGTGGGATTCTCAGATTTCATCCATGGACACCCTGCTGCAAATGAGAATGGAGAATTTGGCGTTCCAGCCAAAACTCCATTCACTTTAAGTAGCACTGGAGAATCCCAGCCACGAACGAGTATGGAGATTTTTTGCACCTATCTCAGTTTACAGATCCCTGCACAGGGTCGCTCCAGCTTAACGGGGTAGTTTTAGTCAGTCATTTGTTGCAGCCCATACCTTGCAAACCCCACATTTTAAATTGCTGCTCTTATCCAACAATGTTCTCCTTCCCACACTAGATTACTGCTGTTCCCCATTTCCTCCGCATTTCTCCCCCCATTCTATTCACTCTTCCAATTCCAGATCACCGTTCCTTTCTCTTGCTCCACCGATTTGTACTTCCTCCGTGTCGTCTCTTCTCTGCACTATCCAAAGCCATTATTTAAGACATATCTTTTGTAATATGCCAGTTTGAAAGTCTGTGATGGAACCTTCAGTCCTTTAGCTCTTAAACATTTCAAACTCCTGCTCAACATCTGCCTTTGACCAACGTAAAGCACTTGCAGCTGCCTTTGTGAGAAGGGGACATTGTGTCAGTGCATGTTGTTGTCATTGCTCAGTTTTATAACATAGCATCATATGAAATTTAACAGCAAATGTCTTTGTTTGCTGTTTTAGTTTTAGTGAGGATGTCAGAATCGCATCTAAGTCATTTGAACCGAAACATTTTAACTCCCCTTCTCGAACTCCTAATCCAAAATGTTTTTTTTAGAGATAACAGTTATATTTTCATGTTACAGTATTAGACAAGACTATTTTCCAGCAGTTATGATGCTTGACCTACCTTGCAGTATGTGACATGAAGAGATTCTTATTATGTTCACTGTCGTGGAAAATTTAAATACCAGGGGAAAAAGGATAATGATGAGAATGTTGGAAATAAGAAGAAAACCAGTGTTTTGGGTACAAAGGATAATAAACTTACGAAATAAAATACCACTGAAGATCTTTGAAATAAGCAATGTAAATTCTGTCAAGAGGGATATGATGAGAATTTGTGTAGGTCAGGTTGATATATGGAAAGGAATAGACTTGTGCTGATCTATGAACAGGAGTAGGCTTGTGCAGTTTAATAGCTTTTTCCTGCCCTTGAAGTTTTTTTGTCTAGTTAGTGGGAAAAAATCTGCTTTTGTATGTTGTAAGTCATTACAATGTTATTAGATATAGATATTTTACAAATTGCACATAGCTAGTTTCTTTGTGATAAGTAGTATGTTCTGACTGAATAATTTCTTCTTTAAAAATTAAGCTTCAGTTCTTAATCTAATGATGCTTGAATAAGAACTAGGGAAAAGGTTTAGCTTACCTTAGGGCAGTGGCCACTTACAACAGTCATGAAAGAGTTAAATAGTTTGTTAAATCTATCCCACATTAGTTTATAACATGTAATTAGACCAAACGACAGGAGGAAATTATGAAGGATGAGTTAAATATTTCCAATTGTTAAATGGCAAACTGCCATTGAATTCACTGCTAATCTAGCCTTTATTTATTTCCTATAAAACTTTATTAAAATATTTCATAAATTAACTCTAAATTAAGTCACTATGCACAAAGGGGAGCCTTATAAAATTCAGTCATTGTTTCAACTGCAACAGTCTGGGTAGGGTTACAGTTTTGAAGGAAAAGTCAGAAAACAGATGGAGGTTCCAGGCTAAGTTTCATTTTATAACTCTTGTACTACCAATGATATAAAAAGAAAAGTTAGATGGTTGATCATCCAGTTTTATTGATAAGTGGATTTTGTTCTGCTTTACCCTTTTTTTATTTTACAAATATTTATCCAAGTTTCTTCTTAAAGTTATTCTGAATTCTATAGCCAGAAGTTTACTGGCCCGCCTGCCACAGGAGTCGGAGTGGGCGAAGGGCGGATCACGGAAAAATCCATTGTCTTTGGGCAGGATTTTCTGGTTTTGGGGCGAGCACAGCTGGACAATCCTACCCGTGGGCCCTATTTTACCATCTTGATTCTAAGTGCTGGGCGGACTTGAAATTGGGAATGTTTCAGATCCGACTTTTAGACCCGTTCTCAGGCGTCCCCATGCCTGAAAAAATATCAGCAATTCCGAATCGCGCTGCAGAAGCCTCTGGGGGGGCTTAACACGCCCGAAATCCTGCAGCTCCGATTGGTGCCTCCAACTGCGCAAGCGCAGAAAAAAACTGATAGACTGCGGCTTCCCTGCCACGTCGCTCCCGGGCCGGATAATGCCTCCCCCTGGCCCCCACAGACATTGCCCTACTCCCACAACATTAGTTGACCCCCTTATCCCCTCACCCCCACCTGCCACCCAGACCGATCGCGGACCCCTCCCCCCTTCACCCTCACAGATCTCAGGCAGAGTGGCAGCGAACCGCCCCCCTTCCCCCTCACTGATCTCAAGCAGAATGGCAGCGGACCCCCCGCCCCCCCAACCCCCCCCCCCCCCCCCTCCCCCCCACAACCGATCTCAAGTAGAGAGCTGTTGGACGCTTGGCACTGACCTCCTCACTAACTAGAGCGCCCGAATTGAACTTTTGTGGAGCATGTCTGTTTCACACCAATTCTGGATGGGCGAACGCAGTGGTAAAGGGGAAAGTACAGCCCATTAAGTCAATTTAAATGCGTGCAAATGCATTTAAATGGCCGTCGCACCTATTACTGGCACGGTTCCGATCGCGGCCATTTTCAGGCCTTGGTAAAGGGGGACTGGCGCAGAGGCAGGCGCGGATTGCGCTACTCGCCTCACGCCCGACTTTACCAAGTTTTTGTATCCGAAAACAGGTGCAATGTGATAGTAAAATCGGACCCTGTATATCCCAACTCCCCTTCGCACAAATAATGTTTCATTTAATTTCTCCTTTTCATAGAATCCCTACAGTTCAGTAAAAGGCCATTCAGGTCATCGAGCCTGCATCGACAACAATCCCATCCAGGGCTTATCCCCGTAACCCCCCCACCATAACCCTGACAATGATGTTGCTGATCAGTGAGAACAATAGAAATAGTTTTTTTATGATTTGTTTAATGCAAAGACTTTATGCGCCTCAAATTTCCACTAACCTTCCTTATTCTGCGAAATTTTGTGTTGTAGACTCATCTATTTTGTTTTGTATAATTTTAATCACAAACTTTTTGTCTGGTCTGGCTCTCTTCAAGAACAATTTAGCGAGTCCCACTCCTCCAGCCTTTCCATAGCCGTACAATGTTTTTCCTTTCAGCTGTTTATCCAAATTCCTTTTGAAATCAATGATTGAGTCTGCCTCCACCACCATTTGTACATGAATAGGGAGGGGATAGAGGGATATAGACTGAGTAAGGGCAGAAGGTTCTTTTTTTTTTCAGTTTAGTTAAGGCTTCATGATCAACAGGGGCTTAGAGGGCTGAAGGGCCTGTTCTGGTTCTGTACCTTTCTTTGTTCTTTGTTTATTTCAGGCACAGGGTTCTGTACTCATTGCATAAAAAAAGTTTTCTTTATTTGATTTATTATTGTCATGTGTTGGTATGCAGTAAAAAGTATTGTTTCTTGCGCACTATACAAACAAAGCATACCGTTCATAGAGAAGGAAAGGAGAGGGTGCAGAATGCAATGTTACAATCATAGCTAGGGTGTAAAGAAAGATCAACTTAATATAAGGTAGGTCCATTCAGAAGTCTGATGGCAGCAAGGACGAAACTGTTCTTGAGTCAGTTGGTATGTGACCTCAGACTTTTGTATCTTTTTTCCAACGGAAGAAGGTAGAAGAATGTACGCATGGGGTCCTTGATTATGCTGGCAGCTTTTCTAAGGAGTGGGAAGTGTAGACAGAGCCAGTGGGTGGGAGGCTGGTTTGTGTGATGGACTGGGCTACGTTCACAACCATTTGTAGTTCCTTGCGGTCTTGGGCAGAGCAGGAGCCATACCAAGCTGTGATACACCTGGAAAGGATGCTTTCTGTGGTGCATCTGTAAGAGTTGGTGAGAGTCGTAGTGGACTTGCCAAATTTCCTGAGAAAGTTAGTGGCTTTGGTGGTCACGATGGCTTTAAAATCAATTTTCTGAACACTCTTCACAGTACATTATATTTTCAGCTGAAAAAAAAAGAATACATGCAGTAGAGGCCAGAATTCTCCAACTATTCACGCCAGCAGGATCTTCCAGTCCTATTGACGGCGCACTAAAACCACAAGTTTCCTGGCGGCATGGTGTGGAATCAATAGGAAGTCCCATTGACAGTGGCAGGACTGGAAGATCTGGTGAGCGGTGCAACACCTCCTGTTGCTGAGAAACAAGCAGCTCGGAGACCAGAGAGTCCCACCCATTTTCTGTATCTAAATTAACCCTAATTTTAAGTTTAGAATCATAGAAATCATAGAAACCCTACAGTACAGAAAGAGGCCATTCGGCCCATCGAGTCTGCACCAACCACAATCCCACCCAGGCCCCACCCCCATATCCCTACATATTTTACCCACTAATCCCTCTAACCTATGCATCTCAGGACACTAAGGGGCAATTTTAGCATGTCCAATCAACCTAACCCGCACATCTTTGGGCTGTGGAAGGAAACCGGAGCACCCAGGGGAAACCCACGCAGACACGGGGAGAATGTGCAAACTCCACACAGACAGTGACCCAAGCCGGGAATCGAACCCAGGTCCTTGGAGCTGTGAAGCAGCAGTGCTAACCACTGTGCTACCGTGCCGCCCACACCTGATTTTAAGTGAATGGTAACAAAATCTAAACATCATCAAAAAGTACTCACAGTGGGCAATTCGTTGTCACAGATCAACACATTCCTTGCTTCCAGTTCTTTAATCACAAGGTAGCGATCATATTTTATGTGCTAATATATTTTGTAATAACGCTATGATTTAGTGTGGGTGCTTTTTCTCTGATTGAATAAATAAAATCCTTATGTTGTACCATGTTAATGAGATCATAGTATATAGAGGTCACTAACTCTGATTTAACCTCGTACAGAGAGGTCACGAACACTTATTTAATCTTATACAGAGGTTACGAACCTTGACCCTCGTACAGAGGTCATGAACCTTGATTTAACCTCGTACAGAGGTCATGAACCCTGATTTAACCTCGTACAGAGGTCACAAACCCTGATTTAACCTCATACAGAGGTCACTAACCTTGATTTAACCTCGTACAGAGGTCACGAACACTGATTTAACCTCGTACAGAAGTCACAAATTCTGATTTAACCTTGTACAGAGGTCACGAACCCTGATTTAATCTCATACAATGGTCACAAAACCTGATTTAACGTGCTACCAACAGTCTTGAACTTGGTAGACTCATTTGTGAAATTACCAGGTCATCAATTTTCCGAATGATTGTACTGCTTTCCTTTAGGGCTTGAGAGACATATAAGTTGAGGCAGAATGGATATGGCGTTGAATTTATCTTGCAAGGTTAGCAGCACCAATTCAGAAGGATGAAAATACAGTGTAGATTTGGAAAAATAAGCTAATGTTATGATTTTTAACAGCACAGCAAATTGTTTTCATACAGACTTCCTCATATCCAAGATGTGGATAGAACATCTTAGAACCTCATAATAGGAGGCTGAAACTTGATCGCTGGTAAAGAAAGTAAGAATTTAAGGGAGAGATTGAAGAGATAGGCTTTTTTGTTAGGAAGCTTTTCAGGGCACAGTGGGATGCAGTAGGGAGATGTTATGAGACATAAACCGGGAGCCTTGTGATTAAATGAAGGTGTTACATAACAAGCAACAAAACTAACATTTGCTTGCTCTGAAAAAACTACACTTACAATTGAAGAACAATTTTTTGCCTTTAGACCTGTTACTCAAAAAAAAATGGCACCATAGACTGATCCTGAATTTCTCTGTTCTTTTTTCACAGCCGAATAGTAGTGGCCAAGTAGTGGGCAAAGTGCCTGGTCATTTTACTTCAGTACTGGCTCCCTCACCTCATCATGGCATGTCCAGACCGGTGACCCTGGCCATGTCTTCAGACACTAAACCCATCACTACATCAACCGAAGGTGAGACAACATCATCTCCATCGTCCAGTAAGTACCTTTAAAATAGGCAAGGTGTTACCCCCCTGCGATTATATCACTCCCTCCTCAAATCCTGATGCAAGAATAGTATTCACACTCCTGAGGTAAACAGAATAATATCTATGAAACTATTTCTCTCAGATTAAATACATTTTGTTATGTCGTTTTTTTTCTCTTGGCTTGTGTGTTTATCTCTCTCATTTGCATTATTAAAACAAAAATAAACCATGCAAACACGATAAAGAGGCAAGCATTTAACAAAGCTAATTGAATCATCGTGATTAATTCCCATGAATTGAGATGGATTTCAGAAAGTGCAGCTTATTTGACCATTAACATTTTTGGTGCTTTCTAAACAATAGACAGTATTGGACCAAGTTATAATTATACTTGAACTTTTGATTTTACAGTATTAATAAATTATTGTGGCAAATTTGGTTTGTGACAGCTGCAGCCTACAGTTTAAACAGCATTATGAGCTTTGATTGATCACAGCAAATTTCAAGAGAGCGCTCTCAGACTGTGTTAATGATGAAAATCAGATGTGCTGGAACGTGCTGCGATTGGCCATCTCTTTCCCAGGTCCTGTGGTTAAACTGCCACAGTGTGTTCTGTATCTCTCTCCCTGGGTGAAATTAACAAAGGCTCGCTAATGTGTTTCGTGGGAGACTGTCAGCAATGAAATAGGAGAACAATGTCTTCTTTTGAGAAAACCTCTAGACAGCTGCGACTTGTGTACTAATTGATTTGCCGTGCCTTTGCAGCTTCTCAGCTGTTCAAACCCGTGTCTGGTCACATGTAGACTACAGGTAGTTGTTCTGTGCCCAAGAATTAAAGGTGAGCGTACACTGTGCTGTAATTGTATGTTTTTTTTTGTTTTAAAACGCAGCACTTTTGCCGTGAGATTTAATGGGGCAGTTCTACTGAAGTATTGAGTGTGCTGAGGTTTGAACATATTTATAAATAGTTTTCTGATTCAAGTTCAGGTAAAAATATAAATTTATAGAATAGGAGCTTTCACTTTGTGAAAGTTTGCTTCATTCCTTCAGGGAGTAGTAACAGCTCCTCCAATGAATGACTAAGCAGGAAAGACCCAGTTCACTCCCTATTAGTGTTCAGTTGCTGATCACATAATTGTGGAGAAAAGGCTTAACAGTTGTCCTGAATTTTTCTATTTGGGGCGATTAAAATCTCCCATGGCTGCCCCTCCTCATTGTTACTCTGTGAGCTCTGCTGTCAGTTTTGATATCAGGCGAAGGCTGGGCACTGATTATGATGTCCCTGTAATTGAACAGTTCACCAACACTTCATAATAAAAGCTCACTCATTAATATTGGTGACTAGGAAAGTACTAGGGACAACACATGTCTATAGACTGTGCTCAAGGAAGGAGGCAAGATTATCAGAAAAGTATGCAGCAACTTGCAGAATAAGTCATTGAAAAAAAGAAAAAAAAAATTTTTTTTTGCTGTTACATTTCCAAAATGTTGTCCCAAATTTCTGTTTTTGTTTCATCCATTGGAAATTCTTTCATTTTTTTTTCATTCTCTTACTCTCTGGGTGGGATTTTCTGGCCCTTCCTGTCAGCAGGGTCTTCTAGTTCTGCTGAAGGCAACCCCCATGATGGGATTCCTGGCAGTGGGATCGGCAAGCCACAGAAAGCGCCATAGACCTCGGCAGGACTGGATCATCCAGCCAGCCGCCAATGGCAGGCCACCTTCACCAATGGAAAACCCTGGCCTTTTTGTCCTTCTAAACTTGACCTTTACCATTTTGAGCAGCTAAAAGAGTCAATGTTACAAATTCACATTCAATACACAGCATTGGTAACATCTAACCATTGCTGCTCTGTTATAAACTGTTTCAATGCCCCGCAGTCCATAGGTTCTACCTGTTAATGTTACCCATTGATTTTTTATCACTTGTATCTGGGACCACACAAGTTGCCTTGAAAGTTTACCAAAATATATGAATATTGACAGGGCCAGTTAGAACTGGAAAGCCAGATGAAGTTCCGAAAACGGAAACTACACAAAGAATACATGCGTGAAAGAAAGGAAGTGACCCACACTGGCACTTTGCTCTCCCTTCTATCATATATTCAAATAGAGTAGTCTTTCAAAAAACATGGAATGCGGCATTTCCACTTGAAAAGCACTGTGTTCAAAAAGTTGCATTAATGCATTCTGCATCTTGATTACAAAACTAATGCCCCCTTTCCCAATCCGCTTTGCCCTTAGAAAGAAAATCACAGCTGTCAGTTTTGTTCAGAAGGTCGGTTTTCTCGAAAGAAGATGCTTCTTGTTTCACTTTGATGCTACTTCACCAGTGATGAATAGAAACAGTGACAGACAATTTCTTTAACCTCCACCGGTTGGGTTGTACTATTCCCTGTGTTCTCAAAACCAAATGCACTCTGTGCACCGAAATTTGGAAATACAATCTGACTCCGACAAAAATCATGATTGAAATATAGAGCATAGGTCAGCCTTGAGGATTAAGTCTTGTCACGCTGTAATGGAACAAGATTCATTTAGTTAAACTAATGAGTGCAGCATTCATATGACATTCCACTAATTGTATTTTTTTTAACGCACTTGTTAACTCATTAAAAAAAATGAATTAATGTCTCTGAGATGTCTCCTGAAAAGTATATAGTAAAGGAAATAGTTCTTGCTAGTATTGCCAGAAATAACAACTACACCATTATACCTTCAGCATGTAAAAGGCTTGGTAGCACTGGCTGATTCACTTTTCTCAATCACTCAAAAATCCATTCTGCCCCCTTATCTGGAAGGTTTGCCTGAAGCAAAATTTTGTTTTAATAATGCTATGAAAGACTTCGATATTGCATTGATATTACAAAGTCTATTACCTGGAGTGTAATTTACATTTTTTCTTTTTAATCAGCCTATACAGGTTCAGGTACGCCCCCAGCCAACCGACAGTTTGTTGGACTCAGCTCAAGGGACCCAGCCTTCCTCCACCAGCAGCAGGTGGGCACAATTCCTCTCATTATTTGGCTAAGTGTGATAATGTTCCAGGTCCATTACGTTACTGCAGTGTTAATATTCTAAATCTTTTTAGCAGAGAACAGCAACTAATGGTATGAAGTCAGGAGGAAAGATTAACGTATCTACTTCTTTTCAAATGATAACTGCCACCTGCCCAAAGCACTATGGGACATTGCTTCCAATGAGAATCTGAACCTGGCTTCCATTGGCTCACTGTATTTCAAGGCTAAGTGACAGTTCACAACTGCATGATTGATCATGTTGTTATACTGTTCTATATTGTGCTGTGTTGCTATGAGAGCCTTACTGCTTACGTGAGGGTGACACGTGAATGTTAAATATTGTAACTAGTCGAAGATCTTAAGCACACAAACATTTTCAGTGTAGAAGTTTGCACATTGGTTGGCACTCCATTTTTAAAATGGATTTTCAAAGATAAGGCAAAGATATTTTCCAGAATTAACTCCTTTTTCATTCAGGTAGGCATGGCAGCCAATTAATTTTCTTTGCTCCTGTTGAGGGAAGGTGGATTCTGTGTGGAAAGTGGAACATTTTAATGAAGGACAACAGCATTAACTATTCTCCATCAACCTATCAGCTTTCTTCCACTGAAGTGACAGATGACCCCAGTTGCCCACCCAAGAGTGATTTAAAAGTGAACTTGACTATTCACACATGTGAATTATCAATTTGACAGCCAGCAGCTGCACAGAATTTTACCATCAATTTTGTAGTCCAAGCTAAACTCCCAGCCATCATTCACATCCATATTGTAAACAAATGTGTCATTGGTGACAGTGAGTTAGAGGAGAAAGATGCTCTTCTGAATTGAACATGCTCTGACTGCGAGTGTCTTAGATTGTCACCAGAGCAAAATTCTATTTGTCACATTACACAACATCTCTGCCCTCTGGTCAGCATTTTCAAAACACAAATAAAAATATAAGGAGGGATGCGAGTCGGAATCCGAGATTACATTTCATCTTTAAACGTTGCTCCTTTGCTTAATCTCTCATAAACGTATGTGGTGTTTGGTAATTACGGTTTATGTACCGTTTATGAAAGAAGAGCAGTAATTCATGATTTTGCTGAGACTTTCCGGTCCCCCGCTCTTGAATGCTGAAGTCATACTCAATTATCAATTAAATTTGCCTTTGTCTCATATTAGTGCGGGGTTTCGGTGCGGAGAGGGAGGAACTACATAAAAAGTACACTATTTAATAGAATACCATTAAAACATTAATAAGAGGACTAAGATGTAACTTTTTGAAGAATGGTTGAATAAAAATATCAGACTTAATAGGCACAGCCATGGTAAATTGTGAAAGTATTGTACAGTTGATGGCTTCAACATTAAGTTGCCGCTGAAGTGCACATGTACATCCATGATTGCTTACCAATGTCTCTTTGCCAGAATAACCCTCTGAGTACTCATTTTGGAACTTCTGTGCCCAACCACAAAAGCCACAAAGCAATAATTAGTGGTTTTGTCTCTCCATCCTTTTCTGTCACACCTATTTGCAGTCACTCTCTGTATTTTCCCTTTTAATTTTTTTTGGATGAAATTTCCATTTAAACGGATTTTCAAGACAAAATCATGCTCTTCTAGAACCTCTTGCCTTGTAAAATCTGGGATTGGGAACTAGAAATGGGAGATAGTTCCAGGTCCTGACCTCGCACGCTGTGCTTCAGACGAACCTAATGCAGTTTTCAGTGCTGCAGCTAATTAAAGTGCATGGAGAGGCCTTGCTGTTCAATCAAGAATGACAGACAGGCTCCTGACACAATTAAGGGTCTCATCCCACTGCTGTTGGTGGTGGGGGACCTGCCATGCCGGATGCATGATAGGCAGACCCTGACATGTTTGTTTGCAGGCTCCTGCAGTAGAGTCCCTCATTGAAAGGCACTCGGTGCATGATCAAGGCATTGGGAAGGTAGTGGGCATCTGAACAGAAAGACATTCCTCTGCCCTTGCTGCCAAACTCCCTCAATCCCTCTCCCCACAACTTTCATGGTGCGATCCCCCACCCTCCATTACTCACTTGTGCCTGGATCCTCCTTTATTCGAGGCCTCAGGTAGGTGTGGTAACAGCAGCCTCCCCAGTAATGTTTCCAAATACAGATGAGCCGCCGGCCTCTGGCCAGCAGATATCAAGGATAAGACTTCGATCCCGGGTTTCTTGATCTCGGGGGAAGGACCTCGACTGACGCGTTAAGTGCTTGAGTGTGGTGGGCCTTCTTGAAGAGAGGGTCTCGCTGGCTGTCCAGCCAATGGCCGAGACTTGTGTCACCTCCACAACAAGATGTGCAGATTAGGTTGATTGGCCATGCTAAATTAACCCTCGTGTCAGGGGGATTAGCAGGGTAAATATGAGGGGTTACGGGAATAGGGCTTGGGTGGGATTGTGGTCGGTGCGGATGCGATGGGCCAAATGGCCTCCTTCTGCACTGTAGGGACTCTATGATTCCGCCCTTAATGACAAGGTACCCAGATTACCACTGATACTCTGTGAGATGGCAATGCTGCTGGAAGGCTTGACTGAGGTATTCTTCTCACCGTCCTCTTGCAAAGTCTCTCAAACGTTCCCTCATTTGCAATATCACCTTTTTCTTCTGATGGATTCTACCACATCAGGAAGTATCCGTACTTTGTTTATTTTCACTGGAGTCCTGGTAAGCACATTGGTGAAGAACAAATGGTTCATATTCCTGCTCTTTTGTTCACTAATATTACCAAATGTGATTTCATACAAAAGTGATAGGATTTGTCTTGATCATGTTCTGACAAGAAGTGCTCAACACTTTGTGGAATTCAAAGGATGGTCAAATTTGTAAAGCCTTCCCAACAAATTCAAAAAACTTTCAGAAACATTGAGAACGAATCACTTCTTCTGAGAATATTATATTAAGCACCAAAGATAAAACAATTTTGTAGTTTTGTTGCAGGCAAAATCGTATCTCGTAGCTGCAGCAGAATACGGAAACAAGATCTAAAACCTCAATAAGAGAGTTCTTTGATCAGTGCTGTTCTCAATGCACTTTCAATATCGAGAGTAGTCATGGCAAATAGTCTCAAAGCAATGTATAATCAACAAAAACAGACACATAGTACAGAAGGAGGCCATTTGGCCCATCAGGTCTACTCTGACTCAGTATCAGCCCACACACCTAGCCCCCCCGCCACCCCCCCCCCCCCTCCACCCACCCCCCGAAGCCTGCCCACCCAATACCAGTAAATCCACATTACCCACACAACTTGGGACACTAAGGAGCAATTTAGCAAAGCTAATCCATCTAACCTGCACATCTTTGGACATTAAAAATATATTTCTATACTTTCCTTATATGACTGCCCATCCCCCCAACACAGCCAGCCTCTATCAGAAACATACAAGTTATTATTTTGGAATTGATCATTTTCATTTAAAGATTAAAAATTTAATGAGCTTTTAATAGATTGAAGAGGTCTCTCTGGTGATGGACATTTCACACAGACACAATTAACTTTATTAGCTATGACTGAATTCAACACTATAGTGAAAATTTCTAACATCCAATCCTGGTGAAATCAAGATACAGCATAAGGAATACAGTTACAATTCCACTGTAACTCCCTTCCATACCACAGCACTCTCTCAAGCAAAACAACTGATCAGTTCAGAGTCTTATGCTTGTAGTTTTTAAAGTTTTTGATAGTCCGTATCAAATAGTCCAAACTGGGTGGACTATCTATATCTAATACCAAGCGCATATGAAACAAAATCATGGGGGGGGGGGGGGGGAGGAATTTGCGTGAAAATTGGGGTAACTCCCACGGGTTTTTTTTAAACAGGATTTTTGAAATGAAATTCCCACACTCTGAGCACTGCAGAGTGCGCAAGCGAGATTCACATTGAAAATCTGTGCCGGGGCCTATTCCTGCTGGAGATGCCAGCAGCATAGTGCTGAGTGGGCCATTACACATGCACCAATCTGTCAGCACCGAAATCGGCGCATATGCAGTAGCCCCGCACTGCTGGCCTCCCAATCACTGGCCAGCCCTGCTACCCCCCATCGCTGGCCCTCCCACCCCACTCCCCGATCGCTGGCCTTCCAGACCTGCCTGAACCAGCCGATGTTCCCCCCCCCATCAGCCGGCCCCGATCTCCTTGAACCCCTCCCCCGCGGCAGTCCCAATCTCCTCTTCCCTCCCTCTGCCACCAAGCCCTATGCAGAGTGGCAGTGGTACCCCGCACCCTCACTGTTTGCCCCCTCTGGCCCTGCTCCCTTGGCACTACCCAGTGCCTGGTGGGCAGTGCCAGTTTGCCCCTTGGACAGTGCCAGAGAACCAGGCTGGGGAGGCCTCCATGGCCTCTGTCCCCTCCTGCAGGTCGGGCCACCTGTTTCCCATTAGTAGGGAGCAGGAATAAACCCTGCTGGAGGGAACCACTCCTCACAGACTTCAGTCCTGGGCCACTAATAGAATGTAAATTGAGATTTAAATATTTAAATCAGCTCCATGCTGATTTCTGGTGTGGAGCTGATGACTCCAAAACACTTGGAGCCAGAGATGCGTGGAGGCCGTGGCACCCAGTGGGAAGTCCACTAAACAGCCTCTGCTGACGTTTCCCGGCCCGCTGTGCTGCTCGGAGAATCAGCCCTATGATGTCTTGAATGAACAAGCTTTAATTGATCGGTCTATCCTATGTATTGATTTAAAAAATCTTTCCCAAGGGGAGAATCTAAAACTAGCAGCAACTGTTTAAAATTAAAGGGTAGATCATTTAAAATGGAGATGAGGTGAATTATTTTCACTCACAGGGTCGTGAGTCTCTTCTCTTTCTGAAAAGATGGTGGAAGCAGTTTTTGAATATTTTTAAGGCAGAGGTAAATAATTTCTTGGTAAGCAAGGGGATGATAGGTTATCAGGAGTAGGTTGGTGCCGATTTGAAGTTGCTATCGGATCAGCCATGATCTTATTAAATGACGGAGTAAGCTCGAGGGGCTGAATGGTCTACTGCTCTTTGTTCATGTGTAAGTTCTATATTTAATTAAGAATACGCAGAATGAACAATGGAATTGATAAACCACTTTTATCTAATGAACAATGTTAAAGGTTCTTTTGCTGGATTTTATCTATGGTGACATAGTTTATGAGCTGAATTTTGCCTTTAAAGACAAAAGTGAACAGGAATGAATTGAATGCTGACACTTGGTGATGCTCAAGGGGTTAACCTTTCTAGAATATTAACATGGATGTGATTTACGAGAAAGCTTTTATTACTTATCAGCTTCAGAGTGTTTGATACTTATTGCCTTGTACTTAGGCAGCAAAAAAAAATGAATTGTATAAAAATAGAAAGCATGGGTCAAAATAAATCCAACTATTCCTCATTTTATATTAGCCAAGAATTTTTTAAAAAGCTGATGGGGAGAATGAGCTGCAGTGGGAAAAGGTCCTTCTAACACTAGATATTTTAATAGGTGGTGACCCTTAAAATAAATAGTGTCAGCTGCGTAACCTTTTCTCTTTGTTGTGGCTGCCTGCATTATGATTCATATTTCTGTGGTATGATATCATACGACTGGATGACTCTCTTTTGACATTGCTCCGTGGCTTTAATGCCAAAGAAAACCTGAAATTTTTCTACGGATGAATTGTGGGCAGTTAAAGCAAAACAAGGCCATTAGTAGGATAGCTGTACCTCTTTAGTGTCTCTACTACAGCTATTTAATTTCAATAAGAGTGCGTTCAAATGGTTTATAACAAGCAGAATTTAAGATTTCATGCATCATTTAGCTTTAGTAATGGAAGTTACTCTGAAATGCTTAACTGCCATGAGGGTAGATATATTTGCTAATTTTGTGTGCAATAATCCTTAATTTTAAAAGTGCCATGAAACACCAAGCTACCAAAATTAGATGTTAATGCTTCACTAAATATATTGTGGCTTAAAGTATCAATTGAACAAATAATGTTTAGCGAGTGTATATGCTGCCTGCCATGTTCCTCTTCTCAATTGATACCGAATAAACACTATATGTATAAACAAAGGTATGTGTATTTCTATAGGGTCAATCTATTAACTAACGTTGGGTAAGCATATGGGCTCAGTTAGTGCTTTTGTATAGATATATTAGTCTCTGAAAAGCTGCTGTGTTGAATCTGGTACTTCCTTATCAAAATAATGCGAACTTGTAGCAAAATGCATGGACAAAGAGAGGACATGGCTTATAGTTTTCTAACTGTTTTGCGTTCTTTCATCTGTCTGTATAAAGGGAGTCTGAATCTTGACGTGAACCTATAGTCATGGTCTCAGTCTGGCATCAGTGACTTGGCGGTTAATCAAGCAGCATGAGGTAGTTGGTGGCAGCTTGTTGCAGTGGCTATGTATAACTAATTAGAGCATACAAAATGGTCTGTCGCACTCATCGAAACAGCAACAAGCAAAATCAGTACACTGCTTGCTCTGTCTGTATATGTAGTTAATTGGGCAGTCAGGTTAATGAGCAATTGTGCATTTGTAATGATTAGAAATGAATAACAGCCGCACATTAAACATCGCAAGAATCTATCAGGCCAATTGCACCAGAAGCACAGGTCAGCACATTTTTACAGTAAAATTACTGTACATTGACTTCAAATTCTAGAATCACATTTTTTCAAGAAAGATTCAACAATTGGAAATGTTAACAAGGCATATACCACTCTTCCAAACTGTAGGCTCTATTCATTAGTTTTCTCATGTTAGAAAACATAGGCATGATCCTTTTTAGTAAGAAAAGCCCTTCTCTGCCCTTTACTGCTTTTGTACTTCTAAAGATTTACAAAGCCCCAAAAATAATAGTTGCCGAGACAAAGCACTGCAATACATGACTTACCTTATTTCTACTTGCTACTCAAAGTGTCTCCCTTTTGACTAAGCAAGTGAAAGTTAATACATGAATACAAATCTGAGAAGAATGTGGTTCATGTAGAGAAATCTGCTGATGAAAAAGATGATTTCTGCAATGCCCTGTTTAATTCAATAAAATAGAACACTTCTCAATTTTCCAGTGCAATCCACTTTGCAAATGACAAGATAAGACCTAAAAGTCTTTGCAAAGCCAACAGGATCGTAGTGGATATTTCATCACTGCTGGATTTCACAATGCACTTGGTTGAAATCAGAATTATCTTGATCTATGCAGTCCAAGTAGGGAATGCTACAGAGTGTATCATTTGGATTCAATATTAGGAGTTTCAAATTAATTTTGCCAGTGTTGTTACTTGGTAGATATATCACTAGGCCCATAAAAAAAAAGTATTCAGAAAATTAAATCCGACTGCTTAATTGCCTTTCCCCTTGGTAAGCAAGCCATTTCAAAATGGCTCCCCCAACACACTGGGGGAGTGATGTGCTGCTGAAGACAGCTAATAAATAGGTTAAACCTATTGTTGGTGGATTGCACTTGAAATAATGACCACAATACCTGGTCCCAAAGTTAGTTGATTTTTTAAATGAGCAATGAATACTTGATAAAGTTCCAAGAAATTTCCAACAGGTTTGTAAATTCTGATGATATCACCATACTGGAGAGTAGAATTGGTTGTATAATTTGGAAAACATGCAAAAATCAATATCTTTCCTCTCCTAAGCACCTCGCAAAACCTCATACTGTCACAGAGAGTATCTGTAGTAACATAGGTATATCACAGCAGTTGTGTAACAGAGTGTTCATGACGCACTGTTTCAGATTTTCATTTAGACTTGTGTGATTACTGGCTATAATTTGTTAATCATATTCTTCCATTTGTCTTTAATACAGTTTATTGTTAAATTACATGAAGGGGTGTGCTCCTGGTTTTAATGCTTTTGAGTTCATTAAACTGGTGATTTTATTCTCCACTCTTATGCTATTCTTTTGCATTACTGGGTTGCCTTTGATTTACTTTTTTCTTTGAGGTGTAGTAGTTGTTGGAGGTGGTGGACTTTCAGAGAACAAGCTTTAATGGGGACACAATGAATGGAAAACCACATCAATGCACCACAGCCCTCCTCCCGACATAGGCAACTGCAGCAGTGGAAGGAAGTCTGCTGTGGACAATCAGCATCCCACAGGCTCCCAGTTCTCATTGTGTCTTGGGTTATGACTGACAGCTTGACATGAAATCAAATCACTGGACTACCAAGGTGAAGGCCGAACGCAAAGATATAGGAGGAGGGAAGTTGGGTCATATTACACAGACGCTTCTTCTAAAGGAAATTGGGAAAGGAAACTGCAGTCAAAATACCAACAGTCCGTGGAAAAATCAAGCTTGTTTAATTTTATTGATGTCCTGCCTCCTTCTAGTAATCTAAGCAAAATACGCCCATTCTCTGTCTTCCTTTCTTGAAAGCCAGTTACCTTAAATTTGCTTTGTGGTTTTTGAGACATTTACAGTGTCATTTTACATAATTTAAAGAATTTTCTACAATTATTGCAAAAGGTGGCATTTGAACGAATGCTGGTGTGTGCTGTGTAGTTCAGAATTGTAACCATGTTGGTGAATCATCAGTTCCATTTTGACCCCAGTACATTCCCACCAAACTTTAACTACTCTGCATCTATTATATGTGCTGTTGCATTTCCTGGGTTCAATAATTTTGATATGTTTATTGGTGCTTTGTAGCACTTTTTAGACAAGGATGACATTACTCTGTATTAGAACTAAATAAAGGTGAAGTCACCATAGACCCAAATGACCATAGGGTGCTCTCCCCCTTAAAGGCCGGTGATTTAACCTGACTGGTGGTGATTTAACCTGAAGATCACCACACTTCAGGCGAGGGGCAAGGTTGGAGAAGGTGGAACCTTCATGAATAACCTCAGCTGGTATGGGAATTGAACCCGCGCTGTTGGCATTGCATTGCATCACTAACCAACCGTTCAGACAACTGAGCTAAACCAACTCCTATGTGCTAAATATGCATTGATGTATAGCGATTTAATAAATTCGGATCAAAGGCGAATTAGAATATTTTTGTCCCAAAATTCCTCCTAGAACAGATTGAATTACTGCTAATAATCACTTTTTGGCCTGTTAAACACCAATTAAGGCAAACTTGCAAATATGTAGATGTCCGACCCACATTGTATTAATGGTTATGACTTTGAAGTTGGTGTTGAGAGAGTGGAAGGAGTCAGCATTGGTCCAGCACACAGCAGAATAGGAGCAAATAAAATGGTGAGGTTACATGATGGTGCACAGGCAAACAATGCTGGACATGTTGGAAATGAAAAATTGGCAGAAGTAGCTGCAGAATATACTAAGGTGCAAAGACAGAACTGAGCAGCACGGTTCTTCCAGTTGGCTGTTCAGTTTTGCTTTACATATATCCATTGTGGGTGGCACAATAGTTAGCACTGCTGCCTCACAGCGCCAGGGACCGGGGTTCAATTAATTCCCAGCTTGCCTGTGCGGAGTTCGCACGTTTTCCCCATGTCTGTGTGGGTTTCCTCCGGGTGCTCCGGTTTCCTCCCACAGTCCAAAAGATGTGCTGGATAGGTGCATAAACCATGCTAAATTCTCCTCATGTGTGCGCGAACAGGCACCAGAGCGTGGCAACTGGGGGATTTCCATTGCAGTGTTAATGTAAGCCTACTTATGACACTAATAAATAAACTTTAAAACTTGTAATTCATTTGAGCTTTCACAAAATGCGTAGAACTTGAGCCCTACTAAAAGTACCGGAAAGAAAGGCAAGTAATATTAAGTACCAGTCAACTGACTGCGCGTACACAAGGAAATTTAAATTGCTTTGAGGGGGAAGAAGTGGGGAGAGAGGTACAGAAACTATTTGTGGTCATCATCATTATCTTGAAACCACAATCAGCTGAAATGAAAATCCACAGCTACAAGTGAGCTTCTGCAGGAAATGGACGGAAAAAGGCAGATTTATTTTGGTTTCCCTTTCCCCAGTTTATGACTGATTAAACTCGAGAATTTCTGCTCTCAATTCTTTTTTTTCAAGGCGCCACTTCAGCATCTTTCTATATAAACTCTAGGGAAACTCACTTCTCCTAGTGCCATTTATCATTCTTGTATGTTCGTCCAGATTACTGTAGTGATGGTTTTGTTCTAATACATATTTCATTCAGAGGCCCCTAGTTCACAACTGTAAGTTTAGGAGCGGGATAGGTTTGAGGAGGAGAAGGGAAGAGTGAGGTGTAGAATATCCGACATGTCTCTGAAAGGGTTGAATGTCAGGTTTGGGGAGCAAGGGCGGCATGGTGGCACAGTGGTTAGCACTGCTGCCTCACAGCGCCAGGATCCCGGGTTCAATTCTGGCCTCGGTTCGCTGTCTGTGTGGAGTTTGCACATTCTCCCCATGTCTGTGTGGGTTTCCTCTGGGTGCCCTGATTTCCTCCCACATTCCAAAGATGTGCAGGTTCGGTTTATTGGCCATGGTAAATTGACCCTAGTTTCAGGGCATTAACAGTGTAAATATGTGGGGTTATGGGAAGAGAGCCAGGATGGAATTGTGGTCGGTGCAGACTTGATGGGCCAAATGGGCTCCTTTTGCACTGTAGGGATTCTATAAAAATGTGGACTGGAGACTTACAGTACTTGATTCTTTTAACAGTGCAAAACATACGAGTGACCCAGCCATGAATCATGAAAACTTGCCTTTTGAAGGTACAGTCGTAGATTTTGAGTCAAGGCCCTGGATGGACACCTGACATTTTAATATCAGGACTATGGGACTAGCTAGTTTCTAATAATAGTGATACAATGTGATTCACATGTAAAAAAATACAGATATGGATAGATAATTGGTTTATTGGAAAATCATGGCAGCAGATGCCAAATTGTGATGATGATGATACAAATAAAACAAGTAATCATAATTATAGACAACCATTAAAATAAATATTAAAAGGATTACACAATTATAATCATTTTAGTATTCAAATAATTACAATATGTTGCAAAATGCAAGTCTCCTTAATTTACACTGCATTTTATATTTAAATCAATAGATCATATTTTGTCATGCTGAGTCTGTTAAATTCTCAATCATTTACATACTAATTATGAGTTTTGAAAAGTAGGGTATTGGACTGTCTTGTCTATTTCTTCTACATCTTATTTACAGAATGGTCTATTTCCGCCTTTAATTCCATTGCACATTTACTTTTGTGCGGTTGTGGCGATGGGAAATGGGATTCAGGAGTTTTCTAACAAAGTCCAGACAGAGTTTTCAACCTTTCAGCAAGGGAACACACATTCAGTTGTGCCAGAGTAGCTTTGGTACGCATTACCTAGGATCAGTTTTCAGTGCTTGTTATTGAATACCTTCAAGCTTGTTCACACGCATTTTTTCCGAAGTTAAGCATTCTAAACAGGAGCTGCATAGTCAACAATGGGTCTTGCATTACTGTTAAACGGTAAATGTTAAATGGGGTGGCACGGTAGCATAGTGGTTAGCACTGCTGCTTCACAGCTCCAGGGACCTGGGTTCGAATCCCGGCTCGGGTCGCTGCCTGGGTGGAGTTTGCACATTCTCCCTGTGTCTGCGTAGGTTTCCTCCGGGTGCTCCGGTTTCCTCCCACAGTCCAAAGATGTGCGGGCTAGGTTGATTGGCCATTCTAAATTGCCTCTTAGTGTCCCGGGATGCATAGGTTAGAGGGGTTAGTGTGTGGATAGGGCCTGGGTGGGATTGTGGTTGGTGCAGACTCGATGGGCCAAATGGCCTCTTTCTGCACTGTAGGATTCTATGATAAACACAGTGAATAGGCCAATTTGAGATACGTTGTGATGCTGAAGAAGATGTAGCATGTGGAGTCTTCCATTTTGCTCGCTTAAGCATTTCATTCATTTGGCAATTCCATACTCGATTATCCATAATTAAAACTAATAACACAATGAATAAGTGTGCAAATTTCCCTCCTTGCAGCAAAATTCCTCTGAAGTCAGGCATTTAAGAACTACAGCTTTGGTAAATAATTTGCACAAAGGTTTTACACAGCAAATGCATATTAAAATACTTTATTTGCTTTGGATTGAAGATTACTTCCCCTTGGTCCTTTCATCTCCATGTATGCATTGCATATCATCATTTGCATGATATATCTATATTAATAAGCTTAGATTTTTACCATGTTATGAAGTACTCCCCATTTACTCTGCCTGCTGCCAAACAAGAATTTCATTCCTGAACAAACCTTTGCAATTCAACAGAATAGATATTAAGACAAAGGAACGTAGATAAATAGTGAGAAACTATTTCCATTTGAGAGCATCAAGTACGAGAGGACACACATTCAAAATAACTGGCAAAAGTAACAGTGATGTTGAGGAGAATTATTTCACCCAGAGGGTGGTTGGAGTCTGGAACAAACTTCCTGAGAGGGTGATGGAGGCAGGTTTGATCGCGGTAAAAAAGGAATTGGATTTTGTGCAAGGTTATGGGGATAAGGCAGGCAAATGGGACTAGGTAGAATGCTCTTTTAGTGAGCCAGTGCAGACTCAGTGAACTAAATGGCTTCCTTCTGCACTGTAAAGATTCTGTGATTTTATCTTTTGATATACATATTTGATTTAATAGAGACTTTCATTCTAAACAAGCAGATGTTAATCCCATCAGTGTTTTTATTTGTGGCATCAGTGATATCATAGGGACTTATTGCTATTTTATAGTTCTTGTGAGGGCATCCATTTTTTTATTGTCCAGTGATGTCACTTGCCCTTGTACTTGAGTGACAGAGTGTTAGGTCAATTGCCACTCTGCACTGTCACCAAAAATACTATGCACTGAGTGTATAGTACTGAGTTTGCTTTTAATTTTCTCTCCTTCCTGAATTACCTGGTCTCTATTTGGAACTCCCCCAGCAGAGTAACAGAATGGGAAGGCAATGGCAAGGAAAGTCCTATCTCAAAGACTGAGCTTGACTATGATGCCTGATAGTTGAATACTGGCCGATGCTCTGTGCTCACAAAACAAGAATGGCCCACTGTGGTGCTTGCACAAATATACCATAAAATGAGTCAGCAGTTAAAGATGAGGAAAGGAAAAACTTAACAATTAAAACATTTTTGCTTCCACAAAATGAGCATCACTCATGTAACAGAGACTTTTATTATAGCCAGATAAAGAGAGGGATATTCAAACTGCTGTTACTGTCAGAGAGAACAGCGACATGGGTGGAAAATCTGGAGAAACTCGGGAAATGTGATTCTCTCCAGAGAGACAGTATTTTGCAATTTTCCCCATCTCTTCCAGTGACATCACGACGTTCACGCCCACAGAAGGCGGGAACTTCATTTTAAAAGATTTCAATGAATTTAAATATTATTAATGGGACCCCAAAACATGATTCTCCCTCACTAAGTATTCATGTCACATTGGCGAGGTTTACAAACCCTAACGATGGCACTGTGGCACAGTGGTTAACACTGCTGCCTCACGGTGCCAGGAACTGGGTTCGATTCCCACCTTGGGTCATCGTCTGTGTAGAGTCTGCACGTTCTCCCCGTGTCTGCGTGAGTTTCGTCAGGGTGGTTGGGTTTCCTCACAAACTCCAAAGATGTGCAGCTTAGGTGCATTGGCCATACTAAATTCTCCCTCAGTGTGACCGAACAGGTGCCAGAGTGTGGTGACCAAGGGATTTTCACAGTAACTTCATTGCAGTGTTAATGTAAGCCTACTTGTGACACTAATAAATAAACTTTTTTAAACTTTAAAAAGATTTGAAACAGTCACGAGGATCCTTCCGGGGGTGCACTGCCAGGTTGGCACTGCCAACCTGTGCCAGGGCTAGTGCCGGGGCGGGCCCTAGTGGGAGCCCCATGTGGGGGGAGATCCCGATACCTCTGTGGTGATGGTGGGTGGTGGGGAAGATGATTTTGTGTTGGGATTGGGTTGCCACCTGCTCTGTCAGAGTGACAGTGTAAACTCTGGCCACTTATTTTTAATGATGTGGAGATGCCGGTGTTGGACTGGGGTAAACACAGTAAGAAGTTTAACAACACCAGGTTAAAGTCCAACAGGTTTATTTGGTAGCAAAAGCCACACAAGCTTTCAGAGCTCCAAGCCCCTTCTTCAGGTGAGTGGGAATTCTGTTCACAAACAGGGCATATAAAGACACAGACTCAATTTACAGAATAATGGTTGGAATGCGAATACTTACAGCTAATCAAGTCTTTAAGATATAAACAACATGAGTGGAGAGAGCATCAAGACAGCCTGTCTTCATGCTCTCTCCACTCATGTTGCTTGTATCTTAAAGACTTGATTAGCTGTAAGTATTCGCATTCCAACCATTATTCTGTAAATTGAGTCTGTGTCTTTATATGCCCTGTTCCCACTCACCTGAAGAAGGGGCTTGGAGCTCCGAAAGCTTGTGTGGCTTTTGCTACCAAATAAACCTGTTGGACTTTAACCTGGTGTTGTTAAACTTCTTATTGCACTTATTTTTAGTCAGAGTGGCTCAAGATTTGGAGAGAAAACTGGTCTGTGCATCTATCAAGTTACACACCAGCTTTCAGTCTGAGCCTGAATTGGTAAGATTCTGCCCATAGGGTTTTGTGTGTGGAATTGTGATTTAACTTCTGTTTTATGCCTTGTCCTGTTCTGTGTAACCTTTCACTTTTGGTATGCGTGTTGAATAGAGAACTTGTAGAAATCTTCGGCTGACACTCGGTACTAACCACCTTGGTGTGTGGGTTAGAGGGAGCAGTTAGTTTTCTGTTCAACTTTTTCATCATTTTGTGCTCTAATTTCAGGTTGCAGAATTTATCAACATTGAACTGCTTGCCATAGCTTATACAGTTTTTAAATAGGCCTCCCCTCACTGTAGTAAAACTGCGGAGAAGCATTTAACGCAGTAAAATTGTAAATTACTGCAAGAATACCATTCAAAACTATGAATGAGTGATACACAATCAGTGGAAAACCTTTTTAGAGTGTAGCAGGATTTGTTTTTAGAGATCGCAAAATATGTGCTTTTTATGAAATGAGAACAGACATTTTTGAGGATTTAGACAGTCTTCCTAGAGTTATTAAATGGTTCAAAATTTGAGAAAAATACTTTTTTTCTCTAGAACTAACAGTATCCTGTATCCTCTCTCAAAATTGTAACATGGATCTTAATATTGATGTTAGGGACCAGATCAGAAACCCCAAGGTATATTATGAAGTTATACTACACCCCAACTATATATTTTTTTTATTTTGGCATGAGCGTGAGGATAGGGTCACTCCAGGTGTGATTCTATTGACATAAACTTGATAAAGTTTATCAAAACAAACTTTAACAATACAGTTTAAATATAACAAATGAATTAGCTTAACTTCTACCAATTGAAATACTTAAACATGACAAGATACAATTCTTAACTGCTAGGCTATCTTTATTAGTTCCAATTTAAGCAATATTCCTCATAAACCTAAACTCCCCTTCAAAAATCAGTTCGCAAACAACACAGGCTTACGTGTTTTAACTTGTTAACAGTCCTAGAGACTTTGAACACCCCTGGGGAGAGAGACACCTGTCTTCTGACAGTTCCAAAACAGCAACGTCCAGAGAGAGAGCACGAGAAACACCTTTTGCTTCTTTCTGGATCAAGCAAACGCTAAAATTGTTTTTGCCTGTAAGCTTAGCTCGGCCCATTCACATGACTCTGTCTCTTGTCAATCGATCTAATCAAATCCTACTCTGAAACCCCAGGGGAAAAATCAAAAATAAACAAAAAAATCCGCAGCTCAGATTAAAACAAGCACCCCATTATTTAGGATCAATTATTCTTCTGCATTCTCAGCATTGGAGCTGTCTCGTTTGCAGACAGATCAGCATCATATAAATCAGAGCTGATTTTTAAACTAAAGGAACATGATAACAACATTTCTTACAAGCACAGTATCATCACACTGATTTTTTTAAAAAGTTGGGAAATAACCAGTTAATTGATTAAAAATAGAGATAGACATTTCTTCTGGATGGAAACATGCCTGTATATAATTGAAATGTAAGTTCAGCTAAAATCATGCAATTTGTTTCGGAAGTCAACTATAGTTTACGTGTAAATGGAAGGACCATTGCACATTATATATTAATTTTACTGCTTTGTATAATTGACTTACCACTTCAGCTATACCCATTGAATTATTGTTAGTAATTACCTAGCATTATACTCTCTATGCCTTTACTCACTGCCAAATATAGTTTGGTTTACATCCGATAGTGATAATGCATGCACTTTTCTTCATTGTTAAATAAAATGTCAAATACAACCTTTTGTTTGAATTACATGTAATAAAATAATTGAATTCCCGGACTAATAAGCATTGAGAATTGTCCGATTATATAAAGCAGGGTATAATCACTCTGTCATTTCTGTTTCTTCTATTGATTCTGCTATTTGTTGTTTACATTGACTCACTCACATGCTCTTTCTGCATATGTATGTTTCACTCTCAGCTATTGACCATGGTGTTTATATATGGTGTATGCATTTCAGTGTTTGAAATGTGGGCATGTTTGTCCCACAGTGTTTTATCAAGAGCTTCTAGAAAGTGACACGGAAGTTGAATCTATCTCTGGCTGATGTTACTTGGTTGCCATTTATGAAGAAAAAGGCAGAGAAATAACTTAAATGCTCCCAAATGCTGCTCTTTGAAGCCCCCCCCAGATCAGTGTAGCTTTTGTGACTGTTCCTCATCACTACGTAAAGGGTTGTAGGACAGGCAAACGTTAATTGCCAGTTTTTGCAGTGCGTATTGTTCCTTTAAGGAAATAAAGTAAAATGAACTTTTTCTCTTGTTAACCTTTACTCTGTCTGTCTGGAATGTTGAACCAATGTGGTTAACTTTCTAATATTTCTTGATTGAAATCTATGTTGCATCTTAATCAGACTAATGCCTTTCTTAATGGAAGTGAATTTTTTGCATGTATTCTTGGAGTCTAGTTCTGCTCGATACCCAATCTCACTGATAGGTTTCAATTGACAGCTGAGGATTTGTGACTGGACCATGAATCAAAACGGCAGGCATTTATACCCCAGTGCCAGTGACGATACTTTGGGAATTGCTTGGCAAAGGTAATATTTTAAATATTTCTAAAATCTACACCTGCATATCAAAAATGAAACTGCATTATTTCTCCTTGTTGTCTAGCCTCAAGTCTGTTTGAAACTATTTGGTGCAAATCTTATAGAGTCAGTATCTACCTCAGCATTTTTGAACACTTGGAGTACAGTGGATTTGGAAATGTTAAACTGTCTGAATTTTCCCACATTGCTTGAGATAAACATGGCTGCCACCCTCTTCCGAGAATTAAATGTAAAACATCTGTTCACAATACTCTTAAGAAGCCTGAAGTTATGTTGAAGAAAAGTTAGCACAGAAGAAATTTTAACTCCTCAACGTTTGGTGCTCATAATCACTTTGATTATGATTTTTAAAGAAAAAAAAGTATATATTTTTTTAACTATTAGTCTGCTTTTCAGAAAAGTAGCAGATACACTTTTGCACAAGCGTGTGAAGCCAAAAGACCTGTGACACACAGGTTCCAGTCCCATTCTCTTCCCTTGAGTTCTGGATCTCAGTTATCAGGGAGGACCAGAATGGAGGCCCAGGGCTAAAACATGGAGAGGAAAGGCACATCCTGGCACTTAGCCAATAGCACAGGCAGTGGCCTGAGAGCAGAGCATGTATTGTCCTTAGCCATAGAAGTTTCTGACCCAGGTAATTCTACGAGGGGAGAATTCTCTGGAAAAAGGGAATAATAGCTTTTAGAGAGTACACATGAACTTGAAGAAAACACCTGAGTTCCTTTGGCATAGAGAATGAAGTGAATGCAAAGAGGGGTATTGTAGTCTTAATCCTGATTTACAGTTAAGAGAAAGTACTACTTTTTGTGAAGTTTTTGCAAAGTTAACAGGTAGATCCCAGGCAGTTAAGATAATCTACTGGAGTCCTTTCATTAACATATATATGAAGCATGGACAGAGGTTCTGGACACAATTGAAGAAATATTCATTTACAGAACACTCACCACCACCTTTTTTATCTTTATTAGTAATCATGCATTCTCAAATTAATAGTTCATAGTTTACAGTTACAAATTTAGCATTTTAAGAATATTTTCCATTGCTTATGCATTGAGTGTTTTTGTTCCAGGTTGCTGTTTATAAAACACCTAGGTTGATCATAGGGCAACTTATACTTATTTCACACATTAAGTTTATGAGCATATTCTATATTATTTACAATTGATAGTGTAGAGGCTTAATAAAACTCCATAATACTTTGGGGTCCATTTTCATTGCATAAAAGGTGTGTTTTGTTTTTGTTTGCAAGTACAATGTCTATATTTAATGAATTGTGCAATACAGCTTGGTTAATTGGCAGTCATGCACTGAAGCTATGTGGTTTAAACTAAGCCAATTATGTGTTCAGCGGGGTTTGAGTGTTCTAGTCAACATTTAAATGTACTTCTGAATCATGCTGCCATTCATAGAAAATAATATGTTGTGAGTGTGCTCCCAGTCAATAACCAGCTATTTTATTTGCCATTTTGCAGGTAGCTTCCTAGCCTTCTGTTCACTTTTTGTTAGTTTCCAGATTTCTAACTGTTCAAGTGGAGGCCTTACAGATATTGGGTGATGGGAGCTGATCTGTGTACAACCAAATGTGAAAGGAAATTTAGTACTGTACTTAAAAGGTTAATCCTTTTGCATGTAGCATCAATATTCTTATTTATTTTCCTCTTCTGAACAAAAATAAATGTTTCTGTTTGACTATCCTGGCAAATGTACTGGGTCAGCACTTCCTGCCATAAGTTTATGTTACTGCAGTAACTTACATTAAACTTACAGTGAAGCAGCTGTTCCAAGCTGCACTCTGGGCAAGGATGTTAAACTCTGTAATTGTATTTGAAAAACTCAAAAGATTGCCTTTGCGCTCTTGAATCAAAGTCTTTCGAAACGTAAATCAAATGCTTTATTACCTTTTTTTAAACTTGTAATTTAGAATTGCAGAATATTGTAAAGATTTCTTCATTTGGATCAAGGTAAACTAAATTGTAAAATGTGTGTCAGAAAAACTAGTTGACAAAGATAGTTTAAAAAAAGCTTGTAGCCAAGTAATCTTAGTGCACTTTAAAGAAATCCTACATAATGTGGCCAAATCCATCACATTTTCACATGAGTTTAAATATAATTTTGTGATTGATCCTCTCGGGAACTTCGATGTAAGACACCCAGACATGTAAATGAGAGGATGGGGGTCAACAATCCATTAAGAAGCCATTAAATAATCTAATTTAGACCATGATCCATAAATTAACTACACTGCATACTTGAGGTGTGCTTGTGAGAAAAAGTTTATATTTGAATAGATGGGGAGCCGATGCATGAAGAAGATTAGTTGTTCCTCTCTAATCATAGTCACGTCGCAAGCTGTCTGGTAACCAAGGGAAACCAGACATGATGTAATTCCAGATTGAACTTGAACTACAGGGACTTAAAAAAGGGGAACAATAGACCATAGCAATCAATAAAGTCTAATTTCCACACGATTATGTTTGGTGCTTTAAGTTAACCTTTATGGAAATGGTGGACGTGGATGGTACAGTGCAAAAAAGATGATCCATAGACAAAATGCTAAAGCAAAGAAACAACTTTGCATTGACACTTTCCAGCAAATCCCAAGATTTGAGATGGATTAGAAACTTTGCACTCTGCAGTAAGCTGTTTCATTGCTCTGTGGGCTCTTTGTTCCCTTAGGTAGGACAAACTTAATCTTTAGTTTCCTGTCAGATGACTTTGGCAGAGACTATGTGGGGGGGGGGGGGGGGGGGGGAGGAAGAGCGTACAGCATAATTCAAAATGCAACTCCAACATTGCCCAGCACAGTGTGAAAACTGTTCTTAAGGTGGAATGTTTTTTACTTGGTTGCACACTTTGCCCAGGCCGGCTGTGTGTAAGGTGGGAAATGGATTAAGGAAGAAAATATGAATTGAGGAAGTCTAGCAGCACAGCAGTTAAGATGCAGATTTCACTCCATGTGAATTATAGATTCCAGTTACTGAGCTGGCCAACATTCAAAACCAACAAATATAATCTTATGACAGTTAAAATAAAGTTGTCCCATCTGAAAATATATGAAGGTTTTGAATCTGAATTTCTTTCTGAATTATCAATTAAAGTGACAAGGGAGGAAAGCAAATAACAGAGTTCTAGCTTATTAAAGTAGCCTTCAGTTTCCCTACATAAACTCATTAGATTCCAACTGTAACAAGAGGTTGGCACAATATGAACATTTCAGAAAAGCCATATGCATGAATAATTTTCTTAAATCCAAAGGCTAGTCAAAAGGAAATGTTTACATTCATTTATGTTAGAAACTATAGCTGGTGTCAAGATTAAAGATGACATTAAGCAGTAAACATTTTTTCAAAGTTCACCATCTGTGGTATTCTATATCAAAAATGAACGATTTTGTGCTCTGCAAACAACACTTCAGATAGATAAACAGAGTAGGCTTTACCGTGGATTATGTCATTCTTAGATAAACTGTAATTGTTTCTTTTATCCTTTAGTCTTTTTAAAAATTCATCCATGGGATGTGAATATTACTGGCAAGGCCAGCATGTATTAACCATCTCCAATTACTCTTGACAAGATAGTGGTGAGCTACCTTCTTGAACAGTTTTTGTCCGTAAAATACTTTCCTCTGGCTGTGTGTGAGCAATCTAATGGTTAATTTTACAGTTGAGGATCTATGCCATTATCTTTAAAGTTAACAGTGCAAGAATGTAAAACGAAGGCAGTAAGTACTGGAAATATCAGTAATTCAGGCATCATCTGTGGGGAGAAAAAAGTTGACAGGGGGGGGGGGGGCAAGTTTACATCTGCTCACTGTCATATATGAAGGTAATAATATATAAAACATAAAATAAAGCAGGCTCGCCCACAGTCTTCCCAGACACCCTTGAGCTCTGCCCCATATTAACCTACCCTTAGATCTACTGAGGCCCGTAAGTTGCCAATTAAATGCCACTTAAGGACTTCTTTCTGCCTTAGACTCCATAATATGGGAGAAGGAAGAAGAAAGATGGCCAATCAGTTACTTTCCTAACTCCAAATAAAAGACAGGAAGGAAGGTGGGGAGATCCCCTCAGGACACTCAGCTTAAGATGGTTACCCCACCTCCACTTTGTGTCTCCCACCCCTGGCCTCTTGAACCTGACCTCCCAATTCCCTCCTTCCTGATCCCTCCCTGTCCCAAATCTTTGGGCTTACCTTGCCGGTGATCTTTTCTCAGGACCCCCTTGTAGTCCCAGCAGCAGCCACTACTGCACTGTGGCGCTGCGGGATTACCCAACTACTGCCCAGCCAGAGGGGCCAGCAGCTCTGGAGAGCGAGATTTCTTATCTCTCAGGCGTGGAAGTCTCACTCAAAATTTGCTGAGGCCACTGTTACCATATTAGCCCGACAGGGGCTCCTTTTTTAAAGTGGACAATCCTCCGACCAACCCTTCCATTGATGGGAGTGAGCAAAATATGCACTCCCCCCCCCCCCCCCCCCCGTGTAAAACTCCCCCCAATTTCTGCATCAGTGACTTTTCATTAGAATACAATGGGCGGGATTTTCAAGACCAGAAAACCCTGCTCGAGATCAATGGACTTTTGCAGGTCTATGATTCCCGTGGCGGGTGGGACAGGAAAATTCCGCTGAATGTTTCTGGCTAGGTCATGAATGATAATTCACTCCATTTCTTGCATCTATTTCTCAAGAAACAGAAAAATGAAACAGATCTACTTCCTCATCAAGCAAGTGCAGAAAAGTTTTCAGCCTTCTGCCCAGACACAGGACAGGAAATTAAAGAATACATAGTCTGGGATTTTACCAACCTTCCGGTGACAGGCAACAAGGCAGGGAGCCAGCAAAGTGTGTCATGAAGGCTACCTGATACACTCACATGGCCAGACCATTTTTCTAGTGGCAGGAACAGCAGCAACCCAGCTGCTCACCGACAGGAGGTGGGCAGCCAATTTACATAACTGAAAGGCCACATGATGGCCTTGTTCCTGGCCGCTGGCACTCTGCTCAGCCTTTGTTTTTTTTTCAGAGACACTGGGCGGGATTTTCCGCTTCCCCCCCCCCCTCCAACCCCACACATTGTCTTTTCCAGCAGTACAGGCGGCTCATCATTGGCTGCCAGCAGAATCTTCCAGTCCCTCTGATACCTATGGCATTTTGCATGGCTCACCTGTCCCGTGGAGAGAGGTTACCCTCGGCGGGACCGGAAGATCCTGCTGGTGGAAATGGCTGGAAAATCCCTTAAAGGGTTAATGCACACTGCTGCTCCTGGAAAAGACAGCATTTTGCAAGAAAAGGTAATGAAGCAGTTCTCAAGAAGCTGGAAATCTCTTGACCCTGGTGGACTGTTTACAAAAGGGTCACATGGTGTTTATGACTTTGAAGAAAGTTATGCCTGGAAGACTGTTTTAAAAGATTGCAGGCAGATTTAGCTTTTGGGAAGAAAACAAGAAGGATCAACTGCTGAATGAAGCCCTGGACCAGTCAAAAGCAAAAAATGAATGGAAATTGCTCTGAAGCTGCTCTACATTCTGAGATCGACTAACTGCAAGTTTTATGTGCGCTCCGCCCAAAATGTGGTGCAAGAATCATCGATTTTTTTTTTGTTGCAAACCAATATGGGGATGCGTGCGCATGTACCTGTGTGCGTACGACGACACCAGGGCATTGAGTCGTCAGCCTGGGATGCCTAGGTACAGCACATAATCCACCATGTAGCCAACCGTAGCACGCATGTAAATATATCTTGTGACCCATGGAGTCATGGAGCTAGAGGCAGTGGGTGCAATCTTCCCATCTCAGTCTTCACTATTTCAAAGTCATTGTTTATTGAATAGCACTAGGTGAGTAGTTTCTTGATACGGAACCAAAGCTTTTTTTTTCAGACTACTTCTCAAGGATTCTTTTAATATAATGATTCAGTGACATTTAAAAGCAGCAGAATGCTTTGTCACTTGTTACCTGGGCTTATAGTTAAAACCATTCCAAACTCTATGCAAAATAGACAGTGCAATACATGGGAAGAACAAGTTCTACCTTTTCTTGACACATAAGAACATAAGAACTAGGATCAGGAGTAGGCCATCTGGCTCCTTGAGCCTGCTCTGCCATTCAGTAAGATCATGGCTGATCTTTTTGTGGACTCAGCTCCACTTACCCGCCCGCTCACCATAACCCTTAATTCCTTTACTGTTCAAAAATTTATCTATCCTTGCCTTAAAAACATTCAATGAGGTAGCCTCAACTGCTTCACTGGGCAGGGAATTCCACAGATTCATAATCCTTTGTGTGAAGAAGTTCCTCCTCATCTCAGTCCTAAATCTGCTTCCCCTTATTTTGAGGCTATACCCCCTAGTTCTAGTTTCATCCGCCAGTGGAAACAACTTTCCTGCTTCTATTTTATCTATTCCCTTCATAATCTTATATGTTTCTATAAGATTTCCCCTCATTCTTCTGAATTCCAATGAGTATAGCCCCAGTCTACTCAGTCTCTCCTCATAAGCCAACCCTCTCAACTCTGGAATCACAGAAGCTTTGAAAGCTTAACAGTTCTCATTAGTTTGTGCACTTCTTACACATAGTCATGTTTAACAATTCCAAAGGGTGCTTTACCTCTGCCAGAGTGTGCCTTACCTTTCCCAAAGATGTCTTGGAGCCATATTCAAAGGTGTACCTTATGTCTCCAAAATGGTACCCTGGCTATTCAAACTAATTCTCCAAGTTCAGGCCAGCTGTTACATGGCCTAATCTGAAAAAATTATGTTTCACACTTTTTGGTAACCAAAATCCCACATCAGTGGAGGGAGCTGATGATTTAAATGACTAGCCACCTCCGTAAACTGCACTCGCATGAACCCCCGCCAACTTCAGTCCTATCCCTGGGAAAATCGGAAATTCCATGTTTGGGGCGGGACATAGGATTTTTGAGCATTTCTGCAATTTTTTCCATGGTGGAGAAACTCTCTGCCTTGGAGAAAACCCAGGCCAGAACTGCCAATTTCTAATCATTTTAAGTAATAACTAGATAACTCAGAGGATCAAAATTGGAGGGCACTAAGTTCTCGTCAGCTCTTCCATCAAGCACAGTTCCACCCAGGAGTAATTTCTATCTAGTACAGCAGGATCAGAAATGGGGGAAGCCAGATTTCTGCAGGTGAGAAAGACATATTGAAGAGTCAATATATTTACACAGACAACTGCCAACTACCATGCACTTAAGCAGCTTTCATATGTTCTCTCAAACCTTCTTTTGAAAGGACACTGTATTTGGGTGCTGCTGCAGATTTGCTTATTCATTGCATATTTTTGTGCTATTTATTCTTCCCTTACAACCAAAGGCCACTTCTAACAGAAGATCTAGGATGCAGATGTTGAGCAAGAAATTGAGAGACTCAAAGCTCTCACTTTTTTGAAGGAGGTCACCAGCTGGGATGACATGGTTTGGGTAACATGCAAGTTGAAAGAGAGAAAGCTGCTTCAGGTTTGTATCATCATACTCGCATTCCATCTTTCTTGCAGGCATAGAGCAGTGATTATGGTGAGCTACACCATGAGTTCTAACATGAACAACTTAACACCAACTATGCACAGTGATTAATCTGTCCTTTGCTTCTTGTTACAGAGACACCACAATGCCAGGATCAGCAAGCTGGGCCTTTTAACACCAAGTCGTACCCAACCTCAGCATCATCAACACTTAAAAACACGCACGAGTCCAGACACATGGGGCCAGATTTTCAAAGAGCCACAGGGCTGGGACCCGGTGCAGGCATGATTTCAGAATAGCAGTTCTGAAGGTCTTTTCGGGATTCTGACTCTTCTGGGATAGTTTGAAATTTCCAAAGGGCCAGAGTTGGATGGACCACAAAACTTGCACCTTAATAAAGAGCCCATTCAGGTCCTTAAGTAGCTTGCTAAGGGGCCTATGGGATGCAGAGTGGAATTTTTCAATTTTATTTTGGCTTACCCAAAATGTCGTCTGTGCATGGTAGCACAACTGCTGGGTTTGCTGCAGAGCCGAACAATATTTATTTGCCTTTGAATTGAAATTGATTTTTCATGGCTGTTCTTGCACCAGTGCAAGTGCTGGCCTTTCATTCTTCATTCATGGTCTTGTCGCCATCATTACTGGCCCTGCAAGGAACTACCTACTTTCCTCAGCAAGGCAGCGACAGCCCCAAACATGGCTGCTGTCTGCCTTTGCTCCTAGTCCCACGCAGGCAGCTCCCACTTCCTGGAGGTGCCGGATGCCACTAATTGGGTGCTGAGTTAGCCTCCTCAATTAGGTCACTTAAATTTAAACAGCGTCATATGAGCGATGGAGTTGAGGCATAGGACCCAGAATCCATCCTGCTGTCAGGTTCCTGACCCCCGCTTTGAAACTCTGGCCATGCACTCTGGGGAGCTTTGTCGATTCAGAAGTGGAAGCACAAGATTAAGTCAATTCTGGTGGTTAAAAGAGGACAGGTTGCTGCTGAGTGGAGGCAAACATTGCCAAAGACTCCTCTGAGCCACGTTTAATTTTGAACACACAAGGCCAACTCTGAAGCGCAAGATGAGGAGCACAAATGTGTGCACTCCTTACAGAATGATGCATAGTTGTGTGATGTTGTAATGAAATCTCTCTTCTGCAGATACTGATTACATAAAATGGTGAATTAGTAGCATCTCTAGGACTTTGGTTAGGAACATATTTGTAGCATCTTTCAAAAGAGCTTCTTACTGCCTTAATAGTGGATATTGTTAATGGGCTTTGGGCTGGAAAATAAGAGGGAGTAAATTTGTGTTTTGTTTAACTGGGTCTTAACAATTGTAAAAAAAAGTCCATTTAAAATACATGTATCAGCTTGTTTTATTATGATTTGATCTTGGGAGAAATTGAGGGAACATGAAAAAATGCACCAATATTCCACAAATGTTACACATTAATGGCTAATTTAGATCTACTTACTATGATATTACTTACTGTGCACAATCTCTTACCCAAGTTTGCCCTCCCCTTCTGTTTGAAAGAGATTTGTCGTAAATAATCAAGAGTAAGGAAAGATGCCTCAATAAAATTTGATTTCTAATTGATACTTCCATGCCACAGTGAATGGTAGTAAAAATGCCATTTACTACATTTCTTAAAGAAAACACGCAGCAATGATTACATTCAGGTTATATTGTAGTCTGCAAATTATTTTGTATTGTTACTGGCAACAAATCTGCACAAATACCTCAGCCCAGATTTTCACACCTGGTTCGAGTATACATAGACAAGAGAATTACCAGTTCTGTGAACCCGACCCTTAAAAATGGCAGCTCCCAGTTGGGGTTTTTATTACCGGGGCATGTACCTTTATAACCTGTATACCAAATTAGTGCCAACTCATGCAATCCATGGTTCCACACCCCCTACCCTTTGCCATTACCCTCTCCATATCAACTCTCCTGGTATCATTTGACAGTTCCTTGACAGCTTTCACATTTCCTTGATAGCTTGACAGTTTCAATCATGTATACTTTTAACAATCCAATAGAGTGCCTTATATCTCCTAATGGACACCTTATCTCTCCCAAAAGTTCTCCAAGACCTCAATTCTCCAAATGAATCTATATGGATCAGGCCATCTCTTACCTGGTCTACTCTGCACACTCCAGGTTGCACACTCCTGGCCTAACAAATCCCACTTTAGTGAAGGCAGCTGGTAATTTAAACAGCCAGCTGCCTCCATAAACTGTGTTTGCTTGATCTCCAGCCTGACTTCAGTTCCACCCCCATGAAACAGGAAATACTGTGATTAGGAGGGGAACTCATATGTCCGGCCATTTCTGGAAATTTTGTCACGCTGGACCGCATCTCCACCGCAGTAAAAATCTGGGCCTTCATTTTTAAACATGATGTAAAGCATCCTTACATCTTTGGTCATTAACCTTGGCTTGCATTTTCATATGTGAATGAGGCATTTCATGTCTTCAAAAACTTGCAAGCAGCGTGTAAAACTATTTACTGCCAGAACATTTTCTGTCCAATGATAAACACAATTCTTTGATGTTCAGCTTATAGATACATTTATAGATTTTCAAATTGTAATGTTTTGAAGCAAACTTCGTCTTAACTGGAATCATACAGGATTTCCTGTCATACATATTAGCTTCTCTATTTTAACAAGGGTTTCTTATCCTCTTTACTTTTCCCAGAGAGGTCTCGTAGTAACCTTTAGACAAGTTGTGAAGCCTTAAATTTGATTTTAGTACCCTACGAAATGGTTAGGTGCACTGGCCATGCTAAATTCTCCCTCAGTGTACCTGAAACCTGGTCAGTACCTGCAGTATGTTCATATCTCTATTGCACTCCAGGCTAACGTACGCCATTGATCCTGCAAATCTATGATTTTATGCTAGGCTTCTTTACCATCTGTCATTCTAAGTAGTGTGTGGTCTTGATTTTCCATTGGCCATTTTGTGATACATTTTCAACAGTGGGTAAAGGGGAAAACTCTCCATATGATACACCTGGAAAAACACTACTTTCACATATCCTGTGCAATTAATGGGCTGCCAGCTGATGTGTAAGCATCAAAAATATTGTTGATTCAGCTTTGCAACAGAGTGTGCAAAATTGAAAGATTACAAATTGCGGAACAAGATTTTTTTGAACAATCCAATTTACTGCGCCATTTATGGAGAGCTGAAAAGATGGGAATACTTCCTCTAATTGACAAGTGAATTAATGTACATCTAAGATGAATACATTATAAGAGTTGGAGCTTGCATATGGCAATGCATTTAATGGTTGCTCATCACCTTTATCACTAGATTTCTTTTGTTTGAAGGCTTATCCCGATTGAAATTAATTGCAGCAATGTTGTAGTATAGCACACTGAAATACACTATGATTGGTTTCCTATGCATGGTCTGATTAAAGCAAAGAGATGCACCATTTTATGTTGGTGGGAAAGGAAAAAGACAAAATCTGAAATCTCCCCAGACCATTGGAGGTCATGGAGGTTGCAGGAAAGTAAATGAAAACCCATCAGAATGCTGCCTATATGCTGTCCCACCTCCCTTTTACAGGAGCAGCAGCCTTGGAGAACTGACAGCCTGCTCTGCAGAAGCAACCAGTCAATCTATCCAATTAGGGCCCCAATCAAAGACCATTATTCCACCCCAACTGCAGTTTCCCAAAGTTAGATAGCAGCCTCCCCTTCTCCAAAACCCCATTGATTCAGAGCCAAGAAACCACTTGGAGTTGGCCTACCTGGCAAGTCAGAGGAGCATCAAAGCCTCCACTCATGGCAGCTATGATAGAATCACAAGACTGAAACTACCACAGGCACAATCTTTCCTGTGGAGTGGCTTCCTTCCACACTTATGGCCCTAACCCCTCTGGGCCTTTTTTATTTTAAAATGTTCTGCAGCCATCAGAAAACACCTCTATTGTGACCTCGCACTCAGGTAGAACTATCTGCCGCAGCAGTGCCTTGTTTCCCAGGCTAGGGATTGGAGGTGTTGCTGACCACCCAGTCCTGCAGATCCGCTCATTGAACCCCCTGTGTCATTGTTCCACCAGCCATCTTTAATTGGCCATCTCCCATAATATCACGATGCCATAAAAATATCAGACCCCAGTTGAGCTGGGACCCAGAAATTATCCATTTTTAAAGTTTATTTCACGAGATGTGGGCATCACTGGCTGGGTGAATATTCATTACCCATCCATAACTGCCCTTGGTGAACCACTGAGGTATAGATATACCCATGGTGCTGCTAGGGAGCGAGTTCCAGGATTTTGATCTGATGACAATGAAGGAGCGGGGATATTTTTCCAAGTCATAATGATGAATGGCTTGGAAGGGAACTTGCAGGTGGTGTTGTTCCCAGGTGTTGCTGCTTTTCTCCTAGTTGGCCAAAGTTGTGAGTTTGGAAGTTGCTGCCAAAGGAGCCTTGGTGATTTATTGCAGTTCATCTTGTTTATGATACTCACTGCTGCCACTGTTTGTCGGTGGTGGGTGATGTTTAAGGTGGTGGATGCTGAGCCAATCAAGCAGACAGCTTTATCTTCGATGGTGCCTCGTTTCTTGAGTGTTATTGGTGCTTCAAGGCAGATTGGGAGTATTCCATCACATGCTGACTTGTGCCTTGTGGATGGTGGACAGTCTTTGGTGGGTCAAGAGGTGAGTTACTTGTTGAAGGATTCCTTTGACCTGCTCTTGCAGACATAATATTAATATGGCAAATCCAGTTCAGTTTCTGGTCAGTGGTAACTCCAAGATGTTGATATTGGGGGATTCATCGATGGTAATGCCATTGAATGTCAAGGAGAGATGGTTAGATTCTCTCTTGTTTGGGATGGTCATTGTCTGGCACTTGTTTGGCACGAATGTTGCTTGCCATTTATCAGCTCAAGCCTGAATATTGTTCAGGTCTTCGTGCATCACCAGCGAATATTCCCATTTCTGAACTCATGCAGGGATGTCCTGGAACTGAGATGATTGATCTCCAAACACCATAACCATCTTCCTTTGTGGCGGGTTTGACTCCCTCACCCCCACCGATTGCCATCTTGCTAGGGCTCCTTGATGCCACACTCAATGTCAAGGGCAGTCACTCTCACCTGATCTCTTGTGTTCAGCTGCTTTGTACATGTTTGGACCAAAGCTGTAATGAGGTCAGGGGCTGATCTTTCTGTCCAGGAAATGCCAGGCAATGTGTATTGTTGATGCTCACTTCAGAGAACATTAGAGAACTGATATTTGAAAGTTTGTCTCTTGTATATAAAGTATGACTTAATACGAAAATTGATCAAACCATATAGAAATATGTAATAAAATATTGGGATTTCCATTCCCTTCACCTGGTCATGTGGATGCAATCCCTCAGAGAAAAGTAGCAGACTCAGCCCATCGGCAAAGCATCAGAGGACAAGTTTTATCTATCACCTGCCAGTGGCATTGCAGACAGGTTACCTGCTCAGGCTAAACAGGAAAGAAGTGATGCATCCCTCGATGATGCCCTTTCTCCACTGGGTGCACCCCCCCCCATCCCCCCCCCCACCCCCCCCATAGGTCTGTTCCTGCCCATCCCATCCTGGCATCTCCATCAAAGCCCACACCCAGCCCTCTCTCTGCAACCCCCCCACAGTCCTCATTTCCCTTCTCCTCCTGCTGTGAGACTCCTTGCATTTATCTGGTCCTTGACTCAAGGACTTTGAATCTGGAGACTGCCTGTTGTCCTAGCAGGGACCATTGCTGCAGGTAGCGCCATTGCGCCTACAGAGCTGTCAGCCAATCAAATTGGCTGGCATCTCTCTGAGATGGGTTTTCCATTCAAGTGAGTGGCGAGAGTCTTGTATCCAGCCAATTAATGCTCAATGTAGTGTTAAAAGGCTGGGGGGGTGGAGGGATGGTGCTGCCTGCATTCCCCGCTGCCTCTTTGAGTGGTGGGGCGGGAAACTCTGCCCCTGTTAAATTCTGCCCATTGCATCATTACTGCATAGAAGGAGGTCATTTGCCCATCAAGTTCATGTGAGCTCCAGACTTGTAAATTGATTTCCCATCTAAAGTCTTTTTGAAGTCATTCACCATCTCCTCTTCCACTCGACTCAAAGCAGTGGGTTCCAGGTCTCCTCACTCTTATAAAATTCTTCCTCCCTGTATTTTTTGCCCAAAACCTTAAGTCTGAGTTTCCCTGGTCCTTATACCACCAGCTAATGGGGATAGCTTTTCTTTGTCTATCCTTGTCTAAACCTGCCATTATCTTGTACAGCTGTATCAAATCTCCCCTCTATCTTATTTGTTCCCAGGAGAACAGATCCAGATTCTCCAACCTAACTTTGTAGCTAAAATTCCTCATCCCTGGACCATTCTGGCAAACCACCTTTCAAGGACCCTCACATAACCTCCTAAAACGTGGTGACGAAAATTGGCTGCAACACTCTAGTTGTGGCCTCACCAGAGCTTTAGACAGGTTCAGAATAACTCATCTGCATTTGTACTTAGTATCTATCTTTGTGAAACCCAAGTTCAAAATATGCTTTGAAAACTGCCCTGTTGTCCTGCAACCTTCAAAGATCAATGCGCATGTAACCCCAGCCCCTATCTGTATCTGTATAATCTTAAGAACAGTGCCATCACTGCCTTCTTCTTAGGCTTTATATATATATGTAACTTAATTACCATCCCGATTGCTGACTGTATTGGTTTGGATTACAGTAAGGGAAGTTGAATAGGAACTGCCAGGAGGAGTTGATTCTGGTCATGTTGGGGCTGGCAGCTGAGATCATATCCTCTCTATTGTTGAATTCCTCACATTTTATCTGGAAATAATAACTGTTAACTCTGCTGTTGCTTCCAAATCTTGAGTTTTCTCATTGAAGCTAATTCCATTCTTATTCCTGCTCCTCACTCCTGCAAAGCTGTAAAGAAATTTTCAAGACTTGTCAATTAAAAAGGAACACATATTCCCAAGGAGATGTCACTTTTTTAAAATTACCGTTCTTAAATGCATTTTAGATCTAGTAAAACTGAGACCAGCAGGCTAATAATAGAAGAAAAGTCTATTGTCCGTATTTCTTACCAGTTTGTTCATTGTTTTTGTTCTCAGGAAATCTAATGAAAGTCAGAAGAGTACAAAAACTTGTGATATTTTCTTGTAATATTGCTTTCCCTCCAATTTGGGGTGGCACAGTGGTTAGCACTACTGCCTCACAGCGCCAGGGACCCGGGTTCGATTCCTGGCTTGGGTTACTGTCTGTGTGGAGTTTGCACATTCTCCCCATGCCTGCATGCATTTCCTCCAGGTGCTCCGGTTTCCCCCCACAGTCCAAAGATGTGTGGGTTAGGTGGATTGGCCATGCTAAATTGCCCCTTAGTGCCAGGGGAACTGGCAGGGTAAATACATGGGGTTATGGGGATAGGGCCTGGGTAGGATTGTGGTGCAGATTCGATGGGCCAAATGACCTCCTTCTGCACTGTAGGGATTCTATGATTTCACCCTCAGATACTCACCCAGGATTGTAGGTTTTCTTTCATTCCTTCTCATTTGTCTATTTTTTTAGAAAAAGCTAATAGATTTATAGGAATTTTTCTAAAAAGCACCAAGACCAAATACAACTAACTTTGAGCACGATAAGTATCAGCTTTAAAAATTCCTTTGTTAGAAAATCCCATTTCAATTACCATACTATGCTCCAGTGACCGAAGACTGGACCTCATTCCACCCTGCTCATTATATACAACAGCAAAGTCAAAACTCAGTTGCATATCATTACCATTCAGGGCACATGCTTTAAAAGGTAGTTGAAGTCCCTCAATTGCATTCACCTTTAACATGCAGAAATCATCAAAGTCAGCTATTTAAAATGCCAGATCTTTGGTGGTGCATAACCGTGGTGGTGCAGATCCTTGGTGGGGTGGCCCGATGGCATGATGGTTAGCACTGCTTTCTCACAGCGCCAGGGACCCGGGTTCAATTCCGGCCTCGGGTTCAATTCCGGCCTCGGGTCACTGTGTGGAGTTTGCACATTTTCCCCATGTTAGCGTGGATTTCCTCCACAGTCTAAAGATGTGTGGGTTAGGTTGATTGGTCATGCTAAATTGATCCTATTTTCAGGGGGGATTAGCAGAGTAAATATGTGGAGTTACAGGAATAGGACCTGGGTAGGATTGTGGTCGGTACAGGCTCGATGGACCAAATGGCCTCTTTCTGCACTGTAGGGATTCTATGATTCTATTCTATGAAAGCCACGACATTACCCAACAGATGATTGGCCACCTTCCAGTATTCAATTCAGATAATACTTTTAGATGTGATACATCAGGAGGTGAAAGGAAATGCACAAGGGAAGTGCTAAGGATGATAGTGTTAGTTTTCAGGCATTAACCTGGAGAGAGCAAAAATAATTTATTAAACTTTTCTAAAGTTCAGCTCCTGTTTAATTGGATGTTTTAGGTATTTTGATACTTGTGTCTTTGCCAACAGCAGTGATAGAAGGATAGCAGCGTGCTCACATCTGCTGATATTGCACGATATTAATTGAAGTTTACCAGGGAGCGGAGCCATGCATGTAAATTATATTTCTAATACTGTTTCTTGCTAGTCTGCAGGACAATGTGCTGAGAAAATAGGAAAAATGATTTTGTTCTCTCTTTGTGGTTTTTTGATTAATGTTTCAAGTTTATAAGTTTTTTTATTTGTCTCACAAGTCGGCTTACATTAACACTGCAATGAAGTTACTGTGAAAATCCCCTAGTCGCCACACTCTGGCGCCTGTTCGGTTATACTGAAGGTGAATTTAGCATGGCCAGTGCACCTAACCAGCACATCTTTTTGGGCTGTGGGAAGAAACTGGAGCACCCGGAGGAAACCCACGCAGACAGAGGGAGAACAGACTCCCCACAGAGTGACCCAAGCCTCGAATCGAAGCCAGGTCCCTGGTGCTGTGAGGCAGCAGTGCAAACCACTGTGCCGGCCGACATTGTATATATTGTAATTAATAGTCAAGTATAAAATTAGGAATAGTTAGTTGAACTTCCATCCTTATTCTTTATTTACAACATTGTTTTATCTAATTGATCAAGGCATCATCGATCAAAGTTAAAATTGGTGATGTAGTATGTGAATTTCTGATCAAACTGCGTAGATGCCCAAATAGCTAAGTTGTCTATATCAGCCAGCTTGCTGTGGGAGGCATTGAGTGGTGGCAAAGTGCTTTCTTCAAGAAAGGAAATTTTAAACAACTCACTCTGGCCTTCAGTAGCTTGTTGCATAGCTTCATTGAGACTGAGACAGAAGATGATTTGATTTACTATTGTCACATGTATTGGGATGCAGTGAAAAGTATTGTTTTTTGCATGCCATACAGACAAAGCATACTGTTCATAGAGTACACAGGAGTCGGAAAGGAGAAGGTGCAGAATGTAGTGTTACAGTCATAGCTAGGGTATAGAGAAAGATCAACTTAATATAGTAGGTCCATTCAAAACTCTGATGGCAGCAGGGAAGAAGCTGTTCTTGAGTACATGACCTCACAGACTTTAATTTCTCAGATGAGAAATTAAAGCTTAGAAAATCATAATGTGGGTTCCTTGAAGATCCATAAGTAATAAAAATTAATCTCAATAGCTAATTTCAGAAACTTATGGTCACGCAGCAAAAACGGTAATTCTGAAGCCCTTGAATAGGACAACATACTCAGTTCTGTGAGGAAAGACTACCTTGTTTATTATCTTATAATTGGATTATAATAGCAAAATATTAGAAGGTTATCAAGTATTTCAAAACCAATTAATAGCATTTGAAGTGTATTTTCATTGTCATTTAGGCAAGTACGATCGTTGATGTATACTCACAATATCTTGAACTTTCTTATCGTGGCTAATTAAGTTTTTATTCCTGCTCCTCATTTCTGCAAAGCTATCAAGACTTGTCAATTAATAAAGAACACATATTCCCTAGGAGATGTCACTTTTTTAAAAATTACTCGGGTGGCACAGTGGTTAGCACTGCTGCCTCACAGCGCCAGGGACCCGGGTTCAATTCCCGGCTTGGGTCATTGTCTGTGGGGGGTCTGCACATTCTCACCGTGTCTGCACAGGTTTCCTCCAGGTGCTCTGGTTTCCTCCGAAAGATGTGCTGGTGAAGTGCTTTAGCCATGCTAAATTCTCCCTCGGTGTACCCGAACAGGTGCAGGTTAAGTTTCCACTCAAACTCCTTCGCATAATCACAAATATAAACTAGTCCATGAAGCACTGCAGTCTGGCAGAGCTTTAGAATATAATTGTTTAAATTTTCCTTCTCTTAAATTAAAAAAATATCCCTTGATATGCTTAAGAGTGGTAACTCAGTGCAGTGTTATGAATACAGCTGGAAATATATTTACCTAAAAAAAAACATTTTTCATAAGAACGTAAATTAAATATATTTTTAGGGCTTAGAAAATTTTAAAATGTGCCCTTGCACAAGAATGTGCAATTAGCGACATGGTGGGACAGTGGTTAGCACTGCTGCCTCACAACGCCAGGGACCCGGGTTCGATTACCGGCTTGGGTCACTGTGTAGAACTTACAATGTCTCCCCGTGTCTGCGTGGGTTTCCTTCAGGTGCTCCGGTTTCTTCCCTCAGTTGAAAGACGTGCTGGTTAGGTGAATTGACCCGAACAGGCGCCGGAGTGTGGTGACTAGTAACTTCATTGCAGTGTTAATGTAAGCCTTACTTGTGACTAATAAATAAACTTTAACTTTGAACTTTAGCAGAAATTTACCATGCCAATAGATGATATCTAGAGATATAGTTTTGTGTAGAGGGCTGGCTTACAGACTGATTTTTTTCAGCTTGCTCTGCACTGAGTGTAACTTACTTCGAAATTATTCAATCTTTTGCATGGTTTGTCTGATTTAAGGCAAACTGCTCTGGAAAAGCCATTACATCATGGGAAACTGTAATTCCTTGTATTGATGACTTACCCATGGTGTACTTTTATGTGTTTTGTAAGGAGACAATGAAGCTTTCTAAGTTTTTTGTTTCAAATTCCTTTTTCCCATTTTGTTAACCCTTTAAACATTAAACATTCTTGTTGTTTCCTTTTTCACCTTCTGACTTCTGCAAGATCATGCATCTCCTCCAAAGAAGGAGGAGAGAATCTAGGCCACAAACTGCTCTGAATTGTTGCTGTCAATGTGAGAAGGCACATGTGAAGTGAAGCATGTCAGAGGAAACGGGAATTTCAAAGAAAATAGACTTCAGTTCTGTCCTCTCCAAGTTCTGTTATGATATGGGTTCTTTAGATGTCTCAATGGGGAGATCTTGAGACTGGTATGCTTAAACATGAATCCTTATTTGTAGTCTTTAACTATTTACAGATCCAAGGTCTGGTCATGCATGGAGCTATTGCCAACATGTAGGCTGGTTCCAGAGTGTTCCTTCTAGACTCTGAGTCCCTTACCATGTGACTCCACATCATACCATCGGCAGTGCCATTTCCCAGTCTCACATCAATCCTTGCTCTGCTCAGCACCTTTGCATTACAATGGTACGCAGGCATAACAGCACAAATTCCCCTTTCTTCTCCAAAGAAAACTTTCCTCCCTTCCAACAGATAATTACAATACAATTTTTTACTTGCTATCCCTGCTCCCCTTTCTTGAGTCTCAGACTTCATAAATTCGGACAGTCTTGAGGCTTGACAGTTCTTCCACATCTTGGTCTGTCATGTTTGAAAGAATGGTAGCAGTACTCTCTGTTTCTTGTACTTGGCTATCTTCATTTGATTCCATTTCTGCGCCATGTCGAGTTGTGTTTCTCTTTATTAACAATCCGTCTGCTTGTTTCAGATACAGTGGATTTGTCCAGTTTCTTCTGAAGGAATATGCATTCTGTTCATTCCTAGAATGTATTTGAATTTTCTTTTTCCATGGTGTCTGTCATGTTCTTGTTGGACATGCAAGTTTTGCAAATGAAACCTTCATTTCCACTTGTGGGAGTGGGGAGGGAGGAATGGTGGGGGGCGGGGGGGGCGCGGGGGAGAGAGGGGGAGGAATGATGGGGTTGCCAACCTTTCATGGCAGGAGCCCTATTATGTCATTTGTAGGGGGTAGGAACATACTCAATGGGAAATCCCACCGGCGTAAAGGTCATGTTGGGACCCCCGCATCCTCCTCCCCAGTTTTACCGCCCACCAAAAATGGGGGCGGAAGATCTCCCCTCTGTCTTTTTTTTCTCTGTCTGCAACAGAAATTTGGTCTCGCCCTTCAGTTTAGATTCATTGTTGGCCAGATCTGTCTCCAGCGATGTCTGAACTTGTAATTGTGCTACTCGTAGCTTCATTATCTGTTCACAGCTTGGGACATTTCTATGGTTCTTTCTTCCAAATGCTTCCTAAGTTTCATTCAACTGCTTCCTCATCTCTGCAGTCTGTTTCTTGTAACCTTTGAATTCTTTCTGGAATATGGAACATTGCTGAGTCTTCTCTACCAACTGCATCTTTAGCTTGTTCAGAGTGATTTTGCTTCTCTTCATAATCTTCCAGAGGAGTAAACTTTGAGGTAAGGAGTTCTTGTAACATACAAAGGTCTGTCAACAGGTTTTCCTTTCCTTTTCGAAGCTCAGTTGTTTCATCTTGAGCTTTCCTGCAATTTACTAGAGTCTCCTTGAGTTTCTTCTGCTGTACTTCCATTCTGCTGTTTAAGGATGTCTTCATGTCTACATGGTGCACATTTCAACTGTTCTTTCAACTTTTTATTTTCTTGTTGCCTTCTTGCCAATTCATTGTGGCCTTCAGTGCATTGTTTTGTCGCTAATGATATTTCAAACGTAGCTTTTTCTGAAGTAACATTCAATGCCCTTTTTAGCTCTTCATGTTTTTCCATGCATACCTGTTGGCCAGAAATTTACCACACTTTTCTGGGATCCCTGCAATCCTGGCTGCTTTTTTAAAACTGAGCTGCAGGAATCATAGTGGGCTGGACAGAAAATCCGACAGACCATTTAAATGATCATTGAGCTTGAGCTGGAATTTCAGGTCTTGGGACATGTGCGGCTAGAAAATGCAACCCAAAGATTCTTCAATGATCTTTCAGGGTCATAGCTTCTTTGTCTTTCTTTTCTACCAACATGTGGTTGAGTTTTCTGAACTCCTGCTCTTGAGGAACTTTTGGCTGTCTATTCTCTTTCCACAGATGCTGTCAGAGCTGCTGAGATTTTCCAGCATTTTCTGTTTTTGTTTCAGATTCCCGCATCCGCAGTATTTTGCTTTTATCATTTTTTTCCTTCTGTGACCTTTGTGTTGTCTGTAAAATTTGTTGATTTAGATCTCGAGCAACCTGGATTTCAGTTTTCCGTGCATTTCCAAAAGTAAACACTCAGCTTGAATCTTGCACTTCAAATCTTCCAGTTCAGCTCTGATGCAAACATTTTCTTGTAGAACAGCTTCATCTACTTTTTTGCACATTTTGCTTCTTTTGAGTCGCCTCGCACTCACTGGGATCTTCTGTTGCTCTTTTGCTGGGGTCTCCTGTAATTTGCCGTGCATGGCCATTTATGCTATCCTGTATTTGCTGCTTTGAGACTGCGAGCAATAATCATTTCAGCCATCAGCAGCTTGTCAATTTTCTTTGCTTGCAAACTTTTTGTAGTCATGGTGGCCATGCACTGCTTTCCTTTCTGCTCAGTATTCTAAACTGTTCAAAACTTTTAATTACGTTAAAAATAACAGTTCAGCGCTTGCTGCCTTTAAACTCTGCAGGTTTGTTTTAACTTTGGAGCTTTGGTGGTGTGCTTTCCTTTAAACTTGTGAGCAGTCTGTCGGTTGCATGTTTCTGATATACCCACGCTTTTCTGGGATCTCTGTGGTCTTGGATGCTTTTTAAAAAACTGTTAAGACTGCAGCATTTCGTTTCTGGGCAAAATCTGTTCCTTTTTCTTTTGAATGTCCCACTCTCCGAGTTTCAGAGGGTGCAATTTTTTAAACTTAAAGCCGCAGCACTTCTTCCTGTTCTGATTGCCCTTTTGTTAATCTTCAGAACAGCAGCAATTTTTGTTTTCCTTTAAACTCTGAAGACTTTCCTTCCTTTTTCTCACGGTGCACTGCAGATCTCTGTGTATTTAATTCTGCCAAGCCTTTTAAACTTTTTGTTGCTGCAGCCATCTTCCAGCTGCCCTCTGTATGCTGAGCCTTGGGACTACCACCTATTCTCAAATGTAAGTACAGCTTTTTGCACTTTTGCTCACCCATCTTGTGATCGTTCACTCAGAGTCTTGAAATTTCTATATTTCGGCTCAACCCATCCTGTAAACTGTTCCCTCTGCTGCTCTCAGTGGTTTTATAATTTTTCTTCTTTGGTGCACGTTTCTCTAGTCCTGCTTCTGGTCTTCGTACTTTGGGATACTGTTCTTGGTTCACAAGTTTAACTGCCACCTTTCTTCCTGCCATTGGCCACTATCACCCCTATCACCGCTGACATAAAATGGGTTTGCTAGATGTCGCGATGAGGAGATCTTGAGACTTGTATGTTTAAACATGAATCATTTATTGGAAGTTTTTAACTATTTACAGATCCAAGCTATAGTCATGCATGGAGCTGCTGCCTCCCTGTAGGCTGGTTCAAGAGTGTTGTTTCGAGACTGTTCTCTGAGTGGCTTGACATGTGACTCTATACATCATACAGTGAATGGTGCCATTCTCCAGTCCCACATGAACCCTTGCTTTGCCGAGCACCTTTACATTGCAATGGCATGTAGGCACAATATCACACCAGTATCCCTGGTGGGATACTAGTTTTAAGACCGAGGCAGAAACCAATGATGTTCTCGCCAATGGAAGCCTGGAAAATAATAGGGAATCCTAATATTCAACCTGCCAGCCTCTTGTTTGAGTGTCAAGATTATCCTGCTAATAATGTTTTTTTATATATTTCAGAAAAATTCAGAGTTTTACGTTCTGCACTGACTGTCATAAAGTAGAAAATAACATTTGAGATGAATAGTGATTTGGTAACATTCAAGGAATAAACAGGTTATCATTTTCATTTGTTTTATTATTGGATGGACATACATTCATGTCTCTTCAGTTGATTACCTGAAGAATGAAATGTCTCCACTTTGTGAAAAGCCGCAGCATAAAATAAATCTATCGCATTATCCAGTTAATTCCATTCACGAAAAGTAACACTGCACGCAGGACTTCAATTCTGAGAACAAGAAAATCTCAGAGTTCACAAGGCAGTCAGCAAATCACCAGCAATCCTGTGATTGTCTATTGACAGACCAGAACACTGAGATTTGTCGCAGAATCCCAGCCTGCTGCACGGGTATGACAGGTGACTGATCCGTAACTCTGTTTTGTGCCCAGGCAGTAAGTTGGAAATAATACTCCAATAATTTGTAAATGAAATCAATAGGGACAGGCGCCATTCATTTCACTTCCAGGGCTGCAGATGAACCTGAGCTTTTGCACACCGAGGATGAATCTGCTGTCAAAATCATATTCCCAATCTTAACCTGGTCAGGATCAGGTTTAGATCGAGAATGGTTTAGTTGCAAATGTTGTGGTATTTGATCTGACTAGAATGGGTTGTAAGCTCTATTTGTCCCACGGTCCTGGGAGAGGCTAATATGCAACGAAAATACCAATGAAACTGTGAGCACCTCCATGTTAAAATACTGCATTATCAGCTCTTAAAATGGATGCTATCAGTCAGTCACGCAAGTGTTCCAAAAACATTTCCAGCATCGTCCCAAAGCAGTTCCAGAACTCAATTATCTCCCTTAGAGGCCAAAGAGCTCTATTCTGTTTCTCTTCAACTCGTTACCATTAATGGAAACATGTTTGGCTGCTAATTTTTCACACATTGCTGGAATAAAGAGAGTGGCCAGAGATATTTTTGAGGGAAATAAACATTCCCACATTGCAAATCCATCAGAGTGAGCAAATTATTATTATTTTAAAATTCTTTGCCAAATTGACACAGCATCCACTTGGAAGCAATTTAATCTATTAATTCATTGTTTTTTTTAATACTTATCTATGTAAGTTTGTAAGCTGATATTCTTGAGAGCTTGCAGCAGGAAGTATTTCTTAAGGTGTTTAAAAAGGAAAAGTCCAACTTTCTGTGAATATTTGTGTTGCTTCTTTTTATCCTCTTGATTATAGTCTTCTTGGAAAAAGGTAATATTATACAGGCCTGCTTTACACTTCAGGAGGAACATGTTGATTATTCAATTCACATTTAACTTGTAATTATACCATCTGCTCAGATCCACCAACACAGCCTTAATTGCCAATTAGAAGTAAATCTTGGCAAACAGTAAGCATCTTTTTTTAAAGTGGAAATCAGGGTTGTTTTGTACTTTCTTTTTAAGAAAATCTACTTTTGCATTGTAAATAAGAAGTTGAAATCACTTACATAAAATCAATTTATTACATATAATAAATATTATATACTACATCTTCCAGTGGGTGGCACGGTGGTTAGCGCTGCTGCCCCACAGTGCCAGGAATCCGGGTTCAATTCCCGGCTTGGGTCACTATCTGTGCGGAGTTTGCACATTCTCTGCGTATGTTTCCACCGGGTGCTCCAGTTTCCTCCCACAGTCATGAATGACGCGCTGGTTAGGTCCATTGGCCATGCTAAATTCTGCCACCCCCCCGTGTACCCGAATAGGCGCCAGAGTGTGGCGACTAGGGAATTTTCACAGTAACTTAATTGCAGTGTTAACGTAAACTTACTTGTGCCACTAATAAATAACCTTTAAAACAGTGATGTCCACACGTGCAAAGGTTACGTCTGCTGCTTTATCATTTTTAATTAGACTTGCAGCATTCTCAGTTGGTGAATGACAGGCCAAAATGCTTGCTGCCCAGCAGAAATCCACAACATATTTTCCAATCCCACCCTCCACAACAGTGTTTATACAGAGATTTGGATACAAGTTGTGTTATAAAAACATTTGCCTCTGTGCATGTGTCTAGCAGGCTAACTATTGAAACACCAGTATTCCATTTACATTGAAGAATTACTAACTGAAATGGTTCTGCATTATGAGGTGGCTCTTGGTTGTAGTTGCAGAAAGTTGTTTTCAAACAGTAACTGTGACTCTGTTCCTACACGGAAGCCTTCCCTAGTAGTCTTAAAAGGATAACCAATGAAAATCGTATTGATGAACTGTAGAATCAAATTGAGAGCTCCATCAACCATGGTGGTATTCTGTAACTCTGGAGGCAAATTCCCATTTCTGTGAAGACTGCTTCATGAGGAAAATAGGGCATCAAAAATATCTTCTCCCAAACCTTCAATTCAGTGAATTGATTCAACAGAACTTTGCTGAACTAAATGTTGTTCAAAATATTCTAACATCACACAGGGATTTTCTTACAAGCAAAAAATAATTGAATTTCCAGAATGGGTGTATTTTTGGGAAGAATTTATGGAGTCATAGAAGTTTACATCATGGAAACAGGCCCTTCGGCCTAACTTGTCCATGCTGCCCTTTTTTTAAACCACTGGGCTAGCCCCAATTTCCTGCGTTTGATCCATATCCCTCAGTACCCATCTTACCCATTTAACTGTCTAAATGCTTTAACTGAATTTAACTGAAAGTCATGAATTTGCACAAAATTAGAAAACTTTCTCCACTTCCATACTGCCAAAGCAAAGAACTGTCACACCAACTAGCTTGCGACCAAGTTGAAAGAAGAGTTAAAGGACGTTGGTTAAAATTCTTCCTTTCGTGAACTCTAATTAGAAGACTGGAATTTTTTTTCATTTAGTAAACATGGAAGTTTCAAGATTTATTAGTTGCTGGATTACAAGAGTCAGTCATTTCATGGTCACCATTACAGATATTAGCTTTTTAATTCCACCTTTATTTAACTGGATTTAAATTCCCCAAGGGGCACAATGAGATTTGAACTCATTTCTAAATGCAGAATTTTAGAGGTTGGCGGGGGTTCGCACCCCATTGTCCAAAAGCTCGGCGGAAATCTGGCTGCCCTGCAAACACTTAACATGCCAAGGGAGTGGTAATTGGGTGGAGGTGAGAGAGTTAATGCCGAGCAACAACATGTAAGTTAAAGTTAAAGTTAATTTGTTAGTCACAAGTAAGGCTTACATTAACCCTGCAATGAAGTTACTGTGAAATTCCCCTAGCTGCCACACTCCGGTGCCTGTTTGGGTCAATGCATCTAACCAGTACGTCTTTCAGAATGTGGGAGGAAACCGGAGCACCCAGAGGAAACCCACACAGACACAAGGAGAACGTGCAAACTCCACACAAACAGTGACCTGAGCTGGGAATCGAACCCAGGTCTCTGGTGCTGTGAAGCAGCAGTGCTAATCGCTGTGCTACCATGCCATCCCAACGTATCTACCAACATATAAGACATGCAAACTGAGCTAAACCTTGTACTTTGCATCCTACTTTCTTTTTACTGTCATCACAATATTTTTTGGGAATTGGGAGGAGGACTCCCTCCATGATTGCCACCTTTTCTTTTGCAGAACTATATTCCATCCCCAGTGTAATTATTATTCGACTGCAATACAATTTTATAAATTCAGAAAAGAACACAGTTTGTATGATGACATTGCATGTTTGGAGATAAAGGCCTGAATTTTTGCTCTTGGGTCGCGGAGACCGGATTTGTGAGAATTCCCGGCTTCATGAACCTGATTCCTGAAAAACTGCCCTGGAAGTTCTGATTTTCGATCCAGGGAAGTGGGATGTAATGGGAGTTGTGCCACACAACATGACCAGTCTAACCCTGCATGCCCCTCCACCCACCCACCACTGGCCCTTTCTAGCCCCTATGCCAATGCATGCTCCCCATCCATCACCCTTTACCCTTTCACCTTCCAAGCCAATTCATCCAGTGTCCACTATGGGCAGCCCTCAGACCCCATGCAGAAATTGAATACTTTTTAAGTGTCTATTAATTATTTAAAACAAACACTTTAAATGATGAAAACATATTCACTACATTTTTCGTTGATGCCTTATAAAAACAAGCCTTTTCACTCATTGTGCCAGTTGAAAGACTTTCAAAAGTCTGGAGCTGTCAATCAAGCAGTGATGTGACTCCACTGTGATAATGATAGGTTGCAAAATCAGTAATGCAGCACTAACCCTATAATACCAACATTTAGGTTTATGTCAACAGACTGAGTGAAATAGCAAGTATCGATTTATTTTAATACAAGACAGGTTTTTCAAATATTTGAAGGGCAGATGATTTAAATGCCTTGACAGCTGCCTTAATGGTTTCAATTAGTTGATCCAGTTTTTATGCACATTCATATCTACTTTAATAATCTGAAAGAGCACCTTTCCTCTCCCAAAGGACATCTCCAGAGAGTCTAGGAATCATATCTAAAGGGGTACCACACCTCCTCAAAGAACTCTGGTCAGTTTAGACCTTCTTCTGATAGCACTAAAATGCTCACGTTGTATTTTGGACATCCCTTTAACAAAAATTGGATCTGACTGCAGGCAGCTAGATTCCTTTATCCACAAATGTACAAAGTACAGCCTGCCCTGCAAAAATGGTGGAGGCCGGATTTGGGGCAGGACTTCGGATTTGGTCCTTCAACGCCATTTTGGCGAAGTTGGGAACCCTCTCCATTGGTGCGCAAATTCAGCCCAAAGTTTGTCATGCACCATTGTAATGAAGAATGTCGTTTTAACAGTTCAGCTCTGCAAGGAAGTTTCTGACTAAGGGAGAATTCAAAGTAAATCATTATATATTGGCCATAAATGTCCCATCTCGCCTGCTATGAGAATCGTAGTGGGCAAGACAGAAACTTCGGCGGACAATTTAAAGCTCCGTTGAGCATGGGTGGGAATTTCCAGACTTGGGGTACGCACAGCTGGAAAATCCCACCCAAAAACAGTGGTGACTATTTTATTAGCTGGGATCATGATGATTCTCTTTGAGCCTTATTTACTTGACAATGGTATCAATTTTTGAATAAGGAGTTCACACTCAAGCTGTTTATGAAATTGATTCGAGGCCTAACGTTGCCTTGAATTAAATCATGTCCGTTTCTGCCATGTGGCCCACAGTGAAATGAGTAACATGGATCTAGGTGGCACAGTGGTTAGCACTGCTGCCGCACAGCGTCTGGGCAACAAATTCGATTCTGGGCTTGGGTGACTGTATGTGCAGAGTCTGCACGTTCTCCCCGTGTCTGCGTGGGTTTCCTCCGGGTTCTCCAGTTTCCTCCCACAGCCTGAAAGACATGTTGGTTAGGTGCATTGGCCATGCTAAATTCTCCCTCAGTACCTGAACAGACGCCGGATTGCAGTGACTAGTAGATTTTCAGCAACTTAATTGCAGTGTTAATATAAGCCTACTTGTGACCCTAATAAATAAAAAAAACTAGTTGAATTTTGGATTTGAAATTAAAGCAATGCACTTAGTTTTTTGCAAATGCCGGGGTTTCCAGCATCATTTGAGAACAATAGTAAAGCAGTTGATGTCCAACCCACAGGCTAATATTCCCCAGATGGGAGGTGAGAACAGCCTGTATGCAGTCATGATGGTTTCCTAGTAGATTCAAACTTCAATTATTCAAACCACAATCACAGCAATTCTGTTTAGTAAAGGTCAGTTACTGTTAACCCTTGGAGATTATGTGGTGTAAACTTAATGTGCGTAATGTACTCATGGTGGTTATGCTTAGAAAGGCAATCCCTGAAGTTTACATCATTTTATTTTTAAAATTACACTGTATCTTTGTGTAGTGTTAGTTGACTGTAATCTGATTCTTAGGCCAATTCTGGGACTTTGTTGTCCCTTTTTGTTCTTTTTAAACCACCCGAGACTATTAAGAATGTATAATTGTGTGTACAACATTGAATAAAATAAGTCTACATGAGGAATTGGAAGAATGCAGTGTCCTATCGATTTCCAAAGATCCATCTAAAGTCAGAAATTACCTACAGTCCTGGTTTTCGAGAAACTGACCCAATTGAGACAGAACAGTCAGTGCTTTATCCTGCAGCCATTTAAATACCAGCAAGGTTCGTGTAAACAGCTCTCGTTGGTTTTTGTGTGAGTTCATACATAAATAAGGTAGTAACAGAACGGCACAGTAGTTAGCACTGCTGCCTCACAGCACCAGGGACCCGGGTTTGATCCCCGGCTTTGGTGACTTTCTGTGTGGAATCTGCATGTTCTCCCTGTGTCTGCATGGATTTCCTCCAGGTGCTCTGGTTTCCTCTTACAGTCTGAAAGACGTGCTGGTTAGGTGCACTGGCCATGCTAAATTCTCCTCAGTTTACCCGAACAGGCACCGGAATGTGACGACTCGGGGATTTTCACAGTAACTTCATTGCAGAGTTAATGTAAGCCTACTTGTGACACTAATGAATGAACTTTACCATCTTTAACATGGTGAATGTTTGACCTGTTAAGTAGTACCTCATTTTTTAATTATTTTTGAATTATTGCTTAAATAAGATGGGAAAAAAGTGGCCACTTTTGTTTAAGAGCATAGTTTATTGTGAAGGAACAAGTATTTGATGCTCATATTGCCAATCCCAGTTGTTAGATATGTCATGAATGAAGGTTGTCAATGTCTGCTCTTTCTTGTATAAAAAGTGTAAATAATTAAATTTAGATAGTTCTAATATTCTAAGCTGTATGATCCCATTGATCTGATGAGGTAACCTAAAGAAGACATTGAGATACTGAAACGTTTCAAAACTCAATGACCAGAATTTTACCGCCCCACCCGCCACGGGAATCGGAGCGGGCGAGGGGCGAACCATGGGAAGGTCCGTTGACCTTGGGCGGGATTTTATGATTTCGGGATGAGTGAGGCTGTAAAATCCCACCCAGGGAGATTGAATTCTTTTTTTGCAGTTGTTGGATTATTTAACGTAATTTATTTGTTTGCTGTAAAGTACTTTGAACAACAGAGATTCAGCTCTTCAAAGGATCACAGGGCTGGATTTATGTGTTTTGGGCAGTGATTGCACGTAAAATAGGCCCAGCCCATCACCTCCACACCCACTCTCCGAATACAGTTGGTGGGTGTGAAGTGAAATCGTCAGCCCACTCATCATACATAAATAAATAATTTAAGGTCAGGTGAACTTGTAAATGAGCCAATTGACCCCCATAAATACACTGCCCACTCCATAATGTAGTCTGATGAGAGGGGGAGGGTAGACTTTTAAAAAGAAAAGCCTTTAAGAGGGCGGGAAGGAAGGGGGTGACTATCTTCTGAGTGGACTGCCATTTGCTCATCAGGGGCTGCCCCCATAAGATAATAGTCCCCCCCCCCCCTTTCTATCCGCCTTCTCTCCCAAACTCACCGCTGCCACTACCCCTCCCTCCTCCCTACAAGCTGGCCAAACCCTCGTCACCCAATACCCCAGACTTATCTCATTCCAGGATCCATTTGGCTGCCTTCTAGGTACTGGTTGCAGTCCCGGCAGTACCCATTAATGAGATCTTGGCACTACCAGGAACATTGGAGCAGCTGGCCAATCCAATTGGTTGACAACTCCTGAGGGTGGGATTTCCTCTCCACCAATTTAGCTTGCCTCCAGCATATTCTGGTTGTGGATGGACTGGCATGGAGTAAGTCAGCATTCAGTCGATTTTCCTTCCAGTGTTCGGATTGGGGGAGGGGGGGAGGGGTGGGGTAATGGGATGGGGTGAGGGGAATGGGGTTGCAAGCCCTTTGCCTCCCTGTAATATGCAGCCCATGGAATCAAAGCAAAGAAGGAAGCCATTTGGCTCTTCATTCCCTAATTTCTGGATTTTGAAGATCGGATGAACAAAGTGATAAACTATGTTCTAAATATGGCTTATCTATTTCAATTTATAGTGAAACACACTTGAGAGGTGTCTGCTGGATTTGATTAGTGTGATTGACAAAAGCTTCAGATTACAATGTGAGATTTTTAAGAAATGAAATTGGCAATTAGCAAAGGCTGTTCCTTTTGACAGATTAATTCATAACATTTTCTCTCTATATCCTTCAAATCACTTCTCTCTCGGGGAGGCCAGAAATTGTCTCTTGTGCCCATTGGCATGTGGTCATCCTTGTGTTTATAAATAACCATGGTACCCTTGTCCATCCCTTTTTCAGTAATGTAGTCATTTCACCCCATCCTCCAAACTGCCTAAATTCTCTGTTTCTCTGACTCGGGTCACTTGTTCTATTCCCCATCCTTGTGCCTCATTATTAGCAGCTTTGCTTTCACCAACCTAGCCCCCAAACTCTGGGGGTGCCTTTCTAAATCCTTTCCATATCCGGGATATTTTCTCCATTAAGGCCCAGGTTCACTCCCAGGTTGGCACCAGGATGTAAAAGATCATGGGAATGGGGGGGGGGGCATAGATCATCAAGTTTTTTGTTGATTAAGAAAAATATTCAATACATTGACACTTCTTCAACTGTTCTCTAATAAAAACAAACATTTCTATTTTGCAACCACTTAGAGCTGTCACTCAAACTTCTTACTTAAAAGTCACCCCACTGTGATAATGTTAGGTTGTAAAATCAATCATGCAGCACAAATCCTATGATGAAAGCAAATTGCACCAGAATCTGAAACAAAAACAGAAAATACTGGAAAATCGCAGAAGGTCTGACAGCATCTGTGGAGAAAGAACAGAGCTAAAGTTCTGAGTCTGGATGATTTTGTTGAAGGGTCATCCAGACTCAACATTAACTCTGTTCTCAAATCCCATAACAATAGTCCTCAGGCTTATGTCAACAAATAATGAATTATCAAACGCTTTTCAAATTCTATACTTTTTTATTTAAGGCTCATCAGAGTTAAACCCCTTGATACCTTTGACAGTTCTTTGACAGATTCCACAGTTCTTTGACAAATTAATAGTTCTAAGGAGCTCATGCACTTTCTATATAGAAGCATATCTATTTTTAACAATCCTAAATGGCACCTGACCTCTCCCAAAGGTGTACGGGACCATATCCAAAGGTACCTTACCTCTCCAAAAGGCCACTCTGGCTATCAAAGTGAAACTGCAAGGTTCAGACCTGCTTCTACCAGTTTGAATCTACATAATTCATGTTTCAGACATCAACCTCACAAAGATCAAGTATACAATGTAAGGGAAAACAACAAGTTTATATTCTTCTCATACAGTATAAATTTGTTGATTTCCCTTAAATTGTATTTTGGTGAATGTTCTAATGATTGCAAGACGAATAGCTTCAACAAAACATTCCTTTCATTACATTGAAAATTTTCAATTAAGTCACCTCAAATTCACTTCTTTTCCAAAGAATTCAAGTTGAAATTCCTTTCCTCATAACTAAAATTTCTGATTCAGTGAATCACCTTCACTGACGGATGCCAATTCATTGTACATAATATTTCATGTTTCAACATGCATCACTTTAACCATCCACATGAAAATCCTGTAGTTTGCCTGCATATTTTGTGCTGTCCATCAATTTCCCTTACACTAATTACCTGGGAATAACTTGGAATTGTTCATTAATTTTATAACAATAATGCAAGTCTTCTATTGCTAATGACTAGTCTGGACGCTGGTTAGTGTTCACCCCAGATATTTAATGGTCTTTTCTGCTGTTTATAGTCAAGTTTGTTTTCAGTCTGGTTGAATAACTTTCATTTGTTCTATAACATTTAATTTCCTTTAAATTTGCGGGATTTTCCCAAATACCTTCTGAAAATCAAAATGGATTGAGTAGCCTTCAACCATTGACACGGTTTACTCCTCGAAGAATGTTGCTGGTTTAATAAAACATGACTTTCTTCTTCTAAATCCATACTGACTATTCCTGATGCGATCAGTATACCTTAATCAAGACAGTGATGCCGGTCCATCAAATGTTCTTGAATAAATTTCATACCACGGATGTTAAGCTAATTCTGTAATTCAAATAAGAATTGGAATAAGAAAGACTTTTCTCAAATACTCAATTACTACTCTTTTTTGAGTATTTTTTATATTATTTGAGCTCCTAATAAAATAGGAATTGGACTATCACGTAGAGTTATTAATTTATTTAAGAATACCATGGTTTACCCCATCTAAACCAGGTGTCCAGTTGACACTTATCCCTTGAGTTTGTTCCAAGCATATGTTTTACTGACCTCAACATATGTTGTAGATTCCTGAGGTGAAATGATTGGATCTGGTATTCATCCACAGTTTGCTTTAGTGAAGGCTGATATTCACAATTTTCTTCCATGCTTTAATCAGTTATTAATCTGTTATAATATTTATACTTATTCTTCAAAGGGCCTGTCTGGTGTCTCCTTCTAATTTGCTGAAATATGTTTATACCCTGTGCATTGTTGTATTTAATCAGTTTTAATCGTTTTAGTTGACTTTTTGCACTTTGATTTGATTGATTATTGTCACATGTATTGGGATACAGTGAAAAATATTGTTTCTTGCGCACTATACTGACAAATCATACCATTCATATAGTACACAGGGGAGAAGTAAAGGAGAGGGTGCAGAATGTAGTGTTACAGTCATTGCTAGGGTGTAGAAAAAATAAACTGAATATGAGGTAGATCCATTCACAAGTCTGATGGCAGCAGGGAAGAAGCTGTTCTTGAGTCGGCTGGTACATGATCTCAGATTTTTGTCCCTTTTTCCTGACGGAAGAAGGTGGAAGAAAGTATGTCCGGGGTGCGTGGGGTCCTTGATTATGCTGTCTGCTTTTCTGAGGCAGTGGAAAGTGTAGTCGGAATCGATGGATGTGAGGCTGGTTTGCGTGGCGGACTGGGCTACATTCACAACCCTTTGTAGTTTCTTGCGGTCTTGATCAGAGCAGGAGCCATACCAAGCTGTGATACATCTGGAAGGGATGCTTTCTATGGTGCATCTGGAAAAATTGGTGAGAGTCATAGCGGACATGCCGAATTTCCTTAACTTCAGATACTTTTCATCGGAAAATCTAGCCTACTATAAAATCCACCATGAATCTCAAAAAGTAGCTGTTGCTATGAATGAAATCGCTCTGCATGAATGAGCAAATAATGTGTTCATGCATCCATGTGACATTCTGTTATCTGATATTCTTTTATTTTAATAACCTGTTTGTTAAACGAACACCTATTTGTTAAATAGTGGACTGAGAAGTCTCACTTGAAAACCTTAGTGTTTTCATAGCTAACATCACACAGCATGATGTCAAACCATACAGAACACACAGATAAAAGCTTAAAGGAATATCTGACCTATACTCGCATACTAGTCTTCACATATTGGGCTGGATTTCCCAGGGCAGCGTGGTCACCTCCCACCCCACCGCTGGTGAAAAGGTTTGGGTGGTGGGAGCCTGACGCTGACCAGTGCATCAACTAGGAGCAGCATTAATAACTTTAAGGTGAGACTTTTGCTCCAATTGGAGGAGGAAGACATGCCTTAGAGAGGTAATGGCCAACCAGATGGCCAGTAGCTCTGTAGTCCCAACAACACCAGGTGGGAGCAGTGTCCACTGCAGGGCCGACTGCAAGTCCAACAAAGAGGAGCTCTGAGGTAAGTCCAGGATATCACCGGGACTTGGCTTGAGAAGGCAGGTTGAAGGGGGAAGTATGACATTTGGGGAGTTGGGGGGGGGCGATGGATGTGGATGGGTGTCGTGGGTGTGGGTGCTTCTGATAGGCCAAAGAGGCCACAAAGGAAGTCCCCTCACACTTGCTCAACAACAATTAAAACTGCTGAGATTCCTGCATGTCATGGACCTCCCCCTGCCATGGGTAAAACACCAGTAGGGGCAGGATGAGGCCCATTATAACCATTAATCGATCACGTAAGGGCTTCACATATCCCAAGTAGGCAGGCCATCCAATTATCCCCCCATCCCACATACTGTTTTGGGCAGGGTGAAGACGGGCAGGTAGGCATTGGGAAGTTCATCCATTGGATTTTACAAGCCCCCTACCTTTAAACCTGCTAGCAGGGGAGTGCAAATCCAGCCCATTGTCATTTTTAATTTTCTAATTCTGATTCTCATTTATGTCTTCTTAGAATCCATTTCATAACCGTCACAGCTTTCTTATCTGAAGTCTCGAGCTTCTATGCTAATTTTGGCCTCAGCCTTGAGTCATTGAGCAGTGACTATGGGGAGCCAATAGTTCCCTCACCATATAATGATTTTTGGGATTTAGTCACTGCTGGCATTTATTGCTAAACATTTATTGCCTATCTCCAGCTACCCTGGTGAGCCATTTTCTTGAACTGCTGCAGTCTGTTTGGTAAAGGTGTTGCCCCAATACCATTAGATAGGGAATTCCAGAGTTTTGATGCAATGTCAAGGTATGTCCAAGTTGGAATGGCGTGTGACTTGGACATGACGGTTTTCCCATGCACCTGTCTCTGTAGGTGTTGGTGTTCTGTGCTTTGGGATTTTCAACAGTGCATGTCTGAGGTAGGACAGGCTGTCAACATGGTGCACTGGTTGATGTTTAGGGTAAGATTGTTAATCAGTTTGGTTAACTGCTGAATATTAAATCTGGCATTTACTTTGTAATCTGTTTCACATTAAGAAACGATCAAAGGAACTTGATACACACAATTTTATTGCGGATTTTCCCTACCTTACCTGATTGTCTTCCCTCTGGAATGTTCAAATTACACTTAATCATCATGACAGCCTGATGAACTCTACCTACTTAATTTTCACGAGTAGTCAATCATATTTGGCAGCTATTGTTAAGTCTTCAGCTTATTTTATATTTATCCAGTTGCTGCTGCCATCTTTGATTTTACTGTTAAATCCACCTTCTTGAAAACTATGGCATCCTATATCAACAATGCCACTCTCTAAACATTTAAGTTAAGGCCAGTTAACTTTAAAAAGTAGCTCAAAGTTTAATGAAGCATCTTTCTAAATCATGTTTGGAACAGTAATGTTCCAGGGAGCTTTAGACTACTTCACTATAGATATGTTGGACCCATCCAGTTTTACACAGCAAACCTAGTGTTGGAAACTGCTTCACAGTAACATTGTAAATTCACCCTTGGATTCCACTTCAACACCATTATTCCATGCAAGTGGATGGTATGGGGTGGTGGCCTTACCTAGGTATAGGGGGCATGAGGAGGACCTTCAGAACTCACCATACAAAAAGTCTACTCACGCAAACTAGGGTGATTCCTCTGAGGGCAACTCCTTAAAAAAACTGACCCAACTCCATGAAAATTGGGGAGGAGTAGGAGGTACCTATGTCCATAATGGAGTTGGCCTGGTCAGGAGTGCTGAATATGGGATTTTTACAGGAGCTAATTGCACCATTTAAAGGTACTTCATGGAGAATGGAGTGGAGAAAATGATTGATGTCAAAATGGGAGAAAATAGTGATCACTTCATGGTTAATTTCCAAATAGGAGTAGAAATGGTAATAAAGTGTGAATGGTAATGGGTAATGGGAATCCTCTGGCCTCCCCGTGGTGTGTTTCTCATGGTGGGAGGCAGAACACCATTTGCCAGTGATGGAATCTTCTGGTCCCGCTGCTGTCATGGATCAACCTGTGATGTGGGTGCACTGTCAGTGGGACCAGATCCCGCTGGCATGAACAGCCAAAGAATTCCTGCCAAGGTTATGGGGCAGCAAAAAACACTCGCAACCTGGAATTTCCTTGGGACTGTTGTAACTTCACCAGATGTCTGTAGGAAATTTATAAAAATGTCAGCTTTGGCTCAGTGATAGTGTCACCTCCTGAGCAAAAGGTTTATGGGCCATTCCAGAGACATGCACCTATCTGGACTGGCATCTCATTATAGTGCTGAATGAGTGCTGCCCTGTTGAGGTACTGCCTTTTAGATTATGAACATTAGACTGAGGTCGCATCAATAATCTTAGGTAGACATAAAACAGTACTCAAAGCAGAGCAGGGGAGATCTCCCAATGTCCCGGCCAATGTTCATTCATCTGCCAATACCACTAAAACAGATGATGTCAGTTTTTATTTCATTGCTGCATGTGGGATCTTTCTGCAAGATGTTTCCAACACTTCAACAGTAACAAGTTCAAAAGCACTCAGTTTTGGTGAGTTGAGGGTCACAATCTTAAGGTGACCTCACCCTTTCTGAGCGCGAAGCCAATCTTGTCGCCAAACCGGGCCGATATGATTGGGGGGAGGCGAGAAACCGGGCGCATTTCTCGTTTTTCACCTCTCACACGATCGCACCACCTTGCCTCCATGTCAGCCTCTCATCAGAACTAGCAGGGTTTCCAGAATTTTCTGTTTCTATTTCAGATTTCCAGCATCTGCAGCATTTTGCTTTTGTTATTGGAGAACTGCATTTGGCAAACGTATTAGAGATCTTCAGGGTGACTGATTGAATAGATAAAAAGAATGTCGTAGGTGACCTGTGTATGTGTTTTCAGAGGTGGTCAATAAACCCTTTCGCAAGATGTTTGTTAGAAAAATTTAGCTTTATGGCATAAGCCAAAATATTTCATTATGAGCAGAATATTGGCAGAAAAAGTTCGGATAAACAGGTGCTACTTGGATTTGCGGTTGGTGCCGGTTAGAAATTTGTTCTGGTGTATGTTCTTAATTTGAATTTGGGATAGGCAATATTACCTTAAAATGTGAGTACACAGCATTATGAACTGTGGTAAACATTGAGGAGGACTGTAAAAAGAAACTTTAAGTAGACATAGACAGATGAGTAGAATGGACAAATCAATGACAGTACAATTTGATATTGGTAAGTCTATATGTGTATTGGGAGGAAATCAAATCATGCGAATATGCACACAATAGAAAGATGTTGAAGGCATGTCTGAACAAAGGAACAGATGGGGCGGGATTTTACGGCCTCGGTCGTCCCGAAACCGTAAAATCCCGCCCGAGGTCAACAGATCTTTTCATGGTCTGCTCCTCGCCCACTCCGATTCCCATGGCGGGCGGGAGGGTAAAGTTCCGGTCATGGTTTCAAATACATAATTCCCTGAAACTATGACTGCAAGTAGGCAAAACAGAACAAAGCAAAAACAATAGCTTTTTGGGATTTTATATATAGGAGCACAGCGTAAAAGAACAAAGAAATAATTATATATTTGTACAAAAGAGAGTTAGATTACCAAATGTAGTTTGGATTCCCTATTATAAAATGCACGTTAAAACCATAAAGAACAGAAAAGAGATGATGACAGAGATGGAAGATCAGCCATGAACAGAGACTGAGGCTATTTTCATGGGACAGAGAAGACAGAGAAGGCTCAGTGGTTAGCACTGCTGCCTCACAGTGCCAGGGACCTAGGTTCAATTCCAGCCTTGAGTGACTGTGTGGAGTTTACGCATTCTCCCCGTGTCTGCGTGTGTTTCCTCCCGGTGCTCCACTTTCCTCCCACAGCCCAAAGATGCACAGGTTGGTTTGATTGGCCAAGCTATTTTGCCCCTTAGTATCCAAAGATGTATGCAAAGAGATTAGCGGATTACTGCAAATAGGGCCTGGGTAAGTTGTTTGGTCGGAGAGTTGGTGCAGGCTCATGGGCTGAATGACCTACTTCGGCACTGTAGGGATTCTATAAGAACAGAATTAATGGGGATGATTTAAGTTATGAAGGATTCTTAGGCTGGAGTGTTACGGCCGTTCACGCTGGCAGGATTTTCCCATCCTGCTGCAGTGAATGAAGATTTGGCTGGGTGTCAAATTCTCCAACCTCGCTGCAGCGGGAGCGTGGTGTGAAGGGCAAGTAAAATCGTACCTTTAGTGAAAGATCATCCATTCTACATTATTACTAAAGTGATTCGGAGAAAACTGTCGGGGCACAGACTGCTTTGCCACAAGAAAGCTTGGAATTTTTAATGGGCGAGTGATATGCAAACCAGCCCTCCCAAAATGGAAATTTTTTCATGGAAAATTGAAGAAATATGTGAGCAAAGAAAGATACAGATCTCTGGGAAGAGACCATCAGTGTTAAATTGTTTCCACATAGCGGTGGGACAGACCTGATGGGCTAAGTATCCTAGTTCTGTGCTGTGCACCTTTTTATGAAGCAAGTATAAGATTTATAAAACAGATATTAATTATTTGGCTTTTCAAATTCTTTAAAATGAACGACACATGATTTTGCCTGTAACTGTAGCTAGGTATCAGATTTAGGGAAGGATGATCCCATCCTTTGGCAGACAGCTGAGAGAAGCATTTAAACAGACTTGAAAAATATTGTTGAAACCTTTCACTTTGTCAGCCAAACTGAGGTGTATTCAAATAAAAACATAAAATCGTGTTAGTATTCAGTACTCAGCAGGTTAGTCACTGTCTGTGGAGAGAGAAACAAAGTTAAAACATTTGGATCTGTAATCTTTCATCAGAACTAAGGGCTAAATTTCGCGGGGTGGGGAGAGGGCTGGTAAATGCGTATCACTCGCCCATTGCAAGAAATGTCAATCCCAAACCAACCAGTGTTAACCACCCTTAAGGTGAGACTGGGACTTCTGGCCCTCAGTGGGGGGGGAAGGTGGGGGGACACATACCTGCCCTTGACAGCTGCCAGCCGATCTGATTGAGATTCATGCTTTAGCAATTGAAGCAGTGCGAGAACTCAGTAGCGGGTGCTGCTGCTAGGACTGCAAGTAGTCCCCAGGATGAAGAGGACGTGGCCTTCAGAACAAGGGAAGTCCTGGGTTCTGGATAGGGAGGGATTAGGGATCCTAGAGAGTGAGGCGGAGAGGTTCTGGGGTGAGGGGGCATGTTTTGGTGGTCAGGAGGAAAGTAACAAAGGGGCTGAGTAACATCTTGAGATGGGGGGGTGCCTTGGATGAAAACAGCACCACCCCCGTGCCAAAGGACATATCCCCTTCCTTTCTGCCTGTCTTGAAACCAGTTGGGTTAAAAACAATTGGCCTTCCAACTGCCACCCAAGTGGGCTGACACTTTTGTTGTCCTCCAACTTATGGGGATGGGCAGAAAGGTGGTGGGCTAGCCAGCCATCATATTTTACATGCCCCCCGCCCACCAAAACACACTTGGGGGTTTGGGGAAGGGTTGGGGTGCGGGTAAAATGCAGTTATAGGGTTCATTGAGATGCTTCAATACAACTCCGAGATTAATAAACAATAGCTTAGGAATGAACATTACCGATATTAGCGAGAAATTGCCTCATGTTAATGTAATATTCCTTTGTGCTTTAACGTAGTTTAGTTAAAATAAACAGCCCAAAACCTGTGTTAAAATAGCAGTCAAAGGAAAATTCTTTAGAAACATATGTTAGGCTATTCATAGCAACAATTTCTAAGTTACTAATTTAGTAGCTAATACACTGTACATAAATAAAGTATGTCAATTGGTTAAACTGGTATTAAACATACAATCCTGAAATAAGTTGTATTTATTTATGTGTCTTTTTGCTCCACAGTCCTGGTACTTGGGCTAGTCTGGTTCCATTCCAAGTGTCAAATGGGACTACCATCCTGCCAACGAATGTTCAGAATTACAGTTTAAACTTCATCAGTGAACCCTTCCTCCAAGCGGAAACGACAAACTGAGAACGACAAAGATCAAAAGTCATCTCTGGATCGAAAAGAAATGTTTTCAGAAACACAGACAAGTGATTGCTGCGTTCACAATCACCAAATTCTTGCAAGCTTAAAATCTGCATAAATGGTATTTCATCAGTGATATTAAGGAGGTGATTTTAGTCCTTGGATGTGAGGTCAGAGAGCACATCCAAGAAACCGGCCTTTATTGAACAATGGGATCCACTAGGGAACAGTTGTTTAATTTCCAGATCTGACAAACTTAATACACTTATTAGCTTTTAGATGTTTAAGAGTTTGCATGTTTAGGCAATTAGTGGGGTTCAGGTATCTATTTTTTTCACTCAGTCCAAGAGTAGTAAAACTACAGCCCAGTCCTCCTGATTGATGAGGTTTGACTTGTACGATAAAGGCTGGGTGAGGAATGTACATGTAATTTTGTGTTTTCTACAAACTGTTGTCTGAGGGGACAAAAAGCCCACAAAGCACACAATTAGTCTATGCACACGATGATACTACAGAAAACAAAACAAAAAAAAACTTAGGTGCAGTTTTACTGGATTTAGGTTTGACGATTGGCTCACAAACTGTTTCTTGTCACTGAACCCTTTTTTCCTTTCATGTAATTAATTAATTAATGCTTAGTTATGCAGATCTGAACAGAACAAATTTGATAAGAGACAGCACTTGGAAAAGCACCATGGTGTAGTTTTAAGCAGTAATAGTCCCTCAAAAGGTTCAGATGCTTTGCAATTATCTGAATACAAGAATGAAGCTGACTGATAGTTTAATGTTGCCCTTAAAATGTCAGTAATTCTTAAAAAAAAACTTAAGAGGCAAGTGCAATTTAACATATCTGATTGAGGGGATTAATGTAAGTCCTTGTGCCCTAGGACTCTAAATTGAGGGGATGTAATATAACCTTTTAAATAATTCTGAACAGTTTTTTTTTCGCCCCCGAAGAATGTGTATTAATTAAGGGAAAAAAAATAGAATGAAAAATAGACACATCCTGCTGTGACATGCTTGCTTAGGAAGGCAATTAAACAGAATTGAAAATACTGCACTTGATTCCTTATACTCCATTACCTCTGTGGAGTTTAAAAAATATATAATATATATGTGTCAGGTGTGTCAGGAAAAAAAAGCATGGCATAAACAGTTTCTAAGAACACATGACACTGACGCGAAACAGTGTCCCATGGAGGGTGTTGGTGAACAGCACCGCAGTTTACAAATCAATGGCAACAGGGATGCAGCCGCTAAGTTTTTCGCACTCTACCGAGTAAACACTATTTTTAATCACAGGGTGCCGAGTAATGCATGGTGCTTTTCTTGCACAGTTAGCCTTGCTATCCGCCTGATAGTGCTAGTGGCAGGACTCCAGTGTGCATGGCAAGTCAATTTTGCCTCTTCTGTTTCTCTGTAACTGTAATAGATCTATCCTTGATTTGCACGAAGTTATATAGTCCACATTACGTGCCTTGCCTTTGAGATAAAACAGTGACATCACTGCACACGTTTGCTGCATATATTATAGCTCATCCTATGAAATCTACCATTTGTATGAAAAAAATTATTTTGTACTCCAGAGGACAGTGTGACATCACTAATTGTCAATATTCAAATACTTTGACTTTGTTATCTCATTTATAAAGCATATCATGGCTGTGTATAGTTGGTGCTTAAAATTTTTAATCAGCCAGTAATATTTTTCAGTATTTTTGGCAAGTTTTTTCTATTAATCTTTCATGTTTTTCATCTTTCAATTACTTGTTTGGGGGTTTTTGAACTTGTAAGAATTATGCAATACCAAGTTTTGTCTAAATAGGTAAAGCTTTTAGCTATATTGATTATCACGAGTTAGTATGCAGATTAGCTGATGTAAGCTTTTTTTCCATTTTAATTGACCAAAGTTGGCGCTGCTTTCTATGCAGCATGATAGGTCCTTACAAGATGGTTAGGGGAGGATGTCTTGGGGAGGGGTGGGTGGGGGGGACATTTCTTTAAGAAGATCTCCACAGCGCAGCTGTGAAGCATAACACCATTCGCCAAACACAAGCTGCAAAGTAACTGTTCTGTCTACTGTGACAAGCTTTCAACTTGATCCTTCTACTGACTTTCCACCTGGGGTGCAAGATGAACTCATTGAATTTAAAAAAAAAATATTGTCATTTTCACTGGAGGCGGGCTTGACTTGAGCTTCAATGTTTATTGAGGAGCTTGGATTTTACCTTATGGAAACTTTCTTCCCAAAAACCAGAAGCAGAACTATGGGTCTTATATCTTCCTTTCACAGGCCAACTCTATTGACTCAATAAGGCTGTTTCTTCTCTTTACCCCCAGAGGTGCAATCATTGTATCCAATCACAAGTGGTGCTTTACAGATGAAATTATCTTACTTTTGCTTCTCTTGTTGTTCTGCTCAGTTAAGCAAAAGATTAATTTCTTCCATTGTTGCAGGAGATGGTTTAAATAGATTGGCTTTTATCTTCTCAACATCATCGGTTACTGATTGTTGAGTATTTACCATTCAAACATAGACCCAATCATCACAAACCCAGCTCAACTTGTAAACTCAATGTGATATTGAAATATAATTTTAAACAAAGACACTGTTTATTAACCTAAACTAATGCAAATCTGCATATTGTTTAATTGAGATTGCAATACTAGCAGAAAACATACAAATCTCAAAGTAAAACTTTTTTTAACGTCTCTGAATTGAATTATTTCTAAAAGAAAAACTACTGAAATGGTAAGCCGTAGAACTTGCTTCAACCTATTTTATCCCATTTCAAAGTCTTTGTGCAAGGGGACGGAGCTGTTGCTTCCTAGCATAATGAGTAGGAGGTTTCCTGAGAACTAACTAAAAGAGATGGGAGGGTTTTGCAACTCAAGTCAAGTCTCTGCCCTCCTCCTTCACCGGAATGCCAAATCTGAAAAATTGAAGCCACCCCGTTCTATATGCACTGTATCTGCCTTTCCCTAAAGTGCTTTGCAGTCTTGGCCTTTGGTGTTGCCACTGAAGTGCATTTCCCCAGCATGATGTCGAATTTAAGGCGCAGTAGATTGGGGTGAAAAAAAAGCAGAGTAGGAGACTTGTACTAAAAAAAAACTGGCAAAAACAAATATCTATAGCAATAGCTGTGGGAGTATGATTCAGGCACGGCAGCTCAGTGAATAAGTGTTAGTAGATTTGTTATGGTTGTGTAATGTGAGGGGAAACAAAGAAGGGTCTTGAAAATGAGCCACCTGCCTTGCAGACTAATTTGTACACTGTATAGTTTTGTTAAGAACATTTTAAAGTAATTACCCTTTTTTGTAATGCAAAAATTTTTTAAATGAGTTAATTGGGGGAAGAAATGATTATACTGGCTTTTGAAAGAGCAGTTTATTATGCCATTTTTAAGAGAAAGAAAATCCTGTCTGGAAACTGGACTTGAGTTAAAACTCTCCAGTTACCTAATTTATATATTAAAAAAAAGACTGTCCATATGGTGAGCTTGTGTATTCCTATGCTTAAAAAGCGTAGGTTCCTAATTTTTAATCCAGTTTTAAATGGAGAAAAGTTATATTTTATGAAGGTTATTTTGTTGTATTTAGTGTTGAAAAGGTTGGTTTTCAGAAACATTTCATAATGTCGGAAGGAATACTGTCTTTTTTTAAGTGTGTATGGCCTCCAGTAAAAGTTTGTGTGAATTTAAGTGTTGGTATTTATGACTAGAGTGAAAGTGCACAAGAGGTTTGGCAACAAATCCAGTGCAGGCATCCCAACCGATGAGTACACCCAGATAGGATTCCTGATTGATCACAGTTGAAGCGTACTCGGGGAACCTATCTAGGGACTCTTGGCTGTGATCCTGGTAAGGATTTTGTTTTTGTTGCACACCACTGAGTTCACTTGCACCGGACAAAGATTACGGAAAGATATCCCATATACAGTGTACAGTATTCTGTTTTTGAAAGGACAATGCGATGTTGCTGGCAGTTAGGTCCCAAGACGGATACCAGACATGGTTTACATATTCCTGTTAAAGTCTGCTGCTGATCGTAACCAGCTGTGTGCTTAGTCGATCTTCTTCCATTTTGATAGCAAAATTTGGACTTGCTTTTCTTTAATGCGTGTATAGCACATGCAAATTCAGTAGAAAAAAAACTGTAAGAAAACTGAGGAAGAAAAGTGCTCTTTAATTCTTTCATATTTGCAATTTTAAACCAATTCCACATATACCTTCCAAACAAATTCGTTCTTGAACTTTTTTTTCTTTTTAATGTATTCTTTTCAAGCATGCAGTTGGCAACTAGACAGGCTTCACTGGAATATGCAGCAGGACAGGCTACATCATTAGTTTAATAAAATAAAAGGAAGCCCAGACCACGGATGTTGCTTTCTTTTGGCCTGTATAAATGGCATTTGTACTAAATCCCTCTGGGCAGCAGAGGGTATGATGCACATGCCATGGCAGCAACTTCTTGTACTGTTTCCATCCCACAGCACTTTTGCCACATTGTTAATAGTTAAAGGGGACTTGTTGGAAATGGTCAATTTTCACCTTTTTTGTTGCAGTTTTTTTCCTTACAGGATGTATTTAATAAAAAAAAGAAAAAAAAAGTTACGCTAGGTATGAGTCTCTGGAAATATCTGTGTTTTAAGAGTTTACTGTATGTTTAAATTTGTAAAAATGGTCTCAGTGTCAGTGGTGACACTCCCCTCCCTCAATTATGCCTAGCTACTCTGATAAAAGCAGCATTTTCCAAACAAACCAACATTGAGTTAGGGTCAGTTGAAAATATTTTAATTGCAGACAATGTGAGATTTTTCTTGATAACTGTAAACAATTATGAAGGTCCTTCTGACCACTTAACTGAAAGGATTGGCTTATGATACAAAATACTTTAATATTTTAGCAATAATGAAGTCCACTATGAAATATTGGCCAATAACATGCTGCAGAGTGTCGGTTTGTTCCACGCTCTAATCTACATTTAATAAAAGTGAAAACTGCTGGAAACACTTAGCATCAGTGGAGAAAAGAGAAATATTAATGTTAAGGTATAACAGAGGCCTGGGGAAGGGTTATAGCTGAAAGGGTCCTTTGTTAGTGTTCCGAAGAAGGGATAAACCTGAAATAATCCATTGTCTGAGTTCTCGTGATCTCCTAAATGTTTCAGCATTTTCAATGTTTACTTCCGATTGCCAGCATTTTGATTTTTCTTTTGTTATCTGCTTGTAATGCACACGTCAGGAGGGTCTAAATTAAATTTCACACAGTGTTGATTCACTGTTAATGCCTTCAAAATCTGAAACACTCAAAAACAAAAAGTCATGGTTTTTGTTTTAAGGATCCCTTTCTCGAAATGACAGCAATCAAGCTTTAGTTGTTAAAGAAAGCAAAATGTGATTTTAAAAGTACATGGTTTTTCAGAATTTTCAAATAAATGTTACATACAAATATGTCTTGTTAGATACAGGAGGGCTCTTCTTTCAATAGCCTTTAAAAGTAAGTATAATGCATATGCTAGATAGACCACACCCTGACACAAAGTCATAGTTTCTCCTCCAGAATACGCTGCCATATAGCAAATCTCAACATCCCTTTTGCCTGCTAAAGTCACAAGGATAACCAGTTCCAATTAAAGCAATGAGTAAGACAATTCTCATCATCTTCTGCCTGTTTGGACTAAAAAGTCCACAATTTTCCTATAGGATATGTGCCATCCAGTGCAGTGAAGCTAGACGTTTCCAACAAATAAAAAGTTTTGTTGCAGGGTCATTGTGTTTAAGAGGCAGCAGTCGGGTCCACTGACACTGAAACCACTTTCATCACGGAACTGTTGTGTTTCTAAAGAAATAGCATGATGCATTTTTATTATCAAAACTGTGCTGCAGGGACTGATGTGTATTATCAACTGAAGGAATCTTGTTGCAGCCCTGGTCACTACAGTAATGTATGTTCCACAAATGGAGACCATGGGATGTGACAATGACTTATGTTAATGCAAAATAAGGATTCAAAACAAAAAAAAACCAGCATATGTTTACCAAAAATGTCAAACAAGCAGTGCCTGTTTAATCTTGCAGTCTCTGTTAAGTTCAGTTGTAAATCTATTCATTCAGACAACTTGCTTTCTGCAAAAGTGATCCAACTTGCAGAATATAAGGGTAATTCCTGCCCAGCTGTCAGCTTCCAAGAGCTTGTTTACCTGCTCCATGTTCACAGAGGCAGTTACACATATATATATATTGCATTGATGTGTGTAATAGCCCGAAGTTCCATTTAAGTCTTGACACTGCGCATTGTACAGATATTCTTTTCATCGTGAGTGTGGCTCCCAGTCAATCTGCAAAGAGCTCTTTCCAGATGGGAATTCTGAGAGGATTCTTACAATGTATTGTAAGAACTTTTGGAGATATTTCTCTTGAGATCAACTTTTGTAGGACTGTGTGTTTCCATAGATACATGATGCTACATTTAGTACAGTAGTAGGTAACAAGTAGTCAGTAAGTGCTTGCTAGCCACGCACCAGGGTTGTTCCATTTTGAAACTTGTGGGGTGTTAGTCCCACGCACACAGCCTGTATGGTTGCCGAAAGAAAAAAACAAAAAGGCTACTGTAATCACAACAGACGGTGTTCTCTGCAGTGCTCCCTGTTTGAGTGCAGATGCTGGGATGGTTCAAAGCTGCAAACGATCAACTCCTTACAGGGTCTAAGTCTTCGCAAGTTTCAAACTGGTGTAAATTCAGCTTGACTTATGTGATTGTAACTGTTATATCCAGCCTATACTGCTAGCAGCTGCTCATACTGCAGTCAATTACTGGAAGTGGATATGTTTCCTATGCAAATAAAAGAAAAAAACAGTTTAAAAATAAAAATGAGCTATGCTACAACCATTTGTGTTCTGTTTCTTTGTTCATTTCTGAGTTGGTAAGTGATTTGCTATTAATACAGCTGCACTGGTCCAAGCGCTGTTGGTTAATGAAGTTTGAGAGTTTAAATATTGGGCAGAAGACCAAAAGTAGCCGCATCATGTTCTGACTGTAATTAAGGTGCTTTAGCCTTTAATTTGATCAGCTGAAGCATCATTGGGATAGAAATTCACTTTGGATGGTGACATTAAACAGATGGTATAAGATTGGACACTCGTTACACACCGCACCTGATATATAGTTCCATTTGAGACAATGGGGTTCATTAGCAAGCAGAAAATGCTGCAAATACTCAGCATGTCAGGCAGCATTTGTGGAGAGCAAAACAAAGGGCAGGAGTTTTCAGATGGCATTTTCTACCAGCCAAAACATCGCTGGCAAACTCACTCCTGCTCCTGATGGCTGCCCCGCAGTCAATGAGCACACTGTGGACCATTAATTGGCCGGAGGCAAACCTTCTGCCTCCATCTGGGGAGAAAGTCCCATCTTAGAACACTGCAGTAGAACTTGATTGGTTGGGCACACCAGTCTCAGCAGTGCCACCAGGTGTGGTGGCCACTGCTGGAACAATGCTAAGTTCCATGGGGAAAATGTACTGGGATCCAAGGATGCAGGTAAGCCTAGGGATCTCCTGAATTATCGCAAGCCTCTCCAAGTGCCCGTTGATTTTTTTTTACTCTAGTCATGGATTCCAAAATCTTACCCACTACTGATGTTAAGCTAACTGACCTACAGTTGCTAGGACTGTCCTTACACCCTTTTTAAAATATGTAACACATTTACTACTCTCCAATCCACTTGCACCTCCCCCTTATTGAGGGAAGATTGAAAGATTAAGGCAAACCCTTCTACTCTCTCCACTCCCACTCCATTTAACTAGCTATCTAGACCAGGTGACTTACCTGCCTTAGGAATAGCCAGCCTTTCCAGCCCCTCCATTCTAATTCTCACAGTCCACTGCGTGCTGCCACTATATCCACATCTACCGATTGCCACTAATCCCATCCTTAGTAAACACTGATAGAAATAACTAATTAAGTATTCTAACCTACAATGTGCCTCTTAATATATATCACCCTCTTTAGTTCTGAAAGGGATGGTTATCTTATACTGTCTCCTTGTTATTTTTTCTTTGTGTCCTCTCCCAAATATTATATTTTCTCATCCAAAATATTCACCTGACATTTATTTAGCTTCCTTTTTTTGTCATAATCTCTATCTACTTCATTCTCCGGGCAGCCTTTCTTTTGGCACTTTCACCTTAATTGAAATGTATTGGCCTGTATCGATGTCTCTCTTCCTTAAAGATAATAGCCAGAATTTTATCTACCCACCCACAACGTGAATTGGAGCGAGTGAGGGGCAGAGGATGGGAAGGTCCGTTGACCTCGGTGGGAACTTACGATTTTGGGATGAGTGAGGCCGTAAAATCCTATTCAATCTATTATACTTTTACAGTTCTTTGCTGCCAGTCAGGCCCTGACCCCCACTTTCCAGTGTGAATCACTCCAAGGCAGTATTGCTCAGAGTTCTGGTAAGTATGCCTCAAAAAAGCAAGAAATTCTCACATTTTCCCGCCTGCTGGGCACTTGTTTTTTTTTTGGGAGATTCACAACCACGATGCTTCACTCCAGACATGGTTCTACTGACATTGGGAAGCCGTTATTAAGACAAATTTGATTTAAGAACACAGTTTAACAATAACAAATGAATTAGCTTAACTTTTGACAATAGAGCGACACTTAAACAAGACAAGAAACAATTCTTAACTGCTGACCTCTCACTATGAGTTCCAATTCAAGCAATATTCCTCTTTACAACTAGGCAGCAAAACACAGGCTTACATGTTTGTCTCAGGTTCACAGGCCTATAGCTCTCAGAGAGGTCTTTTCAGGGAGAGAGAGAGAGAGAGCCACTTCTTTCTTCTGGCAGTCCAGACAGCAAAACTGCTTGTATTTTTAAAATGAAACTGAAATGGTATTTTATCCCTACAACTTTAGCCCCTCCAATTAAGCACTTGACTCTGTGCATGTCAATAAACCTAATCAAAACTGTACTCTGTAAGTCCAGGGGGAACCTAAGTAAATGCAAATGCATTAGCTCAGCTTATAACAAATACCCCATGTACTCATCCTATTCTCCCAGCTATCAATTTAAAAGATTTCTTCGACAAATCGGCACTTTGCAAAACAGCTGAATTTTAAATATACCGCTTACAAGAAACACAACATACATATAGTTCTTAAAGGCACAGTATCATCGCATCTCCCCTTTAAAAAAATGAACCAAGGATGGCACGGGTGGCACAATGGTTAGCACTGCTACCTCACAGTGCCAGGGACCTGGGTTTGATTCCCGACTTGGGTCACTGCCTCTGTGGAGTTTGAAAATTCTCCCCGTATCTGCGTGGATTTCCTCCTGGTACTCCGGTTTCCGCCCACAATCCAAAGATGTGTGGGTTAGGTGGATTGGCCATGCTAAATTGCCCCTTAGTGGCAGGGGGACTAACTAGGGTAAATGCATGGGGTTAAGGGAATAGATTTTGGATGGGATTGTGGTCAGTGCAGACTCGATGGGCCAAATGGCCTCCTTCTGCACTGTAGGATTCTATGATTCTAATATGAAAAAGTGGCTTTACTTTTCAAAACCTCTAGTTTTCAAAGTATTAGTACTCTTTAGAAAATATGTGTATGTATATCTAAGCATGCAAACATAAGAGTGGTATAGCCCAGTTCAGTACATCTCTTCCAACACTGAACATTCCTTCTTCTTTCACCAACGTTGTGATAAAACATCTGTAATCACGGTCTCGCTTTCTGTTTTTCTCAACATGCTGTTCAGCTGGTTACTCTTTCTTTTCAGAGGCTTCTTTCTATTCTTGATCCCGCTTTCATTCCGAATCTGTGCTCGATTTTGTTGTCATGATTAGAAATTAGTTGCGGTAATGTCAGAAACCTCAGAAAGCTGGGCAGGATCCAAAGGGTAAAACTTTACATTGAATGCAAACTGGCACAAACAATTTTGAATTTGCTTTTTAATTTCCTTTGCTGAGTCCAACTAGTTCTTTTGCTTTTCAGAGTCCCTGAAATATCAAACCAAAGTAACTGTTTCCCAGAAGATTGAGCTGCTCCCAGACTTTGTCAAAGAGAACTTGTCCCTTTTTGCATGATTTCTCAAATTTGTTACTTGTTAACTGGCCTTAGTTGCTCTGTCAGATAGCCCAACTCCACCTTTTGTTGTGAAATGGTACGCTCAAAATTCTTTCCAGATTCCCCAATTTATAGTTTGGGATTTTAGGTTAGGATTTTCTTTTTTGACTGGTCTTTGGCCTACATTAGTGGATTGTCAATTACAACACAATTCTCAACTCTGAAACTGTTAGAAAGCCTTCGTACATATTCTTCTCTCCCCCAGGAAGCTACCTTGATGAATTCAATTGGACAACCTCGTATTGTGAAAGTAAAAGTATATCTTTTTGTTCCAATGTAGTTTATTAATGATGCCAAAGGGAAGCCGCTTGTAGTGGAACAGGCCCCTGTGTGTGACTATCGTTAGTGATGGTTGTGAATCCTTCACTATCCCCATTTGCAGATAGGCCATTTTGGAGAATTCCTTTCCCCCTGCCAGCCCACGGAATAGGTTCTCTATGAGAGGAAGCGAGTATTGGTCCATACACACGACTGGGTTTACTGTCACTTTAAAATCCCCATAGATTCTCACCGATCCGTCTGATTAAATGACTGGAATAATCGGGGTGGCACATTCACTGGTGGTCACAGGTTCCAACGCCCCCAGATCCACCAGCTGTTCCAACTCAGTTTCCACTTTAGGCCTAATGGCGTACGGTACCAGATGTACCTTCAAACTCCTTGGACAAGCCTCTGGCTTCAACCGTTATTGAACCTTGACAGCCTTCATCTCTCCAAGGGTTCCTTGGAAGACATCCTTATATTTTTCCAACATGTCTTGTAACCTTGTGTTCAAGTCTGCCAGTTTATTTACCATGCACCAGTTCAATTTCAACTTCTGTGAGCAGGAGTGTCCGAATAAGGCAGGGTAGTTGCGTTTTATAATGGCAATTCTGCACATTAGTCCCTCAATTGTACCGTCACCAGTACCTAACCCTTGAGGGGACCCATTTGCTCGGTATATGTTCATAATCCAAAAATGTGCAGGTTAGGTGGCAACACCATGCTGAATTGCCCCTTAGTGTTCAAAGATGCGCAGTTAGGGGGGACTAGCAGGATGAATGCAAGGGGTTATTGGGATAGGACAGGGTGGGCCTGGTTAAGATACTCTGTCAGAGTCGGTGCAGACTCGATGGGCCAAATGGCCTCTTATTCCAGACTCTTCAGAATAGTGAAGATCTCACTCCCTATGGTGCACAAGAAAACCATTACAATGAGGTTCTTAGCCACGTTATTTGCTGGCAGATAAACGCTAAAGTGCTCTGCATAATGTATCCAGCCCTCTGCCTCTTCATCGAAGGGCCCCATGGCACAAAATCTAGCTGCCACTTTGTTTTTCTGCCGGCAGGAAATTTCCCGCCAAACACGAGTAGGCCTGAAGTCTCCTTCGCTGGCAGCCTGAGTCCCTTTGGCAGCTGCTTTCTCATGAGCTAAGCCCAAATACTTCCTTTAGCCATCGCAAATAGCCACCCATAGCATGAGTCATCTCAGTGCCCACTTTCCGCAACATTTTCTGGCTGGCTCCCAGGCAAGCTCTACCTTCCCCTAAACGGACTGCTCAGACTGAAGTAAGGTGGTTGGATCACTCCTGCCATGATTCATGGGGTTGCCACACCGTAGTTCTTTTCCAGTGCTGTTCTTCAAAGTCCTGGGTGATGCTTGATCTCATCCTACTTTTCCAGCGGAATGCGTAGGCCATGACACCAACTTGTCGCCAATTATTATGTATGATCCTGTGGACTAAGGGGCATAAAGAATCACAAGGTAGGCTTGAATACTTCACTTACTGGGAGCTGTATGTTGACAGTTTGCACTCATTCACAGTCAGGCCAAAGACTGCCCAACATGGTCCCACACATAGCCCAGGTCACCTGACCCATATTCTTAAAGGGGCAGCCCACACCCCAAACCCCAACATATGTATGTACATCACACTCGTCACTCTCACACTGCTCCCTCTCAGGCTTACTTTTTAATCTTCTTGTTATCCTCACACAACTCTGCCTCGGACTCATTCTTTAATCATCTTGTCACTCACACTACTCACTCTCTGTATCCCCCTTTAATCCTCTTGCCACTCCCACACTGTACCTTTTCAATCTCACGATTTATTCTTCTTGTCACTCTCACTCTGTGCCCTTAGACATGCTGATTAATCCTCTTCTCACTCTCCCACTTCTCCCTCTCAGGATTTAACTTTAGGTCTCTTGTCATTCTCATACTTCTTTCATTTATTCTCACTCTTTAATCCTTTTATGATGCTTACATTGATCCCTCTCAGGAGCATTCTTTAATCCTATTCTCACTCTCGCAGTGCTCACTCTGATTCACTTTTTAATCATCTTGTCGCTCTCTGTTCCCTTTCAGACTTACTCTTCAATCCTCTTGTCACTCACTTGTTCTTCCCTCTCAGGATCAGTCTTGTCACTCCCACATTTCTCCCTTTGTCACCCTATCACTTCTCCCTCTCATGCTCACTCTTTAATTCTCTTTTTACTCTCACACAGCAAGCGAGTCTCTCAGATTCACTAACCAATCTTCTTGTTACTCTCACACTGCGCCCTCTCACCGTTGCTCTTAAATTCTATGGTCTCTCTCACACTCCTCCCTCTCAGACTCACTAATCATTTGTCTTGTCATTCTCACACTGGTCCCTCAAGGACTCATTTTTTAACCCCATTGTCACTCTCACACTGCTCCCTCTCAAGATCATGCTTTTATTCCTCTTTTCACATTTGGGAGTTGTTTACAAGTAACTCAATTGCTATAATCAAACATTGTGACTACTTTCCGGTGGTATCATTTGTTGAGTGCCAGGGAACTTTCTAGAAGGATATGCAAAGTTTAAGATAAAAAGAGGTACTTTGAGTCTTTGCCTCAGCAGCAATTCAAGAATTACATTTGCGACATATACCCTGAAGATCAGCTTCAGAGAAGAGCAAAGAAGATCTGAAGAACCACGAGGAAGATTCATACCCGAGGACGGACCTGGTCAGTTCACTCAAGTGGGTAATATTTGTTTTCAGTCAAACTTAATGTTAAATGAGTTAAAATTAAATTGAAGTTCGATGTATTAAAGTTAAGATTGAAGTTATATGAATTGAATTGAGTAAGTTAAAGTATTGCAATTAATATATATTTATGTTGAGTATTGGTATCTGAACCATTAAATAAAGAGTGAATTTGTTTAAATGAAATCTGAGTTTATTCTGTTCTTTGTTAGTCACACAAGGGGAAAATATCTGGGTGGTGAGGGGAGGTTTAAGTATTCCAGTCGGATAACTTTTGGTGGCTCGGGTGGGAATCAATAGGAAGTCATCAACATTTTCTGAAATCAACTCTAAAACCAAACATACTCTCAGACATTCAGCCTGAGCCTGAATTAAGGGGGCAGGAGCCCCATGTAATGGCCAGGATTGAAGTGGTTGAACAGGGAAAGAGATGGATTGACCAGTAATTGAAAATAAACCAGGAATTTGTTGAATGTAAAAAACAAGCAGCAAAATTTGTGACATGAAATTAGGTTAATTGGGGGGGTAAGGGTTATCTCTACAAATCAAGCCAGGGGTATTTTGTGCACCTCTTGTATACTGGCTCGGAGGAACTGAACAGGAATTTAGTGAAAGCCGGACCTCTATACTGGTCGCCTCCCTTAGACAAAGCCTAAAGTGTAGAGAATGGCAGACTATCAAGAATGGGAAGAGATACTAAGAAATTATGTAAGTGAGAAGTGGCCCAAGGGAGTCGAGCACTGTAGTACCTGGTGCCGGGTCTGTGTCCACGGGCCAGAGATGTTGAGAAGAAACATGTAGGGCCTGATTTTACCAACAAGTTGCGCCTGTTTTCGGGTGCGAAAACTGGTAAAGTCAGGCGTGAGGCGAGTAGCGTGATCCATGACTGCCACCACGCCCGTTCCCCCTTTACCAAGTAGCTAAAATGGCCGTGATCGGCACCGCACCCGAAATGGGTGTGATGTCAATTTAAATGCATTTGCATGCATTTAAATTGAATTAATGGGCTGGACACCCAAACTTACTGGCACTTCCCACTTTACCACCGCGTTCGCCATTCCAAATTAGGCATGAAACAGCTATGGTCCACAAAGGTCTGTTTCGGGCGCTCCAGCTTCTGACGAGGTAAGTTCAGAGCTTCCAGTGGCTCTCCAGCTCAGATCAGTGATGGGGAGGGGGGGGGGAGCGGGGTGGGAGGAAGGCGGGTCAGATGGTTCTCTGGTGGGGGGGGCGGGAGGGAGGTCAGATGGTTCTCTGGTGGGGGGGGGTGGGGGGGGTGGGGGGGCGTTGAGGAGGAGGAAGGGGGTCAGATGGATCTCTGCTGGGGGGGACAGAAAATGTTGATGACTTCCCATTGATTCCCACCCGAGGGGTGCAGGGGCAGGTGGGGTCCGCTGCCACTCTGAGGGCGATCGATGGAGGAAGGGGGGAGTCCGCTGCCACTCTGCATGCGATCGGGAAGTGGGGCAGGGAGTCACGATCAACCTGGGTAGCGGGGGATGGATGGAGAAGGGGGGGCTGGGGCAATGTCTGTGGGGGCCATCGCTGTGGCAGGGGAGCGTTTTTCAAATTTTGTTTTTACTGCACATGTGCAGTTGAAGGCTCCGATTGGAGCAGCAGCATTTCGGGTGCGATAAGCCCCACCCATAGGCTTCTGCAGCACGATTCAGAGTTGCTGCTTTTTTTTCAGGCAGAGTATGTATGCGGGCGCCGGAGAACAGGTTTACAAGTCAGATCTGGATCACTCCCAGATTCAGCAGTTAGAATCAAAATGGTGAAATCGGTCCTGTAGAGTGCGAGTGAGGTGTATAGTAAGGCTATATCGCCAATTGTTTGGAGCAGTTACGAGGGAAAAGGTCAGAGAAAGTGAAGTTAAAAGATGAGTTAGAAAATATGAGACAGAAGAATGAAAAATTGCTTAAAAAGGTGATAGAACAAGAGTAAAAGAGTCAGATAAATTTGTTGCACATGGGCTAATTTCAGACCCAATGTGAGAAAGCTTCTCAGGAAGTGTAACGTGCAAACAGTAATTGTAATGCGGCTGAAGGATTGTGACTGAGCTGAATGAAAGTGCATGAATTTACAGGCTACAGTTAAAGCCTTGCATCAAGTAAACATTGAAAATAGAATCTCCGGGGCTGATTATTCACAGTGCCAGCGAGAGAGCTTAACACTCATCCGAGGAAGGAGCAGCACTCCGAAAGCTCGTGATTCCAAATAACCCTGTTGGACTTTCAGCTGGTGATGTGAGACTTCTTACTTATGCTCAACGCAGTCAAATGCCAGTATCTCCACATCAGTGAGAGATTGACAGATTAAAGTCTCAGCTGTCAATACAAAAAAAGATGGTATCTGTATTTGGGACAATTGGGTCTGAGGCATATGGTGATTACGGAGTGGATTGGGAGGAACTAGAAGTGGGCACCTGTCAGTATATCACTTGTGGCGATGACTGGTGACCCCCATCTCCCTTTCTGGAGGTAACAAAGCCCTCAGCACCCCCAGAACCTGCCCCTGCCTCAATAAATCCTATGACTACTAGTCAGAGGGAAGGTGAAGGTGACCCAAATTCAGTCACCTACACAATCCCACTTATGATAGCACAGTTAGAAGAAAGAGCTAAAAAGACCCCCACTTTTGAGCTCACTGCAGACCCTTATGTCTTCTTCATCAGCAGAGGGTTTTACACAGGCTCAATGATAAAGAAGAGGTAAAATTAATGTTAATGTGTGTGAGCATTGTGATTAATTCTGCTTTTCCGGCTCCCCAAAACGTAGGGGGAGGGGAATTGGAAGCCATGAGGGAAGCTATATTAACTGTGGTGGCTTATAATAGAGGAGGAAAGGTAGAAGGCTTAAATGAGTGTAGACAGAGGAAAGGGAGAATCTAATTGCTTATGCTGGTCATTTGTGGACTCATTTTACTCAAGTTTTAGGGGAGGTGGATTGTATAATGTTGGATGGATGCAACCTTTCTAAGAGAACCCTAGTAGCGCAAGCTTTGGAAGGGGGAAAGCAGGCATGTGAGAATTTTGATCCCACAGATGCTACACATACTGGGGCATGGGTATTAAGGCGAATGGTTCGAGCTTGGGAGAAGGAAATTTAAGAGGTAAATAAGGACAAAGCGAATAAGAGTAGGGAAATGTTTCTTGTTAAAGATCCAAATTCTGGTCTGGTATGGAGAAATGAAGGAGGTCGAGAAAGAGGGGGTGGTGTTAAATCTAGGGGTTTTCATCTCTCAGATAAGCAACTGTGATCTTCGCAAAGGCCAACCACAAGGGGATACTAGATCAATGGTGCAGTGTTGTAACTGTGGTCAAATGGGTCACTTGCTTGCTGAATTGCCCTTACAAAATTCTGGCACCGACACAAAGGTTTCCTTCTGAACTGCAACCATTCCATGATCAAATTCCTGTTTATGGCTGTTACAATCCCAGTTGGTGTTACGATTGGATAGGAGAATCCCAGAATGGCCAAACGATCGTAACAGTTATTTTTATTTTTTGGTTTTATCAAACGTGGCGGAAACGGAGTCACAGGACCACTAATTAGCTTTTAACAACAAAAAACACTTATTAAACATTTTAAAATTGATTATAATGCAATACGTCTATACTCCTCCTTTAGCTTAACACTCACACACACAGGTTTAAAGTTACTACGGATGACAAAAATATATATTGGAAAATATCATTGTCGCAATGACACCCTAAGTGAACATTTGCGAATTTCTCCTCAGAACCCCTCCTCCCCCACCCCGATGATTGTCATCCACTCCCAGAAATAGGCTTTAAAATCTTCTCTCATAGCAATACATTCATTTAGCGATCTATATCCAAAATCCAGTTCACATTTTCCAAAGAATCAGTTGGCTAGAGCTTCCATTCCAACTTTGGCAGGGATTCCATACCAGGATTGTAGACTAGCTCTTTGTGGCTTCCACTGCCTTAAAGAGATTACACAGTTCACCACTTTTGAGATATCAGCCATTGCATTACAATTTGTTCATAGTAACAAAAAGGTTTCACCCTTTAGAAATATTTTAGAAAACCCTTTTTCCTGTATTTCTCATCAACCAATCCCTTCTTATCTTTGTCTGGTTTTCTGAAACAGAAATCTGTTCTCGAGTAGTCTCTAATCATTGAGATGAAGATGTTCTGAAATCTTCTTGTTACAGCTCTCTGGATCTCTGGACCTTTTATTTGTTCCCTTCTAGTTTTCTCTGTGGAATTATTCCATTGTAAGGTTCCAGCTTCAAGCAGACCTGAGAGACCCATCCTATCTCTCTTTCAGCGTCCAACACAAGTAACTAATTTTCTTGCGACAGACTCTGGAACAAAGCTGCTGGCTCTTCCCATTGCAAATTCTAGTTGCTAGGCAATTCAATAGTCTGCATTCCGAAGCTTTAAAATGCAATAGAGTCAGCTGGATATTGACATTAAACCCCCCACACAGACATAAAATTGTTTTCTCGGCCTTTTCCTTTTAGTTTCTCTTTCATATTTTCTTCCTGCAATACAAATTGTATCATCAGCTACCATTAATGATTAATCTGCTCCTTTATCTCTTAAAATTTTAATTTGTTTACTTATTTTGTTAGACGAATAAAGGAAAACTTCATCCTTTGAAACAACACTCAGAACTTCCAATAGCGTAACTTCCTTCTCCTGTACTCATAATTCTCTAAACTATCTTGAGATTTCTCCCCTTTTTTCATAGATTCTGAAAGTGCATGTTTCACCTGCACCATCACTACAGATTTAACAGTCATTCCTTTCTCTGGTGCTTCCTTTCCCACCAGCACAACTGGATTTCCGTTTAACTTCCAACATCTGCTCTAATGTATCCCACATTGTTACAATGGAAACACTTAGGCCTCTGAATGTCACTTCCACCTTCAGCACCGAGCTTTTTGATCTGTGATGAAATTTCCTGACTCTTCCCAAATATTCCATCTCTTCCGTCATCATTTGGTTTATTTTCTCCTTCCCATTTTCTATCCTTCTCTTGTTTAAAAGAATTACAGAAAAAATGTTTGGTTCTATGGACCAGTTCATAATCATCAGCTAGTTCTGCTGCCTGTCTAGCAGTTTTAACATTTTGTTTTTCAAAAATAATCAGAGGAAGTGCATCTTTAACTTCTACTAAAATAATCATGTCTTTAAGGGCTTCATATGTTTTCTCTATCATTAATGCCTGTGCCCAATGATCAAAATTATTTTGCTTTGCTCTCTCAAATTCAATATGAGTTTGTCCAGGTTGTTTCCTTGCATTTTGAAATTTCTCATAGAGTCATAGATGTTTACAGCATGGAAATGGGCCCTTCGGCCCAACTTGTCCATGCTGCCCCTTTTTTAACCACTAAGTTAGTTCCAATTGCCCGCGTTTGGCCAATATCCGTCTGTCTGTCTGTAACTGTCTAAACGCTTTTTAAAAGACAAAATTATACCCACCTCCATTACTCACTCTGGCAGCTTGCTCCAGACACTCATCCAAGACACACGACAACGCAGAGTCGCTGAGCAGAGACTGATAGCCAAGTTCCGCATACATGAGGATGGCCTCAACCGGGATCTTGAGTTCATGTCACACTATCTGTAACTCCCATGACTTGCCTGGGCTTGCAAAATTCACTAACTGTCCTGGCTGGAGACAATACACATCTCTTTAACCTGTGCTTAGCCCTCTCTCCACTCACATTGTCTGTTCCTTTAAGACTTGATTACCTGTAAAGACTCGCATTCCAACCATTATTTTGTAAATTGAGTTTGTGTCTTTATATGCCCTGTTTGTGAACAGAACTCCCACTTACCTGATGAAGGGGCAGCACTTCGAAAGCTAGTGGCTTGTGCTATCAAATAAACCTGTTGGACTTTAACCTGGTGTTGTGAGACTTCTTACTGTGTTTACCCCAGTCCATCGCCGGCATCTCCACATGATGGCAACAATAATGCATACAGCTTGCTAGCTCTACCTTCCAATCTACTTGTAACAATAATATCCAAATTTCTTCTGGCAATTTCATCTGTTTGGCTATTTTCTCAAAAGTACAAAAAAAATGTCTTGGCATCTGTTCAATCAAATTTTGGGACCGCTTGTACATACCTGGACATCTCCCCACTAATTACCCGTCGAGAGCCACCTTCCTCCACTGTCTGCTCTAACCTTTCATTTCCTCCTGCCAGTGTGCTACATCGGATGTTTCTCTCTCTCACTTCCCTTGCAGTTTGCTCCATTTCCATTGCACACTCCCTCTCCTTTTCCTCTCATTCCCATTGGAAAACTCTCTCCCATCCTCTTTCCAGCATCTCTAACTTCTTAATTTCTATGAATCTTTCGAACTGAAACTTAACTAGTTCAATTTCTTCACTTCTTGAAATATTGGGTCTGGTTAACTCCTCTCAGAGCAATGCATTCAATTATCTCAGATTTCCTTATCCTTGCAGGTAATCCGACTTCCAATTTATCTGCTAGTTCAGTTAACTGAGGTTTGATTACTTTCTGTAAACCAGTTAGAATTACATCTTTGATCTTTAAAGAAGTTTTAGCAACTACCAATGCTGTTTTGGATTCTAATCTGCATATTTTATGGCTCAGGGTAACTCCCTTCTTTTGGCCAGTACTTTGGTACCTCTGGTACAAGTGGGATACTTACCCTTTAAGAATTCACATATCCCACCAGTTACCAATAAATCCCAAAGCAAGTTTTACTATTCAACATCCAGTAACTTGTTCTCCATGTTTCAAAATTTCCAATCAAATTGTTACTAATCAGCATCCAATAATCCTTGTTCCATGTTTTGAGATCCCAGACCAACCCCCATTTTCTGTTATGGTCCCAGTTGGTTTTATAACTGGACAGGAGGATCACAGAATGGAAGCCCAGCTCAAAAGATCGTAACAGTTATTTTTATTTTTTGGGGAGGCAATTCTTCTGGTGTTAAGATGAGGGAATTTCCCTGGTTTTAAGAGCTCGGTGATGTATTACAAAAGTCAGAGTTTCCACTGCAACACTCAGATCTTGTGTGATTCCTGTTTGTGTTGCAATGGAAGCAGAGATATTGACCGTCACATTGCGTCATGGATGGGTCTGCAAGCGGGGTCTCCTGCTGGATATGATGGGCTCCAAACTCTGCATCAGGCCCTGTGTTAATTTGCTGCTGGAATCTTACATATTCCTTGACATTACGCTGGTGTTTTGAGGGTCTCTGAATGCACCAAGAATTTCATTGTAGCTTCTCCTGCTGCCTACCCTGTTGACATCTTCATCTGCATCCTTAGCATCAGAATTCTTGTGCAACCTCACCCCCACAACAACTTGGACTAACCTTGTCACTGCTTTGGCTGCAGGCCATTAGTACCTGCTGCCTCATCATGGGTAGATTTAATCTCTAAGCTAGGTTATGCAGTGTCAGTTTCTGAGCTGGAGGTTGTGAGTGTGAGAGTGAATGACATGTTTCCTCTTCACTTTCTTCCTGCTCTTCCACTCTTTGCTCTTTCTCCAATGCCTGACCAGGTTGCAGTTCTTTGATATCTGAAAGGGGAAGGACACAGGGGTAGGGTTATTGTGCGAGAGCAATGGAAAGCAAGAGGTCCTTCTGAAACTTGCAAATTACAAGAAATTACAGGACAAGATTGAAGGAATGTATGAGATGGAGGATTAGGTATTATGGTACTATCAACTGCGACAGCACGGTGGCACAGAGGATGGCACTGCTGCCTCACAGCGCCAGAGCCCAAATTCAATTTCGACCTCGGGTCATTGTCTGTGTGGGGTTTGCACATTCTCCCTGTATCTGTGTGGGTTTCCTCTGGGTACTCTGGTTTACTCCCGCAGTCCAAAGATGTGTAGGTTAGGTTGATTGGCTATGCTAAATTGACCTTAGTTTCAAGGGATTAGCAAAGTAAATATATGGAGTTACGGGAATAGGGCCTGGGTGGGATTGTGGTCGGTGCAGACTCGATGGGCTGAATGGCCTCCTTCTGCACTATAGGGATTCTATGATTTTATGATAACTTCGATGGTTTCAGCCATATTATTGACCACAGCCTCAGCTATGCCTGTCGTCAACTACTGTAGTTTGTGATTATGCTTCACCCTGTCCTGCATGGCAGTGTCACTGAGTGTGGTGCAATGTGGTTGGCTGAAGTGATTGTCATGGTTGAATAGCTGGTAGTTTGTATAAGCTGTGAGTTGTGCATGTGAGGCTTACAACAGTGTTAAATGTTTGATGGTGAGGTGAATGTTACATATAAATTATGATTGATAATGATTGTTGAGAGGTGAGTGTTTGGAATGTGAAATTGATGGGATATAGCATTTTAAAAAAAACATTCACTGACCTTAATCTTGTGTGAGAATTTTGAACATTTTGTGGCTTTGCATTTTGGACCTTGAGTTTTGACTCCTGTTATTGAGCACTGCAGCTGCCCCCTCTCACTGCTGTTGAAAAGATTGTCTGGAGGACTTAGTGGCCAGATCACATACTTCATCCCCCAGACACCCAGTACAGAGTCAGAGAGCCTTGGAACACCTTGTCTCTGCAGTTACACATAATTTACCTTAATTGCTGCTCAAGTTCTTCTACCCAAATAGCTCCAGCACCTGGTTGAGGCAGAATATATCTCCTCTTTAAGAGTTGCATGTTGGGTTTAAGTACTGTAGTCTAAATTTAATCGATGTTAATGTCAGACAAACTTGTTTCCCTTCTGAAATGTTCAGGAACTCAGCAGTGTATTTTGCACAGACTGCATACACTGTGATGAAACTGTGCCATTGTGTCTTTAAAAAATGTATTTGGGTCATGATTTTTTTGCAGGATCTGTTTTAGTAGTTTGTTTTATCATCAGTGCCACTTTGTCTGCATCTGGCAGCTTCTATTGTTACTGCAGCAGTATAATTGCCCTAATTGCTAGAGTTTGTTTTAACCTGGACTAATGCTGTTTTGTTATTTTACTGTTTTCCCCTGGGGTTTTGCAGAGTTGGGCTTGATTAGTTTGATTGATAGTAACATCCTGTGACTGGGTGGAGCTAGCCTTACACAGAGAAATCAAGCTCAATTTGCTGCTTAGGATTTTTAGAAAGAGGTTTGTTTCCTCTGTGTCTTTTTTTTCTCTCTGGATTTTAAGATAGGGATATGCCAAGAAATGAACCTTTTCCTCTAAGATTCTGCTGCTGGAGGTATATCTTTCTCTGAAAATTGCTGCATGGGAGTAAGAAGATAGGTGTCTTTCTGTACCATCCAGAGGGGTTAAAAGTCTGGAAACATAGCACCCGTGTGAGCATATTTGTTTAGTACTGATTCTGAAAGAGATTTATGTCTATGAAGATACTGCTTACATTGGAACTATAGAGATGGATAGCTGTTAAGAATTGCATGTTGTCATGTTTGAAGTATTTTAATTGGTAAAAGTTATGCTAATGCTTTTTGTTATATTCTAACTGTGTTCTTAAATAAAATTTGTTTAATAAAAGCTTCCTAGTGGGTCAATTGAATCATACCTGGAGTGAAACACTTTATGCTCAACCTAATTCCAAAATCAAAAAAACTTGGGGTCTTGGGTAACTTCATAACATACCTTGGAGTTGCTGATCTGGCCCTAACAACACCAATCAATTGAATTAGCAGGCGTCAAGCTGTTTAACCTTACAAATGTAAGTGCTTTTGACTTTTTCAGTATGCTGGAATTACCAGATTTATCGTCTGTCCTGAGATTTCTACATTTGGATAGCTTGCTGGGCTTTTCCAAGGGCATCAGGATCAAGCACAGCTGTGGGATTGGGAGGAATGGCCAGCTCACTTTCCTGTTTGAGTGCCTTGGATTTTTTACATAAACTTGGAAGCTCACATTGCCATTTTACTGTCTAGTGCCAGCTGACAACTTACCAAAGTAATTGAATTCAATTTCACAACTTGAGGGATTTGAGCTCCTTCTTTGGACAGTTACTAGGTAGTACCATGCCCTATACTACCCGTACAAATAATAAAAATATTCGCATTGGCCAAGATTTACCCAATGGATGCAGTGGGCCATTTAAATTACAATTTACTCCGGCGGGATTGTAATATTCCACCAGGCAGGAGTGGCCATATATTCCTGGTAAGAGTTTTAACAACACCAGATTAAAGTCCAACAGGTTTATTTGGTAGCAAATACCATTAGCTTGGTATTTGCTACCAAATAAACCTGTTGGACTTTAACCTGGTGTTGTTAAAACTCTTACTGTGTTCACCCCAGTCCAACGCCGGCATCTCCACATCATATATTCCTGACCAGTGGTCAGGGGCAGCACAGTGGTTAGCACTGCTGTCTTATAGCATCAGGGACCCAAGTTTGATTCTGGCCTTAGGTGGCTATCTGTGTGGAGTTTGCATGTCCTCCCCATGTCTGCATGGGTTTCCTCCTGGTGCTCCGGTTTCCTCCCACAGTCCAAAGATATGTTGGTCAGGTAGATTAGCCATGCTGAATTGCCCTCAGTGTCCAAAAGATGTGTAGGTTAGGTGGATTAGCCCAAGATAAATGTGTGGCATTACAGGTATAGGGCTGGGGATGAGCTTGGCTAAGACGCTCTTTAGGAGAGTCAGTGCAGACTTGATGGGCCGAATGACCGCCTTCTGCATTGTAGGGATTCTATAGTTCTATGGTTCAGTGAGTTTACTCACTTGTTGAGAATCATGTCAATTTAAAGCAGCACAAGCTGCATTAAGAATAATCAGAATAATTTGATGAAATAATACAATTATTCTGCGGAAGAGAAACAGGAGAGGATAGATTTGTGGCTTTACATGTTAAGCCAGTGGTCCCCAACCTTTTTTCACTGGTTCACACTTTCGGAATAAAAATTTGCTCGTGCCACACCGAAATTTTTATTGATGATAAATACATTCAAAAACAAAAAAAAAACAACTCTTAGCAGTGCTTGATTCACAACATAGAACACAACTACTTTATAATATGATCATGGGACATCCAGAAAGTATAAAACAATGCTTGTTTAAACCATGTTTAAATGTTTCTTTGATTGTCCTTGAATCTTCCCGCCACACTTGCCATCCTCTCTCGCCGCACCAGTGTGGCGCGCCGCACCCTTTGGGAACCACTGTGTTAAGCAGTGTCTGAGCAGAGCCAAGGCAGCACAGTTAATGGAGGAGAGGGAACAGTGGAGATGGTATTCTGTTAATTTAACAGAAAGGACAATCAGGGGTTTCAGTTAGAGATGCGAAAGATATACTGTTCATACTCTCCATTCCACACTTTGTCCAGATAATGATTAATTCCCAGGCGATATGGACAAAATTTACTCTATTACTTTTAAGTAATTAATTTTGAAGATTGTCAGATCACTTAATTTGATTCAACTAATAGGATTAATCACTGAACTTTGCAAATGCAGCTAAAGACAATTGCTATGGTAACAGCTTAAAAATTAAATTTCGGATTTGTTGTGAGCACAAAAGGGTCAGAAAAATCAGTAGTGCTTATTTAAGGTTCTGCCCAGACACTCCATAATGTAGCGTTTGTTCCAGTGTTCCTGGCTGAGCAGAAGACAGTTAAGCTTCTTCATGCAAGAGATAAAGTTCCAGATGACAATACTATTTGGGACAATGTAACAGGAAGAAATGGTGTGTGAAGTTTAATTACCGAACTCGCTCCTAAAGAGAACTATTAATGTAAACAGGGTTCTGCCTGGCTGCAATTGAAAGTGCAGTTTCAGACTGGTAGCGGCAGTAATAAATACGCACTTAAAAACGCCATTGCCTCCACAGGCAAGTGGGGGTGCAATTGGAGCAACCAAAGACATGCCACTTGATTCTCCACTATGTTGCTAAGCAACTGGAAAACCTTGAGCTATCACCAGATCTTCCATGGGGCCCTTTCTGGGTACTGTATGCAAGTTGGATGATCTCCAAAAAATATCATCAAAGAGCATGACAAACTCTGGCTCTTCAGCACTCCTACCACCATTGCAGAATAGACCTGAATTGTTTATTTTAATAAAATATTTCATAAGGATTGAGTTATTGTCTGAAAGTTCAAGACATTTCAGAAAGTGTTGAAAAATGAGGAGTGCAGGAAATATGGTAAATGATTTAAAATCTGTATCCCTTTAAGATAGCACGTCATAAAATAATCATTTAACAATGGAAAATAAACAACAATACCAACTTCTAAGAAGAGACTCCTTCATTGACCAGATAAAATAACAGTCCGATACATATGGATGGAGGAACTAAAACATCCTGGGAGTCTTCTCATTCTGGTAAATGTTGTATTATTCCATTTTTTTCCACAAATATTCCCTGAAATAAAATATTATTGCAAATATTCAGTATGTCTACAATAAACATACTGGTTATTTCTTACACATCACAGTGGAACTTGAAAGGCACTGTGCTTGAAGTAGATATTAGTTCTATATTTTCTCAGTTCATCAATTATTCCAAGAAACTATATGAATACAGTTGTGCACTTACTTCTAAAAATGTTGCGGCTACTTATATTTGTTTTTACTATATCATTCATTTTATTTTCAAAGGAATTTGGTGAAGTCATTCTACTCTGTTACATAGAATTTGCAGCACAGAAGCAGGCTATTCAGCCCGACAATTCATTGCCAGTGTTTATGTTCCACAAGGACCTCCTCCAATTTTACTTCGCCTTGTGCTTTTTTGCTTTTTGTCTCATGTTTCTAGCCAGCTTTCGCTTGAATGCATCGATGCTACTTATATCAACCACTCTATTTTACAAGGTTTTTACTTATCTTTGATACTTTATGATTACGCTATTTAACAGGTTCTTTTCACCACAATTTCTCTAATACCCTTTCAGCTCCTCTATTTCTCTCTTCACATTCCACTTTCTTTGTGGATTGAAATTCTGTCGTGCGTTCCCTCTAGTGGTTAGCACTGCTGCCTCACAACGCCAGGGACCCGGCTTGGGTCACTGTCTGTGCAGAGTCTGCACGTTCTCCCCGTGTCTGCATGGGTTTCCTCCAGGTGTTCCAATTTCCTCACACACTCCAAAAGATGTGCTGGTTAGATGCAATGGCCATGCTAAATTTTCTCTCAGTGTACCCAAACAGGTGCCAGAGTGTGGCGACTAGGGGATTTTCACAGTAACTTCATTGTAGTGTAAATGTAAGCCTACTTGTGACACTTAAATAAATAAACTCTTCTGAAAGTTTCTAGAATTTTTGACACATGATATTGCCTTACTTTTATTAGTACATTCATCTGGTTACTGGATTGGCTTGCAATAGTAAGTTTCCCCTAAATGCCCATTCAGAACAATGTGACATAAATGAAAATGTTCTACTCAAATTGCTGCGCGGCAACATTGGAAGAATATAATTAATTTTCTTCTAAATCCGCAATTAAGGTTTGAATAATAATGCTTTATTTTTAATTTCTGTCAATTCCCACCCCGCCACTGCTGCAAGCGAGGATGGCAAATTTGGCACTCAGCCAATTCTCCGTTCACTGCAGCGGGATTGGAGAATCCCGCCAGCGTGAACAGCTGCAAAATTCCGGCCGAAGTCTTTCACAATGCTCGCACTGAAAGAATTTTGAAATACGCAGAATGATTTCATGTATTGCTAATTGGATGAACTAATTGCTTTATTTCACTAAGGGTAATTATTTATAATTATTTACCGCTGTGTTAAACTTAAATTGGAATGTATGGAATGCAGTAAGCTGCATTCAAATTCTCTGTGCCTGTCTGAACTGCAGCTTTCCACCTGGTGGTTAATTGGGCAGCAACATTACTGATGTTTCAGATCGCTGGCATGTAAGTATACAGTTCTTGTTCTTTGCCAAAATTGTGGCTCATGTTTTTCCATTAAATGATATGGGTTGTAAGTTAGTAATGCGTACTTTAAACAATGTGCAAGCTATACTATAAAATCTTCTATTTGGTTTGAAGATTTGAGAGAAAACACAAAGAAAGATGAACATATGGCAATGGCCTCTTTGGGTGAGTGAGGAACAGACATACAAATAGGCTGACATTAACACTGCAATGGAGTTACTGTGAAAATCCCTTAGTCACCACACTCCGGTGTCTGTTCGGGTATGCTGAGGGAGAATTTGGCATAGCCAATGCACCTAACCAGCCCATCTTTGGACTGTGGGAGGAAACCGGAGCACCCGGAGGAAACCCACGCAGACACGGGGAGAACGCACAGACCGCACCGTGCCGCCCTATGTAATGTATGGAACTGTTCACCTTGATACCTATAAATTAAAGTAAAGTTTATTTATTAGTCACAAGTAAGGCTTACATTAACACTGCAATGAAGTTACTGTGAAGTTCCCCCAGTTGCCACAGTCCGGTGCCTGTTCACGTCAATGCACCTAACCGGCACGCCTTTCTGAATGTGGGAGGAAACCTGGAGGGAACACACGCAGACACGGGGAGAACATGCAAATTCCATACAGACAGCGACCCAAGCTGGAAATCGAACCAGGATCCCTGGCGCTGTGAGGCAGTAGTGCTAACCACTGTGCTACCGTGCCAACTCTACACTGGTGCCCTGATTTACTGTCATTGCAACTGAAACCAATAAACAGCATTACTCAGTACAGTGGTGCAATGTAGCATTGTGAACCCCCTTCCTGCCTTATGCGTTCCATCTGTTGTGGGTTTAAACTAAAGTGGCACCAAATCATCAGTCTGGAGAACTTTCTGTTATAGGTTAGAATGTTCACTAATCAAAATGCTTTGTGAATTAAGGTTTGGGAACAATTAGGGTAAGTTATTTATCCTTGATTTTTCTCAATTCAAAGTTCCATGGCTAAATGTTCATCAATTGGTGTAAAATAGGACTAAAAGTTGGTACTAACCCTGATACAATAGTACTGTGCTAATTGCACTCAAATTCCCTGCTGCATCTATTTGTATAATTATTCATAAATTTCCTTGACAATTCTCTGTACCACTTCCTTGATATTCAATGCTATTACCACCACTGAATCCCCTACTTTCAACATCTTGGGGGTTACCTTGACCAGAAACTGAACAGCGCCAGCCACACAAATACTATGGCTACAAAAGCAGGTCAGAAGCTGGTAATTCTGTGGCAAGTAATTTACTTTTTGGCTTCCCAAAGCCTGCCCACCATCTAAAATATAGAATCCAGAATTATAATGATTCGCTCTCTACTTGCCTGAATGAATGCTGTTCATTCAAGAAGCTCAACAGCATCCAAGACAAAGCAACTCACTTGATCAACAACCCATCCACCACAATAAACATTGAATCCCCCCACCGCAGTGCATAGTGGCAGGTGTGTTCCATCCAGGAAATGTATTGCAGCAACTTGCCAAGACACCCAAAGACACCAATAGCCTCTTCCAAACCCACAACTTCTGCTACCCGGTAGGACAATGACAGATGGGAACACCACCACCTGGAGGTTCCCCTCCTCACACACCACCTGGACTTGGATCTAAGTTGTTGTTCCTTCACTGTCACTGGGTCAAAATCTCGGAACTCCCTTCCCAACAGTGTACCTTCATCAAATGGACTTTCTGTTCACAGGTTCAAGAAGGGGGCTCACCCCCACCTTTGTTATTAAGGATGATAAAGGCTGTTCTTGCCAGAGATGTTCACGTCCCAAGAACAAATTAAAGAAAAGTCCAGATTTGGACAAGTGGTGAAAGCGGGATATTTAAGTTAAATTTGAAGGGATGCGTCTAATTAAAAGGAGTTGGCAATATAGGGTGACACAAATTCTGAAAGCTTATAAAAAAATACTTAAAAGGCATTTCAACTCATTTACAGTCTTTGGCAAGGCTGAAGGAACAAGGGATTAGGAAATAGCAAATAAAAATGAAGGGAAACAAAGCCAAATGCGCAGCAGTGTGTCTCTAGGCAAGAGAAGAAGACCAGGACTGATCCATTATTTGTTCAGTAGGCAGTTAAACCCAATAAAGCTGACTGAACTTCTGGCCCCAACCCCTTGGTTTCCTGGTGTCACTGCAGCATTGAAGCATTGTGAGAGCAACCCCAGTCCCTCTCGGGAGAGAGAGGTTGGCACCTTGCACATGTTAATTTCACAGTTGGAGTGATATTGGCATGAATTTTAAACTTTGACTTGGAATCCAGATGTTTACCAGGCTTCCAGGACTCACCAATGAATTTTTAAAGTTGTTTTGTCACAAGTAGGCTTACATTAACACTGCAATGAAGTTAATGTGAAAATCTCCCAGTCGCCACACTCTGGCGCCTATTTGGGTACACTGAGGGAGAATTTAGCATGGCCAATGCACCTAACCAGCACATCTTTTGCACTGTGTGAGGAAACAGGAGCACCCAGAGGAAACACATGCGGACATGGGGAGAATGTGCAGGCTCTGCACAGACAGTGATCCAAGCCGGGAATCGACCCCAGGTCCCTGGTGCTGTGAGGCAGCAGTGCTAACCACTGTGCCACTGTACTGCCCTGTACACAGCAGCAATCAAGGGAGGTTGAAGACAAGACAGTGAAATTTGTCAATAAGTGCTCAGCACTGAGATCTGCTTTTCCCACCTGCTTGTGGGAAAGGGTTTCTTCACAGGACTTCAGCTGGAAGGTTGCTTTATACCCTGCGGAAGTGTCATCGACATTTTGCAGTTTAGTTCTAATTAATTCAATCAGCGAGGCTCCTGTAGCCTTAGACTGGGCGTCAGATGAGGATCAAGATAGTCAGAAAAAGCAACGGCACCAAGAACAGCAGGACCACCGACAGCATCAGCAATAGTATGCTGATCTGAGACTTATGGCTTCACAGGAGGGTGGGAACCAGCAGAGCAGTGCAACTTGCAGGAGACCATGTCGGTATACAGGCAGAAGATAGGCTTGCTCAAAATGTCTGAGCATCAGGAGGCTCAAGATGTTGTGGGAGGTGGTGGTTGACATTTGAAGCCTGCTAGAACAAAGCTGATGCTAGCTCCACCAGATGGCACCTTCAAAGTCACCACTGCACTCAATGTTTCTGGATCTGTCCAGGGTTCTGGGGAGACAATTTCAGGATCTACCAGCCAGTGGCTTGCAATTGCTTCAGAGGTGACCTTTTTGGGCAACCAGAAATGGATCTTTATGCAGGTGTGCATATAATTCTGGGAAATTATGCTTTCTCCCTGTGACAGTTCACCCTCACTGACATCCTCCCACCTACAAGCAGAGTTACCAGAGTTACATGATGCCACATGATGGCAGGAGATCCTCACTCATACAAACCCATAGAGGAGTGTATCTCCAGAGTGGCATAATGAATGCCATAACACTATCAGATGTGTCATTGAATAAGCCATCAGCATGCTGAAGATGTGACTCTGGGGCCTGTACAGTTCAGAAGATGTCCTTCAAGAAGTACAAACCAGCGTCTGCAGAATGGTTGTGGTGTGTTGCAACACAGCTTGGCAGTGAGATTTTGAACTGTGGGAAGACCAAGACACAGAGCACAAAATCACTCTGGAAGATTCAGAAGGGGAGGAAGAAAAGGAGGAGGAACACAAGAAGATGGAAGGTAATGCGGGCCATGCACATACGTTGCTGCCCAGGATGTCATAAACCAGAGCCTGATTCACTTATATTTGAAGAGTGCAGCCATATCACAACTTCATGCAAAAGCCATTTTTGTAACCCGCCACTATTACCAACCCCAGCTTCATCATTAACATAGAACAATTCATAAAAATGACCAACCACCCCCCTCATATCCCACTTTCCCCTATTATTCACCATCGATTCAGATCTTCCCATTCATCATCAAACAACTGAAAAGCTCTATTGTCAGCCAGCAATCAAGGGTGGCCAACACAATACAATTTATCTGCATCAAGTGACCAAATGAGACTTAACAGTTTAAAATGTGTAAGGTAAAATGTGCCATTCCTTGTGCAATTACAAATCCTTACTCATGATTTGTTGACTTACATATGGCCTCCCTTGTCCCGAGACTGGAAAATCTTGCCCAAGATCAACGGACATTTCCATTGTCCGCACCTTGCCTGCTCTGATTCTGTGGTGGGCGGAGCGGTAGAATCCTGGCGTGCACGCGCATCTCTGAAGCAACGCTACCACTAAGGATGGTATTCCCTTCTTTGAACCAAATATGACCGTAAGGGCTTGATGGTCAGTTGACAAAGTGAAATACCTACTGTACAACTATTTGTGCAACTTAGTAACACCATGTATGATTGTTAATATCTCTTTCTCTGCTTGTGAATAATTCAGCTCTGCATTTGTTAAAGTATGTGAAGCGCACTGCCTTTCATTATGTGAGATAACATCGCACCTAAACCTGTGCTGAGGCATAGCATATGAAGACCTATTGTTTCTTGGGATCATACTAGGTCAAAATAACTTCAATACTCAGTACCTTCTTCACTTCTTAAGAACATAAGAACATAAGAAATAGGAGCAGGAGTAGGCCATCTGGCCCTTCGAGCCTGCCCCGCCATTCAACAAGATCATGGCTGATCTGAAGCGAATCAGTTCCACTTACCCGCCTGCTCCCCATATCCCCCAATTCCCTTATCGATCAGAAAACTATCTACCCGTGATTTAAACATATTCAATGAGGAAGCCTCCACCACTTCAATGGGCAGAGAATTCCAGAGATTCACTACCCTCTGAGAGAAGAAGCTCCTCCTCAACTCTGTTCTGAACCGGCCCCCCCTTATTTTGAGGCTGTGCCCTCTAGTTCTGGTTTCCCTTCTAAGTGGAAAGAATCTCTCCACCTCTACCCTATCCAGCCCCTTCATTATCTTATATGTCTCTATAAGATCACCCCTCATCCTTCTAAACTCCAACGAGTACAGACCCAATCTGTTTAATCTCTCCTCATAAGCTACACCCCTCATCTCCGGTATCAACCTGGTGAACCTTCTCTGCACTCCCTCCAAGGCCAATATATCCTTTCGCATATAAGGGGACCAAAACTGCACACAGTACTCCAGTTGCGGCCTCACCAGTGCCTTGTACAGTTGCAGCAAGACCTCCCTGCTTTTATATTCTATCCCCCTCACGATAAAGGCCAACATTCCATTCGCCTTCTTGATCACCTGCTGCACCTGCAGACTGAGTTTTTGCGATTCGTGCACAAGGACCCCCAGGTCCTTCTGCACAGTCGCACGATGTAATTTTTCTCCATTTAAATAATATTCCAATTTACTATTATTTCTTCCAAAGTGGATAACCTCACATTTGCTAACGTTATATTCCATCTGCCAGATCCTCGCCCACTCGCTCAGCCTATCCAAATCTCTCTGCAGACTTTCCGCGTCCTCCACGCAATTCACTTTCCCACTCACCTTCGTGTCATCAGCAAACTTGAATACCCTAGATTCAGTCCCCTCCTCCAGATCATCAATGTAAATGGTAAACAATTGAGGCCCCAGCACCGATCCCTGCGGCACGCCACTGGTCACCAACTGCCAACCAGAAAAGCACCCATTTATCCCAACTCTCTGCTTCCTGTTAGATAGCCAATCCCCAATCCACACCAACACCTTACCCCTAACTCCGTGTACCCCAATCTTCTGCAGCAACCTTTTGTGAGGCACCTTATCGAACGCCTTCTGGAAATCTAAAAACACCACATCCACCGGTTCCCCTCTGTCAACCGCACTCATGACATCTTCATAAAAGTCCAGTAGATTTGTCAAACACGACTTTCCCTTCATGAATCCATGCTGCGTCTGCTTGATCGAACCATTCTTATTCAGGTGCTCTGTTATTTCCTCTTTAGTAATGGACTCTAGCATCTTCCCAACTACGGACGTTAAGCTAACCGGCCTGTAGTTACCCGCCTTTTGTCTACTTCCTTTTTTAAACAGCGGCGTAACAGTAGCTGTTTTCCAGTCAGCCGGCACTACCCCAGAGTCCAGCGAATTTTGATAAATTACTACTAACGCATCTGCTATTACCTCAGCAATTCTTTTCAGTACCCTGGGATGCATTCCATCCGGGCCCGGGGACTTGTCTACCTTCAGTCCTATTAGTCTACCAAGCACCACCTCCTTAGTAACAGTAATTGTATTAAGGACCTCCCCTCCCACCAACTCTCGATCTCTAATATTCGGCAAACTATTTGTGTCTTCCACCGTGAAGACCGACACAAAGAACTTATTTAAAGTCTCAGCCATTTCCTCGTTTTCCACTATTAAATCCCCCCTCTCATCTTCTAAGGGTCCAACATTCACTCTAGCCACTCTATTCCTTTTTATATACTTGTAAAAACTTTTACTATCATTTTTTATATTTTGAGCTAGTTTAGTGTCATAATCTATCTTTCCTTTCTTAATTGCTTTCTTAGTCGTTCTTTGTTTTTCTTTAAAGCTTTCCCAATCCACTAATTCTCCACTATTTTTGGCCACTCTGTACGCATCTGATTTTATTTTAATACTCTCCTTTATTTCCTTCGTTATCCACGTCCGGCTATCCTTTTTCTTACAGTCCTTCTTTATCACCGGAATATATTTTTGCTGAGTACTTTAAAAAATCTCCTTAAAAATCCTCCACTGTTCCTCAGCTGTCCTACCTACCAGTCTGCTCGCCCAGTCTATATTAGCCAATTCCACCCTCATCCTATCGTACTCCTCTCTGTTCAAGCAGAGGACACTGGTTTGGGACCCTACTTTCTCACCCTCCATCTGTATCAGAAATTCCACCATATTATGATCACTCATCCCAAGAGGATCCTTCACAAGAAGATCCTTAATCCTACCTGTCTCATTGCACAGAACCAGATCCAAGATAGCTCGCTCTCTCGTAGGTTCTGTAACATACTGTTCAATGAAACAATCCCGACAGCATTCCAAGAACTCTTCCTCAAGCCCTCCACGTCCAATTTGAGTCGACCAATCAATATGTAGGTTAAAATCTCCCATGATTATTGCCGTTCCACTTTTGCACGCATCCATTATTTGCTTGTTTATAGCCCTCCCCACCTCTAAGTTATTATTTGGGGGCCTATAGACCACGCCTACCAGTGTCTTTCTCCCCCTACTATTCCTTATCTCCACCCACAACGATTCCACGTTTTGCTCCTTAGAGCCTATGTCGTCTCTCACTACCGTCCCGATATTATCCTTTATTAACAAAGCTACCCCACCTCCTTTTTCTACCTGTCTATCCTTCCTAAATGCCTGATAACCCTGTATATTCAGTTCCCAGTCCCGGTCACCCTGCAACCACGTTTCTGTGATGGACACTAGATCATATTCATTTGTATGGATTTGTGCCATCAACTCATTTACTTTGTTTCGAATGCTTCATGCATTCAGGCAAAGTGTCTTTATGCCAGCCTTTATCTGGACCCGGTTTGTTGAAGCGCTACTAACATCTCCCAAGCCCTCTCCTCCTTTAGCTAGTTGTTTATTCACTATACTCCTGGCATTAGAGTAGACACCTCTCAATCCTATGGTCTGACCTCTCCCCTTCTCTGTTCCCAGTCCACCTGCCCTCTTGCACTGCCTATAACCCTTCTCTGTTTGCGAGCTACCTTCCTCACTCTCAGTCACGTCGCTTTGATCCCCTCCCCCCAACCTATCTAGTTTAAACTCTCCCCAGTAGCCTTTGCCAACCTTCCTGCCAGGATATTGGTCCCCCTGGGATTCAAGTGCCACCCGTTTTTAGTATACAGGTCACACCTGCCCCTAAAGAGGTCCCAATGGTCCAGGAACCTGAATCCCTGCCCCCTGCACCATTCCCTCAGCCACACATTCATCCTCCACCTCACTCCATTCCTTTCCTCACCTTCCCGTGGCACAGGCAGCAATCCCGAGATTACTACCTTTGCTTTCCTCCTTCTCAGCTGTCTCCCTAATTCCCTATACTCTTTTTTCATGTTCCCTTCCCCCTTCTTACCCACATCAGCGGTACCAATATGTACCGCTACCTCCGGCTCCTCTCCCTCCCACCTCAGGATTTCTGGGACTCGCCCAGCGACATCCTGGATCCCAGCCCCAGGGAGGCAGACCACCATGCGAGACTCCCGCCTGCCTCCGCAAAATCGCCTGTCCGTCCCCCTGACTGTTGAGTCCCCGATTAATACCGCCTTCCTCCTCCTTTCCTTAGCCCTCTGAGTTACAGGGCCGGACTCCACCCCGGAGACATGGCCACTGCTGCTTCCCCCAGATGGGCTGTCCCCCCCAACAGTAGTCAGACAGGAGTACTTGTTATATAGGGGCACTTCCACCGGGGTGCTCTCAATCACCCGTGTTTTACCCTTCCTGGCTGTCACCCACTTGGCCTCCTCCCGTGGCCCTGGTGTGACCACCTGATGATAGCTCTTGTCTATCACCTCCTCATTCTCCCACACCTGCCTAAGATCGTCAAGCTGTAGTTCCAGCTCCCTAACACAGGCCCTCAGAAACCGCAGCTCGACACACCCCTCACAGATGTGGATGTCCGGGAGGCCAGGTGCCTCCAGGACCTCCCACATACTGCACTGCGAGCACCACACTGGCTTTACACTCATATTTCACCCTTTCTTCCGAGGTACACAGAGAAAAGTAAATTATAAATTAAAAAAAAGAAACTCACCCCTGCTTGCCCTTTCTGCCTAAGCCCGATGAGCCAAAGCCCCTCAGTTCTCACTCAGCTCCCTCTCACTCCGCTGCCCGCTCCCAACGCTGCCCATTAGATAGTAGGGCCTGCCTTTTAAACCTCCCGTGCACTAAAAAAAACTCAAAAGACCCTTCCCAGTAAACCCCGCGGCCACTGCCGGTTTCGCGCCAAAATTTAAAAATAATTAAATAAATAACTAACACCCGTGAAAAAGTACTTTAAATTAAATCTTACCCCAAAAATCCTGTCACCAGTCACACCTCTGCCTTTCTCCAATGCAACAAAATGCTTTCTAGCACTCCACAGACCACTCCCAATCTAATCCAACTTTGAGCAGTGGAGTGATGTATTAGCAAAATCAAGATTAACTTCGAATAATGTACAACGATTCCTGTGATTGTTCTAAGTTATTTTTTCACTGACTTCTTTGCCTTCAAAATCTCCTCAACCTTCTCCCTGCTGGTTGGATACCTTCACAATCTACTTAGTGACCTTGGTACGTTATGCTTGACACAATGAAGCAACACTTGTACTTTTTAGCTTTGATACAATGGCTGTAATTTTACCGCCCTGCCAGCCATGGGAATCAGAGCGGGCAAGAGGCAGACCATGGGAAGGTTCATTGACCTCAGGCGGGATTTTATGGCTTCAGGATGAGTGAGGCCGTAAAATCCCATCTAATATTCCGGAAATCAATCTAGAACTTTACAGTGTGCTCATTCTCTGTCTTATTGCTAATTAGAATGTCATCTAAGATTCAGCACACTCCTTTCATCCGACTTACTACCTGATCCATGATGCTCTTGAACCTTGTAGAAACAGTAGACATCCCAAATGGTAACCTTTCATAACGGTAAAACCGCTTGTGTATTTGGATGATAAGCAATTCCTTGCTCTAGTTAGTTAATTCTAATGCCAAGTATGGATTTCACTAATTTATCTTACTGAACACCTATTCATTGGCTAAATTAGAAAACAAATCTTCACTGGTAGACAGTGGGTAAGTACCATTCTTGATCATCTTATTTATTGTTTACTTATAATCGTCACAAATCCAAATGGACCCATTTACTTTTTGAATGACCACTGGCTTGGCATTACAAAATTACCCCCATCCATCCTCACTGGCATCTGGGCACCAGTGCATCGGGCCCCCCTCCCAATTTATCTTATTTATTGTCCTTTATCTTGACTTTGACTTTGTGATTCCTAATTTTATCATTTGGTTCTCCTTGCTCAAAGACCACTTTCTGCACTTTTAGCATCCCCCCCAGGAACACTCTTACTGAGCCCTACTGTAAATAACTTGACCCAGTTTAACCGTGGGCAGAATTTCCCCCCAAAAGTTTCCTAAGCGTTGTCCACAGTGGGAAAATAGGTGAGATTCCGCTGGATGGCTTGGCGTGATTCAGTTCGCAAATCAACCACATAGGTTCAAATTCTCTGGCCAATCATGTCCTGCCTCTACTGCCAGTGAGGACGGAGAATTTGGCACTCAGCCAAATCTCTGTTCACAGCAGCAGGACTGGAGAATCCTACTGACTTGAACAGCCGGAGAATCTAGCCCACAGAAATCTTTTTGGAGCCTGGGAGATTCTCAATGAATTCACCCACAATTAGAATTTGTTTTGGAGTGGGGATCTAAAGACACTGGTAAGACCTGCTCCTTAGAGATCGGGGTGTCCTTTTTAAAGTGAAGTTTTAATTCTTCCACTCTCCACAGACATCACAGACACTTGGCCAATTTCTGACAATTGTCCATTTGCAGCATAATCTTTTGAAATTTAAATATTGGCTCTTTTTAAGTTGAACGCAATCTTGATGAAGTACAAGCTACACTATAATATACTATAGTATATCTAGTATATCTATACAATATACTATAGTATTTAGAATTGCTTTAATCTAAATGTAAGCAACGTGTGAATAGTCCACCTAACTTACAAAACCTTAAATTATGGGGTAGATTTGAGGTGTTAGTCAGATGACCAGCATTGTGTGTTGGCCAATTGTGCCAATGACTGGTGCTGTCCATTATGAGGGCTGAATCTTGTAATCATCAAGCTATTGGGCATCCTGCAGACACTAGACCATGTATAAGCAGCCAAATTCTCCCAAAAAACAAGTCTGTGAGCACGCCTAAGATACCAGAGACCACGGTATATTCAAGGGGTCCCAGGACGTGAAGGGTAGAGAAAGGCCTGGAGAGCTGCTTGGGGGTAATTAGGGTCTCAGGAGAGAGACCAGAGTTGGAGAGGAATTGTGATCAATAGGACATTATATGCTCAGTGCCTGAAAGAAGGTAAGGCCATTGATGCTCATTCAAAAAGGTGCTTAATATAGAATCACGGAATATAAGAACATTAGAACATAAGAAATAGGAGCAGGAGTAGGCCATCTGGCCCTTCGAGCCTGCCCCGCCATTCAACAAGATCATGGCTGATCTGAAGCGAATCAGTTCCACTTACCCCCCTGCTCCCCATATCCCCTAATTCCCTTATCGATCAGAAAACTATCTACCTGTGATTTAAATATATTCAACGAGGAAGTCTCCACCACTTCAATGGGCAGAGAATTCCAGAGATTCACTACCCTCTGAGAGAAGAAGTTCCCCCTCAACTCAATTCTATATATATATATATATGGATTTATATATATATATATAGAATAGGATACATAGAATCATGGAATCCCTACAGTGCAGAAGGAGGCCATTCGTTCCATCGAGTCTGTACCAACTCTCCAGCAGAGCATCCCACCCAGGCACTATCCCCATAGCCCCACGCATTTACCCCATTAATCCCCCTAACCTACGTAACTTTGGACACCAAGGGGCAATTAAGCATGGCCAATCAACTTAACCTGCACATCTTTAGTCTTTTTGGGTTGAATAGGATTGAAGTTTACTCCCAAGCCTGGGAACAAATGGTCTGAGCAGAATGTTTATAACAGTGATGGTCAACCTCGTCTAGTGAGTGGCACTTCTTTATTTTAGTGGGCCGTGAGACTGAATTTGGGCTTGTTCACTCACTATGACCCTTGAATAAGATTGAATACATTTAATACACATCGAATATTTCGTAACAAGTTATAGAAAATGCTTAATTATTCATATCGGTTGCAATCTTGGGATTATACCCTGTGCCATATGCCACTGAGGCTAGGAATAGGAGGATATTACAGTAAATTACATGGCTAAAGGGTTGGTGTAAGAGGGAGGGCTTCAGATATTTAGATCATTGGGATCTCTTCCAGGGCAGATGGGACTTGTACAAGAAGGACAAGTTGCACCTAAACTGGACGGCATCAATTTCCTGGCAGGAAGGTTTTCCAGTATCACTCAGGAGGGTTTAAACTAGTGTGGCAGGGGGTGAGAACCAGAACAGTAGGTCAGCAAGTGAAATGACTGAGGAGGGGTTAGAGACTAAGGCTAGTAAGGCTAAGAGGAAGAACAGACAGGGAGAGGTTACGGAACACAGTGGGACTGGTGGGCTGAAGTGTATTTGTTTTAACATGAAGAGTATGACAGGTCAGGCAGATGAACTTAGAGCTTGTGTTGGGACATATAACTATGAAGTTGTAGCTATACTGAGACTTAGTTGAGAGGGGGACGAGACTGGCAGCTTAACATTCCGGAATTTAAATATTTTGTGACAGAGAGGAATGTAAAAGAGGTGGGGGGGGTTGCATTACTGATTGGGGATCACAGCTGTACTGAAGAAGGGCTTTACCCTTGTAGGACTCATCCAGCAAGGCCATATGGGTAGAGCTCAGAAATAGGAATAGTGCAATCACTTGTACTTCGGGGTTGTACTACAGGCCTCCCAACAGCCAGCAGGAGATAGAGGAACAGATATGTTGACAGATTATGGAAAATGTAAAAACAACAGGGTAGTTATGGTGGGTGATTTTAACTTCCCCTATATTGACTGGGACTCCCTGTGTTCCAGGGGCTTGGATTTTTTGATTTGATTTGATTTAGTATTGTCACATGTATTAACATACAGTGAAAAGTATTGTTTCTTGCGCGCTATACAGACAAAACATACCACTCAAAAGAAAGAAAGGAGAGAGTGCAGAATGTAGTGTTACACGAATAGCTAGGGTATAGAGAAAGATCAACTTAGTGCGAGGTAGGTCCATTCAAAAGTCTGACAGCAGCAGGGAAGAAGCTGTTCGGTTGGTACGTGACCTCAGACTTTTGTATCTTTTTCCCGAAGGAAGAAGGTGAAAGAGAGAATGTCCGGGGTGCGTGGGGTCCTTAATTATGCTGGCTGCTTTGCTGAGGCAGCAGGAAGTGCAGACAGAGTCAATGGATGGGCGGTTAGTTTGCGTGATGGATTGGACTATATTCACAACCTTTTGTAGTTCCTTGCGGTCTTGGGCAGAGCAGGAGCCATACCAAGCTGTGATACAACCAGAAAGAATGCTTTCTATGGTGCATCTGTAAAAGTTAGTGAGATTCGTAGCTGACATGCCAAATTTCCTTAGTCTTCTGAGAAAGTAAAGGCATTGGTGGGCTTTCTTAATTATAGTGTTAGCATGGGGGGACCAGGACAGGTTGTTGGTGATCTGCACACCTAAAAACCTGAAGCTCTTGACCGGGTCTCTCTTGTAGCTCTCGGATGTGGGGGAATTTGTTAGGTGCGTCCAGGAGGGTTTCTTGAAGTAATATGTGAATAGTCCAATGAGGGAAGAGGCAATACTAGAGCTGGTATTGGGGAATGAGCCCGGCCAGGTGATCAAAGTTTCAGTGGAGAAGCATTTCGGAAACAGTGACCATAATTCTATAAGTTTTAAGTTACTTATGGATATGGATAAGAGTAGTCCTCAGATGAAAGTTCTAAATTGGGGGAAGTCTAACTATGGCAATATTAGGCAGGAACTGGGGAATGTAGATTGGAGGTGGCTGTTTGACATTAAATCCACATCTGTCACGTGGCAATCTTTTGAAGGCCGGTTGATTAGACTTCAGGACCAGCATGTTCCTGTGAAAATGAAGGGTAAGGATGGCAAGATTAGGAACATTGGGATGACAAGAGAAATTGTGAGCTTAGTCAAAAAGAAAAAGGAGGCATACGTAAGGTTTAGGAAACTGAAGACAGACAGAGTCCTTAAAGAATATGAAGAAAGCAGGAAAGAACTTAAACAAGGAGTTAGGAGGTCTAAACGGAGTCGTGAAATGTACTTGGCAAACAGAATTAAAGACAATCTCAAGGCATTTTATATTATTTAAGGAGCAAGAAGGTAGCTAGGAAAAGGGTAAGTCCACTCCAGGACAAAGGAGGGAATTCATGCATGGAGCCAGATAAAGTGAGTAAGGTCCTTAACGAATACTTAGCATCGATATTCACAAGGGAGAAAGACATGGTGGATGGTGAGTCTAGAGAGGGGTATGTTGATATTCTCGTGCATAGAAATCATAGAAACCCTACAGTGCAGAAGGAGGCCATTCGGCCCATCGAGTCTGCACCGACCACAATCCCACCCAGGCCCTACCCCCACATATTTACCCACTAATCCCGCTAACCTACGCATCTCAGGACTCTAAGGGGCAATTTTTAACCTGGTCAATCAACCTAACCCGCACATCTTTGGACAGTGGGAGGAAACCGGAGCACCTGGAGGAAACCCACGCAGACACGAGGAGAATGTGCAAACTCCACACAGACAGTGACCTGAGCCGGGAATCGAACCCGGGATCCTGGAGCTGTAAAAAAGGTGTTGGGTGTTTTGAAAAGCATTAAGGTAGACAAGTCCCCAGGACTTGATGGAATCTATCCCAGAATACTGAAGGAGGTGAGGGAGCAAATTGCTGGAGCTTTTACAAAATCTTTGTATCCTCTTTATTCACAGGGGAGGTCCCAGAGGACCGGAGAATAGCCAATGTTGTTCCTTTGTTTGTTACCTGGATAATCTTGGAAATGACAGGCCGGTGAGCCTTACATCAGTGGTAGGCAAATTAAGAGACAAGATTTACTCACATTTGGTAGTGATTGGCAGCATGACTTTGTGTGGGTAGGTCATGCCTCACAAGCTTGATTAAGTTTTTTGAGGAAGTGAAAAAGATAATTACTGATGGCAGGGTGGTGGACATTGTTTACATTTGACAAGGCCCCTCATAGCAGGCTGATACGGAAGGTGAATCATATGGGATCTGCAATGAGCTGAGAGAAGACATAGAATATAGAGAGTAACGGTGGAAGGGTGTATGTTTGACTGGAGATCTTTGACAGCAGTTCTCCAAAGGGATCAGGGCTGAGACCCCTTTTGTTTGTAATATATATAAATGATTTGGAGGAGAATATAGGTGGTCTGATTAGTAAGTTTATGGATGACATGAAGATTGGGGGAGCTGTGAATAGTGAGGAGGTTTGCCAGAGGATACAACAGGCTATAGATTGGTTGGAGCCTTGGGCGGAGAAATGACAGATGGAAAGATGGAATTTAATCTGGACAAATGAGAGGTGATGCATTTTGGAAGGTCTAATGCAGGAGAGAAGTATACAGTAAATGGCAGAACCTTTTGAAGCATTAACATGCAGAGGGATCTAGGCGTACAGGTCCACAGTTCCCCGAAAGTGGCAACAAAAGTGAATAAGGTGGTCAAGAAGGCATATAGTATGCTTGCTTTCATCAGTCGGGGCATAGAATATAAAATTTGACAAATCATGTTGCAGCTAAAAGGAACTTTAGTTAGGGCACATATGGAATATTGCATAGTGTTCTGGTCGCCATGCTACCAGAAGCATGTGGAGACTTTGGAGAGGGTACAGAAAAGGTTTACCATGATGTTGCCTAATTTGGAGGGTATTCGCTACGAGGAAAGCTTGGACAAACTTGGTTTGTTTTCACTTGAACGTCAGAGACTGAGAGGCGACGTGATAGAAGTTTACAAAATTATGACAGGCATGGATAGAATGGATAGTCGGAGTCTTTTTCCCAGGGTAGAAATACAAATTACTAGGGGACAAAGGTTTAAGGTAAAAGGGGACAAAGGTTTAAGGTAAAAGGGGAAAAAGTTTAAAGGAGATGTGAGAGGCAAGTTTTTTACAGATGGTGGTAAATGCCTGGAATGCGTTGCCAGAAGAGGTGGTAGAAGCAGATACAATAGCAACCTTTAATTGACATCGTGACACATACATGAGTAGTCAGGAAATAGTGGGATATGGACCACGTAGAGCCAAAAGGTCTAAGTTTAGAAATGCATTGTGTGTCAACCTAGGCTTGGTGGGCCTAAGGGACTGTTCCTGTGTTGTACTGTTCTTTGTTCTTGTTCTATATTAATAGAACTGTCATCAAATTCAAGTGGTAAAAACAAAATGAACATTTACACTTGATTGGATGCAGACACAGCACACTGCTCTCACAGTCAATGAGTGCAATCAGAACGTATCTCACTTCACATGCCCTTGCTTTACATGCATATCACTTCCATCATACCAATAGGAACAACGCTACTGCAGATGGGAACCAGCGGAATGTGGAAACTTGCGTGTGGTCAATAGTTAAGAAACTGTCTTGTGGGCTGCACTCAAAACCCTGGTGGGCCACAGGGTTCCCATCACTGGTCTGAAGTCTGAATCAAGGCTTTCACCAAGTGTAGCACCACTCCTTTTAAACTGCATTAATTTTAAGAGAGGTTGTTCACTCGAGTGTTGAGTTTACGAGGGGCACAGCTACAGTCAAATCCGCATTACACACTGACTGATATTATAATCTGCACACTACATTTTTCTAGTGTGTTTTCTTAACACCCATGCAACACTTAATACCCTCAACAATATTTAATCTGGCGTAAAGATGTGTGGGTTAGGCGGATTGGCCATGCAAAATTGCCCCTTCGTGTCAGGGGGGCTAGCTAAGGTAAATGCATGGGGTTATGGGGATAGACCTGGGTGGGATTGTGGTCGGTACAGACTCGATGGGTCAAATGGCCTCCTTCTGCACTGTAGTATTCTATGATTCAATGATAACGTGCACCAGGCATGTGGGCACACTTGCATGGACACCATTTTGCATCCAAACTAGCATCCCTAGCACCAAGAGAACAAATGCTGCAGAGCTGATTCTGCAGTGGTAAAGGATTTTAGAATCTAATTGTAAATCTCAATCCTATTTGAACCAAATATTTATTTAGTCTCTATTTGAAAGTGAATGGGTTTCAGTTAGTTTGCTCTACATACTAATTATTCAACAATTTAATTTCTGCTAAGTTACATTGATGCTTGTACTATTATTTTTTCTATTTATTTGAAGTAGTTTACATTAACATACCATAGATTGGAATTTAATGTTAACTCTTGATCCAGAGTGTTAAATTTTAGCTGGATGCCTGAGTGAGCGAGCAGTGATGGCTTCCCTATCAGACCAGAGCTGTAAGCAAGTGGTTCATGGGCCACAAACAGGAAAATTTAAGAACTTTATTTTAGGTTAGCTTGTGAACCAAGAGAAGCAGACAAGCTTTGCCACCTGCTTCAGGGCTCACACATAAATATGTCCACTCGCCCTTTAAAATTGTGGTTCCTTGCGTCAGTGTTTGATATATTTTATCATTTTCTCTCCTCAATCTTCTTTATTCCAATGGAATCTAGGGCAATTTTGGTAATCTCTGCTCATTGTGGACAATTCCCCCCATCCTGATGGCTATCCCCAATCACTGACCTCCCTCCCTCTGTCACTCAGCCCAAATGCAGATTGGCAGCGGGAACTCCCACCTCCACCGATCACCCCCGAGGCCCTGTCCCATTAGACCCTGCCCCATTACTACTGCCCCAGTGGGCAGTGCCAAGGTGCCTGCTGGGCATTGGCACTTTGCCTCTTGGGTAGTGCCACAGGGCCCATGCTGGCATTGTCAATGTGGCAATGATCATGGGGCATCCCCCCCAACCGATGGCCAACCCTATGGGGGGGCCTCGATTGCCCCCTTCAGTCCAGCAAGGTGGTGCAAGTGGGGAGCTGTATTAAACCCTGCTGGAATGAACCACTCCTGGCGGGGGGGAGGGGAGAGAGGCTAGAGGGCCTGGACACTTCAGTCCTGGGCCCGGTAATGGCATTTAAATAGTACTTAAATTAGAATTCAAATAAATTATTTAGCTCCATGTCAATTCCTTACGCGAAGCTGACAGCACCGGAAATACGGAGCTCGGAGAATCGCAGAGCCCAGTGGAGTGCCCACGAAACGGTCTCCGCTCGAGTCTCCAAGCCCCCCACTGTGCTACAAAAGCAGCACAGCGGGATGGGAGAATTGCCCCTATTATTTTCAGAAATACATTACAAAATTGTTCTCCAAATCCTTTCTAATATATCTCTTTGAAGCCATGGTGCCCAAACCCACACATAATGGCCTTGACTTGACCTTGATGGTGATCCGAAAACAGCTGGAATAACTTGTCTTGACTTTCAGATGGTCTTCAAATCTATCCAAATATCCGATTAACTTTGTTAATATTAGTTTCACCTTGACTAGAATCAAACAAAGTTGTTATCTCTGGTTTGTTACCCGTGCCACGTGATAGTGAAGAGAGGAATAGGGAAAGAGAGCAGTTGAACACGTTACAGGGATGGTGCAGGAGGGAGGGTTTCAGATACCTAGACAATTGGGGCTCTTTCTGGGGTAGATGGGACCTCTACAAACAGGATGGTCTGCACCTGAATCAGAGGGGTACCAATATCTTGGGGGGGAAATTTGCTAATGCTCTTCGGGAGGGTTTAAACTAATTCAGCAGGGGGGTGGGTACCTGAATTGTAGCTCCGGTGTGCAGGAGGTTGAGAGTAGTGAGGTCATGGATGAGGTTTCAGGGTCGCAGGAGTGTACTGACAGGCAGGAAGGTGGTTTGAAGTGTGTATACTCCAACGCCAGGAGCATCCGGAATAAGGTGAGTGAACTTGCAGCATGGGTTGGTACCTGGGATTTCGATGTTGTGGCCATCTCGGAGACATGGATAGAGCAGGGACAGGAATGGTTGTTGCAGGTTCCAGAGTTTAGGTGTTTCAGTAAGTGCAGGGAAGGTGGTAAAAGAGGGGGAGGTGTGGCATTGTTAGTCAAGGACAGTATTACAGTGGCAGAAAGGACTTTTGATGAGGACTCGTCTACTGAGGTAGTTTGGGCTGAGGTTAGAAACAGGAAAGGAGAGGTCATCCTGTTGGAAGTTTTTTATAGACCTCCGAAAAGTTCCAGAGATGTAGAGGAAAAGATTGCAAAGATGATTCTGGATAGGAGCGAAAGTAACAGGGTAGTTGCACTGGGGGACTTTAACTTTACAAATATTGACTGGAAAAGCTATAGTTCGAGTACTTTGGAGGGGTCGGTTTTTGTCCAATGTGTGCAGGAAGGCTTCCTGACACAGTATGTAGATAGACCAACAAGAGGCGAGGCCACATTGGATTTGGTACTGGGTAATGAACCAGGCCAGGTGTTAGACTTGGAGGTAAGTGAGCACTTTGGTGACAGTGACCACAATTCGATTACGTTTACCTTAGCTATGGAAAAGGATAGGTATATACCAAAGGGCAAGAGTTATAGCTGGGGGAAAGGAAATTATGATGCGATTAGGCGAGATTTAGCTGGCATAGGTTAGGGAAGGAAACTGCAGGGGATGGGCACAATTGAAATGTGGAACTTGTTCAAGGAACAGCTACTACGCGTCCTTGATAAATATGTACCTGTCAGGCAGGGAGGAAGCAGACGTGTGAGGGAACTGTGGTTTACTAAGGAGGTTGAATCTCTTGTGAAGAGGAAGAAGGAGACTTATGTAAGGATGAGACGTGAAGGCTCAGTTAGGGAGCTTGAGAGTTACAAGTTAGCCAGGAAGGACCTAAAGAAAGAGTTAAGAAGAGCCAGGAGGGGACATGAGAAGTCTTTGGCAGGTAGGATCGAGGAAAACCCTAAAGCTTTCTATAGGTATGTCAGGAGTAAAAGAATGACTAGGGTAAGATTAGGGCCAGTCAAGGACAGGAGTGGGAAGTTGTGCGTGGAGTCTGAAGAGATAGGAGAGGCACTAAATAAATATTTTTCGTCAGTATTCACACTGGGGAGGGACAGTGTCGAGGGGAGTACTGAGATGCAGGCTGTTGGACTGGATGGGATTGAGGTTCATAGGGAGGAAGTGTTAGCAATTCTGGAAAGGGTAAAAATAGATAAGTCCCCTGGGCCGGATGGGATTTATCCTAGGATTCTCTGTGAGGCTAGAGAGGAGATTGCAGAGCCTTTGGCTTTGATCTTTGGGTCGTCATTGTCTACTGGAACAGTGCCAGAAGACTGGAGGATAGCAAATGTTGTTCCCTTGTTCAAGAAGGGGAGTAGAGACAACCCTGGTAATTATAGACCAGTGAGCCTTACTTCTGTTGTGGGCAAAGTATTGGAAAGGATTATAAGAGATAGGATTTATAATCACCTGGAAAGGAATAATTTGATTAGGGATAGTCAGCATGGTTTTGTGAAGGGTAGGTCGTGCCTCACAAACCTTATTGAGTTCTTTGAGAAGGTGACCAAAGAGGTGGATGAGGGTAAAGCGGTTGATGTGGTGTATATGGATTTCAGCAAAGCGTTTGATAAGGTTCCCCATGGTAAGCTTTTGCAGAAAATACGGACACATGGGATTGAGGGTGATTTAGTGGTTTGGATCAGGAATTGGCTAGCTGGAAGAAAACAGAGGGTGGTGGTTGATGGGAAATATTCATCCTGGAGTTCAGTTACTAGTGGTGTACCAGAAGGATCTGTTTTAGGGCCACTGCTGTTTGTCATTTTTATTAATGACCTGGATGAGGGCATAGAAGGATGGATTAGTAAATTTGCGGATGACACTAAAGTCGGTGGAGTTGTAGACAGTGCGGGGGGAAGTGGCAGGTTACAGAGGGACATAGATAAGCTGCAGAGCTGGGCTGAGAGGTGGCAAATGGAGTTTAATGCGGAAAAGGGCGAAGTGATTCACTTTGGAAGGAGTAACAGGAATACAGAGTACTGGGCTAATGGTAAGATACTTGGTAGTGTGGATGAACAGAGGGATCTGGGTGTCCATGTGCATAGATCCCTGAAAGTTGGCACCCAGGTTGATAGGGTTGTTAAGAAGGCGTACGGTGTGTTAGCTTTTATTGGTAGAGGGATTGAGTTTCGGAGCCAGGAGGTCATATTGCAACTGTACAAAACTCTGGTGCGGCCGCACTTGGATTATTGTGTACAGTTCTGGTCACCGCATTATAGGAAGGATGTGGAAGTGTTGAAAAGGGTGCAGAGGAGATTTACCAGGATGTTGCCTGGTATGGTGGGAAAATCGTATGAGGAAAGGCTGAGGGGCTTGAGGTTGTTTTCGTTAGAGAGAAGAAGGTTAAGAGGTGACTTAATAGAGGCTTACAAGATTATCAGAGGATTAGATAGGGTGGATAGTGAGAGCCTTTTTCCTCGGATGGTGATGGCTAACACGAGGGGACATAGCTTTAAATTGAGGGGTGATAGATATAGGACAGATGTTAGAGGTAGGTTCTTTACTCAGAGAGTAGTAAGGGCATGGAATGCCCTGCCTGCAGCAGTAGTGGACTCGCCAACATTAAGAGCATTCAAATGGTTATTGGATAAACATATGGATGGTATTGGAATAGTGTAGGTTAGATGGGCTTTAGATTGGTTTCACTGGTCGGTGCAACATCGAGGGCCGAAGGGCCTGTACTGCGCTGTAATGTTCTATGTTCTATAGAATCTCTTCAGTGCAGAAAGAGGCCATTCAGCCCATCAAGTCTGCATCGACAACAATTCCACCCAGGCCCCATGCCCATAACGCCACATATTTACCTGGCCAATCCCCCTAACACCAAGAGGTAATTTAGCATGGCCAATCCACCTAACCTGCACATCTTTGGATTGTGGAAGGAAACTAGAGCACCCGAAGGAAACCCAGGCAGACACGGGGAGAATGTGCAAATTCCATACAGACAGTGACTCGAGGCCGGAATTAAACCTGGTCCCTGGTGCTGTGAGGCAGCAGTGCTAACCACTGTATCACCGTGCTACCATATAAGCTTTCTGTGTAATGTCAGTAACTACCATCCCACAATATGTGATTGTTCAGTCCAACAAACCAGTTATAATGTGTTTTATCAGTATTTAAAAATTGTATTCTAATCACATAATGCAATGAAATCACTGGAATCCAAAATCTACTTATAATGATGCACTTTCACAGACTTCATTAGGAACATGAAAGGATTTATTAATAAGAACTGTGCAGCAGCCACACGGCTGCACCTAGTCCCCTACAAGTCTCCTACCTAAGCGAGGACTCCACTCCCTGAGTCTTTACACACGATGGGATTTTCCAGCTGCGCTCGCCCCGAGACCGGAAAATCCCACCCAAGGTCAATGGACCTTTGCATGGTCTGTATCCCGCCTGCTATGATTCCTGTGGCGGGCAAGACAGTAAAATTCCACCACCTAAGTCCCAATTGCTTCCTCCAAGTCAGGAGATCCTTACTCTGCCGTGTTGCCCTTAACGGGACAATCATAACAAATCGCCACATCCCTCTTCCTTTAACTCCTTTATACAATCTTCAATATCTAAGTTACTGAGTCCTAAATTCTAATTAAACATTACACACATGAGTTGAACAATTATAAATCAAGTTCCTGGGGGGTTTTTCTATTTTTTGTAGAGCAGCCTAATTCTGTTGTCTGAGATGTTTCCACTGGATCGACATTAACAGGAACTGCATTAATGGGTACCCCCCTCTGGCACAGGGAGTTCATTATTACTCGCTTCCACGGAGACATCAGTTATGTCCATAACAGGTTGATCAGGTACCTCGGTTCTTGCAGTTTTGAAAACATTTCTTGATGGCAACACTAACTGCTGGAGTGTCTCTCTACTCCTCAGCTGGTTCTGCTGTGGGACAGCATCAGGCAAAGAGCAAGCGAGCAGTAGTAATAGGAGACTCGCTAGTTAGAGACACAGACAGGCGTTTCTGTGGCCGCAATCGAGACTCCAGGATGGTGTGTTGCCTCCCTGGTGCCTGGGAAAAGGACGTCTCTGAGTGATTGCAGAACATTCTTAAGGGTGAGCAGCCAGAGATCGTTGTACACATTGGTACCAACAACATAGGTAGAAAAAGGGATGAGGTCCTGAAATGTGAGTATAGAGAGTTAGGCAGAAGGCTAAAGTGCAGGACCTCGAAGGTAGTAATTTCAGGACGACTACCGCTGCCACGTGCTAGGGTGAGTAGGAATAGGAGGATTAGGCAGATGAATGCCTGGCTTGAGAGCTGGTGCAGGGGGCAGGGATTTAGATTTTTGGATCATTGGGATCTTTTCTGGGGAAGCGCTGATCTGTTCAAGAGGGATGGGTTACATCTGAACTGGAGGGGGACTAACATCCTGGCGGGGAGATTTGCTGGAGCCACTCGGGAGGGTTTAAACTAGTTTGGCAGTGGGGTGGGATCCAAAGCAGTAGGGAGACAGAAGATAAGTTTGAGAACAGCACAGAAGTTAAAGAGAGCACATTAAGTAGTAAAGGCAGTGTTAGTAATCCTAGTACCAGTCAGAACAGGCAAAAGCAAGACAGAGAGCAAGGGAAGTCCAGATTAAACTGCATTTATTTCAATGCAAGAGGCCTGATGGGCAAGGCAGATGAACTCAGGGTATGGATGGGTACGTGGGACTGGGATATTACAGCAATTACTGACACATGGCTAAGGGAGGGACAGGACTGGCAGCTCAATGTTCCAGGGTACAGATGCTATAGGAAAGATAGAGCAGGAGGTAAGAGAGTAGGGGGAGTTGCACTTTTGATTAGGGAAAGCATCATGGCTGTACTGAGAGGGGATATATCTGAGGGTTCAGCCACTGAGTCTATATGGGTAGAACTGAGAAATAAGAAGGGGGAAATCACTTTGATAGGGTTGTACTATTGGCCCCCAAAAAGTCGGCGGGAAATTGAGGAGCAAATATGTAAGGAGATGACAGATAGCTCCAAGAAAAATAGGGTGGTAATAGTCGGAGATTTTAAATTTCCCGACATTGACTGAGACAGCCATTGTATTAGAGGGTTGGATGGAGAGAAATTTGTTGAGTGTATTCAGGAGGAATTTCTCATTCAGTATGTGGATGGCCCGACTAGAGAGGGGGCAAAAATTGACCTCCTTTTGGGAAATAAGGAAGGGCAGGTGACAGAAGTGTTAGTGAGGGATCACTTTGGGACCAGTGACCATAATTCTATTGGTTTTAAGATAACTTTGGAGAATGATAGGTCTGGCCCAAAAGTTAAAATTTTAAATTGGAGCCAATTTTGATAGTATCAGGCAGGAACTTTCAAAAGTTAATTGGGGGAGTCTGTGGGAAAGCAAAGGGACGTTTGGTAAGTGGCACACTTTCAAAAGTGTGTTAACCAGGGTTCAGGGTAAACACATTCCTCTTAGAATGAAGGGCAAGGCTGGCAGAAGTAGGGAACCCTGGATGACTCGGGATATTGAGGCCCTGGTCAAGAAGAAGAAAGAGGCACATGATACGCATAGGCAGCTGGAATCAAGTGAATTCCTTGAAGGGGGTGTAGGAGTAGAGTTAAGAGAGAAATCAGGAGGGCAAAAAGAGAACGCGAGATTGTTTTGGCAGATAAGGCAAAGGAGAATCCAAAGAGCTTCTCCAAATACATAAAGGGCAAAAGAGTAACAAGGGAGAGAGTAGGGCCTCTTAAGGATCAACAAGGTCATCTATGTGCAGATCCACAAGAGATGGGTGAGATCCTAAATGAATATTTCTCATCAGTATTTACTGTTGAGAAAAGCATGAATGTTAGGGAACTTGGGGAAATAAATAGTGATGTCTTGAGGAGTGTACATATTACAGAGAAGGAGGTGCTGGAAGTCTTAAAGCGCATCAAGGTAGATAAATCCCCAGGACCTGATGAAGTGTATCCCAGGACATTGTGGGAGGCTAGGGAGGAAATTGCAGGTCCCCTAGCCGAGATATTTGAATCATCGATAGTCACGGGTGAGGTGCCTGAAGATTGGAGAGTGGCGAATGTTGTGCCTTTGTTTAAAAAGGGCTGCAGGGAAAAGCCTGGGAACTACAGGCCAGTGAGTCTCACATCTGTGGTGGGTAAATTGTTGGAAGGTATTTTGAGAGACAGGATCTACAGGCATTTAGAGACGCAAGGACTGATTAGAAACAGTCAGCACGACCTTGTGAGTAGAAAATCATGTCTCACAAATTTGATTGAGTTTTTTGAAGGGGTAACCAAGAAAGTAGATGAGGGCAGTGCAGTTGATGTTGTTTACATGGACTTTAGCAAGGCCTTTGACAAGGTACCACATGGTAGGTTGTTGCATAAGGTTAAATCTCATGGGATCCAGGGTGAGGTATCTAATTGGATACAAAATTGGATTCTTGACAGAAGCCAGAGGGTGGTTGTAGAGAGTTGTTTTTCAAACTGGAGGCCTGTGACCAGCGGTGTGCCTCAGGGATCAGTGCTGGGTCCACTGTTATTTGTCATTTATATTAGTGATTTGGATGAAAATATAGGAGGCATGGTTAGTAAGTTTGCAGATGACACTAAGATTAGTGGCAAAGTGGAAAGTGAAGAATGTTATCTCCAATTTGCAACGGGATCTTGATCAATTGGGCCAGTGGGCTGACGAATGGCAGATGGAGTTTAATTTAAACAAATGCGAGGTGATGCATTTTGGTAGATTGAATCAGGGCAGGACTTACTCAGTTAATGGTAGGGCGTTGGGGAGAGTTACAGAACAAAGAGATCTAGAGGTACATGTTCATAGCTCCTTGAAAATGGAGTCACAGGTGGACAGAGTGCGAAGAAGGCATTCGGTATGCTTGGGTTCATTGGTCAGAACATTGAATAGAGGAGTTGGAATGTCTTGTTGAAGTTGTACAAGACATTGCTAAGGCCACACTTGGAATACTGTGAGCAATTCTGGTCACTATTATAAAAAGGATATTATTAAACTAGAAAGAGTGCAGAAAAGATTTACTAGGATGCTACCAGGACTTGGTTGAGTTATAAGGAGAGGCTGGATAGACTGGGACTTTTTTCCTCTGGAGCTTAGGAGGCTGAGGGGCGATCTTATTGAGGCCTATGAAATAATAAGGGGCATAGATCAGCTAGATAGTCAATATCTTTTCCCAAAGGTAGGGCAGTCTAAAACTAAAGGGCATAGGTTTAAGGTGAGAGGGGAGAGATACAAAAGGGTCCAGAGGGGCAATTTTTTCACACAGAGGGTGGTGAGTGTCTGGAACAAGCTGCCAGAGGTGGTAGTAGAGGCGGGTACAATTTTATCTTTTAAAAAGCATTTAGATAGTTACATGAGTACGATGGGTATAGAGGGATATGGGCCAAATGCGGGCAATTGGGATTAGCTTAGGGGTTTTAAAAAAAAGGGCGGCATGGACAAGTTGGGCCGAAGGGCCTGTTTCCATGCTGTAAACCTCTATGACTCTATGACACTAAGTGATCCCCATGTATCTGAATAATCCTTCTCTCCTTGTTTACTTGGTATGACAGGGGTTCAGTCTTAGAGATAATAATTCCGGGGATCCAACTTGATTCATTACTGAAGTTTCATACTATGACACTATGTCATGTTATGTACCTAATACGTAATGAATGCAGGCCCACATCGGCACAATACAACAAAGTCATATGTTTTAACAGTTCTTTCACGGTCTTGGCCATGTGTGAAGGAATGGTTGTTTTCTGATTCTACATTCTCAGGATCTGGCAATATCTCAATATCTCAAATGGGAATATGCACTCAAAGAGTGGAATTCTAGTGAGTACTTCTCTTTTCAGACTTCAATTAAAACAAGATACTCACAGGTGTTGGGCTGGAGTCAGTAACATGATAATTTAATCCTCATTGCCAGGTGTAATGATGCATCCACTCTATGACCCAATTAGTCCCTCAAGCCAGGTGACCCTTACTCTGTTGTGTGCCCTTAAAAGGACAATCACCACAAATCACCACACCATTCTTTGTGTAGTTTCCTTAAAGCTTAGTGATTTCAACTTCTCCTGCTGCAACCTGCCCCTGTCCGCCATTGTGGTCCTTCTCCCACCATTAATCTGATAAATGGTTAATTATCTTGAAGTTTCCAGACTTCATTCCCATGGCACAACAGAACTTCTCCTGCCACCCCCTGCCTCTACTCACTTGTGGCCAGACCTCTTTTTGATCCTGGGTCCCCTGGTGCATTGCCAGCAGCTGGCTCCACTCACACTGGTCCAGCCTCTTGTTGGACAGCTGCTCTCGGGGTAGGGGTGGGAATGCAATGGTGGAGACGGGGGCATGGGATTTCTTGAACCTGGGGGAAGGACCACCATTGGCCAGTTAAGTGCCAAATTGGGGGGTTTTCCCCAAAGATAGAATAGGCGGCAGATGAGACCCCTGTTACCTGGATTAAATATCACCTTATATCTTTGTGAATTTGGCTGCTGTCTGTATAGATGATAATCCAGGTGACATCCTCCAGTGGCCCCTTCTCTCCAAGGCCAATGCCAGTTGCATTCAGAGTACTCAATTTGGTAAGAGAGGACAAAACAGATGTTCACCACTTATTGAATATGCAAAGGAGTTAATGCCTGCTCCAGACATGGACACTGCAGACCTCTTTTAATCCCTATACCAATATGATGAATGGTGTCCCTCCAGCCGAGAATGTGTGTGTGATAGCTGTCTGGCATGTTAAACAGTTTTGTCTTTAAAACAATGCAGATTCATTAAATGTCTAGGTCACTATGGGCAGTGTCTTCCTTTTTGAAGTATAAGAACATAAGAACATAAGAAATAGGAGCAGGAGTAGGCCGTCTAGACCCTCGAGCCTGCCCCGCCATTCAATAAGATCATGGATGATCTGAAGTGAATCAGTTCCACTTACCCGCCTGTTCCCCATAACCCTTAATTCCCCTACCGATCAGAAATCCATCTATCCGTGACTTAAACATATTCAACGAGGTAGCCTCCACCACTTCAGTGGGCAGAGAATTCCAGAGATTCACCACCCTCTGAGAGAAGAAGTTCCTCCTCAACTCTGTCCTAAACTGACCCCCCCTTATTTTGAGGCTGTGCCCTCTAGTTCTGGTTTCCTTTCTAAGTGGAAAGAATCTCTCCACTTCTACCCTATCCAGCCCCTTCATTATCTTATATGCCTCTATTAGATCACCCCTCAGCCTTCTAAACTGTATAAGTTGGATTGGGGTGGGGGGGGGGCGAGTGTACGTGAGAGTGACGTTTGCTCAGGGGTGAGATCTCGCTCTGTTCAGCTGATCAGATATAGATGTGTGAGGAGCTTGGAAAATCTTACAGCAGTGACTGGCAGGAAGTCACTGTCCCACTCATACCTCAGAGGGTTGAAAGTCTAAGTGCCATATTTACAGAGCAACAGGACACCCTTTCACTCACTGCTGGCCATGAGCTCCAGGTTCAGAATCCAGCACAGAAGAACCGGTCAGCAAACAAGGAACAAATTATCTACTGCATGCACTCTGTCAGGGTAAGTGGCACTGCTTACCCACTTCAATGTGCCAATCATAAGGGGATCAGGAGGTGTAAGTGTGCGAATGCACAGAGATGTCAGACAGGAGTTTGGGTTGCAGCACTCACCAGCAAATGGGACATGTGCACTGAGTGTGTGCCAGCCATTTCATGCTCTCAATGTCCTCTCAATTGCAGAACATCCTACTTGTTAACCATTTACTCAGGTGGGCTCAGAAACTGGCATAAGCTTCAAAGTTCCTAAATTCATGCACCCATAGGGATGATACTCGATCCCCTGTCTACCTTCAAGGCAAGAACGCTCACAACGAGAGATAGAAGGCTAAGACTGACATGGCATGCCACACCTCAGAGTGCCCACCATCTCTGAAGTGAGGCCATCAGGCTAGCTAGGAAGGACTGGGACTGTGAATACACAGGAGGTGAGACAGGACATCTCCAGCAAGCCAGTGAGGATGCCTCCAGTGTACGGTTGTCAGATGCACTGACAGAATGAGACGAAACTCGCTTGTTATCCACTAAATCTCCCTCTTCTCCATTCCAGCCACCACGGGGGAAGAAATGAACCCAGACAACCAACAGCTCCAGCTCCATGATAACCCCTGAAGATGAAGACTTGCCATCCTCAGAGGATGTACCACCATAGAGACAGGCAGGGCAACATCACGCCGAGATGCCAGAGGTTATTGGCAGACTGGATGAGTCTATTCACATTCTGTCTGCTGTCCAGCATGCAGGCACTTGGCTGCTCCATGGAAAGGGCAGCGGCCACTTTGGAGACCCTGGTTCAGCAGAACACACATTGGCTGCTTGATTTACACTTGGATGAGTATGCCATCACTCTAACCATTGGTGCAGTGCAGCAGTGGCTAGTCCAGAGAAGGATGAGGCACCTCCACCTCCCTCTATGAGCAACAGCCAGGGTGTATAGTTTTATTTGTTGCAAATATATGTTCAGTTACACTGTCTGGCAGTGTCTTGGACTCCCATCTTGCTGCTAGTTGCTTCAGTGGTCACGGGCATTTAAGGGAGTGGAACTTGGTTTCCCATCAGAGTCCGATAATGTTCTAGAGAATCACTTCTCTCACATTATCAACACTGTGATTACTGAATATTCCAACATGAGAGTGCTTAAACACTGGCCATCATTTGTGAGTGTGAGCCGTTAGCACGCATCATGAAATCCATAACTTGCAGCTCACCATGTCCTGAACTCTAAGAATGATATCTGCATGGCGTGTGCAGTGAGGTCATTGCATCTCCTATTGCTCTGATGTGAGACGTAGGTGGATGCAGAGTCCTCAATGACTCAGAGGAGGTACATAGGCCATGTGGGTGGCAAAGAAGCAACAACATGGTAGATAGAGGCTGCAAGTAAGGAGGCAACAGGCAAGTTGGCCTTGACTGCAAGAGAGATTGGCATTGTACCTCACCTCGGCGCCACTCTACAGATAGTGAAGTGGAATTATCAATCAGGTATCCTGAGGTATTCCTTGTCCCGAGGGAGTCAATTCTGATTTTGCCCAGATCCTTCAAAGAATGGTATCTCCTGGGAGTGATTCAGAGTGTAGGCATTATGAGAGCTTCCTGGGAACTGAGCACAAGGCTGCAAGATTTGCCAGGCTTGATCACAGATTAAAGAGTTGAAACCTTTTCTGTTGCTGTGAGTGGCTGTTGCCAGGGAGCTCTCAGTGCCACATGTGAGTAGTCAATAATGCCTTGCACTTGCAGGAATCCTGTGATTGCTGTAAAACACTCTGGCTGCCTGGCTCTCCGGAACCAGTAAGAAGTTTAACAACACCAGGTTAAAGTCCAACAGGTTTATTTGGTAGCAAAAGCCACACTGTGTGGCTTTTGCTACCAAATAAACCTGTTGGACTTTAACCTGGTGTTGTTAAACTTCTTACAGTGTTTACCCCAGTCCAACGCCGGCATCTCCACATCTCCGGAACCAAACAGAGTTTAATAAATTAGTGCACTCTCCTAAATATTGCTCCTGCCACCTTCTCGATGCATCTGTCTGTCCCTGACTGAAATTCCAGAAAGGACCCCAGTGGAGCTCTGGAAGGAGCCATTGATAGAGACATTTAGGTGACTTTTAATGCCTGGGATTGCCTTCAGGTCCTTGCTGCTGCAGGTCTTCATGGAGAAAGTATATGTCATCAACCACATTCCAGGATATCTCAAGATGCTTCTCGAATTGTCTTTGACTCATCTGTTGATAGGTGCACCTTCAAGGATATACTCATTGTCAGGCCAGTGCTCACTGTCCTGGTTGCTAGCTTCCTGACCTTCTTGAGGCTTTGCTGCTTCTTGATGCTCAGGCCATTGCTCCTCCTGGTCCCAGATTAACCTGGCCTAGTTCCTATTCATCTGAACAAGATGCTATAGGAAGGCAGGGTTTCCTGGAGCCTGCAGCATCTATGAGTGAGTGGCTATGTAAACAAATTGCCATGATCCATCTAGTTAGTACCATCTTTGCAGACTAGCCTCCATCACTGAGCATCTGAGCCAGTGCTATGCCCTGTGCCCAGCATCCATCGGGATATAGCATATCCACCTCACTCCTACCTGCTGAATGACATCCTGGGGGACCACCGATGAGTGTTCTTCCTGTTCAGACATGACTGCAGAGGAAAATCACGCATTGACTGGCGTGATGACAGCCGTGTGTGTAAAAGTATTCAGTCACAGTTCCACTTGCCTTCACTACCTTTGACACTTTATAGAGAGAACAGTGACTTGGCATCATAGAAAGACTGACCACATAAGCTCCTGCCAGTCATGACCATTTGTCTGGGAAGATGGAAGTTTGGAGCCAGGACTTTGCTGCTGTCCACCACCTGAACCCTTTGGAGGCATCCATCTCCCTCCCTGCCTCTGGCAGCATCAGATGCCAATCAACAGTTCCAGATCACAATGTGTTCTCACTGGAATATGATCCATTAGTCACGGGGCAATGCTGGTTTATTGGGCATTGGAACTTCAAGAGGAGAACTCACTTAAGTCTGGTCCTGCATGGAATGGACTAATAATTATGGGGTGTCTCTTTATTTGTCTCAATAAACAGAGGGCTAATTCCTCCCACCAGGACAGAGATCCGCTCCATATCGAATGCTTGAGAAGTTTGACGAACTGCACAACTAACTTGACAGCTTCAGCATAGAATATGTGAGGTTTACCAGTCTGTCAAGCACCTTCTACCTTCCTTCCCTCTGTTACCCACATCCTCCTCCACAATCATCATTCTGTCATTCCTTTCGCTCCTGTCTATCCCCCAAACCCCCACCCAATCCCCACCCTCACCACGTTACCCTCAACCCAGTTATCATTATTGTGGACATTTCTGTGCTTTCCCATGTTCTTATAACCGTTGACACGCCCGTGCCCCTCCTGACCCCTCCTATTCTCGAGGCCAGCTGTACCCTGTCCCCAATATCCAACTCCATGAGACCATGATCATAGACCTGGCATTTTCACCTTACCTGATCCAACTCCCCCATCTAACTGTCACTCCGCTCTACTGTGGGCAGCATGGTGGCACAGTGGTTAGCACTGCTGCCTCAGAGCACCAGGGACTCCGGTTCATTTCCTGGCTTAGGTCTCTGTCTTTATGGAGTTTGCACATTCTCCCCGTATCTGCGTGGGTTTCCTCTGGGTGCTCCAGTTTCCTCCCACATTCTGAAAGACGTGCTGGTTAGGTGCATTGACCCGAACAGGCACTGGACTGTGGTGACGAGGGGAATTTCACGGTAGCTCCATTGCACTGTTAATGTAAGCCTGACTTGTGACTAATAAATAAACTTTACTTTTACTTTATTCATTCAAAGCATTAGGATCAAAGCTCACTAATACTGCTGTTTGGAGCAGGCTTGTCAGGCCCATGGGCTACAGTCCAGGCTGGATCGACCTGTCCACTCACTTTTCAAAATACAGGTAAGTTCAATGGAGGATTTGCAAGGAGCTGCTCCTCCAATCACAGGCCCTAACATCCTGCATTTGCTGTTGATAGGCTCACTGTAGAAAATGCAGGAAGGAACAGTTTGTGATTGGAGAAGCAGCATAAAGATGAAAGCCATTCTGCATTCTCTCCCTCACACTGTCCCGCACAGTTGCTAACCCCTTACAGGAGAATAGGGATCAAGGTGGCAGAGTGGGCCAGGGAGGCAAGTCACAGCAACATCACCCTGACCCCCCACCCCCTCCCACACATGGTGGACTGAAGCAACACATCTTGCACCTTCTCAGCCTTCCTAAATGCCTACTCAGAAGTAAAATGTCCAAAACCTGCAGGCCCAGGTGAGGAGTGAGTGAGTCTGTATGTGTGAATGAGTCTGTGTGTGAGTGTGTGAGTAAGTGAGTCTGTGTGTGAGTAAGTCTGTGTGTGCAAAAGTGTGAGCCTGTGAATGAGTCTGTGTGTGTGTGAGTGAGTGAGTCTATGTGTGTGTGAGTGAGTCTATGTGTGTGTGAGTGACTGAGTCTATGTGTGTGTGTGTGAGTGAGTCTGTGTGTGTGTGTGAGTGAGTCTGTGTGTGTGTGTGTGTGAGTGAGTGAGTCTATGTGTGTGTGAGTGAGTGGGTCTGTGTGTGTGTGTGAGTGAGTCTGTGTGTGTGTGAGTCTGTGTGTGTGTGTGAGTGAGTCTCTGTGTGTGTGTGTGTGTGTGAGTGAGTCTGTGTGTGTGAGTGAATCTGTGTGTGTGAGTGAGTGAGTGTGTGAGTGAGTCTATGTGTGCGTGTGTGAGTGAGTCTGTGTGTGTGTGTGAGTGAGTCTGTGTGTGTGTGTGTGCGTGTGTGAGTGAATCTGTGTGTGTGTGAGTGAGTGAGTGTGTGAGTGAGTGAGTCTGTGTGTGTGAGTGAATCTGTGTGTGTGTGACTGTGAGTCTGTGTGTGTGAGTGAGTCTGTGTGTGTGTGACTGAGTGAGCCTGTGTGTGTGAGTGAGTGAGTCTGTGAGTGTGTGAGTCTGTGAGTGTGTGAGTGAGTGAGTCTGTGTGTGTGTGAGTGAGTGAGACTATGTGTGTGTGTGTGAATGAGTCCGTGTGAGTGAGTCTGTGTGTGTGAGTCTGTGTGTGTGTGAGTGAGTGAGTCTATGTGTGTGTGAGTGAGTCTGTGTGTGTGTCTGAGTGAGTCTGTGTGTGTGTGAGTGTGTGTGTGAGTGAGTGAGTCTGTGTGTGTGAGTGAGTGAGTGTGTGTGTGTGAGTCTGTGTGTGTGTGTGTGTGTGTGTGTGTGTGTGTGAGTGGGTCTATGGGCCTGATTTTACCATTTTCATTCTAAGTGCTGAATCTGGGCACAATTCAGATCTGATTTGGAAATGTGTTTTCAGGCGCTCCCATATGCACTCAGCCTGAAAAAAAAATTGTGGGTCTGAATCGCGCTGTGGGCGGGGCTTAGCGCGCCCGAAACAATCGGAGCTCTGAACTGCGCATGCGCAGTTAGAAAAAAATTTGAAAAAGCGCACCCGTGTCAGATCGCTCCCGAGCTGCAAAAAGCGGAGAAAGCGGCCCAGGAGAAAAAAGCGGGAGCGATCGCCCCCCACAGACACCACCCCCACCACCCACAACATAACTATCCCCCTTATCCACCCCCCCGCTACCCAGATCGATTGCGACTCCCTGCCCCCCTCCGCCCCATCGATCGCCCGCAGAGTGGCAGCGGACCCCCCTGCCCCCTCCCCCACCAGAGATCCACCTTACCCGCCTCCCTCCTCCCCCCTCCAAACCAGAGAATGACCTGGCCTCATACCTTCCCTGCCCCCCCCACCTGAGAATGATCTGGCCTCACACCTTCCCCGCCCCCCCCCCCCACCCGAGAATGATGTGGCCTCACTGCTCCCCCCCCACCCCCGCCCCCTGCCAGAGAATGATCTGGCCTCACTCGCCCCCCCCCCACAGAAAATGATCTGGCCTCACCCCCCACCCCCCCCCTCAGAGAATGATCTGGCCTTGACTCCCCCCCCCCCCCCCCACTGCCCAGAGAATGATCTGGCCTCATTCTCCACCCCCACCTCCACAGAGATACATCTGACCCTCCTCCCTCCCCACCCCCTCACCAGAGAATGATCTGACTCGCCTCCCCCCCCCCACCCCCGCCACCGGCCCCATGTGATTTTGGGGAGCATGTGGCTGTGGGAATGGGCAGTATGGACACTATGTTGATGGGCTAGAGGCAAGCAGCGTTCCTTAACCTCTACGTGTATTCCTCTCCATCTCCAACCCACCCACCTCTCCCTTCAGAATAACGAGATGGCTTTTGCGATGCAACCGATTGATCTTGCTGTTCTTTAGGTTGCTGCTGGAGCTGAGAAGGAGGAGCTGGAGGAAGAGTTGCAGGAGTAGAGGGAGATGACCACCAGAAACAGGAGATGGCCATCATTCGCCCGAGTGGGTGGGCAGCGGGGGGGGGGGAGGGGGTGGTGGTGCAGGAGAATGAGGGAGCAGGGACCCTGGCAGTTCTGTGCACTAGTGTCATTTGAACAAACGTTGGTCACCGTGTGCCGCTGACGTCTCTGCCTCCAAAAGGAGACAGTGCAACACCTGTGCAACCTGTTGGCTGTCAAATTGACAACTGCTCTGAACTTTTATGCAACTGGTTCCTTCCAGAACCCGAGCAGAGATGTATGTTACATCTCCAATCAGCTGTGCACACCTGTGTCAAGCAGGTGGAAGCCCTGTATGCTCGGGCTGGGCAGTACATCAAATTTAACCTGGACCAGACCCATCAGGAATCCCAAGCTGCAGGGTTCGCAGCCATTGCGGGGATGCCTAATGTACAGGAGGGCCATCGACTGCATCCATGTCGCCCTCAAGGCTCCCCTACAGAATTGACAAAGATTCATCAACAGAAAGTGGATTCTGCAATTCTTCCTCCTGCTCCTCCTCCTCAGCTCCAGCAGCAACCAAAAGAACAGCAAGATCAATCGGTTGCATCGCAAAAGCAATCTCGTCATTCTGAATGTGCAACTAGAGTGTGACCATAATATGAACATTATGCATGTCTGCACAAGACACCCAGGCAGCGTTCACCACAGCTTCATTGTCAGGAGCTCGGACATCCCGAAGGCGTTTGAGGAGAAACCCAGGCTGTGGGGGTGGCTCGTGGGTGATATGGGTTACCCGCTTCGGACATGGCTGATGACACCTGTGCGGAGGCCTGTGACTGAGGCGGAGACCCACTCATGAGGCCCATGTAGCCACCCGTGCGATAGTGGAGAGGTGCATTGGTCTCCTTAAAATGAGATTTCAGTGCCTGGATCACTCTGGCAGAGCCTTACAATGCACCCCTCTGATCTCTTCCCGCATTGTGGTGGTTTGCTGTGCCCTGCTCCTACAACCCGATAAAAGTGTCAAAAAGAAAGAACATTAAAGTTTCAATCACAGAGGCTTAAACATTTCAGACCTCTTAATATTGTGCAAATCAACTTTGAAAATACAGAAAAATAAAACTGCAGCATCAATAGCTTTTCATCTAAGGGTCTATAAGCCTGAGGTAACAGCGCTGTTAATGGATCAGCAGAAACTTGTCAACAGTCTTTAAAATATAAATGTATGCCTCATTGTCTACATGACAACCTGGCGTGATATGGAGCCACTTTGAATCATAGGGCCCGATTTCACCATTTTGATTCCAAGTGCTGAGCGGACTTGAAACTGGGAGTGTTTCAGATCTGACATTTAGACCCGTTCTGAGGTGTCCCTGTATGCACTCTGCCTGCAATTCCGAATCGCACGGTCCAAGCCTGTGGGTGAGGCCAAACGCGTCCGAAACCCTACCTCCGATTGTACATGCGCAGGAAAAAAAAATGATAGAATGCGGCTTCCCTGCCACATCATTCTCGGGCCAGATAATGCCTCCCATTGGCCCCCACAGACATTGCCCCACCCCCACAACATTACTGACTGTGGTGAACCATCGTTGGTTCCCAATGGATAGTACTGAGCCAGGTCTGGCCAGTACTACAAGGATGTACATATGTTACTGTTGGGTTGTGCTATTGTTGCTGTTGGGGTTAGGGTGGGGTTGTTACACCTTTGTACTGTAGTGTTGTGGCACATCCCAGTCGGGCTCCACCTCCTGGGAGAGGTATAAAAGTCCCTGCTCTGGCCGGGACCCCTTCAGTCTGGGATAGTGTATATAATTACTGGCTGCTTCATTACAGTAAATAAAAGCCTTTCATTTACCGAGCATCAGGCCTCGTGTTTGAGTAGCGCATCAATTTTATTTACTGTCGTTAAACTCTCGTCGAAGAAAAAAAAAGAGAGAGTATGGAGCAAATCCTGAAGCCGGAACGCCTTACACTAGATCCACGTGTGGTGGGCGCTTCTAACACCTTCGACCACTGGCTGAAGTGTTTCGAAGACTACCTGGCAGCCTCCGCAGCGGTCACCACAGATGATGACAGACTCCGGGTCCTCCATGCGAGGGTAAGCGACACTGTCTACCTCGCGATCCGTGCAGCCACCGATTATACTAAGGCCCTCGAGCTTCTGAAGAAGCGCTGTATCAAACCACCCAATGAAATACACGCTCGTTACCTCTTAGCCACTCGACGACGGCTGTCTGGCGTAACGATGGAGGAATATGCGAACGAGCTCCTACAGCTAGCCAGGGGCTGTAACTGCAAAGCTGTGTCAACTGAGCAGAGCATGAAACCTCGCCCGAGATGCGTTTGTGGCGGGGGTCGGATCGTCGTACATTCGACTTAAACTGTTGGAGAAGGGTAACCTTGATCTTACCCAGGCCATCGAGCTAGCGGAGATGCTCGAGACGGCCTCCAAAAGCTTAGTATTATATCCGGAGGACCATGTGGAGACAACGTGGCAGGAGCAATCGCCAATCCCTCCTCGTCCCTCGGGTTCGAAATGCTGTGTAATGGCGTGCTCACACTCGGGCCAGACGATGGCAGCAGCCCCGGGCGGCCCACGGTGCTATTTCTGTGGGGGAGCGAAGCATACTCGGCAACGGTGTCCCGCTAAAGCTGTGTTGTGCACCCCATGCGGTAAGAAAGGGCACTATTCGAAAGTGTGCCGATGTAAACCCAGGAACGGCAGTGCGGCCTGCGATTCTTCAGAGCTCGGGTCTTCGTCGTCGAAGTCATCGAGGGGTTCGTCCACGTACGAGGCCAGGACGACGCCATTACGGTCGACGGAGTCGGAGGTGTGTGACCACCAGGGGCCGCTGAGTTTGGCGCCCTCACCCACGTGCGACTCATGGGAGCGGCCATGTTGGTCGACACTGACCGCGAACGACCAGCAGGGGTCATCCTCATCGGTTTCAGCTGCCTGCAGTGGCGCTCATGAACCAACGGTGGCGTCGATCATCCTGGACCAGGCCAAGCCTCATAGACTTGACAAATCTATGATGAATATCCAGGTAAATGACCACTTGATTTATTGTCTGTTTGACAGCGGGAGCACTGAGAGCTTTATCCACCCAGACACTGTGAAGCGGTGTGGACTCCAGATTCAACCTGCCAAACAGACAATCTCTATGGCATCAAGGTCCCGGTCTGTTGCCGTGCTAGGGAGTTGCGTGGTAACTTTGAAGGTGCAAGGCACAGTTTACGAGCATTTCAAGCTCCTCGTGTTGCCGTATCTTTGCGCACCAATACTTCTTGGACTAAACTTCATGGTCCACTTGAGGAGTGTAATCCTACAGTATGGTGGGCCACTCCCTTCACTGGCAGTGGGAAAACAGCAGCAGCCTCCAAAGTGCCCAACGCGCCCCGCCTGCAGCCTCTCGACGCTGAAGATCACCACACCCTCCTTGTTCCAGAATCTTGTGCCAGGCTGCAAGCCCATCGCGACTAAAAGTAGGCGTTACAGCGCTGAGGATCGGATCTTCATTCGATCTGAGGTTCAGCGGCTCTTCAAAGAAAGGATCATACAACCCAGCGCTAGTCCGTGGAGAGCGCAGGTCGTGGTGGTCAAGAGCGGGAACAAACCCCGGATGGTCATTGCCTACAGTCAGACCATTAACCGATATACGCAGCTGGATGCGTATCCTCTCCCGCGCATATCTGATATGGTCAATCAGATTGCGCAGTACCGGGTGTTCTCCACCATAGACCTCAAGTCTGCCTACCACCAACTCCCCATTCGCCCAGAGGACCGACAATACACGGCTTTTGAGGCGGATGGTCGCTTGTATCACTTTCTCAGGGTTCCCTTTGATGTCACCAATGGGGTCTCGGTCTTCCAGCGTGCTATGGACCGAATGGTGGACCAGAACGGGCTGCGGGCTACCTTCCCGTACCTGGATAATGTCACCATCTGCGGCCATGACCAGCAGGACCACGACACAAATCTCCTGAACTTCCTATGCACTGCATCTCGCCTGAACTTGACCTACAACAGGGAGAAGTGTGTGTTTCGTACGCGCCGTTTAGCCATCCTAGGATACGTGGTGGAAAACGGGGTCATTGGCCCTGATCCAGACCGTATGCGCCCCCTTTCTGAACTTCCCTTGCCTGCTAGTGCAAAAGCACTGAGAAGATGCTTATGCTTCTTCTCTTATTATACGCAGTGGGTTCCCAACTACGCGGCCAAAGCCCGTCCGCTCATTAAGTCCACGACTTTTCCCCTAACGTCAGAGGCCCGATTGGCCTTCGATAATTTGAAAGCCGACATCGCGAAAGCTACGATGCACGCTGTTGACGAGTCCATCCCCTTTCAGGTGGAAAGCGATGCATCTGATTTCGCCCTGGCCGCCACACTTAACCAAGCGGGCAGGCCCGTTGCATTTTTTTCCCGCACCCTCCAAGGCCCCGAAATCCGGCATTCAGCGGTGGAAAAGGAGGCCCAGGCCATTGTGGAGGCCGTCAGGCACTGGCGCCATTACTTGGCGGGAAAACGGTTCACCCTGATCACGGACCAGCGGTCCGTGGCGTTCATGTTTAACAACACGCAGAGGGGCAAGATCAAGAATGACAAGATCTTGCGGTGGAGAATTGAACTCTCCACCTATAACTACGACATCATGTACCGTCCAGGGAAACTCAATGAGCCCTCGGATGCCCTCTCGCGTGGAACATGCGCCAGTATACAGGAGGACCGTTTGCAGGCTCTCCATAATGACCTATGCCATCCTGGGGTCACTCGGCTCTACCATTTTATAAAAGCCCGCAACCTGCCTTACTCGGTGGAGGACGTCAGGTCAGTAACAAGAAGCTGTCGGGTTTGCGCGGAATGCAAACCGCACTTTTACCGACCTGACCGGGCACATTTAGTTAAGGCCACTCGTCCCTTCAAGAGACTGAGTGTCGATTTTAAGGGCCCCCTTCCCTCAACAGATCGGAATGTGTACTTCCTCAGTATCATTGACGAGTACTCTCGGTTCCCTTTTGTTGTTCCGTGCTCTGATACATCCGCTGCCACGGTTATCAAGGCATTCCGTGATCTCTTTACCCTGTTGGGTACCCCGGCTACATCCATAGCGACAGGGGCTCGTCGTTCATGAGCGATGACTTGAGGCAATTCCTGTTCTCATACGGGATTGCCTCTAGTAGGACCACGAGCTACAACCCTAGGGGTAACGGACAGGTGGAACGTGAGAATGCTACAGTCTGGAAGGCTGTCTTACTGGCGTTGAAGTCAAAAGGTCTTCCAGTCTCCCGTTGGCAAGAGGTGCTCCCTGATGCGCTCCATTCTATTCGCTCACTCCTGTGTACGGCAACCAATGCTACTCCCCACGAGAGAATGTTCTCATTCCCTCGGAAGTCTTCCTCGGGGACCTCATTACCGTCTTGGTTGACGTACTCAGGACCCGTCCTCCTGCGGCGACATGTAAGGGCCCGCAAGACCGACCCGTTGGTCGAACAGGTCCATCTCCTCCACGCCAACCCTCAGTATGCCTATGTGGCATACCCTGACGGGCGAGAGGACACGGTCTCGATCCGAGACCTGGCGCCAGCAGGGGACGTAGCAACCTCTGTCGCTCCCATACCCCTGTAGCGGGATCCCTCTTTTTAACTCCACTGGGCTTATGTTAGGTTGGGTTCTCCATCACCCAAACCCCACCAATGCCCGAGTGATTCTCTCTCTTGCCGATGAAACAATGGCCACCTTGCGTCTACTTCACTAGAGTAGCGCTCCCAAGAGAGAGAAAAGGAAACTGCTGCCTATCCACTACCTGGCAGCCTTTCCTGAGTGGGCGGTTTCGAAGCGCCCAGGGTACCCTCAGTTCTAGACTCCGGAATTATGGTAAGGAATATTTATATTGTGACTTAGTCAGAGATCATTGGTGAGAAATTGAAAAGATCAAAACGGACTCCAACGGAAGTCAAAGATATATATATATTTATTAAAACATCAAGGTCAAAGGTCACCAAACACCAGGAAAACAACACACCATGCCTTATGCTCTATAAGACTATAAGCTATGGAAGGAATACTAAAACGGACACCTCGGAATTCTTACTTTATACAAGTTTACCAGTGTCTTAAACTATGAAAGGTGCATGCAAAAGCCCCCCACTTTCCCCAAAGCCTCATCCACTATGATGATCTCGTGAACTTCGCGAATTACCAGGGGATACTCACGATCCTAGTTTAAATTGCTCAGTGGGCTTCAGGCTGCGTACCGGAGACAACCGAGTGGAGAGTGCTGTCATGCTGGTCCGAAGAGAAAAAGAAAGAACATGGCCGGCCTGACCATCCTTTTATATTGTAAAACTTGAATTCTTTTTCCTGCCAACTCCGCCCCCCTTCCAACCGGCAGTTTCCACAGACAAAGGCTTGCTAGGGTTATCTGCAGCTGCGATCTTACAGTCCATAGAGACCAGATAGTGCTGTCCTGTATTGTTCCATCGGAGATCATTTAATTGTTTTCCCATTCGGGAAATGGGCTTCTCCTCGCTCTGGGACAAGGCCATTATCACCTGTATTGAGTCCAGACCAGGTGCATTGTCTTGCTGCCGGCCTAGTCTGGTGATTTCGTCAGGTCCTTTTGTACTGCTGATAACCTAATCAGCAGTCTGTCTGGTTTCTGGCTGCTTGCAATTTTTGGACTGGGCCCCTTCACACACACACACACACAGGCTGGCTGGGCTCCCTGGGACATTTTGGTCAAGTCCTACAGCCGAGTGTGGCCACTTTCACAGTTCTTTAGGGTTCAAGTCCTTTTCCCAGCTCATAAAAAAGGCCTGAGTTGCCCGAAAAACTTACACCCCCTGTTACAAACCCTTTAACTCTTGTTTCTTCCCCGGACACGGCGCGGGCAGCATCGGGACCATTGCTTAACCATTTTACTCCCATGTACAGCTTGCCTGAGCCCAGAAGATGGTCGCCACTGCAGGGCCTGTCAGGATCCCATGGACTACCGTCACCTCAGGGTCAACCGGCCTGTGAGTCCGTGGAAGAACAGCTGGACGCCGCCTTGGGGAGAACGCCACCGCAAGTGCCTACTCCGGTGTCACCGCCGGTATTGAGGAGGTGACAACGACGGTGCGGTCCCCCTGACCGTCTGAACTTATAGACTGCTGACACTTTATTCTGTTTTTGTACCCCGCCGGCCTTTGTTCTCAAAGGAGGGGTGAATGTGGTGAACCATCGTTGGTTCCCACTGGATAGTACTGAGCCAGGGTCTGGCCAGTACTACAAGGATGTACATATGTTACTGTTGGGTTGTGCTATTGTTGCTGTTGGGGTTAGGGTGGGGTTGTTACAACTTTGTACTGTAGTGTTGTGGTACATCCCAGTCGGGCTCCGCCTCCTGGGAGAGGTATAAAAGTCCCTGCTCTGGCCGGGACCCCTTCAGTCTGGGATAGTGTATATAATTACTGGCTGCTTCATTACAGTAAATAAAAGCCTTTCATTTACCGAGCATCAGGCCTCGTGTTTGAGTAGCGCACCACTGACCCTCTTATCCCCTCCCTGCCACCCGATCGAGGGCCCCTCCCCTCTTTCCCCCCCACCGATCTCAGGCAGAGTGGCAGTGGACCCTCCCTTACCCCTCACTGATCACAGACAGAGTGGCAGCAGATCCTCCTTCCCCCCCGCCCCAACAGGTCTTAAGCAGAGAGACATTCGACCCACTTCCCCTCCATCCCCCACACACACACCACCCCCCCCCCCCCCCCCCCCCCACCAATCTCAAGCAGAGATCTGTCGGACACTAGGCACTTACCTCCTCACTAACTGGAGCGCCCGAATCGGACTTTTGTGGAGCATGTCTGTTTTGCGCCGATTCTGGATGGGCGAACGCAGTGGTAAAGGGGAAAGTGCCAGTTAGATTGGGCATTCAGCCCATTAAGTCGATTTAAATGCATGCATATGCATTTAAATGGCCATTGTGCTCATTTCTGGCGCGGTCCCAATTGTGGCCATTTGTGGGCCTTGGTAAAGGGGGAACCGGTGTGGAGGCGGGCGTGGATCGCGCTACTCGTTTCAGGAGTGCCCATAGTCAACCCATGGTACTTTTTTCTACTTTTGCTGCTTGGATGTGAGTGTGAGGGAACACTTTGGATCCAGTGATCATAATGCCATTAGTTTCAACCTGATCGTGGATAAGGATAGATCTGGTCCTCGGGTTGAAGTTCTGAACTGGAAAAAGGCCAAATTTGATGAAATGAGAAGGGATCTGGGAAGTGTGGATTGGCACAGGCTGTTCTCTGGTAAGGATGTAAATGGAAAGTGGGAGGCCTTCAAAGGAGAAATTTTGAGAGTGCAGAGTTTGTATGTTCCTGTCAGGATTAAAGGCAAAGTAAATAGGAATAAGGAACCTTGGTTCTCGAGGGAGATTGTAACACTGATTAAGAGGAAGAGAGAGTTGTATGAAATGTACAGGCAGCAAGGAACACATCAGATGCTCGAGGAGTATAAAAAGTGCAAGAAGCTACTTAAGAGGGAAATCAGGAGGGCTGAAAGAAGACATGAGGTTGCTTTGGCAGACAGAGTGAAGGAAAATCCAAAGAGCTTCTAGAGATATGTTAGGAGCAAAAGGATAGTGAGGGATAAAATTGGTCCTCTTGAAGACCAGAGTGGTACACTGTGTATGGAACCAAAAGAGATGGGGGAGATACTAAATGGTTTTTTTGCATCCGTATTTACTGAGGAAACGGGCATGGAGTCTACGGAAATAGGGCAAACTGGTAGGGAGGCCATGGAACCTTTACAGATTAAAGGGGAGGAGGTGCTCGCTGTCTTGAGGCAAATCAGAGTGGATAAATCCCCAGGACTGGACAGGGTATTCCCACGGACCTTGAGGGAAGCTAGTGTTGAACTTGCAGGGGCCCTGGCAGACATATTTAAAATGTCAGTATTCACGGGGGAGGTGCCGGATGATTGGAGGGTGGCTCATGTTGTTCCGTTGTTTAAAAAAGGTTCCAAAAGAAATCCGGGAAATTATCGGCCAGTAAGTTTGACGTCGGTGGTGGGCAAGTTATTGGAAGGTGTGATAAGGGATAGGATCTACAAATATTTGGATAGACAGGGACTTATTAGGGAGAGTCAACATGGCTTTGTGCGTGGTAGGTCATGTTTGACCAATCTATTAGAGTTTTTCGAGGAGGTTACCAGGAAAGTGGATGAAGGGAAGGCGGTGGATGTTGTCTACCTGGATTTCAGCAAGGCCTTTGACAAGGTCCCTCATGGGAGGTTAGTTAGGAAGGTTCAGTTGCTGGGTATACATGGGGAGGTAGTAAATTGGATAAGACACTGGCTCAATGGAAGAAGCCAGAGAGTGGTTGTGGAGGATTTTTTCTCTGAGTGGAGGCCTGTGACTAGTGGTGTGCCGCAGGGATCGGTGTTGGGTCCATTGTTGTTTGTCATCTATATTAATGATCTGGATGATAATGTGGTCAATTGGATCAGCAAGTTTGCTGATGATACAAAGATTGGAGGTGTAGTGGACAGTGAGGAAGGTTTTCAAAGCTTGCAGAGGGATTTGGACCAACTAGAAAAATGGGCTGAAAAATGGCAAATGGAATTTAACGTAGACAAGTGTGAGATATTGCACTTTGGAGGGACAAACCAAAGAAGAACGTACAGGGTAAATGGTAGGACTCTGAAGAGTGCAGTTGAACAGAGGGATCTGGGAATACAGGAACAGAGTTCCCTAAAAGTGACGTCACAGGTGGATAGGGTCGTAAAGAGTGCCTTTGGTACATTGGCCTTTATAAATCGGAGTATCGAGTATAAAAGTTGGAGTGTTATGGTAAGGTTATATAGGGCATTGGTGAGGCCGAATTTGGAGTATTGTGTACAGTTTTGGTCACCTAGTTACAGGAAGGATGTAAATAAGATTGAAAGAGTGCAGAGAAGGTTCACAAGAATGTTGCCGGGACTTGAGAAGCTGAGTTACAGAGAGAGATTGAATAGGTTGGGACTTTATTCCCTGGAGCGTAGAAGATTGAGGGGAGATTTGATAGAGGTGTATAAGATTTTGATGGGTATAGATAGAGTGAATGCAAGCAGGCTTTTTCCGCTGAGGCTAGGGGAGGAAAAAACCAGAGGGCATGGGTTAAGGGTGAAAGGAGAAAAGTTTAAAGGGAATATTAGGGGGGTCTTCTTCACGCAGAGAGTGGTGGGAGTGTGGAATGAGCTGCCGGATAAAGTGGTAAATGCGGGGTCACTTTTAACATTTAAGAAAAACTTGGACGGGTTCATGGATGAGAGGGGTGTGGAGGGATATGGTCCAAGTGCAGGTCAGTGGGACTAGGCATAAAATGGTTCGGCACAGACAAGAAGGGCCAAAAGGCCTGTTTCTGAGCTGTAATTTTCTAAGGTTCTACAGGTACACAGGTCACTGAAAGTGACAATGCAGGTGGAGAAGTAGTCAAGAAGACATACGGCATGCTTGCCTTCATCGGCTGTGGTATTGAGTTTAAAAATTGGCAAGTCATGTTGCAGCTTTATAGAACCTTAGTTAGGCCGCACCTGGAATATAGTGTTCAATTCTGGTTGCCACACTACCAGAAGGATGTGGAGGCTTTGGAGAGGGTACAGAAAATATTTACCTGGATGTTGCCTGATATGGAGGGAATTAGCTATGAGGAGAGATTGGAGAAACTTGGTTTGTTCTCACTGGAGCAACAGAGGTTGAGGGGTGGCCTGATAGAAGTCTACAAGATTATGAGAGGCATGGACAGAGTGGATAGTCAGAAGCTTTTTCCCAAGGTGGAAGAGTCAATTACTAGGGGGCATAGGTTTAAGGTGCGAGGGACAAGGTTTAAAGGATATGTATGAAGCAGATTTTTTACACAGAGAGTAGTGGGTGCCTGGAATTCGTTGCCGGGGGAGGTAGTGGAAGCGGATTCGGTAGTGACTTTTAAGGGACATCTTGACAAGTACATGAATGAGATGGGAATAGAGGGATATGGTCCCCGGAAGGGTATGGGGTTTTAGTATAGTCGGGCAGCATGGTCGGTGCAGGCTTGGAGGGCCGAAGGGCCTGTTCCTGTGCTGTAATTTTCTTTGTTCTTTGTCCTTTGTTCTTTGTATCCCACCACCAGCTGGAGGGCCAGCAAGAGAGCCGCATTATTTATATTTGGAAAAGCTCGCTGAATTAAGTGTCAATCAGGCATTTAACTGGATCATGGCGGACCTTCTCCGGAATCAAGGAGCAAGGGGCAGACATCCCATCCCCCAAGAAGCTACTGGTCAATCAGAGACCAGCAGCTGTGCATTGCTTGGCAGAGGTGGTGGTTGCTGCCGGTAGTGCACCTGTCTGTGGCCCAGAGTGACACAGTCTACAGGTGAGTGATAGCAGAAGGGGGGGGGGGGGGGGTCAATTGGAGGAGTGAGGGGGTGCATCTACAATAAGGGCAAGGGGGGCTTTCAGTGCCAAATGCCTTCCTGATGCCGGGTCCCTTGATGAGTGCCTGACAATGAGGGATTTCCCCACTTCCTGGAAGCCTGCAAGCAATCCCGAAAGGATTTGCTTTTCAGGATTCCCACATGACAAGCATTCCCATTATGCCATTGGTTGAATACCAATGGCAATGGGTTGGGATCCTTAAGTGGACATTATTTGTCCCCTTAAGGGCTTTGATTGGCGATGCAGTGAGAATGCAGTTCATGAGTCTACCCACCCGAGACAGAAGCCGGGAGGTGGCAGGATCCTAACGTGCCTGATTAAATGCACAATCGAACTCTCCTTGGGAAGATGCATTAATTTCTGCCCATCTATTGTGCAACAGTCTATACATGTTTAACACTACAATGAAGTTACTGTGAAAAATCCCCTGGTTGCCACACTCTGGCACCTGTTCGGGCACACTGAGGGAGAATTTCGCATGGCCAATGCATGTAACCAGCACGTCTTTCGGACTGTGGGAGGAAACCCATGCAGACATGGGGAGAACGTGCAGACTCCACACAGACAGTGACCCAAGCCAGGAATCGAACCTGGGTCCCTGAGTCAGCAGTGCTAACCACTGTGTCACCATGTACAGGTACACTGGGCCAACGGCAGAGGTGGAAAGCTTACTGTGCAGAGTATGAGTAAAGAATGTGGTTGATGGACTGAGCTATTGTTGACATGCAGTGGCTGATGAAATGGCATATGATGAATGATACTATAATGTGTAGGGGAGAGATATGAAGGGAGCAATTTTCATTTGAACGTCTGCTTCTCTTTTTGTCTTGACATGTATTTGTCTCAGAGGATTGATGGAATATTGAAAGAGATGAGGCCTCTGTGACCTGCTTGTTCCTACCTCTAATGACAATGGTTTTCATTTCAAAATTACATCAAGCCTCTTTGAGAACTTTGATTGGAAAACCTTTGGAAGTTTTGAAGTTCTACTGTTTTGTGCGTTCTATTACTGTAGAGCAACCTCTGTACAGAAGATGCCCTGACATATGATGACAAAAGGTTACCAATGATCTCTCCCCAATTGTTAATTGCTATTACCAGGTAAATGGAAAACAGGCAGTTTGAGATGTGTTTTTACTGTATAGAAATAAATTAGCACCAAGAACGAAATGGTTAGTTAAATAGAAAATGTATTAGAGTCTAAAATTTTCCTCCAAGTGTTTTATTGCACAAAAGTCTCACGCAATATGTAACTCCTGGGGAATAATCTTGGCTTTGCTTTCTATTAAACAACAGGGTACTCATCATTCTTAAAGGGTTTTTCATTAGCACTAATTTAGCAGTGGACATTTTGCTTATCCTGAGCCAAAGAATTTACCTTTATCCAGGATTAACTTGTGAATGAAGAAACCTTGTTAACAGCTCAAATGCTGACACTCATTCATTCACAATGAAACTCACAGGAAGTTAGCCGGCTTATACATAAAAGTCAGCTATCTTTGTTTTTTATTGATTTTTAAAAAATATTTAATGAAGGAACAGTGCATATTACCACTGGAAAATAATTGCCAAAAGTGTACTCTGATATTAGTTTTAATTTAAGGCCCCATTTTTACATTAGCAGCAGGCAAAAATGAACTCAGTACTCATATTTCAACTAAATAGTTCCCATTTGGGGAAAGGAATGCAATTCGTATCATTAATCATTCACATGATAGAAATTTGGCAGCTGTTCAGGACTCCAGGCAGTGCAACATACAATGAGGCGGGTTTTATAATACATGGATATTCTGACAGGGTTCAAACCAGTTTGTCTGAACATTTGGTATGGAAAGAAACATGTCCAAAATCTTCTGGACTAAAAAGACAAACGTTATTTACTTGCAGAGTTTTTAATTCAACATCAAACTACCATACTTGCCTCTAAAATCTATACCCAAGAATCACATAAAAATGGAAACTGTTGTGCATATATATATATATATACATACACACATAAACACGAGCAAATAGTTCTGAAACATATATAGTTTTTCAGAAAAGTTGTTGGATAGAGATGTTTGTTTCGCTGGTAACTTCATATAAATCATGTAATGTGTTTTATAAACACTTCACAGTTCTGGAACAACACCCATATGTTATTTTTTGCATTCTCAACGAATTATGGGTCACATATAATCTGGCTTTATCATTTAGCAATGCAGCCGACTGTGCCTCTCCACTTAACATGAAAACAGTTCATGGAGTTCATAAGGTAGCTGAAACTAGTTGTAAGCATTTATATTAACCCTTACCCTGCAAGGATGGTGAAAACAAACAGTAAATGCTTTCAAATACACTTCTTAAGCAGCATTTCTCGACTGCTCTTAATCTTTTTTGTTACACATGCCCAATGAAGACATTTTTCTATCAGACTGTTAACTGAAAGTGTTATGAGCAGCTCATCATCACTCGTACTTTTAGATGTTGACAGCAGAATCAAACCCAAACTGGGAATGAGCGGGTTGTTCTTATGAGGAACTATTGCAGAAGTTGGTTTTGTATCCACTGGAGGTTTGAAGAGTAGGAGGTGACTTAATCAAAACCTTTAAGGGGTATTGACAGGGTGGATGTGGAGAGGATGTTTCCTCTTGTCAGAGAATCCAGAATTAGTTTAAAAATAAGTGGTCACACATTTAAAGCGGAGATGAGGAGAATTTGTTTCTCTCAGAAGTGGAAGTGGAACCTTTGAACATTACTAAGACAGAGCTAGATAGATTCTTGATTAACAAGGGGGTGAAAGGTTATCGGGGGTAGGCAGGAATATGGAGTTGAAGTTACAATCAGATCAGCCATGATCTTAGTGAATGGCAGAACAGGCTCATATGCACGTATTTAAAGTTGCACTGTGTGAATAATGGTGGTTTGAAAGTTCCTGTCTATTAGAACCATCTGCCCTATTCCCATAACACCATCCATTTACTATGGCTAATCAATCTAACCTACACATCTTTGTACACTAAGGGACAATTTAGCATGGCCAGTACACCTAACCTGCACATCTTTGGACAGTGGGAGGAAACCAGAGCAGCTGGAGGAAAGCCACACAGGCACAGGGAGAAAGTGCGAATTCCACACAGGCAGTCACCCAAGGCCGGAATCGAATCCGGGTCCCTAGCGCTATGAGGCACCAATGCTAACCACTATGCCACCATGTCGCCTGTATTATTTCGTACATTCTTTTCCAATGGCAATATGGGGAAGCATGGATGTTGGATGTACACCCATGGTGGGAGAGGAAGATTCATGGGAAAATGCTCCTTCATAGTTCTTATTGGATAGAGTCATAGAGGTTTACAGCATGGAAACAGGCCCTTCAGCCCAATTTGTCCATGCCGCCCTTTTTTTTTTAAACCCCTAAGCTAATCCCAATTGCCCGCATTGGGCCCATATCCCTCTATACCCATCATACCAATGTAACTATCTAAATGCTTTTTAAAAGACAAAATTGTACCCGCCTCTACTACTTCCTCTGGCAGCTTGTTCCAGACACTCACCACCCTCTGTGTGAAAAAATTGCCCCTCTGGACACCTTTGTATCTCTCCCCTCTCACCTTAAACCTATGCCCTCTAGTTTTGGACTGCTCTACCTTTGGGAAAAGATATTGACTATCTAGCTGATCTGTGCCCCTCATTATTTTATAGACCTCTATAAGATCACTCCTCAGCCTTCTACGCTCCAGAGAAAAAAGTCCCAGTCTATCCAGTCTCTCCTTATAACTCAATCCATCAAGTCCCGGTAGCATCCTAGTAAATCTTTTCTGCACACTTTCTAGTTTAATAATATCCTTTCTATAATAGGGTGACCAGAATTGCACACAGTATTCCAAGTGTGGCCTTAGCAATGTCTTGTACAACTTCAACAAGACATCCCAACCCCTGTATTCAGTGTTCTGAAACCAAGCATGCCGAATGCCTTCTTCACCACTCTGTGACTCCACTTTCAAGGAGCTATGAACATGTCCCCCTAGATCTCTTTGTTCTGTAACTCTCCCCAACGCCCTACCGTTAACTGAGTAAGTCCTGCCCTGGTTCAATCTACCAAAATGCATCACCTCGCATTTGTCTAAATTAAACTCCATCTGCCATTTGTCAGCCCACTGGCCCAATTGATCAAGATCCCGTTGCAATTGGAGATAACTTTCTTCACTGTCCACTATGCCACCAATCTTAGTGTCATCTGCAAACTTACTAACCGTGCCTTCTATACTCTTATCCAAATCATTAATATAAATGACAAATAACAGTGGACCCAGCACTGATCCCTGAGGCACACCGCTGGTCACAGGCCTCCAATTTGAAAAACAACTCTCTACAACGACCTTCTGGCTTCTGTCAAGAGTGGGAACCTGGAAGCAGGTTACTTAGACAAGCTCTTTCATAAATATTGTATGTGGAGATTACAAAAACAGGAAACAGGGAATAATTATATAATTAAACAAGAAACCAAGAAAAGATTCATTTTAAACATCTGAAGCACATGTTAAAAACAAATCTTCCCTAGGTTCCACTGACAAAAATAGTTCTGAAATCTTTCACCTTCACTTTTGTCAGTTCTTCTGTATTCCTTTGTGTTATGAGCTTTGCTTTATATATTGAGAAAAAGGATGCCACTTCCACATAACACTTGGAACTTGATCATGTTTGGAACTCATTCCTATCCTCAGAATATAGCTACAGATTTCTACTTTCTATCAAGAGTTACTGGCTTATGGTTAGGCCAGAACTCTGACTGATAACAACACATCACCCCATTCCCCCTCCCCAACCCCCACTATACCACTCCATTTGTAATAAAGAACAAAGAACAATACAGTACAGGAACAGGCCCTTCGGCCCTCCAAGCCCGCGCCGCTCCCTGGTCCAAACTAGACCATTCTTTTGTATCCCTCCATTCCCACTCCGTTCATGTGGTTTTCTAGATAAGTCTTAAACGTTCCCAGTGTGTCCGCCTCCACCACCTTGCCCGACAGCGCATTCCAGGCCCCCACCACCCTCTGCGTAAAATACGTCCTTCTGATATCCATGTTAAACCTCCCCCCCTCACCTTGAACCTATGACCCCTCGTGAACGTCACCACCGACCTGGGAAAAAGCCTCCCACCGTTCACCCTATCTATGCCTTTCATAATTTTATACACCTCTATTAGGTCACCCCTCATCCTCCGTCTTTCCAGTGAGAACAACCCCAGTTTACCCAATCTCTCCTCATAACTAAGCCCTTCCATACCAGGCAGCATCCTGGTAAACCTCCTCTGCACTCTCTCTAAAGCCTCCACGTCCTTCTGGTAGTGTGGCGACCAGAACTGGGCGCAGTATTCCAAATGCAGCCGAACCAACGTTCTATACAACTGCAACATCAGACCCCAACTTTTATACTCTATGCCCCGTCCTATAAAGGCAAGCATGCCATATGCCTTCTTCACCACCTTCTCCACCTGTGCCGTCACCTTCAAGGATCTGTGGACTTGCACACCCAGGTCCCTCTGCGTATCTACACCCTTTATGGTTCTGCCATTTATCGTATAGCTCCCCCCTACGTTAGTTCTACCAAAATGCATCACTTCGCATTTATCTGGATTGAACTCCATCTGCCATTTCTTTGCCCAAATTTCCAGCCTATCTATATCCTTCTGTAGCCTCTGACAATGTTCCTCACTATCTGCAAGTCCAGCCATTTTCGTGTTGTCCGCAAATTTACTGATCACCCCTGTTACACCTTCTTCCAGATCGTTTATATAAATCACAAACAGCAGAGGTCCCAAGATAGAGCCCTGCGGAACACCACTAGTCACAGGCATCCAGCCGGAAAAAGACCCTTCCACTACCACCCTCTATCTTCTGTGACCAAGCCAGTTCTGCACCCATCTAGCCACCTCCCCCTTTATCCCATGAGATCCAACCTTTTGCACCAACCTACCATGAGGGACTTTGTCAAACGCTTTACTAAAGTCCATATAGACGACATCTACGGCCCTTCCCTCGTCAACCATTCTAGTCACTTCTTCAAAAAACTCCACAGGTTAGTGAGGCATGACCTCCCTCTCACAAAACCATGCTGACTATCGTTAATGAGTTTATTCCTTTCTAAATGCGCATACATCCTATCTCTAAGAATCCTCTCCAACAACTTCCCGACCACGGACGTCAAGCTCACCGGCCTATAATTTCCCGGGTTATCCTTCCTATCCTTCTTAAATAACAGGACCACATTAGCTATCCTCCAATTCTCTGGGACCTCACCTGTGTCTAGTGATGAGACAAAGATTTGCGTCAGAGGTCCAGCGATTTCATCTCTCGTCTCCCTGAGCAGCCTGGGATAGATTCCATCAGGCCCTGGGGATTTGTCAGTCTTTATATTCCCTAAAAAACCTAACACTTCCTCCCTTGTGATGGAGATTTTCTCTAACAGGTCAACACTCCCCTCCGAGACACTCCCAGTCAACACATCCCTCTCCTTTGTGAATACCGACGCAAAGTATTCATTTAGGATCGCCCCTACTTCTTTGGGCTCTAAGCATAATTCCCCACTTTTGTCCCTGAGAGGTCCGATTTTTAAATCTCCATCTACAAAAATATCTGGAGTTAAGAATCTACTGATGACCATGAAACCATTGTCGATTGTCGGAAAAACACACTCTGGCTCACTAATGTCCTTTAGGGAAGGAGATCTGCTGTCCTTATCTGGTCTGACCTACATGTGACTCCAGAGTCACAGCAATGTGGTTGACTCTCAACTGTCCTCTAGCAAGCCACTCAGTTGTATCAGCATTTCAAAAAGGAAGTTCATCATCATCTTCTCAAGGGCAACTAGGGATGGGCAATGAATGTTGGTCAGCCAGCGACGCCCATATTCCACGAATTATTAAAAAAGAGTGCTGAGGCAAATTGTAGTGCCCTACCACTGCCCTGGATGAGATCAAGTTACTCAAGTTTGTTCAGCATTGAACAATGCAATCACCCATTGAATGTGAAGGCCATTTGCTCATTTTTCTTTCCTTCATTCTTTCATAATGGATATGAAAAGTGTAGTCGAAATAAGGTTAAGTTTAACATAACTTTTCTGCTTTTGAAATCTATGCTGTTTTTGTGGCTTTTTTAACCCGCATTGGTTTGTGAGTCTGTGTTCCTCAATTCCATTGCACCTCTATCCCATTTACACACTTTGGGCAGTCTGTTTAATCCTTCAACCAAGGATATACCATCTCACACTTATCTATATTGAAATTAATTTGAAATTTACATGCTGATCCTACAAGTTAGTTCATGCTTTTATGCCTGTATTTTGTTGCTGCTTTCCTCAGTTTTAATTATATACTCAAATTTGATGTCATCTGTAAATTTTGATATTGTACGTCTGATTCCCAAGTCCAAATCATTTATGCAAATATTGAGCAGCTGTGTTCCCAGTACAAATCCCTTTGGAGTAGTATTTGCATCTTTCATCAGTCTTAGTAACAATCTTTAATCCCTGCTGTCTGTATTCTGTTTATGTGCTATCCATTCTGTTACTTGTCCCCTGACTCTACACTCTTTGACTTTAGTCATGAAACTATTATGCAGTACCTTATTGAAAGTCTTTTGAAAATCCAGGTATATTACATGAACTGTAGTCACCTCATCTATTCTTTCTGTTACCTCATCAAAGAATGCAGTAACATTGGACAAGCATTGACTTCCTTATTGGGATCAATGAGAACCACTTTATTATATTCTCAATTTCTCAATGTCTTTCTATTACATCTTTGATTAAATTCCAATATCATGTGTGGGATGTGGGCTTTGCTAGCTAGACCAGCATTTATTGTCCATCCTTAATTGCTCTTGAGAAGATGGTGGTGATTTTCTTTCTTCAACCCATGCAGTTCCTGTGGTGTATGTACCAGTATTGATTGGAAGGGAGTTCAAGGATTTTGATCCAGTGAACGAAGGGACAGTGAAAACATTCCAAGTCATTATAACATGTAGGGGAAGTTGCAGGAAGTAGTGTCACCATGTGCCTATTGCCCTTATTCTTCTAGGTGGTAGATGTTGGTGGGTTTGGAAGGTGCTGTCAAGGGAGCTTTGGTGAGTTGCTGCAGTGCATCTTGCAGATGGCACATACTATGGACTGGTGGTGGACAGAATGATTGTTTAAGGTGGTGGAGAGGGAGCTGATGTGTAAAGGAATAAGTGCCATAACATATGGGATAGTAGAAGGAATTAATTTAAAAAAGTACATTTCAGTAAAATCTACAGCAATCTGCATTTTCTAAGAGCATAGCTGATCAAGCATATACATGATCACCTCCCTTCACAACAATGTGATATTGCTGACGAAGATTACACACACCTAGAAGCCACTATCCTAAGGGTTCTAACAAAGACAATTCACACTAAAGTACAATGTTATTTTAGATAGGTAAAATCACAATTTGATTTTGGAACACGAGGCCCAAATCTTATTATCTTACTGGACCCAATGCGTTGACCAAGCAGTTTGACCAACATGACTGTTATCCAACCCTAGTTGTTCAAAAATAAATTCAGAAAGTAATTTCTTAGAATTTGAATGGGCAATTTAATTACAATAGGAGGGTCTTCTCACCTAATATGGGATAATGATTAGGGGTGGTCTATTATTGAGCGAATGACCATCTTCCACGTCACCTTTTAATTACACAACACCAAAGATCCATTATAAATATCTCCATGTAATTTGAATGATCAGATTCCATTAGGAGAGGGTGTGATAACAGTCACCTCTACGTGAGATCCATCCTAAACCTAACAAGTCTCACAGTCTCGGGGTCAAGGTAATATAACTTTGATTTTGCTGGAACATAGTTTGAGTGATGGTGTGGAACTCCAAGCACAAATCTGGCAGAAACTGGGGGAGCTCAGTCTTCAAGGCAGTCGTCATTCTTTCCATGGAGATGTTGTTACGCTAATGTGCCAGAACCAAAACATCAGACAGAATGTGGATGGACTCCTCCAACCTCTGTTATAGTCTGGTGATGGCCTCTGACAGCTCTGCCTGATGCTCCCCGACCTGTACCTACATCTTTAACATTTCTCAAAGGGCTCATTGCAGAGGCTTAAGTTTAAGTTTTTAAAAAAGTTTATTTATTAGTGTCACAAGTAGGCTTACATTAACACCGCAACAAAGTTACTTTGAAAATCCCCACACTCTGGTGCCTGTTCGGGTACACTGAGGGAGAATTTAACATGGCCAATGCACCTAACCAGCACATTGTTCAGACTGTGGGAGGAAACCAGAGCACCCGGAGGAAACCCACACAGACATGGGGAGAACGTGCAGACTCCACACAGACAGTGACACAAGCCAGGAATCGCACTCGGGTCTCTGACACCGTGAGGCAGCAGTGCTAACCACCACCATGCTGCCCCCTTATCATTGGACTCAGACTCAACCGTCTCCGCTCATTGTCTCTAACTGTCCTCCAAATGTCCGAGATCTTGTTTGTCACTGCTCCATCTGCTGTGGATGGTGTCTGTGAGGTGAGCACCAAGCCTACGTAGAAATAGGACCTATTGAGGTTCTGATATCTGCACTGATAAAAGACACAGGTGAACACAGTGATGGGTTTTCATCAGATGGTTGCTCAGCCTCCTTCTCTGAGTTGCTCTCCTGGTGCTGGGGCTGAGGTACTTGCTTTGTCCCTTCCCTTCTGCATCTTTACTTCCTGGTGGCTGGAGTAGAGAAGAGATCATTAGTTATTGACTAGGCAGGCTCCAACATTGCAGGTCACTCAGTGTCTGCATGCTGTCAGTGTATATTGGATGGATCCTCACTGGTTTGTTGGTGGAGTCCAATCTCACCTTGCACACAAGAACAATATCTATCCTGTCCAGTAAGCTCTGCCACCTGCACCTTTTGGAAGCAGAATGTCCTCAGCTGAAAAGTATCCCCTCTGAGCTTTGCTCTTTCCCATCAGTTGTGGGAGATCCTGTTCTCCATAAAGACAGATGGATTGACTGTGAGCTGTGTGAATGAAAGAGTCTTTCAGAAGCATGAGTGCCTGTTCTGTGTGCTGAGCCCTCCCCAGAAAGGGATTATGATGCCATTTGCGGAGGATCTTATATGAGTTAGTGAGAATGTGGCTGGCAGACATTCAATGCTGATGTCCCATCTGCTGGTCGTGTATGGCATCCCTGTGGACTCTAACCCTTAGACTGCCTAATTGTCCTTATGAGGGTGTGAGTTTGGAGTGCATAGAAGGTTCACCAACCCTGATGGATTGCAGCATATCAATCCTTTTCCTCCATTCCAGAATCGTTCTTTTCTATTGGCCCTGACCTCCATGGCAACCTACTCCCAAGTCAGCATGATCAAGTAGGAGGACTTCCTCCTCCCAACCCTCAGAGAGAGGGCCTCCTGTCTTTCCTGGATGGCCTGGAGGTGAATCCCCAGGGAGGCCTCGCTGAACTGTTGTGCTGAGGGTTTTGTCTCTGGATGCCATGGTGAAGCACAACCTTACACGAGACCTGGCCTGAGTGAATGTGTGTGTGGGTGCTGTCTAAATACGGTGCCTGGACTTTCAACCCCATGGGGTAACAGCGCAATGGATGAATCTCTGCACCAACCCCCACCATGAGATTGAGTAAGTTCCTTAATGATGCATAAATTAATGAGCTGAACAGCAGAAAATTGGGTGGAAAAATCTGACTCACCATTCAGTGGGAATGACGCCAATCTTCCCACTGCATTTCGTCCCCACATTAGAAAATTCTGCCCAAGCTAAGAGGCAGTCACTTGAGCAGGTCAGTCCAGTTAGTGTATTTTTTAGGAGGGTCTGTGAATCTATAGTGGACAGAAATGTGTTGTATGGTATTGGAAGGAATATGAGGTTTACAACAGTGGAGCTTTGGGGCTAGTCCACTGGCAAAGATGAGATCAGTTACATTCAGTTACAGGCAGCATGGTGGCACAGTGGTTAACACTGCTGCCTCACAGCGCCAGGGGCCCGGGTTCAATTCCTGCCTCAGGTGACTGTCTGCGGGGAGTTTGCACATTATCCCATGTCTGTATGGGTTTCCTCCAGATGCTCCGGTTTCATCCCACAGTCCAAAGATGTGCGGGTTAGGTTGATTGGCCATGCTAAATTGACCCTAGTGTCAGGGGTATTAGCAGGATAAATATGTGTTGTTACAGGAATAGGGCCTGATGGGATTGTGGTCGGTGCAGATTCAAATGGCCTCCTTCTGCACTGTAGGGATTCTATGATTCTGAGCAATAGTAGTTGTTGTTTAATATTTTTGTCATTATATAGGAGTTAGGAGAAGTGGTCAGAATTTGCATCCTGTTTCAGCAATGTAGTGTAAAGAATAACAAAGCCATCAATTTGTGCACAGCAAGTCCTTGCAAACAGCAGTGAGATAAATGCCCAAACAATCTATTTTCATAGTTTTGCATGCGGGGTAAACGATAACCAGGACACCTGGTAGAATAGGTCCATGAGATCTTGCATGTGCCTCCAAGAGGGTTTCACATCTGACCAAAAAGGTGCCACTTCTGGCAGAGGGAGGAGAATAATTCTCAAAGGAGGTACACTAAAGTTCAGAAAGCCTAGGTAAAGCCCCCTGAAAGCATCTTAGCTTTTTCTAAGGTAAGGGGATACTAAAAAATCAAAAGCTAAAGGAAAAAGAAAGAAAGGCAAGTGACACAGCAACATACACTGGGATTGATGGCTGCTGAACTGGGACTGGTGGTGTGTGATGTGAGCCTCTATACTAAATTCCTCAGAAAAAGCTGAGCTACCTTCAGGGACTTACCCAGGCTTTCTGAACTTTGTATTGTCCACCCAGTGTTGCAGCATTCCTGCAAGGAGTGGAGGGAAGCTTCAGCCTACAGCTGACCATTATTGTCATAGAGAAACTTTCCTTATGCCGCATGATAGTTGCAGCAGCAGATGGCATAGGTTGATATCTGGCTTTCTGGTCACCCAAACCTTGTCAAAACAATGCCTCATTTTCAGTGCCAGATGGTTGTAGAAGTGTTTGTAGATATTGCTGCTCGTATCTTTGACCACTCAGGTTATTCTGGCTGTTTACCAACCTGGCATTCCTTCTTTCATACATCTGTCAGTGTGAGGTATGCCCAGCTCTGTCTGCAGCACAGGTGTCCTTGTACCATCAGATGATGGAGAATTAGAAGTGTAGGTTTGTGGTTTCTTGACCAGCATCCCCGGAATATTCACTCCTGCACCAGAAATTGCTGCAATTGACTGAATAGTGTCAGCAGGATGTTTCACAGTTGAACATTTTTGAGAATACTTCACATTAGTTTAAAATAGTCATGGAATCATCGAATGATTGATGCGCAGGAGGAGGCCATTTAGCCTGTCATGTCTGTGTTTGTTCTCTGCAAGGGAAACTCAGTTAGTTCCCCTGCCCTACCCTTGCCCTGTAACCCTGCAATTTTTCTTCCGATGTTTATCCAATTCCCTTTTGAAGACCTCAATCGTATTTCCCTCCATCAGTCTTTCAGGCAGTGCATTCAGATCTTAATCACTTGCTGTGTAAAAACATTTTCCTTCACATATCTGTTGGCTCTTTAGCCGATCGCGTTAAATTGATGTCCTCTATTCTTCACCCTTCTGCCAGTGGGTTTATCTCTATGTTCGCTGCCAGGACCCTTCCTATCCTCCCTCAAATTTCCTCTGAATTTATTTTCTCTAAGGAAGGCAACACCAGCTTCTCCAATCTATTCATAAAACTAATGTCCCCCATAAATCTTTTACATTGCCTCTTTACAGACTTCCTAAAGTGGGGTGCCCAGAATATCGGGGCAATCTTGAGCTCACTCCCGTCATCCGTGAGAATGCTGGTGGGGGCTCAATCCCGGCGGTGGCTCAAGACCTGGAAGTCGCAGATCTTGCTGGCGAGATCGCAATTTTGGATCTTCTTCAGGCTTGATTTACATTCATTTAAATATATTTTAATATTATTAACTCGCTTCCTCGCTAGATATTGGCCCCCCCGCTATATTTTCAAATCTCACCAATGTAACATCACATCGGCGTGGTTTACAATAGGTTCACCCAGACATGAACCTGTCATGGCGATCCCCCCAGAGTCATAAAGGTGAGTGTAGCTCCCAGGGGAGAGGGACCTGGCCAGGCAGTGGGCTGTCAATGCTCCTGGCACTGCCTCTTGGCACAGGTTGGCACCATGCCTATGCCAATCTGGCAGTGCGAACTTGTGCCAGGGGGCATTGCCAGAGGCGGGCCCCAATATGCACCTCTAGGGGGGGGGAGGATTCATTTGTATGTGGTCATGGGCTGGAGCCATGTGGGAGCAGGAGATGCTAGCGATGGCCATTTGTGGGGGAGTGTTAGGGGAAAGGGGGGGGCAGGGCTGATGACTGGGGGAAGGGGATGGGTGCTGGCTCCAACTGTGTTGGGGGGGGGGAAGGGGCTGATGATCGGGGGAATGGTGGTGGGTGCTGGCTCTGACTGTGTCAAGGGGTGTTAGTGGACAATGATCGGAGGAAGAGCTGATGATCAGAGGGGAAGGGGGGAAGACGGTGGGGGAAGGGGCCGATGATCACATGGGGGGTGGGGGGGGGTGTGTCAAAGTGAATACTAGATGCAACGAGGAGTGGGTACGTGGGGTGGAACCCCTGAGATCTCCCTGGTGGGCTGGGGCTAAGTTTATTGCTGTTCTGATTGGTGCACACTTTAAAGATGATGCCCCGATCTCAATGCAGCCAGTCATTGCCAACATGTTTAGGCCTTGCCTCCATGCAAGATAGCATGATACATGCCCCTTGATTTTTTTTGGGCAACATGGCAGGTCTGGAGAGAAAATTGAACTGTTTCTCTGGAGAGAAACATATTGGTTTTCTCGCCGGAAACAACACTCTGCCGTTTTTTGGTAAGATTTCACCCAGTGTGTACACTATACCCCAGTGTGGGCTGAACCAGAGTTTAATAAAGATTCACCATAACCTCCTTGTTTTTGAACCCTAAGCCACTATTTAAAAAGTCCAAAATTTTCCATGCCTTTGAAACCACTTTCTAAACTTGCCCAACCAGCTTCAACTATTTGGCCCATGTCACATTGTTCCTGCACTCCCTTTAAGAATTGTATGCTTTAGGTTATATTGTTTCTCTTCATTCTTCCTCCAAAAAATGTACTGCTTCCCACTTCTCCGAATTAAATTTCACCTGCCACATGCTCACCTCTTCCACCAGCCTTTCTATATCCTCTTGAAGTCCATCACTTCCTCCTCACAGTTTAAAATGTTTGAGGTTATATCAACTGCAAATTTAAAAAATGTAACCTGCACCCCCAAATCTAGGTCATTAATATAGATCAAGAAAACAGTGCTCCTTGTCACAAACCCTTGTACACCCTACTCCAGTCAGAAAAATAGCCATTAACCAATCATCTCTTTTTCTTCTCACCCAGTCTTCTTTATATCCAAGTTGCCACTTTCCTTTAACAGGAATTGCCTTTAACAAATCCCTGCTTCCTTTAACAGGAATTGCCTTTAACAAATCCCTGTCCAAATGACTGTTCATTTGTTTCTATAAACTTTCCAACAACCAAGGATAAACTGACTGGCCGGTTGCTGGATTTATCCTTACAACCTACATTGAACCAATGTGTAAAGAATAGGTCAATGGATTGGCTCTGAGTTCAGAGCAGTGTTTGTTATGTAGAAACTGATTGGGTGCAATACTTGCTAATTATATTGATAATCGTTAATTGCAGTGATACTGCTGAATTTAATACAACAATTCACATTAAAATAAAATAGTTAATTGCACAAAACTGATTGAAGACTGGCAGGTAATTACAGCAGGACAGAAAGGAGTCCTTATAGGACAACTTGGAAATATGCTAATCAGCCAACAGCTGATCAGGCACCTAACTAACTAATCCAAATCCAGAAAAAGATCATGTATGAGGTCTGTCGAAATCTGTATTCTGAATGTAAACCGTTGAAGGTCCACACACAACACTCAAGAAGACAGATTATATGTATCAATGGGAAGAGACCCCATGAATCCAACATGAAAATCTTGGTCAAAAATCACTCCTAAGTGACCTACAGTCGTTTCAGAATGACCATGTGAATGCCAGCTATATCATTTAATTGGAACTATTTTGTCTAACATGGTCAATAAAGGTGTTGGATTTAGTGTGAGATTGTATGATTCATAATTCTCAGTCTCTGAACCGAAGAAAGATGTAAAATATCTACAGCTTGCCATTCTCCACCTCTTTATCTAAGGTTTTTCGAAGACTATGACAAGAGCCTTTGTAATGTCTCCCTTACTCCCCTCATCATCTTATAATGTGTCCCATCTCGTCCTCATGACTTATCAACTTTAAGTACTACCAGTCATTCTAATACCTCATCTTTATCAAATTCTAATGCATCTGGTGTGTCAACAACCTCCTTGTTCACTATGGCTTGGACAGCATCTGCTTTTTCGGTAAAGATAGGTACAAAGTTCTCATATAGTATCTCAGACATTCCCTCTGCCACCATGTGTAGGACCGGAGGCCACCATTGTCCAACCCCACCTCTTACTACCCATTTTCTAATTATATGCTTATAGAAGATTTCTGATTCCCCTTTATGTTGGCTGACAGTCTCTTCTCACACTTTCTCTTTGCCTCTCTGATTTCCCTTTTCCATTCCCCTCTGAATTTTCTATATTTATTTGTTTTCATTTGCAGCATCGGTCATAAGCTCACTTCTTTCTAATTAATCTTACTCTGTATCTCTTTTATCACCAAGGGATCTTTAGTTTTGCCTGCCCTATCTTTCCCTTTTATGGACATGTACCATGGCTGTACCAAAAGCAGTGCGAACAGATATTGTTACAACAGTCGAGTTATACAAGATTTCTCACTCGATATGTTGCAGTTGTACTAAAACAGCCATCGTTTTTTAACTCAAACTCTGCCCTCCTTAAAGGCAGCCTATGGTGCTGTTTTGCCTGCTAATCTATGACGTTCAATCCTCCAACCACACATTGTTATATCAGACTGCTGCTTGTCCCTTTCCATCGCGAACCTAAACCTTATGATATTATAATCACTATTCCTAAAAGATCCCCCACTGACACTTGATCCATCTGACCCATCACATTCCCGGGAACCAGACGAGCAATGATTCCTTCCCCTTTGGGCTGGACACATGCTGATCAAGAAAATTCACCCAAACATACTTCAAAAACTCCTCGCCCTCTTGGTACTTTACACTATTGCTGTTCAGTTTATGTTAGAATAATTAAAGCAAATGTGTTCCTTAGATCTTTACCACCAATTAGTGGCCTAGACCCTGGAGTATAAGAATATGTGAAAACATCTAGCCCATTCATGAAATACAGCTGTCAAACTGCTCAATCATTGCCTCTGATCTATATTTGTTACCCTTGATTCCAGTAAAATCCTTCTTTTCTCTTGTACTTTCAGGTTTGAGGAACACAGAATCGAATGTATCTGGCGCACAACTGGTTTAGCCATTCATTACCAGATCTGTTTTGATCACATTAAGCATAATTCTATTCTACCAAAAATATTCATTATTCCAGAAACATCTTTATTTCACTCTTAACTGTGTCCCTAAACTCACTTCCTGTGTTCCTTTCCCTTTCTTGTTCAATAAGTACAAGGAGTTCATGGACTTCCTTGGCAATAAGATTAAGACCATCATTCAAGTGCCTCTGGGACATTCTTCTTTGCCTGCCAAGGCAAGTTTTCACCATGGACACCTCTATACTCCAAACACCATACTTCCCATGCCCAATCCCCCTGCTCAGCCTGAGCCCTATGTGTGCATCTTTCTCTAAATTCTCATCTAGTTCCTTTCATGCTCCACTCCTAGTTCCACTTGTCTATGAGACCGGCCTTCAGCTCTTTGAGCCTAATCTGCTGATTATCTAACTTCCTGGTCCCCCATGCTCTCTGATACAGCAAATGATTTCTTCTCCTCTGGTATTGCCACCATTCCTTCCAAAGCTGTCATTCACTGTCCCACTTCTAAAAGAAAACTCATTGATCAAATTGACCCTGCAAACTACAATCACATGTCCGACCTCTATTTTCCCTCCAAAGTCTTTACCGTTGCCTCCTATTTGCATGACCAACTTTCTCCCAAGTCTGTGCTTAAACTTTACAGCCAGGTATCCACCTTGATTCAGCATTGAAACAAGCTTAATCAAAGTCACAAATGATATCTTACATACCAGTGACTATTGGCTCTATTTCTTTCATCCTTCTTGGCCTATTTACATCATTTGATGCCATTGACTCCAAGCTGAGATTTTGACGTTATATCCTCTCCAAAATAATGACGGCCTACTTCTACCAAATTAATCTCATCCTTTTCCGTGACTTGCTCAACCTACATCCTGCCGAAACCTTCACCTATGTTTACATCAGAGCAGACATGATGGGCTAAATGGCCTAAATCTGTTCCTATATCTTATAGCCTTATGGTCTTGTCATCTCCAGACACGATTATTCCAATGCTTTTCTGGCTATCTTCCAAAAATTGAGCTCATAAAATCCGCTGTCCGTATCTGAATTTGCATCAATTCTTGCTCACCCAGTACCTCTCTGCTCACTAACTTATACTGGCCCCCTGTCCACCATTGCTTCAAATTTAACATGCTGAACCTTGTGCAAGTTCCATCATACTCTTGTTCCTCCCTATCTGTGTAATTTCTTCCAGCCCTGTGAGAACTTGGTGCTACTCTTAAACTCTGGCTCTCTACATATCCCCCACTTCCTTTGCCCGACCATTGGCAAGTGTGCCTTCAACTGTCGAAACCCTATACTCTGGAATTGCTTCCCAAACCTCTACATTTCTTCAGCTCTCTGAGTTTCTCTGACTGGTCTTAAAAACTGCCTCTTTGACTAGACCTTTCAATGTCTCCTTTTTTTTTACTTTTGTGTTTTCTTTTCTCTGATTACATTTCCCTGAGGAACCGTGAGACTTTTCTCTACATGAGAAGCAAGCTGTAATTGTTATTTTTTTCAGATACAAATTTAACACTGGTTCAATCACTCAGGATCAGAGCGCCCGATCAGTGTGTTCATCCCTATCCAGACTACGTTACGACAGCCACATGGAACATGCATTAGAACAGTTGCTATTTCCTTCATATGTGCTGCATATGTATGTTGTTTTGAGGGGAGTTGGGGTAGTGGCAATGGGGGAAGAGGAGAAAACGTGTTGTGTAGACTACTTCCCACCTCTGAGAAAAGGATAAACCGCTAAAGTAAAACAAGTTAACTCACATCTGGTTCACTGGGAATCATACTTGTATTTTTGTGTAAGAGTGAAAGCTGAGAATATTATTGACTATGGGAACTGTTGTTTCTGCAACATACTTGCCCAGCTTCAGTTAATCATCATTGTCTGTGAGATGAAAAGTCTTTGACCCAGTTTGGTACAGGTACTGTATCCTTAAACCTGCAGTACTCCGTCTGCTTCCTATTTGTTCCACATGTGTTTTTATTTGTTCCCACCAGGCAAAGATTCCACAGAAAAAATCAACCAGCACAAAAGGATTGCAGTATCAGTCATGCACAAAAATGGTGTGGTGCCAAGAACTACAATATTTAAAGAAACATCTTTTTTCACTTCTACAGCATAGCTCCGAAAAGCAAAGCTCTTGGACCAGATTGTAGCTGCTCCACACACTAATACTAAATGTTACTGTGGTGTTGGGACTTTGCAGAAAGACAGCTAATAATTGACTTAAAGGTAAAGTTCACTTATTAGTAGGCTTATAATGATGTTGCTATGAAAATCCCCTAGTCGCCACATTCCGGCGCCTGTTGATGTACACTGAGGTAGAATTTAGCAGGGCCAATGCACCTAACCAGCACGTCTTTCGGACTGTGGGAGCACCCGGAGGAAACCCACGCAGACACGGGATGAATGTGCAGACTCTGCCCAGACAGTGACCCAAGCCGGGAATTGAACCTGGGTCCTTGGCACTGTGAGGCAGCAGTGCTCTGCCGCCCCTCCTTAGTATTGTCAAGCTGTTTTCTGGCATCATGTGCAGGATGAACGAATCCTTATCCAATTAAACATTAGGAATACCAAAACTATTGTCTTCTGCCCTGCCATAATTGTGCTCTAATTGTGGATTGCATCACATTGAATGACCGTTATTTCAGCTGTATTGGAATGTTCACAAATGTGGTGTCTATGGGACCCTGAGCTGAGCAATATCCTCTCGATCATTAACTTCACCTATTTCTACCCTTGAATACATCTTTGCTTTTGGCTCAGCCCACCTGAAATCCTCATCATTGTTAATGTCCAGACTTGACCATTCTGATGCTCAACTGAACCACCTTACATTCTCCACCTTCCATAAATTGATGTTGTCCAAAACTCTATCTAAACCCTACCCTATCCTAATGGGCATCAAGTCCCATTTGCCCATTAACCCCTGTACTCCTGATCCAGCAAAACTGCAAAGTTAAAATTCTCATTCTGCTGCTGAAACCTCTTTATGGCTTCACTTTGCCTTATCTTATAATCTCCTCCAGCCCCACAACCCTTCAATTCTGGTCCCTTGTGCATGCCTAACTGGCTTCATCCCTTCATTCGTGGTAGTGCCTTTAGACCCTAAGCTCTGGAATTCCATCACTGACCGTTTACACCTCCCTCTCTCTCCTCCTTTAAAGGTGTCCCTTAACATTTAAAACCAAACTTTTGGTTAGATATCTTTATGGCTCATTCCTTTGGTTTGAATGTGATTTTCCTTGTCCAATGATAATCTTTGCAAAGCACCTTCAGGTGTTTTACTATTTGTTAAAAGTACTGCAGTACTGTAAGTTTTTTTTGTTGCTAGTTGATATTGTAGTATATTGTTGGCACAAGGTGATAGGTTGTAGATTTGTGCTTGTGTTGACTCTGCTGGAAAATATATTTCCAATCCGAGCCTGGTTATTGGGGGTAAGTAAACCCTAAAGGAAGGGAAATGTGGAAGGAATGTCAACCCATTCTCATGCTTGCTTCAAGACCACAAATATCACACTCCAGGGGTAACTCATACATTCCACCTCTCAAATAAGATATGATGCAAGCTAACAGCATGGAAGGAAATCATTGATCAAAAGTCCTCTCCAAGTTGAACTAAATTTTAATTCTATTACTATTTAGTCATGAACACAACAGCTGAATTCCAAAAGTGAGATGGGCATGAATATCAGGACATCATTTGAACAAGTGTGGCATCAAAGATCTCAAGTAAATCTAAGTAGGATAAAACATACCTGTGGTTAGGGTCAATATGTTCAGGATGATTTTGAGGTTCAAATCCTCATTGTATTTCTTCCCACTCCCCATATCCCTTGATTCCCGAAGAGACCAAAAATCTGTCTAGCTCAGCCCTAGGTATATATTCAACAATTCAACATCCACATTTTGGAGTAGAGAATTCCAAAGATTCGCAGCCCTTGTAATTAAGAAATTTCTCCTCACCTTAGTCGTAACCGGCCTCTTATCCTGAATCTGTGCCTCCTTATGTTTTCCCGGCAGGAGAGACAACAGCCGCGATTTTCCCAAAAGCACTGAATTGGTGGGAAAACTGTTCTAAATCCCGACTGTTTTCTCAGTTCAACTTCTCACCCGAATCTCCTCACTCTGTGCACTGCAGAGGTCCCATTCGTGAATATCATTAAAAACCCAGGGGGGCGGGGCCTATTCGCACCCGAGTCTGATAACTCTGGAAATCTGCACATGCGCAGTGGTCCCGATCTGTCTGTCTCCCCGTTTGCTGGCCAGCCCAATCGCTGGCCAACCCAAGACCCCCACAGTGCTGCCCCTCCAGCCACCCCCTCTCCCCCACGGCCTGGTCGCGACAACAATTCCCGGCCAGCCCTGACCCCCCCACCTCGGAGTGCCCCAATGTCCAGCCCACCGGCACCCCCCCCCCAGCAGTGGCGATCCCCCCACCCCCCCTCACACTGGCAGATTCCCCCCCCCGCCGACTCCCCCCGGGGTCAGAACTCCCCTCAGAGGCAGGCCCCCCTGGCAGACCACCGCCCCCCCCCCAGCCTGCCGCAATCGCTGCTCTCCATCCCAGACTGATCCTGTCTGCAGAGTGGCAGCGGGACCCCCCACCCACCCCCCGATCGCCCCTTGGCCCCATCCACAATAGACCCTGCCTCCTTGGCACTGCCTGATGCCCAATGGGCAGTGCCAATGTGCCCCCAGGGCATGGGCACTTTGCCCCTTGGGTAGTGCCAGGGCACAGGCTGGCAGTGCCAGGGTGTCCATGCCCAGAGGGCACCACCCCCCACCATCTGACCCCCTGGGGGGCCCCAATTGCCCCCCTTCATTCCGGCAGGGCTTCCCACTAGTTCCCCGAATGTGGGGAGCTAGTGTAAACCCTGTTTGGAATGAAGTACTCCTGGGAGATTCAATCGGGCCCCAAACGTTCTGGACAATTAGATTTAAAACATATTTAAAATACATTTAAAAAAGATTCAAATTACTTACTTGCCTTCCCGCTGGTTTCCAGCGTGGTCTGACCGGCAACTATTCACAGACTCTGGGAGATGCGCATGCGTTCCCGGCGCATGCGCAAATCCTGGTACAAGGTCGGCGACGTGCAGCTCCCACTGCGACCAGCCAGAAAAGTTGCAGGTCGCGATGGGAGAATCGCAGCCAACATCTCAGTATCTGTCACGCTCCTTCATAATCTTGAGTTGTTCAATGAGATCACTGCTCATTCTTCTAAACTTCAGCGAATAGAGACCCAATTTACTCAGTCTCTCATCATAGGACAACCTCCTCAGCCTTAGTACCAATTTAGTGAACTTTCGATGTGCTGTCTCCAATGCAAGTATATCTATTAAACCATAGAATCCCTATAGTGCAGAAAGAGGCCATCTGGCCCATCAAGCCTGCATCGACTTACTAAAAGAAGCATCCCACCCAGGCCCTCCTTTTCACCTTAATCCCCGTAAACCCATGCATTTTACCATGGCTAATCCCCTAACCTACACATCATTGGACATATTAAAGGGCAATTTAGCACGGTCAATCCACCTAATCGGCACAAAAAGCTCATAGAGTCTAAAATGACCCTTTAAAAGAGTGCTCCACCTCAGCCCACTCCCCCAACCTATCCCTGTAACCCTACTCATTGATCATGGCCAATCTACCCAGCCTGCACATCTTTGTGCCTGTGGGAGGAAACCGGAGCAGCTGGAGGAAGCCCACACAGACACAGGGAGAATGTGCAAACTCCACACAGTTACTCAAGGCTGGAATTGAACCCAGGCCCATGGTGCTATGAGACAGCAGTGCTAATCATTGTGCCACAGTGCCGCCCCCTAAATATAGAGACCAAAACTGCACACAATATTTAAGGTTTGGTCCCAGCAGAGCCCCGTCCAATTGTAACAAGACTTCTTTATTTTTGTACTCCAATCATCTTGCAATAAAGACCAACATGCAATTTGCTTTCTTAATTGTTCACTGTACCTGCATGCCAACATTTTGTGTTGCTTGTATGAGTACACCCAAGTTTCTCTGGACATAACATTTTAAAATTTTATGTCTTTTAAATGTTAAAAGTAAGTGGGTAGTGTCTTGAGTTGGATAGAAAGCTGGTTAGCAGACAGGAAGCAAAGAGTTGGAATGAATGAGTCTTTTTCCGATTGGCAGGCAGTGAAAAATGCGGTACCGCAGGGATCTGTGCGAGGACCCAACTGTTCACAACATATGTTAATGATTTGGATGAGGGAACTAAATGTATTATCTCTAGATCTGCAAACGATACAAAGTTGGGTGGGAAGGTGAGCTGTGAGGAGGATGCAGAGATGCTTCAGCATGATTTGGACAGGCTGAGTGAATGGGAATATGTATGGCAGATACAGTATAATGTGGATATATATGAGGTTATCCACTTTGGTAGCAAACATAGGAAGGCAAATTAATATTTGAATTGGGAGGTGGATACTCAGCGAGACCTTGGTGTCCTCATGCATCAGTCACTGAAAGTAAGCGTGCAGGTACAGCAGGCAGTAAAGAAGGCAAATGGTATGTTGGACTTCATAGACAGAGGATTTGAGTATAGGGATAGGGATGTTTCACTGCAATTGTATAGGGCATTAACCACACCTACAGTATTGTGTGTAATTTTGGTGTCCTTATCTGAGGAAGAATGTTCTTTCTCTAGAGAGAGTGCAGCAAAGGTTTACCAGGCTGTTTCCTGGGATGGCAGATCTGTCATATGAGGAGAGCCTAAGTAGGTTATGATTATATTCATTGGAGTTTGGAAGAGTGAAAGGGGTTCTCATAGAAACTCATAAATTTCTAACAGGATTAGACAGGGTAGATTCATGTTCATGTTAGCGATGGTGGGGGGAGTCCAGAACTAGGGGTCATAGTTTGAGGATAAGAATAAAGCTTTTAGGGCTGAGGTGAGAGGAAATTTATTCACCCAGAGAGTGGTGAACCTGTGGAATTCATTAGCACAGAATGTAGTTTAATCAAACATTGTGTGATATCAAGAAGAAATTAGGTGTAGCTCTTAGGGCTGAAGAGATTGGGATATTAAATTTGATGATCAGCCTTGATCATAATGAATGGCAGAGCAGACTCGAAGGGCCGAATCGCCTTCTGCTGCTTGTATTTTCTATGTATGTTTTTATGTTTGAAAGAAGTACACGTACATGGCTGTTTCACCTGGAAGGAGTGTTGGAGTCTTGAATGGTGTGGAGAGAGTGGGTAAAAGGCAGGCGTTTGCATGGAAAGGTACCTTGGAAAGGCATAGGCATTGGGATGCTTGTGGAGTGTTTCAGGATGTTGCTGACAAAACTGTCCCTTTGGAATACTGAAATGGGAGGGAGGGAGAAGATATGTTTGGTGGATGGCATCATGCTAGAGATGATGGAAATGGAAGGGGGTGATTCTTTGAGTGTGGAGGTGAGTGGGGTCAAATGTGGGTATAAAGGAGACCCTATTGTGCTTCTGGGAGGGAGAAACATAGGGATTTAAGAGCAAGAATAGGCCATTCAGCCCATTGAGACTGCTTTGCCATTCAATATGACCATGACTGATCATCCATTTCAATGCATTTTTCCCACACTATTCCCATGTCCTTTTTTGTCACTAATATTTATTAATCAGTCAATCTCCACTTTAAACATACTTGTTGGGTAGGATTTTCCACTCCCCCTGCAGCGTGTTTCACAGCAACAGAGGTGGCCCACCATTGGTCAGCAGCAGTATCGTCTGGTCCCACTACTTTGAATGGGGTTTCCCATTGTATACACCCCTCCCCACTGCTGGAAAACCTACGGCAGGGGTTCGCCATTGGTGGGACCGGAAGATCCTACTGTCAGGAATGGCCAGGAAATTCTGCCCAATGACAGAGTTCCCATAGCCCTCCGGGGTAGAGAATCCAAACATTCACAATTCTCTGAGTAAAAAAGATTCTCCTCACCTCGGTCCTAAGTGGCTTCCCCCTTATCTTGAAATTATGTCTCCTGATTCTAGATTTCTCAAGCAAGGGAAACATCTTACCTGCATCTACCCTGTCTATTCCTTTATGTATCTTATAGGTTTCAATGAGATCACCTCTCATTCTTCTAAACTCTAGTGAATAAAGGTGCAGTTTCCCCAATCTCTTTTCATCGGACAATCTCGCCATCCTGGGAACAAGTATAATGAACCTTTGTTGCACTCCCGCTGTGGCAATAATTGCCTTCCTCAGGTAAGGGGAGCAAAACTGCGCACAGTACTCGAGGTGCAATTTAACTAAGGTTCTTTCCAATTGAAGCAAGACTTTGCTACTCTGGAGAGGGGCATGAGAGGGGAAAAGAAAGAAATTACAGGAAGGTGCACACATAGGGCTCAAGCTGGCTGGGTGTGAGGCGAGGGGCAAGGAGATGTCCATGGTGAAAGCTTATCTTGGCAAACCACAGGAAAGAGGTGAGAGCAGAAGTGTAGGAAATGGGCCAGACTTGATAGCTGGCCCTGTCAACCACTGTGGAGGGCCGATTGAGGTGAAAGGAAGACATATCAGAATTACTGTTGTGAAAACTTGCATAATCCGAATAGATGTAGTGCAGATGGAGAAATGGAATGGAGTTCTTATAGGATGTAGGGTGCGAGGAAGTGTAGTTCAGATAACTTTGGGAACCAGTCGGCTTGTAATGAATATTTGTGGATAACCTATCCCAAGAAATAGAGACAAAGAACAAAGAACAATACAGCACAGGAAAAGGCCCTTTGGCCCACTAAGCCTGCGCTGATACACAGTTTCTATCCCTCTGTTCACTTCCCATACATGTGTCTATAAAGATATATCTTGAAAGTTGCTAATATGCCTGCTTCCACCACCTTTACTGGCAGTGTGTCCCAGGCACCCATCACCCTCTGTGTGGATGGAGAAGTCAAGAAAGTGAAGGAAAAATTCAGGGATGAATCATTTGAAGGTGAAAGAAGGTTCAAAATTGGAAGCAAAGTTGATTATATTTTTTGTTCAGAATGAGAGCACTACAAGGTGGGCGGCACGGTGGCACAGTGGTTAGCACTGCTGCCTCACAGTGCCAGGGACCCTGGTTCAATTCCTGGCTTGGGTCACTGTCTGTGTGGAGTTAGCACATTCTCCCTGTGTCTGCGGGTTTCCTGGGTGCTCCAGTTTCCTCCCACAGTCTGGAAGACATGCTGGCGAGGTGCATTGACCCGAACAGGTGCTGGAGTGTGGCGACTAGGGGAGTTTCACAGTAACTTCATTGCAGTGATAATGTGAGCCGTACTTGTGACTAATAAATAAACTTTAACTTTAAAAAGGTACAAGTCAAGAGTTGTGTTGTATACTCTTCACTTACCTGGATGAGCGCAAATGCAACAACACATACGAAGTTCAAAACCATGCAAGACAAAGTAATCAGCTTTATTGGCCCTCTATCCACTAAGCTAAATATTAATTCTGTTCCTCACTGGTTACGTTGGAATTCCCTCCCAAATCTAGATGGATGAGGGCAACAGAGCTACCACCCTCTCAACTCATACTGTATCGCAGCATTGGTGGCATGGTGGCACAGTGGATAGCACTGCTACCTCACAGCACCAGGGGCCCGGGTTCAATCCCAGCCTCGCGTCACTGTCTGTGTGGAGTTTGCACATTCTCCCGTGTCTGCGTGGGTTTCCTCTGGGTGCTCCGGTTTCCTCCCACATTCCAAAAATGTGTGGGTTAGGTTGATTGGCCATACTAATTTCACTCTCGTGTCAGGGGGATTAGTGGGGTAAATACGTGGGGTTATGGGGATAGGGCCAGGGTGGGATTGTGGTCGGTGCAGACTCGATGGGCCAAATGGCCACCTTCTGCACTGTAGAGATTCTATGATTCATTCTGTGATCGTAATTTGGCAATATATTACAATTCCTTCATTTTGACTGACTCAAAGTCATTACTATGGCCTGTTCGTTAGTTGTCAATTCCACACAACCTTGTGCCCAAACCTTTCGAGGTTTTGTTGGAGAACAGTGAATTTGTAAGTCATTGGCACCAGCTAGAGGAACTCCTTTGACGATGATTTATCACAGATTTCAGCCAACAACAAAATGATTTATGACTTTTTTAAACACTCTTGTGCATGAATGCAAACTACTATGATTCCACTTCATCAGTCTGATGACTCTGCTAGCCTGAAGAGGTTCTACACCATTATTTACCTAAGTAGCATAAGATTACAACTTTATATCTCTCTTTGCTGTTCCTTTAACATAGTAGCTTCTTAGTGGATAAGATAGACTTCAGCTTAATTTTATTTTATGGCTATGCCCACAGAACCAAAGCAATCATTGCCACATCATTTGTCAATAGGGGGAGGTGATGGCCTAGTGGTATTATTGCTAGTCTATTAATCCAGAAACTCAACTAATCTCCTGGGGACCTGGGTTCAAATCCCACCATAGCAGATGGCGGAATTTGAATTCAATAAAAAAATCTGGAATTAAGAATCTAATGATGACCATGAAACCATTTTAAATTGCTGTAAAAACCCATCAGATTCACTAATGTCCTTTAGGGAAGGAAATCTGCCGTCCTTACCTGATCTGGCCTACATGTGACTCCGGAGTAACAGCAATGTGATTGACTTTCAACTGCCTTTGGGCAGTTAGGGATTCTCACAACACCAGGTTAAAGTCCACCAGGTTTATTTGGTCGCACAAGCCACTAGCTTTCGGAGCGCTGCTCCTTCATCAGGTGAGTGGGAGTTCTGTTCACAAACAGGGCACATAAAGACACAAACTCAATTTACAAAATAATGGTTGGAATACGAGTCTTTACAGGTAATCAAGTCTTAAAGGTACAGACAATGTGAGTGGAGAGAGGGTTAAGCACAGGTTAAAGAGATGTGTCTTGTCTCCAGCCACGACAGTTAGTAAGATTTTGCAACCCCAGGCAAGCCATGGGGGTTACAGATAGTGTGACATGAACCCAAGATCCCGGTTGAGGCCGTCCTCATGTGTATCAATCTGTAACCCCCACGACTTGCCTGGGCTTGCAAAATCTCACTAACTTCCTGGCTGGAGACAATGCACATCTCTTTAACCTGTGCTTAACCCTCTCTCCACTCACATTGTCGGTACCTTTAAGACTTGATTACTTGTAAAGACTCGCATTCCAACCATTATTTTGTGAATTGTCTTTATATGCCCTGTTTGTGAACAGAACTCCCACTCACCTGATGAGGGGGCAGTGCTCCGAGAGCTAGTGGCTTGTGCTACCAAATAAACCTGTTGGATTTTAACCTAGTGTTGTGAGACTTCTTACCGTGTTTACCCCAGTCCAACGCCAGCATCTCCACATCACAGTTAGGGATTGGCAATAAATGCTGGCCAGCCAGTGAAGCACATGTCCCATGAATGAATTTTAAAAAATCTACTCCATCGGCAAATACAAAAGGAATTGTAGTTTGGAATATCCTTCATATTCCTGAGCCGCTTGTTCCAACCATTTGTAAGACAGACACCATTAACCATTCCACCTTGCCAGTTCCACTTTGTTATTAGCCCAATTCTAATCTAGGAAAGTTAAGAAACTCGAGCATGTTACTGTCTTAATTTCGTGATTTCCCTTTGAAAATCACATGCATTTATTTTATCTTTCCAGATTCACAAAACTATATATTTTTAATGGACTTTTGAAATCATTTGGTTAGTTTTAAAGTAAGACCATTTAGTACAAATATGCACACTGTAAGTGAATTCCAAGAAACTGCATTCCCAACAGGCTATGAGAGAATTTGTAAACCAATGTCTGACTTTTAAAAAACATCATCAGGGAGTTCAGCTCATGATTACAGGGAAACTTGCCAATCCACAGAGTCAATCCCTAATGCTTTACTCTTCCAGAACAAACATTTCTTAATATATTGTATATTTTAAAAGGATTACAAATGGTGTAAAATATTACAGAATTATGTTGCTGCATTATAACATTACACTGTGGTGTTCCGTGCCGTTATATTATACAGTTCCAGGCATTCTTCTCCTCAACTTTCTGTGATAGCACAGTGAAACTCACCATCCACCTTATTTTAACATGCTGTCTCCAAATTCTGCTGGTATATATCTTCATATCTTGGTACCTTCAAAACAATTGTGGTTTACAAAAGAGGAAGTGAAACCACAGGCTGTCAATCAGGCTTAGGCTCTGTCAACAGTGCTGCCAGGATCAATGGGGTACTTGAGATTCATTCAGCCTTGGAGGGAAATGAAAATAAACACAGGTGGCTGGAGGATGATTGAAATCCATTGTGCTGTCAAGGGATTCTTTTTTAAGGCTGCACCATTAATATATTAGAAATCAAAGGGTTACACTGGAATGGAGAGGGTTCCAAAGAACTCAAATGGCTAGGAAGCCTCAGCAACTTCAAATCAAAGCTGTGTGCATACACTGGGGCAGAGTGCACAGCTGGGCAGCCTGGAACCCCCACCACCACCACCTCCCCCCCACCTCCCTCCCCCCACACCCCCCCAACTCCCTCCAGTGAAATTTACATCTCCTCTCTGTCAGAGGACTTCAAAGTGTTCTGCTCACACCTGCAGCTTCTCGCAGGAAGTATGGAAAGTTTCTGCTGCAGTGATTTAAAACCTTATCAGGTGACCAGGGGGCCATGGAGGTTAAAGTGACCTGGCCACTTCAGAATTTTCACAGCTAAATGCAGAAATGAAGATGTTGATCACAGGCTGCCTGAAATCACCATGCCAGGGGTGGTATTCAGGTCTGACAGGGCTAGAAGGGGCAGTCCAGCCATGACACTCCCATCCTGGTGGAGAGTGGCAAGGTCAATTCCTTACTCCCAGCCTGAGCCCACCCAACCCACAGGACTCTTGAGGGACACTTCCTCTGCAGCCTGGCAGCTGCAGAGGGGCAAATGGCCATTGGACCTAGCCCCTTGTGCCCCTCAGGGCCCAAGGCACAAGGCCAGGGTGTCACTGCCAGAGTTCCAGAGGGTAGTGCACTGTTGGCACTGCCAAGGCGCATAGCGTGAAGGGAGGCTGAGTGGGGATCTGAGGGGGGAGGGGGCTGAGTAATGGACCTAAGGGGGAAGGGGGTCTCAGTGGGGGTGCTGAGTCAGGTAAATGTGATGCCTGCGTGATGTGGGACGGAGGATGACTCTCATTGATGAGAGGTTGGTGGTGCGTCCTGGAGCCTCGAGCTCCAACACCCCAGGTCCTTGCTTGTGAGGACCTGTACGAAAGCCCGCCCACTGCAGGTCCTACTGGGGAAGCGGGTGAATAGTGGGAGCTATGTGAATGGGCTTTGAGCCCGCTAATTGTATTTAAAGTAGTTATTTTGAATATTTATCGGGTTCTCACCTGCTATGGGCAGGAATCCAATAATGGCTGGCAGAGTGTGCCGGGAGCATTGAGTAAGGGCAGGAACCAGATTATGTCCAGGAGTGGTGGGTGGGATACCAATGAAGCTTTGCGCTGGCGCAGAACACACTAAACCGCTCACACACAATTCTCCAGCCCCACTCTGCTCTAACGTTTTCTGTGCCGGATGCAATGTGGCCAGTAAATCGCGGCCAAAGAAAACGGAGATTTGACTTTCAGACTGCAAAGCTGTTCCCAGCAGTTGGTATTTGGGACATTTCTCTTTTTGATATATATCAAAAAGAGAAATTGGACTTCTCTAAATATAATTTCAAAGACTGAAGCTGGTTTCAAACTCAGGAACGTAGCTTGCTTTTTTAATAAAGCTTCTTGGCTTCATTAAAAAAGAAAAGAAAGGAAGTTGTGCTGAACATTTATAAAATGCGAGTTAGGCCTCTCAGCGATGGGAGGAAGAAACCCGCTGCTGAGATGAAGAAGGCATGTCTGGAGATTGTCAAAGCAGTCAGCATCAAGAGCGTGATGCCACACTCCTGGGTCCTGTGCAGGAAGCAGTTTAATGACCTAACCAGGGAAGCAATCGAGAATAAACATAGTGGCATATTCACCTGCATTCTGCATCATCCCATTCTTCAAGCCTCCTCCATCACATCAGTCCTCTCCTCACACCCACTTGACGTGAAGGTGTATTCATCCATCCCTTTGTATCCACTATTTCATATCATCATCTATCTAACCACCCCATCTACCCATCCTCATCTTTATGTCATGTTTCCCTCAAAATCATCCTTTCCAAATGCACTCCATCCATTGGATGAACACATGCCAGTTATATGTTCTGGCATGTTATTTGCCAGTTATATGTCTTTTCTGTCCTTCGTTGCAGGATATGAAATCACAGAAGATCTGAGAAAAGGAGGAAAGTTGAGGGGGTCTTCCATAGATCAAACTGTAAATAACATAGCATAGGGAGGTGGGAAATCCAAGATTCCTGGTGACACAATTAAATAAATCCATGCAAATATCAGAAAGCATTGAGTTATGCTAACTAGGCCTCAATGGTAAGTGAAATATGCTTATCAGCATAACTTGCAGCAATGTTACCATGCCACAACAACTTATTGAGTGGAATTCTCCCAACTCACTCACCGGGGTTTGGTGGGAGACAGGCACAGAAACGCTGCTGAGAGCCAAAAATCAAAACCCACCAGCGTAAAATTACGTCGCAATTCTCCCAATGGCGGGTTGATGCTGAGTCAGTCATCCCACTGGCAGGTGGCATGAATGCCATTTTCATTCATTTACAGCTCATGAACACTCATTAAAACATGTCCTCTCAGGGCTTCCAAAGCTGCGTCAAGCCAGTGGGAAATCACGTCAGCATGAAACCCGATTGCTAACGAGTGGCGTGTACAAGGCGGTCCTTACTTTACCTGAGACTTCCAGGTGAGTGTAACAAAGCCTTTCTGCCATGCTCCTGATGTGCTGTCCATCACTGTGCTGGGGCAGACCGGTTCCTGCCCTCCGTCTCCATGTCGAGTTGATCTTCATGGATAGCACAGTGCTGCTGAACCCATGGACCCTCCTGAGGGCAGGGCGGCATGGTGGCTGCAGGTGGCACAGTGGCACATGGCACTGCTGCCTCAGAGCTCCAGGGACCCGGGTTCGTTTCCCGGCTTGGGTCACTGTCTGTGTGGAGTTTGCAAGTTGTCCCTGTGTCTGCGTGGGTTTCCTTCGGGTGCTCCAGTTTCCTCCCACAGTCTGAAAGATGTGCTGGTTAGGTTCATTGGCTATGCTAAATTCTCCTTCAGTGTACCCATGTGTGGCGACTCGGGGATTTTCACAGTAACTTCATTGCAGTGTTAGTGTAAGCCTACTTGTGACACAAATAAATAAACTTGAAACTTTATGTGGAAGGAGGGCTATGATGCCCTCCTGGTGGTGGGAGTGGGTAGGACAGGAGGCGATAGTGGCAGACAGAGGGACAATGAGGTGGATGAAGAGGATGAACAATGGGAAGGCCGAGGAGAGGGAAGCTGGATCCCGACAAGGTTACATGGAAGGCTCACAAACAAGGGGGTCAAAGGGATGCCACATTGTTTACTAGAAGGGAGTGGATGAAGATTCCAAGTGCAGTAGGTAGAGGTCCAAGTGGGGCACGGGTGTCTCGCAGGTGATCAACTCAGGGCGAAGATGGTTGAATTGATGAACGAAGTTCTTTGTGAGGCTGCTAGCCTTTTCCCTCTGGATTGCTGACATCCTGCATGGTCTGGTGAAGACAGGTGGGCTGGAGAGAGTGATATGAGTGTGCTGGACTGGTGTTTAAATATGGCGTCAGGACCTTCAGACCCGCCAGCTGAAGGCGGGCAGACAAGTCAGCTGCCAGCCCGCCAAGAAAGTCAAAGGGAACCCACGTGCATAATTAATGAGGTTGCAAGTGCAGAATCTGGCACAGGGCCCTGCGATTCTGATCAGTGGGACAGATGCCACTGGAGTCACCCACTACCACACTTAGGGCACTATTTTACCATTTTCATTCTAAGTGCTGGGTGGATTTGAAACTGGGAGAGTTTCAGATCTGTTTTTTGGGTGTGTTTCTGGCCTTCCCCCCACCGCCGCCCCCCCCCCCACCCCCGCAACCCATCCCCCAATAAACACTTTGCCTGCAAAATTTTGAGCGAGTCTGATTCTCGCTGCAGGAGCCTGTGGCCGGGGCTTAACGCGCCCAAAAAACTACAACTCTGATCGGAGCCTCCAGCTACACATGCGCAAAAACAAATGAGCTGCTCCATTGCCAGATCCCTCCCGGGCTGGCTAATGCCTCCCCACGGACATTGCCCCCCCCAACATTACTGACCCCCTTATTCCTCCCACCCCCACCACCCAGACTGACCATGCCCCCCTTTCCCCCACTGGTTGCAGGCACAGTGGGAGAAGCCCCTTATTCCCCGTCCCCCACCCCAGACCCACCTGCGCTTAGCCTCCATCTCCCCCTGACTCCGATGGTTGAATGACACCTCCCTCTCTCTCCCCTGCCCTCAATCATGATAGAGGCACTGATTCCCCCACACCCCCCTCCTCCCATCAGCACACCTGCAAGTGCTGCTTGCTTTCCCCTCAATGCTAACAAGCAAACAACATGTCACTTGCTGGAATGCTCTCTCAAATTACCTGCAGCAGATCTGCCCTAACAAGGAGCAGCTCCATAAAAACACCAAGGATGGACAGGTAGGCAGGCAGTGCAGGATAAAATGGCAAAGAAGTCAGCACCCAGATTCACTGAGGGCGACCTCAGCAGGTTGCTGGATGCTGCAGAGGCAAAGTGGGGCATCCTCTTCCCCCCAGGAGGATGCAGACCCAGAGGGGCTGATGTTAATGCAGCCTCGGTCAGTGCCAGAGCACTGGCCCCCAGAACAGCGAAGCAGTGTCGCACAAAGGTCAATGACCTCATCTGATCAGCAAGGGTAAGTGCTTAACCCCATCTTGCATCTTCATCAAATCACCCCCAGATCCCCCCACCACCGCACCCAGCATGCTTCCAGCCCCTGACCCCCAAGCACCTCCTTCCTCCCCCCAAGAGTATCACTGCACTTGCCCTCTGAGGGCCACTCCCTGATACTCTGCAGGAATCACATCATTGTTTCTTTCAAGGTTCCTCTGTCCCCACAGGAGAAGAATGCCCCTAACACTCACAAGAGGACGAAGACAGGGGGTGGTGACCCTGACCTTTGGGTCCTCACCCCTTTTGAGGAGTGGGTGCTGGAGCTGTCCAAAGAGGAGGACATCCGAGCTGTCAACGACAGCATGGTCGGGCTGAAGTCGAGAAGTGAGCACCTGTTAATCCTTCACTCAATTTGAGTCAATTACAAGGGGGAATGGGTTTAAGGTGCGAGGAGCAAGGTTTAAAGGAGATGTATGAGGCATGTTTATTTACATAGAGGCTGATGGATGTCTGGAACTCGCTGCTGGGGGAGGTCGCGGAGGCAGATACGATAGTGACCTTTAAGGGGCGTCTTGACATTGACAAATACATGAATGGGAGGGGATTAGAGGCATATGGTCCCTGGAAGAGTAGGGGATTACAATTCAGATGGGCAGCATGGTCACTGCGAGCTTGGAGGGTCGAAAGGTGTGTTCCTGTGATTCCTTCTTTGTGCTTTGTTCTATGTTCAATGGAGAAATGTCAAGCAACTTCCTGGCATCCTAGATTCCTCATCCTCCATTGCACTTAACCTTGTGTCCTGTGTTGAAGGAGCAGATCCGGATGCAGCAGGGTTATCTGGAATTGAATCCCTACTGCAGCTCACGCCCATCCCGAGACTGACAGCTCCAAAAACTTCTTGGAGGAAGCGGATGAAGGGACCTCTGAGGGTGGCACTGTTTTGGCATCAGCTTCCACCTCACACTCACCATCCCAGATTCTCTCATGTCGGTGGGTCCAGTTAAAGGTGAGGCTTCTGGGTCACTCTCTGGTGAGCATGACATATCTGATAATGTACATCAGGTGGAGGAGGGAACGTCCGAGACCTCTGGCATGCTGGGACCTGCCGGAGGTGAGGACTCAGCTGGCCCCAGGCTACATGCTGGTCCTCTGAGATCACTTCTCCCTCAGCTGCTGGAGATGCAGCAACAGAGCCAGTGAATGCAGGAGGGACTGACGGCCACACTGGACCAACTGCAAAGCTGTTGGGAGGAGTCCCACAGTGTTCAGACGGACCAGCTATTGCCTGTCTTGCATGGTTACCAGGCCAACACTGTAAGGGTGGCATCCGCGGTGGAAAGCCTGGGGCAGGGAATCTCACCATGAGTGGCAGGTTCCAAGCGATGGTCGAGTCACAGCGAGCCACAGCAGAGTCCCAGAGGGCTGCAGGCGAGTCTCAGTGGGCCACAGCTGAGGGACTCAACAGGCTTCTGCAGCCCATGGCTGAGAGGCTCGAGAACTTGCAGGAGACCCAGCAGGACAGCACTGAGACACAGCGGGCTACGGCAGCAGCCCTTGAGCCAGTGGCCCAGTCACAGAGGGTCATGGCTGAGGGGCTGCAGGGCATGGCCCAGTCTCAGATGGCACTTGCTGCTGCCATTGACTGGTGGCCCTTGACTCAGGTGGCCATCGCAGAGGGCTCAACCACCATGTAGAATGCAGGTGGTCCTCCAAGACTGGCAGGGCCAGGTGACGCCAGAGCTTCTGGAGCTCACTGCAGAAGCACTGCTGTCCCATGGGGTGACCCAGGGGCCCACAGGAACCCCAAGGGAGGAGAAAACACAGAAGATAGGAGCAGAAGGAGGCCATTTGGCACTTCAAGCCTGCTCCACCTTTCATTACAATCATGGCTGATCATCCAACTCAATATCCTAATCCTGCTTTCTCCCCATAACCTTTGATCCCATTTGCCCCAAGTGCTATATCCAGCCGCCTCTTGAATACATTTAATGTTTTAGCATCAACTACTTCCTGTGGTAATGAATTCCACAGGTTCACCACTCTTTGGGTGAAGAAATGCCTCCTCATCTCCGTCCTAAATGGTCTACCCCGAATCCTCAGACTGTGATCCCTGGTCCTGGACTCCCCCACCATCGGAAACATCCTCCCTGCATCTACCCTGTTTATCCTGTTAGAATCTTATAAGTCTCTATGAGATCCCCCCTCATTCAGCTGAACTCCAGTAATAACAATCCTAACCTAGTTAATCTCTTCTCATATATCAGTCTCATCATTCCCGGAATCAGTCTGGCAAACCTTTGCTGCACTCTCTCGAGAGCAAGAACATCCTTCCTCAGAAAAGGAGACCAAAACTGCACACAATATTCTCGGTGTGGCCCCACTAAGACTCTTTATAATTGTAACAATACATCCCTGCTCCTGCACTCGAAACCTCTCGCAATGAAGGCCAACATATAATTTGCCTTCTTTACCGCCTGCTGCCCCTGCATACTTACTTTCAGTGACTGATGCACAAGGACACCCAGGTCTCGCTGCACACTCCCCTCTCCCAATTTACAGCCATTTAGGTAGTAATCTGCCTTCTTGTTTTTGCTTCCAAAGTGAAAACCTCACATTTATCCTAATTATACTGCATCTGCCATTGATTTGCCCACTCACCCAATCTGTCCAGTTCACCCTCCCACCCAACTTGGTATCATCTGCAAACTTTGAGATGTTACATTTTGTTCCCTCATCCAAATCACTAATATATATTGTGAATAGTTGGGGTCCCAGCACCGATCCCTGTGGCACCCCATTAGTTACTGCCTGCCAATTTGAAAAGGACCCATTAATTCCTACTCTTTGTTTCCTCTCCACCAACCAGTTTTCTATCCATTTCAATACACTATCCCCAATCCCATGTGTTAGGTTAGGTAGGCTCGAGCCCATGCTGGGGCCTTCCAGCCAGGAGAGTGTGACTGTGGCTACACCTTCTGACTCCCCCCTTTCTGACACCGGGGCATCTCAGGGGCAGCGGGATGAAGAGGATGTCATAGTTACGTCCCAGCCATCTGGAAGCTGGCCAGGGCCCTCAGGGTCCTGGCCCTCCAGAGGACACCCGCCAAGCGCATCACAGGCTACACAGCAAGGTAGGCAGCTGGCTCCCTCCACCTCTGATGTACATTCTGGGGAGACAGCAAGACGTAGTTGTAGGCCACATAAGGTTCGGAAGTTGTAGTTGCACTACGATGGCACGGGTGAAAGGCTGCACTAGATAAATACATTTTTAAGCACCTTAACATTTTCTGTTCACATGTTCTTATGGTAGCACTTATTATTTGAACACTTTTATTGTAAATGATAAATGTTTTTTCACCACCCACCTGTGACTAGTTTGCCTCGAAAGGAATGCTGTTACCCTGACGGTTGCCGGGGGGATCCTCCATGTTGATATCAGTTAGGGAGTCACCTCAACGCTGTGTCACTGATAAAATTAAGCTACTGGTTCCTCAGAACCCATGAGCGATTCCATCCCCCTCCCCCACCCACCTGCCTCGCAGCCCTATATGGGGGTTTACAGATCCGTCACCCACTACACAGACATGAACCCAGATGTCAGCGTGCATGCAGAGCTCAGGTAGGAGTCAGATTCGATTGCACCAGGGCATCATCATAATGGTGCTTAGTGAGTCGTCATCACCCTCTGCCTGCCAAAGCAAATCGCTAACACAGCATATCCAGGCCAATCATTCTGGTGTTACAATGTTGCAGGAGATAGTAGGACGCTGGGGGGGAGAATGGAACCCAACATGCAGAGCACAGGCCCCGAGTAAGCAAAGCGCCTGGTGATCAGGGCCTCCCTTGCTGCCCTCGCATGCCTGATCCTTGCTGCCAGCCCTCCTGCGCCTGGGTGGTGTTGCTCGGCATTGTCCTCCTCCTCTTCCTCCTCCTCTTCCTCCTCCTCTTCCTCCTCCTCTTCCTTCTCCTCCTGCTGGGTGGCCTCCTCCCCAGTGATGTCTGGCTGATCGACCTCCACGTCTTCCTCCTCCTCCAAAAGGTCTCCTCTCTGCTGTGCCAGGTTGTGAAGGACACAGCACACCACCACAATGCGGGAACAAAGCAGGGGGCTGTATTGTAGGGCCCCACCAGAGCAGTCCAGGCACCTCAACTGCATTTCAGCAGCCCAATGCACCTCTCCACTATAGAGCAGGTGGCTACATGGGCCTCATTGTAGCGGGTCTCCGCCTCAGTCTCAGGCCTTCGCACAGGCATCATCAGCCAATTCCAAAGCGGGTAACCCATATCACCCACGAACCACCCCCACAGCCTGCGCTCCTCCTCAAAGGTCTAGTATGTCTGAGTTCCTCAGAATAAAACTGTCATTCCGGCTGCCGGGGTGTCTGACACAGACGTGCAAGATGTTCATCTTGTGGTCACAAACCAATTACAGATTTAAGGAGTGGAACCCCTTTCTACTGACGGATCCTCATGGATTCTGAAGCAGGGTCTTGAGGGCGACGTGGGTGCAGTTGATGGCCCTCTGTACATTAGGCATCCCCACAATCGCTGTGAATCCTGCAGCCCGGGCTTCCTGCTGAGCCTGGTCCAGGTCAAACTGGCCAACCTGGGCATACAGGGCACCCGTGACCTCCTTGACACAGGTGCGGACAGCTGACTGGAAAATGTCACATACATTTCCGCTGGGGGTCTGGGAGGAGCCGGTGGCATAGAAGTTTAAAGCGGCTGTCAGTTTGACAGCCACTGAGAGTGGGTGCCCCTACCTGCCAGGTCCTGCAACAAATGGCACAGGTGTTGCGCTGTCTCCTTTCGGAGCCGAGATGTCGGCTGCATACGGTGTCTGACATTTGTTCAAACAACACTCGTGTGCGGAATTGCTGGTGTCTCTGCTCCCTCCTTCTCCTGCGCGCCCCCCTGCTGCCCACCCCCCCCCCCCCCACCCCCCCTACCCCCGGGCGAATGGTGGTCACTTCCTGCCTCCGGTGGCCGTCTCCCTCTACTCCTGAAAGTGGTAAGGCCTGGGCCTCCTCTGCCTGCAATTCATATTGTAAGGCCTGCTCCTCCTCCTCAACTCCAACAGCAACCAAAAGAACAGCAAGATCAATTGGTTGCATTGCAAAAGCCATCTTGTTAATTTGAAGGGGGGATTTGGAGAAGGGGAGAGACAGATGCAGAGGTTAAGAAATGCTTCTTGCCCCTAACCCAGCAACACACACTGCCCATACTGCCCATCCCTCCCCCACAGGCCCTGCAGCAACACAGCCCCCCCATCCCCCAGCAACACAGCCCCCGCAGCCCCCAGCAACATAGCTCCCCCCCCACCAACACAGCCCCCCCATTCACCCCCCAGGACACGCACCCAGAACTCATGCATTAGTGAGCACAAACACTGCTGCTTGAAAAGTCCTGAGGCTGCAGCATTGCCATTTCAAAGGGATTCCAGCACATTCCCCACCTGGAAGAGTGCTGCATGCACTAGGACCCAGCAGCATCCCCAAGATCTGAGGTCAGTGCTGCAAATTGGACATCAGACACCCTGCTGGGTAACAGCCCCCCGCCCCCCCCCCCTCCCCCATGCTCCCCCCCTCCCCCACACACACACACTCGCAGAGCACTCCCGACCTGAGAAACAAAATGGCCACCACAAAAGGACCCCCCTGTGAGCAGCAGGGTGCTGTCCAACAACAGCCACTTACCTCTTCACTAACTCTTACTGATGGAACTCCAGAATTGGACTTTTATCAAGCATGTCTATTCCAGACCGATTCCGGATTGCGCGAACGTGGTGGTAAAGGTAGATGTGCTGGTAAAGTGGGACATGCAGCTCGTTAAGTGGATTGAAATACATGCAGATTTATTTAAATTGAGGTCGCACCAGTTTTGGGCAGGTTCCTGATCGTGGCCATCTTGTGGACTTCCAATCAGTGCGCAATAGCGCGAAAACGAGCGCAGATCATGCTAATCGCCTCACGCCCGACTTTACCAAATTTCCGTGCCCAAAAACAAGCACAATACCATGGTAAAATATTGCCCGTTGTCTCAAAATGGAAGAATTCTGCCCCTTGTCTTTTATCTCACTCAGAACCTTCACTCATACAGCAAGAGTTGATGCACGTGACCTATGATGAATCCTCAGAGAAGCTGGTCCTTCTTGGTGGTGCACTGTCACAGAACTCATCAAGCACTAGCTCAGATACTCACACTTTGGTGGGACCAACAAGATGGATAATTGGGTTTTCACCTGGAGATCCACACTTCAGAAGGGAGCAGGACAGATAATGGAGACAAGGGTAGCGAGGGTACAGAGTGTATGTGTCAGGCTAGTGAGCTCTTCAAGCTCAGCTCAGCTGGACACAGATGCTGCACCTCTGCAGCCATCGATGAAAAGGCAAATCGTTGAGTAGTGGTAGACAATGTGTAGCGCACTGACAAAGCCTTCAAAACACACTCACTGCAATTACAGAGAGATAGGAGGTGTTCCTTCAAGCTTGATGTGACAGGCCATTGAGCTGATGTTTTCTTCCATGGCTAACATCAGGGAACATCCAATACTCCAATTACATGAATCCATTCACACCTGGAACAGCAGCAAGCTGACTCTGGATGTTTACTTGTCAGTCACATTAAATACAGATACCTTAGCCTTGGCATTCCAGGGCTGAGCTGCCCCCAAGTGTGTTCTCCAGCAAAGTGGTAGCAGCGTACTGCAGCTGTTCCATTAGAGGAATGATAACGAAAGGAGATATGGAAGTGGGGACTCCGCTCAAAGCTCTTCCAATTCTTTCCCATAGCCCACCTCTCAGTCAGCAGCCCACATGTTGTCTCATCTCCTGATGAGCCAGTCTAACAGATGTAGGTTGAGCAGTTATTACCGGAGCCCTCAGGGCCTCCGAAACCCAGATGTTGTCAGGCAAGAGTGTATGAGCAATCCAAACAGGGATGTAAGCAGCCTGCCATACACACGTTACTCAATGTAGTGATATCAGTAAAAGGAAGCATTAGGTATTATAGCTGCACACGCATGCACACATAGGATTCAAAGCCACATTCCTGAAGCATTAGGTTGGGCCTCTACATTACTAGTCCAGTGACATTACCATTATGCTACTGTCTCCCCCTACCTAAAGTGCACTGCTGTTGTAACCTTTTTCTTTCTCAATCTCTTCCTCCTCCATATTGTCTAAGGAGGTTCTGAGCTGTTTACTCTGTTTGCTTTGCTGGTCCAAGTTTCATTACTGCGCAATCTTCAATCTTCAAATTACACATTACAGTTTAAGGGGAAGAGACTAATCAAATCAAAGTAACTAATTGTTAAGAGTGCATGTAGGACAGGAGGTGATCATTTGGTCCGAAGGTATGCATGTTTAGACCTGCCTGCCCTCTTGTTTATTGGATGCCCCATCACCTCATTTAAAAAGAATAATCCCGCAGCAGAAATTGTGCTGCCCTGTTTTTTTTTAATTGAAAAAAGCCGTGTGTTTTATTTTTGCAGCCCTGTGCTGAACAGTTGGGAGGAAGGGGAGGATCAGCTTTCCCACATTGGCAATCAGCAAACCCAGACACCATAGTGTCGTCTGTCACTCAGAGCACATCAAGAGAAAGCCCCTGCTGCTGCTGCCACTACAACAAATGTTTACCATGCTTTAAAGTGCCTGTGGATTTCCAGTGCCTAAACCAGGGACAATAACTGATCGGATGTTAATGCAGTTTTCAGTCGGAGAAGCGAACGGCACAGCCCATGAAAAGCCACGCTCTCCACATATGTTGAATTGCAAGCAGGAATTATTGAACTAACTTTACTTACATTTCCCCAGCAGAGAGGGGAGCAAGGAAGACAGTATAACAAAATGCTTGACTATTACAGTATACTACACTCCCTCCCCATTTAAAAAATACAACCAATACCTCAAAATGGTACATACACATCATTTTCCACAACACAATCTGACAAAACCAATATCAGTAAGAAGTTTAACAACACCAGGTTAAAGTCCAACAGGTTTATTTGGTAGCAAAAGCCACACAAGCTTTCGAGGCTCTGAGCCCCTTCTTCAGGTGAGTGGGAATTCTGTTCACAAACAGAACTTATAAGACACAGACTCAATTTACATGAATAATGGTTGGAATGCGAATACTTACAACTAATCCAGTCTTTAAGAAACAAAACAATGGGAGTGGAGAGAGCATCAAGACAGGCTAAAAAGATGTGTATTGTCTCCAGACAAGACAGCCAGTGAAACTCTGCAGGTCCACGCAACTGTGGGAGTTACAAATAGTGTGACATAAATTCTGATTCTAGGATCGCATGATAAAGACTCAGGAGGAAAAAAGCAGAAATATTTATGTGAAATAGTGTGACATAAACCCAATATCCCGGTTGAGGCCGTCCTTGTGTGTGCGGAACCTCGAAAGCTTGTGTGGCTTTTGCTACCAAATAAACCTGTTGGACTTTAACCTGGTGTTGTTAAACTTCTTACTGTGTTTACCCCAGTCCAACGCCGGCATCTCCACATCAAAACCAATATCAACAGTATTTGGTATTTAACAGGTTGATTTGCAAATTTGTTGTTAGTATAATTATAATCAAAGCGTACATGACTGACCAGAGTCATTTACATGTAAAAACATTCTTTTTTCTAAATATCATGGACAGGATTTAAAGAAGCCCCGTGCCCACTGGCTGCCCCCCCCACTCCCTTCCCATGGGATGTTATCCGGTGGTGGAGGCGGCTCGCCATTTGCCTCTGGTGGGATCTTCCGATCCTGGCAATGTTTACAGTATATTGCATGTCTCACTCATCCTGCTACCAGGGAACCCACCATGTAGGGCTTGGGAGGTGGGGGTGGGGGGCCTTCGGCGCTGGGCAGAAGATTCCGCAGTCAGGAATTATTGGAAATTCCCATGGGTCTTTACCCAAAAATGTCATAATTATACAAGAAATAATGCAGAGAACAATTTCCTTCTTCTTCCTACAGACTTCTTGGGCCCAATTTTACCATTGCATTGTGTCCATTTTCAGGAGTGAAATCTTGGTAAAGTCAGGCGGGAGGTGAGTAGCGCGATCCGCACCCGCCTCCGCGCCGCTTCCCCTTTACCAAGACCCGGAAATGGCCGCAAATGGGCGCAACAGCTATTTAAGTGCATTTGCATGCATTTAAATTGACCTAATGGGTTGCATACCCAACTTTACTGGCACTTCCCCCTTTACCACCGTGTTCACCCATCCAGAATCGGCGCGAAACAGACATGCTCCATAAAACTCCAATTCGGGCGCTCCATCAGTGAGGATGTTAGTGTCTCGTGTCCGATGGCTCTCTGCTTGAGATCGATGGCAGGGGGAAGGTGGGTCCACTGCCACTATGCCTGAGATCAGTGGGGGGGGGAAGGGGGTCCACTGCCACTCTGCCTGAGATCAGTGGGGGGAGGGAAGTGGGGTCCACTGCCACTCTGCCTGTGATCAGTGGGGGAGGGAAGGCGGGTCCGCTGCCACTCTGCCTGAGATCAGTGGGGGGAGGGAAGGGGGGTCTGCTGCCACTCTGCCTGAGATCGGTGGGGGGTTGGGGAGAGGGGTCACGATTGGTCTGGATGGTGGAGGGGGGTGGAGGGATAAGGGAGTCAGTAATATTGTGGGGGTGGGCCAATGCCTGTGGGGGTCAGAGGGAGGCATTATCTGGTCTGGGAAGATGTGGCAGGGGAGCAGCATTCTATAATTTTTTTCTGTGCATGCGCAGTTGGAGGCTCCGATCGGAGCTGCAGGGTTTCGGGTGTGTTAAGCCCCGCCCACTGGCTTATGCAGCGTGATTCAGACTCGCTGATATTTTTGCAGGCAGAGTGCGTATGGGGGTGCCTCTAAATGTTGGATCTGGAACACTCTCAGTTTCAAGTCTGCCCAGTACTTAAAATCAAAATTGTAAAATAGGGCCTCTTATTAATCTATTTAACTTCTTGCGCTTTTTCTCTGGGTATCATTTTCCATTTCTATTTGTTTGACTTTGGTCTCTCAACATCCTTAACTGTGTCAAATCTAAACTTGGACTTTGACCAGCAGCTCTATTTAATGGTTGGGACCATGGCATTGATTGATTTGACTTAGTCAAAGACCCTGGGCAGAATTTTCCCATCCCGCCCTCCACGAGAATCATAGTGGGTGGGACACGGACCATGCAAAGGTCCATTGACCTTGGGTGTGATTTTGCAGCTGGAAAATCCCGCCCCCTGGCTCACTTGGTCTACCGGTGAACTCTGGGATACTGGCAGATTTTCTTTGACTTTCACTTTCTTTCTGACTTTCATTTTTGGGTGAAGAAAGATAATCAAATCCAGGCCAAACTTTTGAACAAATGCAATAAGATGACATGGAAGAGGTCTCTGATAAGGCCACAGAAATGGAAATGGCAGAAAGAGATAGTTGCAGATTTCAAGGAAATTCTTATCCTGAAGAATCAGTGAAGGTCCACCAGATTTCAGCAAGTTCCAGGCCAGAGCAACTGACTCAGCGTCAGAAATTTAGAATTTACCATTACTGTGGTAGCAACCAGTTCTTTAAATGCCCTTATTTCCAGTCAACGCGTGAGGAAGTTGATCATATTCAGATGGCATCAGGAGTAGAGGAAACAGAAATGCACCAGTTTGAGGTAAGGGTAGATTCAGGAGTGTGGAAATCCTCAAATAAGCATATAAGCTTTGATAGTGGAGTCGGACACTTTAGGAACTTTCAAGCGGTTATTGGATAGGCACATGGAGCACACCAGAATGATAGGGAGTGGGATAGCTTGATCTTGGTTTCGGACAAAGCTCAGCACAACATCAAGGGCCGAAGGGCCTGTACTGTGCTGTACTGTTCTATGTTCTATGATAACTGTGGAATTAGATGTCGATGTTACTGGACAGGAAGATCAAGCGATGTATTCAGTCAGGGAACAAGAGGAACGACTCACGGAAGATTAGGCTAGGATGGCTGAAGATATGATTCCATTGCCCACAGTAGAAATGAAAGTCAGAGATTCACAACTTACTTTCATTGCTGGTACAGCTGCAGTCATGTCTGTTATCTTAGAAAGAGAGTACAAGGAATCCCCAAGTCACATTCCCTTATACAAAACTGGGATGAAACAAATGAGATATTCAAATAGCAATATTCCAGTGTGAGGTGAAGTTAATGTTAGGCTGGAATAGGGTGATTCATTCTATTATTTAGTCTTACAACAGCAGGTTAAAGCCCAACAGGTTTATTTGGCATCACGAGATTTTGGAGCGCTGCTCCTTCATCAGGTGAGTCCACTGACAAGTTAACCCGATGTTGTGAGACTTCTTACTGTGCCCACCCCAGTCCAACGCCAGCATCTCCACATCATTCTGTTGTTTACTATTGACAGTAATAAGAGGGGATAAAGTCTCCCTGATAGGAAGGAATTGTTTCAGAAGATAAGGTTAAACGCAGCCGGGCACAGTGGTTAGCACTCCTTCCTCACAGCACCAGGGACATGTGTTCGATTCCTGGCTTGGGTCACTGTCAGTGCGGAGTCTGCATGTTCTCCCCTTGTCCACGTGGGTTTCCTCTGGGTACTCCGGTTTCCTCCTACAGTCCAAAAGATGTGCTGGTTAGGTGCATTGGCCATGCTAAATTCTCCCTCAGTGAACACGAACAGGAGTGTGGCGACCAGGGAATTTTCACAGTAACTTCATTGCAGTAAACCTACATTAATAAATAAACTTTAAAAACAGCTGAGTTATTGGGATTGGTAAGAGCATGTTCGACATTGAGGGAGTCCTGAGAGAACACAAAGTGATCTTTGAACAAGGAGGACCAAATAGGGCACACTGGTTAACATTGCTGCCTCACAGCGCCAGGGACCCAGGTTCAATTCTGGCCTTGGGTCACTGTGTGGAGTTTGCATGTTCTCCCTGTGTCTACATGGGTTTCTGGGTGCTCCAGTTTCTTCCCACACTCCAAAGATGTGCAGGTTATGTTGATTGGCCATGCCAAATTACCCCTTAGTGTCAGGGAAACTAGCAGGATAAATACGTAGGGATACAGGGACAAGGCCTGGGTAGAATTGTTGTTGATGCAGGCTCAATAGGCTGAATGCTCTCCTTCTGCACTGTAGGGATTCTATGATTCTATAAAATGATAAAATTAGGCATCGCAAGGTCAAAGTCAAGATAAAAGACAATGTACCACTGGCATTTTGCAAGGTGAGGCACGTTTGTGCCTTATGCACAGTTAGAAGCACTAAATAAAGAGCTGATTAGATTAGAAAGGGCAGGGCAATTAAGAAGCTGAAGAGCAGTGAATGGGCTGCAGCCATTGTGGTCATTCAAAAAACAATGGGTCCATTTGGAGTTGTGGAGTTTATAAGTGAACTGTAAATAAGAAATTTAAGAGTTATTATTCTGCCAAGGTTCAAAGGGGTGGTGCTCACCAAAGTGCTCAATTACGTCATGAATGATTGGGCTAAAGAGTGTGATGCAGGTGCATGTCACATGTAGGAATGAACTGAGTATGGATCAAAGTTGTTTCTCATGGGATATAAGTCATTATTCTGCTAAGGTTTAGCGAGAGATTGTTGGAGGGACTTCATCAAGAACAAACAGTGATAGTCCATATGAAAACAGTAGCAAGAAAGTATCCAAAGTTAGATAGGGATATTGAAGAGTTGATTAAAAATTATGCAGTGTCTTGCAGAGTGAGAAATTATCCAGTCAAAGTTCCTTTCATTCCATGATCAAACAATAGAAAACGGGAATGAGAACATCAAATTCTTTGAAGTGAAAATGAAAGAGTCCCTTGTTTTGGTCGATAGCTGTAGCAAGTGGATAAATGTTGAGTCTATACTCAATACCACAAGTGCCAAAACTACTGAGGTTTTGAGAAATGGATTTGTGGTTTATTGGTTGCCAGAGGTTTTGATGTCAGATAATGGCCCACAGTTTACATCAGAAGAGTTTGAAACATTTCTGAGTTAGAATGACGTCAAACATCTGCTGATACCATTTCATCATCCAGGATTTTGCAGAAACTGGGAAGAGGTCTGTGCAGAAGTATTTGCGAGATGACAAGTATGATAGTAATTTCCACATTCCTCTTCAACATAGGCTAGACCATTTTCTATTTTCTTACAGAATAGCCTTACAGTATGGGGCTATCAGGTTGCTCACCTTACAAATTTGGATTTAACCAGGCTCCTCAGTCAAAGTTTAGTTTGCTGTTGTCAGCAGCAAAGCAAGGTAAAATAAAGCTGGATCATTTGCCAGGCATGAAATTGAGAGAGGTCAATGCTGGTCAGAAGGTTATGATGAAAAACGTTGAGGTGATAAGGAGAAATATATGATTGAAGTGCATCCACATATCTAGTGAAGATCGGAGAGAGCTAGTGTCACGTAGGTTATTTGTTTGAAAGAGAACACCTGACAAAGGGAAAGCATGATAAATCTCCTATAGTCCAAATTCCTCTTATCATTTTTAATCATGATGCACTGAGTAAGACTAAAACATGCTCAACTGCACTTTTGAACTAACTTTAATCTCAACTCCCCAACAGAGAATGCAGCATAGAGGGCAGTAGAACAAAATGGCCAGCTATTACAATCTACTACACTGTCCCTACCTCTCCTTGTTATATATTACTGTGGTCAGCTCACTTGTACAGCAAAATAAAAGAATGAAAAGGTCACTACATGGTGGGTTACTTAACTAGCTCATTGAGCTTTATTAGATAGGGTGTTGTTATTTTACAGTCTAGGATGGAAGAGAGGGAAAAACCCGTGAATGTCTCTGATGACTCCTACATGTCATCACTACATTTGACTAATCAAACAGATGCGTTGGTTTACAATACATGACATCCCTCTGCCTTTACTTCAGTAGGATGACAACAAACTTTAAACATTAACATTCACACTTTCCACTATAAACATAGATTACATTCCCAAGTTATATTTTATATATGTACAGCTAATATGAGAGTCTTTTTGGTGAACATTGACTTTATTTTGGTAAGATACAACGTTCTGGAGTATCCTTGGTAGACTGTTCACTAATATCAGGCACTTCAGCTTGCTTCTTTTTTAGTTTCCATTGATGTTGATCTACTGGAGTAGAATCTGAACTTGATTCTGAAGTAATCCTTCATTCAGGAATTTCACAACCTTGGGTGTGTGATAGCTTCCGCTAATTCACTCTTTGAATCCATAGAATCCTTGCAGTGCAGAAGGAGACCATTCAGCCCATTGAGTCTGCACTGACCACAATCCCACCCAACCCCTATTCCCTTAACCCCACGTATTTACCCTGCTAATCCCCTGACACTAGGGTCAATTTAGCATGGCCATTCAACCTAACCCATACATCTTTGGACTGTGGGAGGAAACCGGAGCACCCAGTGGAAACCCATGCAGATACGGGGAAAATGTGCAAACTCCACACAGACATTAACCCAAGGCCGGAATTGAACCCGGGTCCCTGGCACTGACAGGCAGCAGTGCTAACCATTTGTGTGTCTCCTCCAAACGTTTTCAACATCAAGCTGTACAATATAAGAAATCAAATCTGTCTTACCTAGAATGGTTGCAGGTACCCACTTCTCACCTGGAGAGTAGTTTCTTATTAAAACTCTTTCTCCTTGATTAATACTCTTCTGTTTTGATATTTGTTCATGGTGAGTAACTTTAGCTTATTGTTGTCACTCTACTATTGTAGTAGCAGGTGGTATGAGTAAATTGAATTTGGTTCTCAGTTTCCTTCTCAAGAACAATATTGCTGTCAAATTTTGTGCTGTCACATGAGCAGTGTTCCGATAGGATATGAAAAGGTTGTTTACTGTCTTGGATAATGAACTTTTGTCTTTTTATGCTTTAATAGTATTCTCCCGTTAATGTATAAGTCTCTCCACCAATCCATTAGTCGATAGATGATATGGTGCAGTCCTTATGTGCTGTATACCATAGCTCTTAATTCCTGACATGTAAGTTACATTCCATTATCTCTGACTAGTTGTTCAGGCTTTCCAAATCTTGTGAATAACTCATCTAATTTCTCTATGACTCTTTCTGTTGTTGTAGATTTCATCATCATGACTTCGGGCCACTTTGAATGCTAGGACAAGAAACATGTATCCTTCAATTGGTACTGCAAAGTTGATATGTATTCTGTGCCATGGTTGTTTTGGCTATTCCCATGGCTGAAGTGGTTGTAGAGGTGGAGTATTTTGCATTCTAGCACAGGACTGCCCCATATTTTCTTCTATTTGTGAGTCAAGTTTCAGCTACCAGAATAGCTTCTTGCAAGCTCTTTCATTCTCACTACCCTGGATGGCCTTCCTGCAGTTGATTTAGGATTCAGCTTCAACATGGAGGAACGATAACTCTGATCCCCTGCAGCAGTACTCCATTTTGGACAGTTAATTCAAGTTTCCTCATGATAGAAGGTTTGGTTTCAGGATTCTTCCTTTGTTTGTTGAGTGATGTTCTTCCTAAGACCATGTCTATACTCTTCCCCATCACTGGATTGTTCCTCATGTAACTTTGCACCTGAGACATTGTTACTCGTATACTCTCTACCTGGGAAATGTATATGTTGATGTAGCCATCCTGTGATTTAGTTTTGTCCTGGATTAGCAATCTCGATAAGGCATGTTGCTCTGATTTTATATTTTATATTATAATTGTGTACTGATATTATTAAAGACCCCCTTAGTAGACAACATGCAGCTAATGATGGAACTCCCTTGTATTGACCATTGTATGGATCAAAAAGTGTTGTCAACGGCCTGTGGTTGGTCAACAAAGTAAAATGTCTTACAAAGACACTGGTGAAATATTTTGATTCCAAAAATTCTTTCTCAAGTTCGGCATAATTCTGTTCAGTGCTTGATAATGTTCAAGATACGAATGCTATTGTTCATTCTTCCCCTGCTGGCATGATATGTGAGACAGCTCCACCCATTCCATAGGGCGATTCATCCCATGACAGTTAAATGTTTAACTTTTGGTTAAAATGGATTATTATTCAGCTTTAAGTTTAAATCTCTGTTCAGATACTTAGTTAAGTATAACAAACCAAAGAACAGGAGTCAACTCAAATTCACTTAATCATTCATTTATTTAACACTTTAGGTACCAAACTCATAAACTTACAACAGTTGCAACACTTTAACTCTTTCACTGAACTCTTTAACTTTAACATTAATTCACTTCAACATTAACTCTTTAACTGAAAATGAGTACTGTTTCTTCCTCATCATTATCTTCTCTGAAGATGTTCCTTCAGGGCACACTTGGGATTGTTAGTCTCAAGTCATCGCTACAACACCCTTCTTTATCCCCAAATATTCCCAAACTTCCAGAAAGCTCTCTGGCACTCAGCCAATGATATCATTGGAAAGCGATCACATCGTTCAATCATGGCCAATGGAGTAACTCATAAACAATGCCATACTGTTTATACTAAACTGTACATAGGTCACATAGCCTTAAACATATGTGGACATGGCAAGAAATCTTGGTGCCACAAAGTCAAGCATAACCCAAACAACTAACCATATTTGGTCAACACAGGAAATGTCAAGTCACAGTCCACTAGACAGATTACGACTTGTAGCAGATTCTAACTCACATCTATGTTTAATTGTAACTTGACCAAAGTTCCCGCATCCTTAACTCTCATTGTCACAATTGCACTTCAGTCAATATTGCCTTTGTTGTTATAGTTGTTGTTGTCGTTGTTGTTGTGGTCGGTGTTCTGGCCACAGGACCAATACTTTAGCATGTCTTTTACTCCCTGTCAAGCACTTTCACACCCCTTTGTCCAATTATATAGCACACAAAAAGGTATGAAGTGGTTTCAGTAGTCTTGGAAGGTTTGGAATGAATTTTCCATAATAATTTATTAGACCAAAAAATAATCTCAGCTGTGACATGTTCAGTAGTCTTGGTGCTTCTAGGATCATGGTAATTTTCTTTGGTTTTTTATGGAAGCCATTTTTATCTCTTATGTGACCTAAATAACTGATTGATAATTTGAAAAATACACATTTTTTTTCACGTGAAGATTGTGTTTCTCTAGGCGCTCCAATGTTTCTTTTAAGTTTTGTAAATATTCCCTGTTCACTTTTGTCCATGATTAGAATGTCATCCAGATAACACTGGACACTATTGAAGCCACTTAGGATTTGATTCATTTTTGGGATAAGGTCGGTGCCGATGTTATTCTGAATGGTAGGCATTTATACCCGAACAACCCTTTGTGAGTGAAAATTGTTAGCAGTGGTTGCGACTCAGTTGTCACCTTCATTTGGAGGTATGCTTGGGACGAAACCATCTTACTGAACTGCTGACCCACAGACAATCCAGTGAATAGGTCCTCACTTAACAATAAAGGATACTGTTCAACACAGCACGGGATTTATTGCCATCTTGAAGTCATCGCAAATTCTTATAGAATCATCTGGTTTAATGTCAGGGACAATTGGAGTTGCTCAATTGCTCGAGGTTACAGGTTCAATCACTGCATCCTTTATTAGTTTCTCCAGTTCCACTTCTACTTTTGGTTTAATTGTTTATGACACAGTTCTTGCCTTTAAACACCTTGGGTTGCTATTGAGTTTGATCTTGAGTCTTGCTTCAACTCCAGTCACAGACCCTAAATTAAGTTCGAACACCTTCCTCCTATACTTCTCTAGAAGTTTTTGCGTTCTTGGTCTGGTCTGGCCTTCATGTGACTCTAGAGCCACAGCAATGTGGTTGATTCTCAACTGCCCTCTGAATAAGAATAACTAGGGATGGGCAATAAATGCTGGCCAGCCAGCGAAACCCATGTCCCATGAATGGATAAAAAAATGCTTAACCGGTTAAACTTGATTTTATGTAACCGTGCTCTTCCAAAGAGTGAAGGAACATTTCCTTTTACTGCGTGCGGTGGCAATTCTGCTGATTGACCATTAGCTTCTACTTGAATAGCCATATATCCCTTCAGTGGAACAACAGTATAAACTCACAGATTATGTTTGATGATTTAGTGGTGTTTTCAGCTTCTGACTTTATATATATATATTATATATTATTTATATTTTCTGAGCTGAGTGACACAGCTGTTCCCGTATCTACTTCCATTTTTACTTCTTTCCCATTTAACTTCTGGAGAAGTCCAGAACCTTTGCATATCCCCTTCCAATGGATAGGATGCCTAATTTAAGTTCTTCGATTTTTTCGAATATGGTGTCTGATGCGCGTTATCAAACACGAGGCTAGATGCTCGGGAAATAAAGGCTTTTATTTACTGTAATGAAGCAGCCAATAATTATATACACGATCCCAGACTGAGGGGTCCCAGCCAGAGCAGGGATTTTTATACCTCTCCCAGGAGGCGGAGCCCGACTGGGATGTACCACAACACTACAGTACAAAGGTGTAACAACCCCACCCTAACCCCAACAGCAACAAGTAGCACAACCCAACAGTAACATATGTACATCCTTGTAGTACTGGCCAGACCCTGGCTCAGTACTATCCAGTGGGAACCAACGATGGTTCACCACAGTGTCGTCCTGGGAATTTTCATCCTTATCAGACATTTTGTCGATCCTTTTGTCGATCTTGGTGTGTTCCTGCATTTGCGCAACTTTGGGGTTTGAGAAGTCTCTTGTGACCAACAGGCCTTCGCTATGTGCACAATCAGCTTTTACATTTATTTTCTCTACTCTAACATTCATGTGGAGAGTGTCCCACCTGAGCACACCAATGACATGCTTGCACTTAAAGAGATTTCTTTCTGCCAGTTCCCACTTTGTGCATTTTGGCCTCAGCTCCAATTTGAGAAGATTCTTTAGTGACCCATTGCATGGACACTGCAATCTCAACAGCAAGATGTAGTGTTAAGGAATTTTCAGTGAACAATCGTCTTTGAATTGCTTAATTACAAAGTCTGCAAACAAGTCTGTCTCGCAGAGTCTCTTCAAGGGTCAGGTCAATTCACAGCTCTTTGTTAGCCTTCTTAATATTGCTACAAATTATAATATATTTTCATCTTCCTCCTGCATCTGCCTGAATCCAACAGCTAATGTAGCACACACCTTGATGGTCTTTGTTCTTTGTCTCCTCTTGGGAATGGAGGGATACAAACGATTGGTCTAGTTGGACCAAGGAGCGGCACAGGCTTGGAGGGCCGAAGGGCCTGTTTCCTGTGCTGTACTGTTCTTTGTTCTTTGTTCTTTGTCTGACTGCCATCTCAGTATAATGGAACAAAAGGACAGTTCTCTCAAAAGGTGATGATCAGAGCTATTCATGCTGGAAGAAGAAGAAGAGGAGAATTGTATAGTTCATTAACCACTGAATTATGGATTGAAATTGATGGAGGATGGGGAGAGAGAACGCGCAAGAGAGAGCGAGAAATCTGATTTCCAAAGCTAATTTCCATTTTGAGTAGAATGGAAGGGTAGACTTTGGGCCCTATTTTACCATTTTGATTGTAAGTGCTGGGCGAACTTGAAACTGGGAGTGTTTCAGATCCGACTTTTAGACCCGTTCTCAGATGCCCCCATACGCACTCTGCCTGAAAAAATATCAGCAATTCCAAATCACACTGCAGAAGCCTGTGGGCGGGGCTTAATGCACCCAAAATCCTGCAGCTCCGATCGACGCCTCCAACTGCGCTTGCGCAGAAAAAAAAAGATAGAATGCGGCTCCCCGCCACATTGCTCTCGGGCTGGATAATGCCTCCCCCTGGCCCCCACAGACATTGCCCCACCCCCACAACATTACTGACTCTCTTATCCCCCCATCTCCCCCCTGCCTCCCAGACCGATTGCAGGCCCCTCCCCCCATATCCCACCTCAGTGATCTCAGGCAAAGTGGCAGCGGACCCCCCTCCACCCCCCCGCACCGGCTTGGAGGTGGCCGTGGATCGTACTACCCACCTCACGCCCAACTTTACCAAGTTTTCATGCCTGAAAACGAATGCAACCTAATGGTAAAATCGGGCTCTTTGTGTCAAAAAATGCTGGAATGTTTAAGAAACCCTCAAATTGCTGTATCCCAGTGCAGCATGTGAAGCACAGATATATGCCATATATTAGGAACCCATGTACATAAGCCCAACCCGACAGAGGGGAAGGGCTTTTCATGGGTAGATGTTGTTGTTGGGTAATCTTGATATCCAGGTTCCCCAATAAATGATAACCCAATTCCCTCCTTTTCCAGCAAACTGTCAGTTGGGTAGGGAACTTACACTGAGTTAGTCATAGCATGGGGGTGCAGGGATTGGTCCAGATCTTAATGGGGATTGTCCAATCTTGTGAGGATTGCAATCAACCTGATCTTTGAGGGGGCTCCAGATCTTCAAGGTATTGGCGATTCTAAGAGCATTGGTGAACCTGGAGGAGGGTGCAGAAAGGCTTGGGGAGGCCAAGAGGATGTACTCCTGCTTCTCCTGACCCACAATCAGAAGAAAGGCACTTATCTTTCCCACGCAGCATTCCTTGTCTTCCTTTAATTTCTATCGTTTCCAATGTTTTAGAAATCCTGCTGGTCAGGGTTAAACCGTATTAGAATCATGGAACTATATAATCCCTGCAATGCAGTAAGAGGCCACACAGCCATCAAGTCTGCACCGACTCTCCGAAAGAGCATCCTACCCAGGCTCTTCCTTCCGCCTTATCCCCCTAACCCTATGTCTTTACAATGACTAATCTGCCTATTCTGTATATCTTTGGAGTGTGGGAGGGAACTGGAGCATCTGGAGGAAACCCATGCAGACACGAAGAGAATGTGCAAATTCCACAGTCACCTGAGATCAGAATCGAACCTGGGTGCCTGGCGCTGTGAGACGGCAATGCTAACCACTGGGAGAGGGTTGATTGCCTGCACCCCTCCAACCAGCCCCCAGATCCAATTTAGCCTTGACTAAAAGTGGGTGGTTTGGTGTAACTTTGAGAAGTAAAAATAATTACAGTCCACATGACCCAAGCTCACCTGTTTTGGGGGTTTAAATTCCCCTCACAAAATGACAAATTAACATTTTGCTGCACCTGTCTGGCTTAGAGTTCAGAAATAGACACAGTTCACTACTTCACTCAATTGATTTTGTTGCCAATTTTCTTTTAAAATTACTGATGTTATCACTCTTAATTGCCTCCCTCAGCTGACAACTTCAATCATATCCCAACAGTCTATGTAAAATTGTTACATCTGATCTATCTTCCTTTTTCAGAGTTTCATCCATTGATATTCTTTGGGCGGTGAATTATTTCTCAGGGTTCAGCTTGTCAATACCATTAAGGGTTTTGATGTTCCATAATGTACAAAAAACACGGCTTTAGTAGTCTTTTCATGTAACTCGAGTGTCTGATGCCAGGCACTAGATGGATATCCCTTCACTGCACCTTTGCTGCCCCTTTATGGTCCTTCCTGTAATAAAGTGAAGAGAAAAGCACACTCGCTGAACAAACATTGCTGCTGTAAAGCATTCGGAAAAAGAATGAGCGGCAGCAACCCATATATTTATGGTGGACAAAAAGACGTTTTGAACTTTGTGGTTAGCACTGCTGCCTCCCAGCGCCAGGGACCCAGGTTTGATTCCCGGCTTGGGTCACTGTCTGTTCAGAGTCTGCATGTTCTCCTCGTGTCTTTGTGGATTTCCTCCGGGTGCTCCGGTTTCCTCCCACAGTCCGAAAGACATGCTGGTTTGGTGCATTGGCCATACTAAATTCTCCCTCAGTGTACCCAAACAGGTGGCGGAGTGTGGTGACTAGGGGATTTTCACAGTGACTTCATTGCAGTGTTAATGTACTACTTATGACATTATGAATAAATAAACTTTCTGTTTAGCAATTTCATAGAAATACTTCACCCTATAACTGGAATGAGAAATACTTTGTAATTTATATTATCTCTGTGTCTTATGAGGGATAGAATGGGTGGAATGGCAATTGCTAGTCTTTGCTGCATGTAGCAGGGACACAGAGGGTATAGGAAGTGCACCAGTCACAGATAAAAAACTACCTCAGGCAGCAGAACAACCAATTCATTGACCCAAGTATGCAAGAGGGGGGGGGGGGGGGGGGGGGAGAGTGGGGGGAGGGGGGGGGTGGGTGGGTGGGGGGGGGGGGGGGGGGGGGTGGGGGGGCGATGGAGAGGAGGTGCGGGGGGCTGAGATTTAATAATGAGACTGTGACTAAAGTAGTTTTACCATTTTATTACGCTCTTTAATGTATTTCCATTTAGTTCAATTCTCCCTCTCATGTTTTGGGATTTTTGATCATTTCTTTGTGGAAATAATTTTGAGGTTAGGTGAAGTTGAAAGGTTGTGTTTTGAATCAAAGTGAACTTGTACACTTTTAAAAAAGGTCATAGGCCACAGACATGGAAAAATCTGTACTAAAATCAAATGTCCCGTTTAGGGGCTATCATATTATACAACAAATACAATTTTGGCTGCGAAATGCCAGCAGGAATTGAGGCTCGCATTCCAGTCATTATCTTGCAATTGTGCTGTGTTTGTGAAACATAACTCTCCACTCACCTGATAAAGGAGCAGCGCTCCGAAAGTTTGTGATTCCAAATAAACCTGTTGGACTTTAACCTGGTGTTGTGAGACTTCTTACTGTGGAATTGAGGTGGGCAGCTGTCTAATTTCTTGTTCCCCAACCTTTTCCAGTTTTCTGATATTATACTGACCCTGAGTCATTTTTCGGATGGCTCGAATGCAGGCGAAATAGCTACCCGTCTGCAAAGAGCTTGTCACTTTTTTAAGTAATTAGATAAGTAGCTGCCTGGAGGCAGAAGACCAAATGCTCCCTTTGGAGCCTCAACCACCACTGCCTATCTGACCACAGCTGCGGCCACAGGCTGCCCCGTGAAGGAGTTTTCTCTCCATAATGCTGGTCCAACAACTGTGGCCATTTTTAAATTTCAAATGCTTTAACAGTGATGTACGAGTGTCTCAATGTTATGGCACACTCTCTCTTCCTTATCTGCAACTACAGGCTGCACTTTCTTCTGTGCTGGAGGACCTCCTGTTGCCCCCTCCAGCTTTGAAAACCTGCCCGTCATCCTTAATTGGATGGCGGGGACACCCTCTGGTCATTATATGATTCATGCGGGCTTTGATGTCTCCTCACAGGCCAGCTATTAGCATGAATTATCGGTGATGTCAAGTAATCAAAACCTTGTCACATTTGGCCCACAAACATCCACTGTTGTGAGGAAGTTTCTATTCATGAGCATGAGATAAATGCCGGAATTTTATCACCTCACCCGCCTGAGGCTCATAAGATCACATCTGAGGCCAACGGAGAATCAGGCTCACGCAACCCTACATGTCTACCCTGCTAATCTCCTGACACTAGGGTCAATTTAGCATGGCCAATCAACCGAACCCGCACATCTTTGGACTGTGGGAGGAAACTGGAGCACTTGGAGGAAGCCCATGCAGACACGGAGAGAACATGCAGATTCCACACAGACAGTGATCCAAGGCCACAGTTGAATCCGGGTCCCTGGTGCTGTGAGGCAGCAGTGCGAACCACTGTGCCACCATGCCGCCCATGTTTTGGATTGGGCTGGCCGCTAAAATGTTAGAACTCTGCATTCTGACACCAACCCACCTCCAAGCCACCCACTGCTGCTTTTAATATAGATATAGAGGGAAGAGAGCAACCAACTCACTTCTTAAGGAGCTGGTTGCCAATTTAAGTACTATAATGAGGTTATGCCTGTCATATTTATCCTCTTTCTGAACTTTTCTGGGCATCAGAACACCCAACAGCTAAATTGGGGCAAGGACTAAAGGATCCAGGAGATACTCCTTATACACCTATGACTGTGTGGCCAAATTCCCCTCCAATTTGATTTTCACGTTTGCTGCCGTCACCACTGTAGTGGGTCAGATCTCAGACAATGATGGGACAGAATACAGGAATGAGATCGAGAATCTGGTGAACTAGTGCGGTGACAATACTCTCTCCCCCAATATCAACAAAACAAAGGAGATTGTCATCGACTTCAGGAAGCGTAGAGGAGAACATGTCCCTATCTACATCAAACGGGGATGAAGTAGAAAGGGTCAAGAGCTTCAGGTTTTTAGGTGTACAGATCACCAACAACCTGTCCTGGTCCCCCCATGCCGACACTATAGTTAAGAAAGCCCACCAACATCTCTACTTTCTTAGAAGACTAAGGAAGTTTGGCATGTCAGCTATGACTCTCACCAACCTTTACAGATGCACCACAGAAAGCATTCTTTCTGGTTGTATCACAGCTTGGTATGGCTCCTGCTCTGCCCAAGACTGCAAGAAACTACAAAAGGTTCTGAATGTAGCCCAATCCATCACGCAAACCAACCTCCCATTGACTCTGTTGACACTTCCCGCTGTCTTGGCAAAGCAGCCAGCTAATTAAGGACCCCACGCACCCCGGACATTCTCTCTTCCACCTTCTTCCGTCAGGAAAAATATACAAAGTCTGAGGTCACGTACCAACCAACTCAAGAACAGTTTCTTCCCTGCTGACTTTTTGAATGGATCTACCTCACATTAAGTTGATCTTTCTCTACACCCTAGCTATGACTGTAACACTACATTCTGCACTCCCTCGTTTCTTTCTCGATGAATGGTATGTTTTGTCTGTATAGCGCGCAAGGAACAATACTTTTCACTGTATGTTAATACATGTGACAATAATAAATCAAATCAAATCAAAGTCAGTGCCTCTACATTTAACTGGTGGATCCAGTATACCTGATTCACCCCCTACTGCATTCAAGCACGATGCCACACCCCACACCCCCCTTCCCGACACATTGATTTGTATCCCAATTTGTATATTTTCAAACAATCCCTGATCTTCTGATCTATTTGTCCCTCCTCTTGTTTCAGTTTCCAATGTTGGCTTTGGCCTCTGATCTTACCCCAATCCTCCATCCATCCCCCCCACCCCACCTCCCACCCCCCGCCACCCCACCCTGCTTCACTTCAACATTGTCTTGTTATGTCTTGTCTTTTATCTCTCCTCATTCAAGGGTTGACTGCACTATGAACAATCTTTCTCCACTGATTTTTATTCTCTGCTGCCCTCACTGCCTGTGCATGGACAGGTTAGCCAACATCCTGATATTATTGAGTCACACCATCTTGGGTCTTCCTTGTGCATGTTTTCCTGGTGTTTTGCTTTGCATTAATTATTTTCTCAAACACTCCCCTCCTTTTTGCATTACATGTTCAGCATATGTGATCTTCCTTTGATGTCACTGCCGCAACCAAGTTCCACTTAGCGCCAGCTTTCTCCAGCACCCGCTTGGTTGTCTGCTTGGCGGTCCATGGCACATGTAATATCTGTCTGAGTCTTTTAATTTCAATTGTTCTTATTTGAGCTTCATCTTGATGGTCCAGTTTTCATGCCCACACATTGTCACTGGCCACACCCGGGCTTTCAGAAGATGAGTTTTGGTTGTAATCAAGATACTGTGGTTATTCCACACTCTTTTAAGTGAGTCCACAATGCTATGAACCTCGTTGGGCCTGAATTTTGTTAGTAGGATCTGCATCATCCATATCTGTATCAACGAGTGACAAGATAATGGAAGGTGTCAACCTGTTCAAGTTAACCTCAGCTCATCAGAATCTTGCAGGTCTTTCCACCCATCACCATTATCTTTGGTTTGTTGACATTGATCAGGAGACTGTATTTCCTGTTCACTTGACCAAGACCAGCCACCACCTCCTGTAGCTCCTCTGCTGCATTATCGAGCAGAATAATTTCATCAGCATATCAAAGATTCAAAACTCATCACTTGCCAATTGGTACCAAACCTTTATACCCATTAATAGTTTCTCCCACGACCAATTCTGTCCGGATATTGAGTAAATATGGTATGGGAATATACCTTTTTGACACTGAAATATTCTGAGAGAGTGCCAGCAAAACTGACCCCAGCTCATTACTCATGATAAAACTTGACCAGCAAGTCAATTAATTGTGGTGGGTATCCTAGATCTAACATTATTAACCAGACTTTCTCGTGTGAGTCTGAATTAAATGCCATCTCAAAATCAATGAACCATAAAACTATAGAAAGATTACAGTGCTGAAAGAGGCCAATCAGCCCATCATGTCTATGCTAGCCAAAAAAGAGAAAAAAGAAACTAGCCACTCAATTTAATCCCATTTTCCAGCACCCAGTCCATTGCCTTTCCGGTTACAGCATGTCAGATGCAGATCCAAGTACCTTTTAACTAGGTTTAGTGTTTTAGCCTCAACCATCTTCTTAGACAGCGAATTCCAGTTGCCCACCACCCTCTGGGTAAAAAAACCTTTTCCTCCATAAGACCATAAGACATAGGAGCAGAATTTGGCCACTCGGCCCATCGAGTCTGCTCCGCCATTCAATCATGGCTGATATTTTTCTTATCCCCATTCTCCTGCCTTTTCACCATAACCCCTGATCCCCTTATTAATTAAGAATCTATCTATCTCTGTCTTAAAGACACTCAATGACCTGGCCTCCACAGCGTTCTACAGCAAAGAGTTCCACAGATTCACTTCTCTGGCTGAAGAAATTCCTCCTCATCTCTGTTCTAAAAGATTGTCCCTTTAGCCTGAGGCTGTGCCCTCTGGTTCTAGTTTTTCCTACTAGTGGAAACATCCTCTCCACGTCCACTCTATGCAGGCCTTGCAGTATCCTGTAAGTTTCAATAAGATCCCCCTCATCCTTCTAAACTCCAACGAGTACACACCCAGTGTTCTCAACCGTTCCTCATACGACAAGCTCTCCATTCCAGGGATAATTCTTGTGAACCTCCTCTGGACCCTTTCCATGGCCAGCTCATCTTTCCTTAGATATGGGGTCCAAAACTGCTCACAATACCCCAAATGGGGTCTGACCAGAGCCTTATCCAACCTCAGAAGTACATCCCTGCTCTTGTATTCTAGCTCTCTCGACATGAATGCTAACATTGCATTTGCCTTCCTAACTGCCGACTGAACCTGCACATTAACCTTTTCCTCATGTCCCCTCTAATCCTTCTACCAAGCATCTTAAATCTATAGCCCCTAATCTGTAGCCCCTGATAACTGACCCCTCAGCTAGCAGAAACAAATATTTGTTGTCTGCCCTTTGTGGGCTCCTCATAATTTTGTACACCTCAATTAGGTCACCTCTCAGCCTCCTCAGCTCTAAGGAAAACAACTCCAACCTATCCATTCTCTCTTAATAACTACAATTTTTAAGCCCTGGCATCATTCTTGTAAACCTTCTCTGAACTCTTTCCAGAGCAATTATATCCTTCCTGTAATGTGGTGACCAGAACTATAAATCCAGCTGTGGCCTAACCAGTTTTTTATACAGTTCCATAATTTTATACATCCTGTTTTTGGATTCAGTGCCTCACCCAATAAAGGAAAACATTCCACATGCTTCCTTGTCCACCTGTTCTGCCACCATCAAGGACCTCTGAGTATGCATTCCAAGGTCTCTCACTTTCTCAATCCCTCTCAATATCTTCCCATTTATTGAGTATTCCCTTGCTTTGTTTGTCCTCCCCAAATGCATTTCCTGACACTTTTCTGGATTGAATTTAATTTGCCACTTCTCTGTCCACTCAACCAAACCATTGCTATCATTCTGGAGCCAACAGCTTTCCTTTCACTATCAATTATGTGGCCAATTTCTGTGCCATCTGCAAATTTCCCAATCATACCACTCACATTTATGTCTAAATCATTAATATATACAACAAACAGCACTGGAAGCTGCTTTCCAATTGCAAAAACATCCATCGACCGTTACCCTTTTTTTCCTGTCATTCAGCCAATTTTGGGTCCAATCTACCACCTCATGAGATCTCCCAATTCAATATTGGGATATTAGTCTTCTATCATTATTACTTTTCTGATCAGTCTGCCATGTAGGACTTTGTCAAATGTCTTACTGAAATCCATGAGACAATATCCACTGCACTACCCTCACTGATCCTCCTTGTAATTTCCTCATCTCCATTTTTTTTATTCCCCTCCTTATCCTGCCTGAAAACTCTATGGGCAGAATTTTCCTGCCCTACCTGCCAAGGGAATCGTAGTGAGTGGGACAGGACCATGCAAAGGTCCATTAACCTCGGTGGGATTTTCCTGTCTTGGGGCGAGCGTGGCTGGAAAACTCCGCCATTTTTGCCTCTCCTTAAGCCAAGTTTCCATTATATTGGTGATCCCATGCTGCTAGTATATGAAGCACATGTATATTGGCTGTTGACGTTCTTGGAGTTTACACATTATGATTCTAAGTTGAGTGACTTGACCTCAGGTTTCACATTGAAATCCAGCTTCACTCTCTGTCTTTTTCCGGATTTATTCTGTAATAATCCTGAGCAAGATTCTACTAGTATGGGAGATCAAGGCAATTATTCTATAATTTGTGCATGTTTTAAGTCACCGTTCTTCAGAAGAGGGATAAAGATAGGGTTAGTCCAGTCCTCCAGCCAATCACTGGTCCCCCACAGTGCCATACATCTTGTCCACCAATGATTCTCCTCCCATTTTAAGTAATCCTGTCAGTATATCGGCTGAGTCTTATGGCTGGTCATCAGATGATTGGCTCACTGCACCTCAGCTCAAAATGCAAGAGACTCACGTTTAACGTAACCTTTTAAATTCCAATTCACCATCACTGTTGTAAAAGTAGTCACCATATTCAGGCCATTGTGCAACAATTTTCTTCACTTCCATTTCATTCTTGCTGTCGTGGTGAAGGAGTGAACAATTAGAAATAAGAGATTGCTTGTTGAGGCCACACTCTCAATGTCTTGACTAAAGCACTAACTTGGGTTTTATGCAAGAACAGGAACTCTGAAATTAGCTGGGTAATGTAGATGGTGAAGACTTGGGCAGCACTGAGTTTTTCTGGCTGCTGGCTGAGCAGTTGATCACAGTTAAGTTACCAACGGTCAAACTGTGGCAACAGGAAATCAGATATGCAGTACAACTGAAGTGTGGCTAAAGGTTATGGGGAGAAAGCAGGCTATTGAGTTGGACGATCAGCTATGATCCTGATGAATAGTGGAGCAGGCTCGATGGGCCGAATGGCCTCCTCCTGCTCCTATCTTCTGTGTTTCTATGTTTTTCACCGTGAGACGGAAAGACAAGGGGCCCGTAATACTTATTCACCCAAACAGCACTATGGTTAATGGATGCAAAGCAGATCTCAATACCAGTTCAGATGTTGCCCGGTAACCATTCAATATTGGGGTATTTAGTCTTCTATCATTCTTACTCTATCGTTCATGCATAGCTCAGTAATGTCTTTGCAAATCTGCTCTAACGCCTTTCCACTATTTTGTGACCTGTAAAATATATTAAGTAGCATAATAAATCCTTTATTGTTAAACTTCCAGTTAACCTGACATTGCTTTGCTTCTTAAAAGATGCCAGTGTGAGAAAATAGTCACATCATGTTGGTAGAAAGAGGCAATGGGAAAATTTACGCCATTCAAAATGGACCTTTGTTTTTGTGTTATTGTTCTCACTTCTACATTGTACAGTATAAGGTTGAACCTGGCAAGTGGGGATAGGAAGTCTGGTTCAGAATCCGGTGGGACACTAATGTTGCTGGATGCTGATCCCTCCCACCTGCCTCTTCATCATAGGACAATTAGCTTATAAACTGACATAAACTTAATTATGGCCATAGGAGTCCATTTTCAATTAGCCTGCAAATCTTTCTACTACTTTGCATTATGTTTAGAGGAAAGAGTGTAAACATAGCAAAACAACAACTGGGTGTGACAGCAATCAGTCAAGTAAATTTATGGAGGTTATAGTAACATTTGAAATCATTAAATCTGATAAAGTCAGAAGATTGTTTCTCACATTTCTTTCCTTTCAGTATATTTCCCTTCAAATAAGACCATTTCTGTCAACTCGTATGACTCAAGTCATACTGGAGGTCATGTTTATTGCTGAGTGGAACACTGCTACGTTTATTACAGTCTTTTTAAAATCTAATCAAGAAAACCATTGTGCAGAATACACAGCTGTGAAGAATCAGACAAAATAGAATATTTAAATGCACATTCAATTTGGCGTTACTGAGTTTAGGGAGAAAATTAAGGGTATCATCATGGCTCTGAAAGAATGAATGGAGCATCAGATTATGGGTTGCACAGTGGCACAGTGATTAGCACTGCTGCCTCACAGCGCCAGGGACCCAGGTTTGATTCCTGGCTTGGGTCATTGTATGTGTGTAGTCTGCACATTCTCCCCATGTCTGCATGGGTTTCCTCTGGCGTTCTGGTTTCCTCCAACAGTCTGAAAGAAGTGCTGGTTAGGTGCAATGTACCCGAACAGGTGCCGGAGTGTATGGCAACTAGGGGATTTTAAGAGTAACTTCATTGCGGTGTTAATGTAAGCCCACTTGTGACAAAAGTAAAAGATTCTGTGCTCCAATGATGAACGCAATGGTCATTGGCAGGAGTATTGCAGTGTAAAAGAAGGGGATGAGTTTCCAGTAGGAGGTACCAGTGTAGGTAGCTGGCCCAACAGAATAATCATGTCACAGATTAACACTGCGTGATGATGCTCAGACTCAGCAGGCACAGTGTGACTGAACTAAGTCATTTAGTCCAAAAAGACATGTAGGGAAATAATCAAGTGCCTCCGTAGCACTACCAGAATAAGTTAAGATTTACACTGGATCTATTATCAACCCGAGCTGAAAGGTCATCAATCCAAAACATTTAATTCCATTTCTCTTCCCAGAGAAGCTGCCAGAATTCCTGATTTGGTGAAAAGCCTAAGCCAAGACTATGAAGGGAAGCTGAGAATTTCAAGCAAACAAAAAAATTGATGAATGTACTCAAATGGGATAAAGTACAAATGTAAAGGTGTGTTTTATACATGTCAGTGTGAGCTACATGATACCTAGTTGGTGAATTTTGTTGTATACCTCAGGTCCTTCCCACCGTTGGAGCAGGTTGGGAAGCATGAGGGTGGAAGCTGTATAATTGGGTGGGATGACAAATGCCAGAGGCCCCATCACCTTCACAACTCCCCCGGGGGCAAGGAAGGTCGAGGTTGGCTTTCCCACTCTTAAGCCAAATGAAGTCCTTAGGTGCCCAATTAAGGGCCTCACCATGCTGCCACCTCTAGAATGCCAACCGCGGGGCTCCATTTGCAGCCCTTCTCTAGGCTTGTGATGCTTCTGAGCGGGCATCCTATATTCCATAGAGGATCTCATTGGTGGCAAGGATGACCACACTGAAACACCCTCACTGCTCTCCACAGTCCCATGCCCCCCTCATTGGGGCCTGCCTGGCTGGCCTCTTTGAGTCTGTCCCACTCACCTCTCTTCTGGACCTCCAGAAATATTTCTTGTCTGGGGCCTGATTGCAATTGACTAGCCTTGGGGTTGCCAGTGGCTTTCTGGTTGGTGAATGGAGCCACTGCCATTAAATTCAGACATTGACTTCATGGGATGTAATGCTAAAGGAAAGCCACGACAAGTATATATCCTAACTCATGTTCTCTGCCCTTATCCCAGAATGGAAGATGCATCTAGTAGACAGGAGTTCCAGTATGGACAACATCCAGCTTAATGACCATGAGCTGGGGGATCTTGCTACAACAGCTGGATGGCCACAAAGATGTCCTGTTCCCTCATAGACCCAAGCTGCTGTGCACTATGACCAAAGCACCTTGGGTGAAGATAGCATACATAGTGAGCACTGCAGAATAACATCATCAGAGTGGATGTTGTGCTGGAAGCACAGTAAGGTGAGTGAGATGTCTACAGCCAGTTTGCAGCCTGGCCCTGCTGCATGGTCTCAGGTGGACACAGAGTGCATGATGTTCAGCAGTGCTATAGGAGCATGTGACCATGACCAAGGCACAGCAAATAATGTCAATAGTTAAGGGTGACATTGATGTTAATAACTTGGAGGCCTCTTGGAGGAATTTCACAGCACCATGCCTTGCTGGGTCATCGCATCACCCTTTGCCTCTTGTTTTTTTATGACAAGAGGATCCACAATGTTTGTAAACTCTGCAAGACCAGGGGTGGGACCCTTGAGCTGCCAAACACCAGACCTGTGGAGGAGAGGACTAGGTTGATTGCAGAAATACCTTGAATGGGCGTGTGGGTGACAGCGAATCCCCCCTCCCAGGTGCACATGGCCATAGTGTTGATGGAACTGTGCAGATATGGGCAAAGGCTGATGGGAGAAAGGGAGAGCTGGACTTTGGGGATGCCATATTGAGCACTAATGTGAGGTATTGTAAAATTCCAAGTTGTGATTGTGTTTAGTTTAGGAAGCGTCGAATGACAGCAGAATGAAAAATGAGAGACGTTTTGAAGGAGGTCACTGCAAACAGTGACCGACACATGACTTCATTTCATAACTATCTTGTGTTTCTCACACAGGTCCCATAGCTGGGGTTCCAACCCCTGGAGATGACTCAGACCTCAAACACCAGGAGGAGGCAGACGTGTCCACGATTGTACTGTCAGCATCTTCCAAATTACAGATATCAGCTCTGAGACAGATTCGAGTGGACATAAATGAAGATATAGAATAAAGAACATTGAGTGAAGAGCACAATACCAGTGTACAAGAGGAGATGTCAGAGGTTAAGCTTTATGTGCACAGGGCAGTTGCAAAGATGCTCTATAGGATAATGAGGCTCAGCCTCAGGAGTCACAGGGCCTACAGTGGCTGATAGGTGCCCAGATCTGGCTGAGTTTCCTTAAACATTGCAAGCTCATGCATAATAAATGGAAGAGTTCATGGTGGTCATTCATTTAATACCTCAGAAATGACCCCAGCCTCCAATGTAAATTCCCTTTTAGGTCCCTCCCCCTTTCACCACCATTTTACTGTTTGTGTGCCTAAAGTAACTTTGGGAGAGAAGAACTGTCTTTCATGGTGAAGTTTTTAATGAAGAATCTCCCTCCAGTGCAAACTAGGTGAATCTTCCAGCCTCATTTTAATCTCACAAATTTTGTCTCTTCAATCCAAGTACCTGGCTTTCTGTGTGGTGAACCAAAGAGACTTTTGGCCTCTAGCCCTTCCAACTTTCCTGAATCCTGGAAGACTAACAATGTCTGTGAGTTTTCAGGGATATCTTAGAAACTCTTCCCCTCTCAAAGCCCATCTCCATTGCTTTGTGAAGCACACGGGCTTTGTATCCAGGTAGAAATGTTGGTCAGTTATCCTTGAAACCTGAAATCTCTTTTATCTTGGAAGTAAATGGACAATCTAAAGTATAAGTTTACAACACAAAGTTCTCAACACCTTCCTGGGATTTTGAAGACTCATAGTCTGATCAAGGTAAACACAAATGCACCTGTTGTTGCTCTCTAAGTGTGAATACCTTTTTCCATTCAAACAACTTAGGCCTCACTTTAACCTTAAGTATCCATACCAGCTGTTATTAGCTGGACTACAGAACTAGCCACATCACCCCTTTATTTTATCCTAACTTAAAGATACAGTAGCAAAACTTAATAATTTTATAAACCTCAGAATTGTAACATGCCAAATACATGATTCTCCCAATATCCGAGCCTTGCTGTCTGCAACTTCACCTTCCAGGTTTTGTCTCATGTAATAACTCCACAGAGATGAAAGTCCCGTCACCAAGTTACTTTATTTACACTATACATCTGTGCACAGCCAGCTCTCCAGTTGTTCCCTGCTGAATGCAGGCTGGGAGGCTGACACACCTGCTTTAAATAGGGAGCATGAGACTCCCTGATTTAATCATCAATTAAGACTCATCAGGTATGTCTTTTGATATGTCTTTTGATAAAGACTCATCAGGTAGTTCATACTCTGGCAAACCAATCTCATTAGCCTGGCTGAAGTCATCACATCTCACACTCTTGTAAGGTATTCATTATGTAAAATGGCAATGGATCAGCCACCATTGTACTCTGCATGGACTCTTCATCCCTTTGATAGTGGATTTGTCTGCCTCATCTCTGGTTTCCCTTCGGCCTTTTTTCTTATTCTTTACCTCATCCTGAAATCATTCCCCTTCTGCTGATGCTTCCCATCTGAGGAGAGGCTTCCTTCCTTGTCCTCCTCCAGCTCCTTTGTCTTAACCCTTCATTGTGCCAAGTTATGGAATAGGCAGCAAGCGGGAAGGTCCATAATAAGGTGATTGAGGAATTTAAAACATTCATTTATGGGCTGTGGGCATCGCTGGTTAGGTCAGCATTTATTACCCATCCTTAATTACCCTTGAGAAGGTCATGCTGACTTGCCTTCTTGAAGCAATGCCGTATATGTGATGTAGGTACACCCACTGTGCTGTTAGGGAGGGTGTTCCAGGATTTTTTTGAACAAGAACAAGAAACAAAAACAAGAACCTTTTCTGGTGGTCATAGTGAAGCAGTACATTCCAAGAGTGGTATCTGTTGAAATGGACTGGTCTGATTGGGAGTCCAGCACTTGGGGAAAGCTAACTATGGAGGTAAGCACTGTTATCCTCTGTTTCTGAGATGCATTGGTTTTGAATTAAAATAAAAAGGCCACCCTGGTGAAAAGGACATTGGTAACTGCAAGGATACACCTGGGTGCTGCTGAATGTGGGAGGTCATACAGGTTAGCTGTGGAGATATGGAACAAACTGATAGCAAAAACATTAAGGACCGTGGTTGTGAAGGAAATACCATGAATAAATAGGTAGAATTCACATGTATACTTCAGAATTGAGAATGTGGACACATATTCATGCATAGCCATTTTTACCCAGAAGCCTTAAACCATATACATGGGCAGCACTAGCTGACAGCTTTGGTTTCAACAGGTGTTAAACAGACATTGACTGTGTCACACGTAAAGTAAGACCAGGGCCTTTCAAGTTCTCTTCACACTCAGGGAAAATAAGACAAAACTTTAAAGTCATTTTCAAAGGAACCTTATAAGCTTTTATGATGATATTGTCTTTCCTTATCTATTCAGAAGGCAGTCTTCGATTTTACCTTAGCAAATTAGAAAAACAGACTTTAAAAATCTATTCTTCTATTAATAGTTTAAAATCACACATGAAAAATAGAAACAATTAGAGGTAAACAGGAAAGACATTAAGGACAAATTTAAGAAGATGATGACATTAATAAGCTCACAGCGTGGATAATAAATCTACTTGAACAATTAAATCAGAGTGAATAATAAGGACATACCTAAGAGGAGGAGTTAATCAAAGAGTCAATACCCATTGCTGCTAAAGAATGATGTAATCTGGCATAACTGTTTGAGTTTCCTTTCAGAACATCGGGAATATTATTGGAGGGTACTGAGAGAACCTCCTGAATAATTCTCTGGCTGGCGAGGAGTTGAATATCATAAAGCAGATAGCTTTTGTATCCAACTGCCCCAACAACTGATTCACTTGGAGATTCAGGTCAAACATGACTTTGAATATTGATGGGTTTTCTTAAATTGATCTTAGCTGTGGCATTGTATTTTAAAGTTTTAGTAGATTCAGTATTCAAAATAAGACTTCATTTTTCATCTTTTATAGTCATTAACATCGTGATGTACTTATCCACTTTAAAGTGTATTGTGTGTTAAATAATTCTGTAATTAACTTGAATGAATTATATTATGTAGTCTTCTGCATGCAGTATAAGAACTGACCTTCTATTTTCTGAAAGTGGGAAGATACCATTTTTGAAGAGGGACACCTGGACCTTTATTATATCCAGGTAATTATAACTTGGCCAACAAATTGTTTAGCAGGCTATCTGGGAAAATGTAATATCTCTTAATATTCACTTTCCTTGAGGGAGACATGGTTCACTTTCTCAGATAAGAATAAGTAGTCTGTGTGAAGTTGCTTGCTGCCTTGAACTGAGATGAGAGTGATTGTTAAGAGGGTGCTCCTGATCTAGGTTAGTCCATATTTGGAGCTAGAGTTATAATTTACTTCAGGGGATGAGCCAGGATCATATTGGATGGTGGAGCAGACTCGAATGACTACTCCTGCTCCTCCTTTCTGCATTTCTATGTTTCTAATACTCGACACAATTTTCCAGATGTGGTCTCATCTGTATCACTGAAGCATAACCACTATACTTTCGTATTCAATTTCCCTCCTAATAAGCAATAACATTCTTTTAGCTTCCCTAATTACTTGCTGTATCTGCGTATTAACATTTTGCCATTCACCTGCTAGGATTCCTTTGCATCTCGAGCTCTGCAATCTCTCATCTCTAGATAATGGCCAGAATTCTCCGGCCGTTCATGCCGATGGGATTCTCCGGTCCCAGCAGCGCACCACTGCCTGTGGGTTTTCCACCGGCATGGGTGACCTGAGAATCCCGCCACCAGCAAACAATGCGCCACCTCCTGCCGGGAGGAAACATGCGACTGGGAGGCTGGAGAATTTTGCCCAAGATGTTTCTTTTTTATTCTTCCTTTTAAAATGGGCTGTTTCTCATATTCGCCCATTATACCCCATTTGCCAGATCTTTGACCACTCATATAATCTATTGAAATCTCTTTGTAGCCTCCTTATCTCCTCTTGACAACTTACTTTCCTACTTATCTTTATGTCATCTGAAAATTTAACAACCTTGCCTTCTGTCTCTTTGTTGAAGTCATTTATAAAAAGTGTAAAAAGTTGAGGCCTGGCATTCATCCTGGTGGCACATCACAGGCTGTGACCCAGGGTCCTCTTGATCCATTAAAAGGCCACCCAAAAATAGTACGAGGTTGGGTGGGAACTTTGAATTTGCAACAAAAATTTGGAAGATTTTGGTTTCTCGACTGCATTCCTACCTCCATCAGCAGATGAAATTTCAGCTCCAGTTACCCTTCAGCTTCTTATATCGCACTTCAAAATCATTATTCATGCAAATTGCCGTGTAACATTTATCAAAACTTCAATTCAGATTTCTTCTGTATAATTGGTTGCAATGCAAATCTATTGAATTTGTTTGAAGTAAAAAATTCTGGTGCTTATTTGCATATTCTGTAAATATAATAACAGAAATTTAAATTAATTATGCATCTTAGGTAAGAAGATCTAATTAAGCAATCAAATTACATTCTGCAAAACCAGACTGATGTTAAAACATGACAATGATATGGCATATTTATTTAACACTAAAATGTTGAAATTTGACACTAAGGGCCCGACTTTAACATTGTGTCGCGCCCATTTTCGGGCACGAAAACGTGGTAAAGTCGGGTGTGAGGCCATTAACGCGATCCGCGCCCACGTCCGCGCAGATTGCCACTTCACCGAAACCTGGGAATGGCGGCGATTTGATTCGTGCCCAAAACGCACGCAACGGCGATTTAAATGTATTTGCATGCATTTAAATTGAATGAATGAACTGCTCGCTCAACTTTATCAGCATTTCCCCTTTTAACACCGCGTTTGCCAATCCGGAACCGCGCCGTAATGGACCTGCTAAATAAAAGTCTGAATCGGGCGCTCCAGCTGCTGAAGAGCGGGTTCAGAGCTTCCAACAGCTCCCTGACTCAGATCAGTGGTGGAGGGGGAGGAGGTAGGCAGGTCAGATCATTCTCTGGTTGGGGGGGAGAAGGGAGTGAGGCCAGGTCATTGTCTGGTTGAGCGGAGAGGAGGAGGAGGCGGGTCAGATGTATCTCTGGTGGGGGGTGGGGGGGGGGGGGGTGGGGGGGGGGTGGGGGGGGGAGGCCTGATCGTTGTCTGGTGGGGAGGGAGGAGGAGGCGGGTCAGATGTTCCTCGGGATGGGAGGGGGGGGTGAGTGAGGCCAGACTATTCTCTGGGGAGGGAGGGGGGGGAGTCAGGCCGGATCGTTGTCTGGTGGAGAGGGAGGAGGAGATGGGTCTGATGTTCCTCTGGGGGGGTGGTGAGTGAGGCCAGGCCATTCTCTGGCGGGGGGGGGGGGGGGGGGGGGGGGGGGGAGTGAGGCCAGATCGTTGTCTGGTGGGGAGGGAGGAGGAGGTGGGTCTGATGTTCCTCTGGGGGAGGGCGGGAAGGTGAGTGAGGGCAAGACCAATCTCTGGAAGGGGGGGTGAGTGAGGCCAGACCATTCTCTGAGGGGGGGGGGGAAGTGAGGCCAAATCACTTTCTGAGGGGGGGAGGAGGGAGGCCCGGTCGCTCACTGGTGGTGGGGGAGGCAGATGGATCTCCAGTGGGGGGGGGGCGGGGGCAGGGGGGTCCGCTGCCACTCTGCCGGCGATTGGTGGGGGAGAGGGGGGGAAGGGGTGGCGATCGGTCTGGGTAGTGGGGTGGGTGATAAGGGAGATAGTGATGTATGTGGGTAATGGGGGGGTGGATAAGGGGGACAGTGATGTATGTGGGTAGTGTGGGGGTGGATAAGGGGGACAGTGATGTGTGTGGGTAGTGGGGGGGGTGGGTAAGGGGGACAGTGATGTGTGTGGGTAGTGGGGGGGTGGGTAAAGGGGACAGTGATGTGTGTGGGTAGTGGGGGGCAGTGGGTAAGTGGGACAATGATGTGTGTGGGGGTCATCACTGCCGCTTTTCGCTCCCGGGCCGCTTTCTCCGCTTTCTGTGGCCCGGGAGTGATCTGACATGGGTGCGCTTTTTCAAATTTTTTTCCAACTGCGCATGCGCAGTTCAGAGCTCCGATCGTTTTGGCCGCGCTAAGCCCCGCCCACAGCGCGAATGGGACCTGCGATTTTTTTTTCAGGCTGAGTGCGTATGGGGGCGCCTGAAAGCAGATTTCCAAGTCGGATCTGCATTACGCCCAGATTCAGCACTCAGAATGAAAATGGTAAAATCGGGCCCTAATACTGTCTCTGTCTTCATTTATTTCACATCAAAAGCAAAATACTGTGAATGTGTGAAATCAGAATTATAAACCGAACCCATGGTGGAAATCTTCATCAGGCTTGGCAGCATCTATGGAGAGAGGAACAGAATTGATGTTTCAGGTCAATAATCTTCAATCAGAATTGGAAAAAAGTTAGAAATGCAACACATTTTAAGCAAGTACAGATGCAGGGACAAAGATGGATGTGGCATGGAACAAAAGGGAAGGCCTGTTCGGGAGGATGGCAGGAGAGATTAAATGATGAAAGGATGATGGTGCAAAGCAAAATGGGTGAGGCCATAAAATCCCGCCCAAAATGTCAGGAGACTGGAAACTTGGGATCACATTTGTGAACTGAATGGAGGTGTTCTGCTGAATTGTTGCCCAATCTATGTTTGATTTCCACAGAGTACTTCAGCATGAACAGTGAATGCACTGCACTAGATTGAAGTAAGTGTGAGTAAATTGCTGTTGCCCCTGTAAGTAATGCTTGGAGCCTTGGATGATGAGAAGGAAGGAAGTAAAAGAGCCAGTCTTGCATTTCCGGAGTTTGCATGCGTAAGTGCCATGGGAAGGGGTTGCAGTTATATAGGTGACTGAGTAGTGGAATGAGGTGGCACAATAGCACAGTGGTTTGCATGCTGCCTCACAGCGCCAAGGACCCAGGGTATGATTCTGGCCTTGGGTGGCTGCCTGTGTGGGGTTTGCACTTTCTCCCTGTGATTGCTTGGGTTTTTTCCGGGTGCTCCGGTTTCCTCCCACAGTCCAAAGATATACATGTTAGGTAAATTGGCCATGTTAAATTGCCTGTTAGTGTCCAAAGATGTGTAAGCTAGGTGGATTAGCCATGGTAAATGTGTGGGATTACGGGGTTAGGGCAGAGGGAGGGCCTGGGTGAGATGCTCTTTTGGAGAGTCAGTGTAGACTCGATGGGCCGGTTGGACTCTTTCTGGATGGATTCTATGGTTCTTTGATAATGTAAAGGGAATGGCCCTTCAGAATGAAAATTGAAGAGAGTCTAAGAAATAGGAGCTGGGGTATACCATACAGCATTTTGAAAGTGCTCATCATTCAGCACAATCATGGCTGATCTTCTGCCTCAACACCACTTTCCTACACACTCCTTGATTCCTTGAGAGACCAAAAATCTACCTGACTGAACCTTACATATAGTCAGTGATGGAGCGGGAAGTTCCAAAGTTTCACAACTCTTTAAGTGAAGAAATTTCTTCTCATCTCAGTCCTAAATTGTCATCCACTTTTTATGAGTCGTGCCCCTGTGTTCTCGATTCCTAGGCCAAGAGAAACAATCTATCAGTTCCACCCTGTCATTCCCCTTTCAGTATCTTGCATGTTTCATTGAGCTCTCCTCTCATTCTTCCAAATTCCAGAGATCCAATTCACTCAGTCTCTCATCAGAGGACAACCCTCTCACCCAAAAACCAATCAAGTGAACCTTTGCTGTACTGCTTCAAGTATATCCTTCCTTAAATATGGAAACCAAAACTGCACACAGTATTTAAGGAAAACAAGTTAGGCCATTGTGTCACATCTGTTCTGTTCTGTAACTTTTCATACCAATGTTTCTGATATGTCTTCCCTTCTCCTCTACTTATGACTCCCAATAATACTAGTTGATGGAGCCTTTGATCATGTCTGTTCTATTTCCCACACTAAGTCCTTCCCCTTTATCTCAATAACAGGGAATGTCCTCACTGCCCAGCCCACCTGCCTCCCCAGTCACTTATTCACTGTCTTTTCCACCACCTCCAACATGATACTACCACAAAACACATCGGGTGGGATTTTACAGTTTCACTCGTCCTGAAACTGTAAAATTCTACCCAAGGTCGACGGACCTTTCCATGGTCCTCCCCTCGCCTGCTCTGATTCCTGTGGCAGGCAGGATGGTAGAATTCTGGCCAACAAGCCATTAAGACACAGAAGGAGGCCATTTGCCCCGTTGAGTCCAAGAATATCGCTTCATCTTGTGATTCAGCACTTTTGATCCTTCAAGACATATCACTGAGTTTGGCCGTTTCAGATTATAATCTCGCCACCAGTTTTTTTCTTTTTGTTTGTTTTCTGCACAGCAGCTGTTGCTGATGATTTTACTTTTCACATTTACACCCCTCCTAGACACAGCCTTTGATTTTTTTTTGTTATCTTGTAACTGCCTTCTTTTGCTATGTACCATAATCACTTTTGTCATTCAATCTTTTCTTCCTTTCACCCTATTACAGATTTTCCCTTTTGTTCTTTCCCCACTCCATCCTTTTCCTGCCCCCTATTTAAATCATATTACATTTCTAACTTTCCGTAGTTCTGAGAAAAATGTCATTGACCTGAAATATTAACTCTGTTTTTCTCTCTCCACATATCCTGCAGACCGGCAGATTATTTCCACCATTTTCTGTTTTTATTTCATTAGGTTTATATTTGAAGGGGTCAGTTTTCCTCAGAAGCTTAATATTTCTCCCAGAGTGATTGCTTTGTATCTAAGATTCCCTAAACGCCCCAGGCTGAACGTGGGCAATATTTCTCAGCATCGATACAATTACTCTCTTTGGAGTTCTTTTGTTATCCATATGATTTGAAAGAAACTGAATAGGATTCTGATGTTATAGCTTTATTCAGCTGCACTTTCACATTTGAGCTCTGATTAACTTTAGAAAGAGAGAGAGAGAGAGAAAACTAGAGAGAGAGGAGAGACATAAAAAGAGCTAAGAGGGAAAAAGAAACAGATATGTAATTTGAATAACTGTGCTAACTTTTTGCTAATTCAGAATTCAAAATAAAAATGTGTATTTGATATTGGAAAATCATATTATGGTATCTCATCATGAAAAACAAAATTTCAGCTTGTGGCAATTAAGCATTTAATTATGTTAGTGACTGAAAGCATTATTTTGTTCGCTTTTTCTGGAATCAGCAGAAACCCGTTAATGCATTGCCTTAGGGGAAATCTCCTCACAATTTTGTTTGCAATATTTCATTTCAGACTCTGCCTTTCCAAGTTGCCAGATCCACATTCCATTTTTGAGGTCCACCAAACTCAGGTTAACTTGTTGTGGGGAAGTTATTGGAATCCACAGGTCATTCGAGAAATTGACCTGATTAGAGAGTCAATATAAATTTGTAAAGTTTAGTTGGTAATTAACAAAATTAATTTTGTATTTTGGACGATTACCTAAAATAGTAGGCAGGAAGAAGTCTCTGGATCTATTTTACATGGACTTCCAGAAGGTAAGCAATAAGATTTGTTACGATTTCCATTGGTGTTACTACTGGTTGGGATGATCCCAGAATACAACCCTGGCTCAAAAGGCCGTAACATTTCACTTTTTTGGAAAATGTGGAGGGTCACAGTCACAAGACTCTCAATTAGCTTTCAACAACAAGAAATAAAATTTATATAATATGAAAAGTTTGATTATAATACAATACTTCTTCATTCCTGATGCACCTCAATGAGCACCCGGAAACAAGGCTTTAGAACTGAAGGCTTTAATACATTAACAATGAAACTACTAACACAAATTCACCCGTTCAGACTGAAGGGGTCCTGCCGGAGCAGGGGGTCTTATACCCTGCCACCGGAGGCGGGACCCCACTGGGGTGTGCCATGATAACACTTAGGACAGGTAAACACCCTATCCCAACAACATAGTACAACCCCCATAACAACAACACCCTAGCCCAACAGTAATACAATAACAACCCCAGTGGTGAACCAACGATGGTTCATCACATTCACCCCTCCTTTAGGAACCAAAGGTGGCGGGGTGGATGAAAACAGACAATGACAAAAAAAATAACAGGATTCACAAGTCCAGACGGTCTGGAGGACCACACCGACGCTGCGATCTTCTCAACACTGGTTGCGAAACCGGAGCAGGTGCTTGCGGTGGCTCTCTCAAAACAACATCTGGCTGTCCCCTCAAAGACTCCCGGGCTGGCCGGCCCTGATGAGGCGATGGTGTAGGGGATCCTGGAACGTTTGGTGGTGGTGGTGGTGGTGATGATGGTGGCGCCGATCTCCGAGTCTCAGGCAAGCTGTACATGGGAGTAAAAGTGTTATGCACTGGTCCCGGTGCTGACCGCGCCACGTCTGGGGAAGTAATGAGGAGTAGTGGATCTGTGACTGGGGGAATAGGAGCGACAGGAGTTGCTACGTCCCCTGCGGGCGCCAGGTCTCTAATGGAGACAGTGTCCTCTCGCCCGTCAGGATATGCCACAGAGGCATACTGAGGGTTGGCGTGGAGGAGTTGGACCGGTTCGACCAAGGGGTCGGACTTGCGAGCCCTCACATGGCGCCGCAGAAGGACGGGTCCTGGGTACGTCAACCAGGCTGGCAATGAGGTCCCCGAGGACGACTTCCGAGGGAATGAGAACATCCTCTCGTGGGGAGTAGCATTGGTTGCCGTACACAGGAGGGAGTGGATAGAATGGAGCGCAGTTGGAAGGACCTCCTGCCACCGGGAGACTGGAAGGCCCTTGGATTTCAGTGCCAGTAGGACAGCCTTCCAGACTGTAGCATTCTCCCTTTCCACCTGTCCGTTACCCCTCGGGTTGTAGCTCGTGGTTCTACTAGAGGCAATCCCGAATGAGAGCAGGAATTGCCTCAAGTCGTTGCTCATGAACGACGAGCCCCTGTCGCTATGAATATAGCAGGGGTACCCGAACAGGGTAAAAAGCTCACTGAATGCCTTGATGACGGTGGCAGTCGACGTGTCCGCACAGGGGAAAACAAACGGAAACCGGGAAAATTCGTCTATTATGTTAAGAAAATAGACATTCCGATCCGTTGAGGAAAGGGGGCCCTTAAAATCTACACTCAGCCTCTCAAAAGGGCGAGTGGCCTTGACCAAATGTGCCCGATCTGGTCGATAAAAGTGTGGTTTGCATTCTGCGCAAATCCGACAACTTCTAGTAACTGACCTGACCTCCTCCACCGAGTAGGGTAGGTTGCGGGCTTTTATGAAGTGGTAGAGTCTGGTGACTCCAGGATGACACAGATCATTGTGGAGAGCCTTCAAGCGGTCCTCCTGCATGATGGCGCATGTTCCGCGCGAGAGGGCATCCGAGGGCTCATTGAGCTTCCCTGGACGATACATAATATCGTAATTATAGGTGGAGAGCTCAATTCTCCACCGCAAGATCTTATCGTTCTTGATCTTGCCCCTCTGCGTGTTACTGAACATAAACGCCACGGATCGTTGATCCGTGATCAGGGTGAACCGCTTACCTGCCAGGTAATGGCGCCAGTGTCTGACTGCCTCCACAATGGCCTGAGCCTCCTTTTCCACCGCTGAGTGCCGAATCTCTGGGCCTTGAAGGGTGCGGGAAAAAAACGCGACGGGCCTGCCTGCCTGGTTTAGTGTGGCGGCTAGGGCGAAGTCCGATGCATCACTCTCCACCTGGAAAGGGATGGATTCATCCACCGCGTGCATCGTGGCTTTCGAGATGTCGCTTTTCAAAACCTTGAAGGCCAATTGGGCCTCCGGCGTAAGTGGGAAGGTCGTGGACTTAATGAGCGGACGAGCTTTGTCCGCGTAGTTGGGGACCCACTGTGCATAATACGAAAAGAACCCGAGGCATCTCCTCAGTGCTTTCGTGCTAGCGGGCAAGGGAAGTTCAGTGAGTGGGCGCATACGGTCTGGATCAGGGCCAATGACCCCGTTTTCCACCACGTATCCGAGGATGGCTAACCTATGCGTACGGAATACGCACTTCTCCCTGTTATAGGTCAGATTCAGGCGAGATGCAGTGCGTAGAAAGTGTTGGAGATTCGTGTCGTGGTCCTGCTGGTCATGGCCGCAGATGGTGACGTTATCCAGGTACGGGAAGGTAGCCCGCAACCCGTTCTGGTCCACCATTCGGTCCATAGCACGCTGGAAGACCGAGACCCCATTGGTGACACCAAATGGAACCCTGAGGAATTGGTATAGACGACCATCCGCCTCAAAGGCCGTATATTGTCGGTCCTCTGGGCGGATGGGGAGTTGATGGTAGGCGGACTTAAGGTCTATGGTAGAAAACACTCGGTACTGCGCAATCTGATTGACCATATCAGAAATGCGCGGGAGAGGATACGCATCCAGCTGCGTGTATCTATTAATGGTCTGACTATAGTCGATGACCATCCGAGGTTTGTTCCCGCTTTTGACTACCACGACCTGCGCTCTCCACGGACTAGCACTGGCCTGTATGATCCCTTCCTTGAGGAGCCGCTGAACCTCAGATCTAATAAAGATCCGGTCCTCAGCGCTGTAACGCCTACTTTTAGTAACGATGGGCTTGCAGCCAGGTACCAGATTTTTAAAAAGGGATGGTGTCGTGATCTTCAGGGTGGATAGATTGCACGCGGGGCGCTTTGGGCAATTTGGAGGCTGCGGCTGGTTCCCTACTGCCAGTGAAGGGAGTGGCCCACCGTACTGTAGGATCACACTCCTCATGTGGGCCATAAAGTTTAGTCCGAGGAGAATTGGCGCGCAAAGGTGAGGTAGCACAAGGAGCCTGTATTGCTCGTAAACTGTGCCCTGTACCTCAAGAGTTACCATACATTGTCCTTGGATCGGTACAGACCGGGACTGTGATGCCATGGAAATTGTCTGTTTGGCAGGGAGAACCCGGAGTCCACACCTTTTAGCAGTTTCAGGGTGTATGAAACTTTCGGTGCTCCCACTGTCAAACAGACAATTTACAGTTCTGCCACTAACCTTTACCTCCATCATGGAATGTTCCAGTCTGTAATGCCTGGTCTGATCCAGAGAGATCGACGCCACCGTTGGCCCCTGGGTGTCACTGCATGCTGCCGATGTGGATGCTGAGGACCCCTGCTGGTCGCTGCTGCATGCTGCCGATGTGGATGCTGAGGACCCCTGCTGGTCGCTCCTAGTCGTCGTGGACCATGATGGCCGCCCCCATGAATCGCATGTGGCCGAGGGCTCCAAGCGCAGCGACTCCTGGTGGTCTTCCTCCTCCTCTGTCTGCCACGATGGCGCCGTCCTGAGATCGCACGTGGTCGGACCTCGTGGGTACTGCAGCGCCGAAAGAGATGGTCTCCGTTCTGGAGGGTTACAAGCTGCACTGCCGTTTTTAGGTTTGGACCTGCAGACTTTGCCGTAGTGGCCTTTTTTACCGCACTGGCTGCAGATTGCCGTTCTTGCCGGACACTGTTGCCGTGGATGCTTGGCCCCACCGCAAAAATAGCATCGCTGGCCACCTGGAGCTGCCGCCGTCGTCGAATCGATCTGGGAGCGTGGGTTCGCGGGGCGAGGAGGGAGCAGAGCTTGCTCCAACCACGTTGACTGCACGTGGTCCTCGGGGTACAGCGCCAAGCTCTTCGACGCCGCCTCCAACCTCACGGCCATCCCCATTGCCTGGGTCAAGTTGAGTTTCCCCTTTTCTAATAATTTAAGTCTGATGTACGAGGACCCTACCCCTGCTACGAACGCGTCTCGGGCGAGGTCTTGCATGTACTGCTCGGCGGAGACATCCTTACAGTCACAACCCCTGGCAAGCTGCAGGAGTTCATTGGCGTAGTCTTCTATGGTCTCGCCCGACTGCCGACGTCGTGTAGCGAGGAGATAACGAGCGTGAATCTCGTTGGGTGGCGTAATGTACCTATTCTTTAGGAGCTCGACGGCACCCTGGTAAGTGGAAGCTGCACGAATGGCTAGGTAAATCGTGTCGCTTACCCTTGCGTGGAGGACCTGGAGTCTATCACTGTCTGTAGTGATAGCTACCGAGGCTGCCAGGTAGTCCTCGAAGCACTTCCACCAATGTTCGAACGTGTTAGCTGCACCGACCGCACGTGGGTCCAGTGTCAGACGATCCGGTTTTAGGATCTGTTCCATATTCTCAGTTAATGTATTAAATTGATGCACCTCAATGAGCACCCGGAAACAAGGCTTTAGAACTGAAGGCTTTAATACATTAACAATGAAACTACTAACACAAATTCACCCGTTCAGACTGAAGGGGTCCTGCCGGAGCAGGGGGTCTTATACCCTGCCACCGGAGGCGGGACCCCACTGGAGTGTGCCATGATAACACTTAGGACAGGTAAACACCCTATCCCAACAACATAGTACAACCCCCATAACAACAACACCCTAGCCCAACAGTAATACAATAACAACCCCAGTGGTGAACCAACGATGGTTCATCACAATTCCCCACTTATCTTCACAAATGTACACAAATTTCAAGGATAACACAGGTTATATGATATATCTTATATTATAATGTTTTCCACACACACAGTCCCTGTAAGCCAACAGGGTTAACTGTGGTCAGACAACACCCCACTCTGAAACCAGGTGGTAGATGCCACCCAAGCAATTGTCTGGGAATCTTTCCTCAAATTAAACCCCTTCCCCCATAGATCGTCCTTACATTAATGTTTCCAAACTCCATTCTCAAAAAGACACATTTCAAAAATCTTCTTTCAAACAATGCTTTGCCTCAGCTGCTTTCATCAAAGACCTTTTCCCAGGGTTTCCACCTCCTCTTTCAAACAAGGCTTTCTCTCATCTATTTTAGCAAGGATCCACCTCCAGATTTTCCAACTCTCTTTTCAGCATTCCTTTGTCTTGAATTATCACATGTATCCAAACCTGGACAGAAATTCTGAGATACTCAGTCTCCAGTAGAATAATATTATTGCAAAGATTGGAACGAAGGACTACTTCAGATTTGTGGTGTTTCTCTAGCGAACCTCATGATCTTTGCTCTTCGCGGGTCTCACTTTAACTTCAATGGACAGTATCCTGTTCCAATTGTAGTTCCTCTTTGTTCCTTTTTACTCCAATCATCCTGGAAACTCCTCTTCATTTTCTAGTTCCTAGACCTAACTGCCCTTTAACTTCTGGGGCTTGTTTTTGTGTTCTTTGCTCCATTGTAGAACTTTCCCACTTCTAGCAGGGCTCCGAGAGCTGTTCATTCTCTTGCTTCCTAGCTCCAACTTTCTTCTGAGTTCAGTTAAATACAGTCAAAAAGGTTTTATCTTAGAAGTGGCCCCTGGTTGGGAAGCAACAGCTCATTTTTTCTTCAAGCTTGTGTTTACTTTTCCCACCGTAAACTCTCTCTCAGTACAACAGACATATGAAACCAAAACCCCCTCACATATAAACACCTTTATCCAGCAGTAATCTAACTAGAGGTGCACCCTTTCCTACCCAGAAACACTACATTAAACCCATTCAAATCTATACCTTATGTCTAACATCCAGCAAAATTGATCAAACAATATCAGTTGATCAAATATACAAATATTGAGCATTTAAAGCTATCTCTGCATCCTGACTTAAAAGATTGTGAGCTGAAATTAAAGGTCATGGAATTTAAAGCAAGCTATTGATCTGGTTTTGAGTAGAATTAGTAGAATTAATGGTAGAAACTGGAAAGTAGTGATAACAGCCATGTACATGAATTGGAAGCAAGTGAACCTCACAAGGATCTATGCCGAAGCATTAACTACTCACTGTAATTATTAATGACTTTGATAACGCAATAGAAAGACTTATCCAGATTTACCAATGACGCTAAAATTGGTGGCATAGCAAGTAGTGCAAATTGCAGCATAGAAATAAGGTTCAGTTTATTTATTAATGTCACACTGAGGCTTGTATTAACACTGCATTGAAATTACTGTGAAAATCCTCCAGTCGCCACGCTCCGGCACCTGTTTGGGTACACTGAGGGAGAATTTAGCTAGGCCAATGCGCCTAATCAGCACGTTTTCCAAACTGTGAGAGGAAACCAGAGCACCTGGAGGAATCACGTGCAGACACGGGAAGAACGTGAGACTCCACACAGACAGTGACCCAAACCGGGAAGTGAACCTGGGTCCCTGACACTGTGAGGCATGATGTGGAGATGCCGGCGTTGGACTAGGGTAAACACAGTAAGAAGTCTCACAACACCAGGTTAAAGTCCAACAGGTTTATTTGGCAGCAAAAGCCACTCGCTTTCGGAGCGCTGCTCCTTCTATTTGATAGCAAGAACAACGCTCCGAAAGCTAGTGGCTTTTGCTACCAAATAAACCTGTTGGACGTTAACCTGGTGTTGTGAGACTTCTTACTGTGAGGCAGCAGTGCTAACCACTGTGCCACCATGCACAAAGGGATGTTGCTAGCTTGAGTAAGGAAGATCTATGACAGATGCATTTCAGCACAGGCACAGGTAAAGTCATCCATTCTGGAGTAAAAAAAGGTGGACATTAGTATATTTTGAAATGATGAAAACGTAAGAATAGTGGTGGTCCAAAGAGATGTAGGGATCTATGTACAAAGATTCCCCCTCCTGGTACCAGGCCCTAAAACGGCAAGTATGGACTTCCATTGGATTGATCCATGATTATGCTTGGCAAAGATATGCAGGTTAGGTTGATTGGCCATGCTTAATTGCCCCTTAGTGTCAGGGACTTTAGTAAGGTAAATATGTAGGGTTCTGGGTATAGGGTCTGGGTGCGATTGTTGTTGGTACAGGCTTGAATGGCCCTATGGCCTCTTTCTGTACTGTTGGGATTCTATGATTCTATGAAAGTGCTGCAGTGGTTTGGCATTGATTTCTAAAGTATGGCTGACCATAAAACTCTCCTGCTGTTACCACCTGCATATTGGAAGGATTTACAGGTTGATGATAAATCTGTTTGGCCTGTTATGAATATGGCCAGCAAATTCTGTGGTGGACCTTGAATACAAAGCTTCTGGTCCAGAGGTAGGGACACCACCACTGTGCCACAAGAGTACAGAGATCACTGAAATGTAATAGTCAGGTATGAAGAGTGATCAAAATATTTTAAGGCTGGGCAATAATTGCTGGCCTAGTCAGTGACCCTCACATCCTGTAAATGAATTTAAAAACATGAAAAATAAATCTAGAGTGCTAGAATTTGAATGGGAGTAGATTTGGTTGCAGCTGTACAAAGTCCTGATTCGCTCACATCCAGGGTACTGTGTACAGTACTGGTCATCAGACCTCCAAAAGGATATATTGGCCTTTGAAAGAGTGTAATGCAGATTCTCTAGAATGATATTGGGGCTCATGCATTAAATTATGAGAGAAGTTTACATAAACTAGGTTTATATTCTCTGTTCACGATGGCACAGTGGTTGGTACTGCTGCCTCACAGTGCCAGAGATCCGTGTTTGATTCCCGGCTTGAGTCACTGTGTGGAGTTTTCACATTCTCCCTGTGTCTGCATGGGTTTCCTCTGGGTGCTCCGGTTTCCTCCCACAAGTCCGACAGTCATGCTGGTTCGGTGCATTGACCATGCTAAATTCTCCCTCAGTGTACCCGAACAGAGTGTGGCGATTAGGGAATTTTCACAGTAACTTCATTGCAGTATTATTGTCAGCCCACTTGTGACATTAATAAATAAATTTAAATAAAAAGCTTTGATAGAAAGTTAACGCTGAATTAATTTTGGCTTTATGAAGGAATTGATTGAAAGAAACTTGTTATGGGCTTCTTGGACAAGGGTCAGAACATTGATGTCAGAAGTAAGCCATTTAGTAGAGAAGTTAGAAACATTTCATCACACAAAGGGTAATAATATAACGGCTCTCTCCCCCATAAAACTGAATGGGTATAGCTCCAATAATAGTCTGGAATTTTCAATTGATAGACAAAAACAGAAAATACTGGAAAAACTCAACAGGTTTTACAGCATCTGTGGAGAAAGAAAATAGAGTTAACGTTTTGAGTCCATATGATGCTTCACCTTTAGTTAACCAAGAACATTAAGGGATATTGAGTCACAATGAGTGCATCAGGTTAGCATAGAGATCAACCTTGCACTCACTGCATGGTGCAGCAGAGCAGAATGGTTCTTGCTCAATGGTTTTGTTAAACTAGTGACCAAGGCTTAATTTACTAAAACCCTACATCCTATCCCAGCACTTTCAGACTCCAGAACTACTTTTTCAATGTGACAAAATAGTAGAATCCTTTAAGCCCTAAAATTATATTTTCTTTGCAGGGACACACTTCAGGTGTGAGCTACACTGTGCCAGTGTGCCACCAACAAACCATTTTGGAGCTTAATAGTCCAACAAATATCCTCCCTTAAGCTTGTAGAAATCATAGAAACCCTACAGTGCAGAAGGAGGCCATTCGGCCCATCGAGTCTGCACCGACCACAATCCCACCCAGGCCCTACCCCCACATATTTTACCCGCTAATCCCTCTAACCTACACATCCCAGGACTCTAAGGGGCAATTTTTTTAACCTGGCCAATCAACCTAACCCGCACATCTTTGGACTGTGGGAGGAAACCGGAGCACCCGGAGGAAACCCACGCAGACACGAGGAGAATGTGCAAACTCCAGACAGACAGTGACCCGAGCCGGGAATCGAACCCGGGACCCTGGATGTGTGGCTGAACATGCATACAAGAATAAAGCCCCTCCACTAGAAGTAATTAAGAAGATCTTCATCTATTTTCAAGATATTGTTGATTAATTTCTACTCGCAGTTGAGGTGGTGGTAGGAGTTTGGTGCTTGCTAGTCATATGGCACATGCTGAAAGAGTTTGTCCTGATTTTAAGGGCTCTGCAGAACGAACTTCCTCCCAGATGTTGTTGTAATGGTCTGCATTCCTCTTGAACTCCTACATGACAGGAAGAATGAGTAGAAGTGACACAGAACAGGACAAGTTGTAACAGGAAGGAGGAGGAGGAGAAGGAGAATGGGAACGAGGGCTCTCATTTGGAGGCTATATGCATTGAAGGTGTTACGGGAGTGTTTTTCTTACGTGGTTCAAGCGTGGAAAAAAAATGTGGAACTCCAGAAATGAGTTTCACTTCCCATGACATTTGGCCAAATGTGGCATCAACGAACCCTAACAAAAATGGAATCAATGGGAATCAGGGGGAAAACTCATCACTGGTTGGAGTCATACCTAGCACAAAGCATGATGGTTGTGATTGTTGGAGGTCAATTATCTTAGTTCTAGGACATCACTGCAGGAGTTCCTCAGGTGCCCTAGGCCCAACCATCTTCAGCTGCTTCACCAATGATCTTCTTTTCATCATAAGATCAGAAGTGGGGATGTTCGCTGATAATTGTACAATATTCAAAATATTTTGCTTCTGCTCAGATGCTGAAACAGTCTGTGTCCAAATGCAGAAAGGCCTGGACAATATCCTTGCTTGGACTGAAAATTGACAAGTAACATTTGTGCCATATAAGTGCCAGACAATGACCATCTCTAACAAAAGACAATCTAAACATCACCCCTTCACATTCAATGGAATTTCCATTGCTGAATCCCCCACTATTAACATCCTGGGGGTTACCATTGACCAGATCCTGAACTGGATTAACTATATAAGTACTGTGGCTTCACAAGCGCGTTCAAGGTTGGGAATCCTGTGGCGAGTAACTCACCTCCTGACTCCCCAAAACCTGCCCATCATACAAGGCAAAAGTCATGAGTGTGATGGAATATTCCCCACTTGTCTGGATGAGTGCAGCTCCAACAACACTCAAGAAGCTTGACACCATCAAGGACAAAACAACCAGCTTGATTGGCACCCCATCCACAGGTATTCACTTCCTCTGCCACTGATGCACAGTGGCAACAGTGTGTACCATCTACAAGATGCACTGCAGGAACTTACTAAGACTTCTTAGTAAGCACCTTTCAAACCCACAACACCTACTATCTAGAAGGGCAAGGGTGGCAGACGCAAGGGAACACCAGTTCCAGGAAGTTTCTCTCCAAGCCATACACCATCCTGACTTGCAAATGTGTCATCATTCTTTCAACATTGCTGAGTCAAAATCCTGGAACTCCCTCCCTAACAGCACTTTGGGTGTACCTATACCACATGGACTGCATCGGTTCAAGAAGGCAGCTCGCCATCATCTTTTCAGGGGCAATTAGAAGTGGGCAATAGTTGTTGGCCTTGGCAGTCCATTCCATGAATGAATTTGAAAAAAAGCCTCAGCAAGGGCAACATGTCAGATGTCTCACTGATGCTTCCATTTGCCCTAACTATAATCTTCAAAGGTTTCCTTGATTTCAAAAGCATTCCTTTGGAATGAAAAATTCTGCATGTCACTGGACTAAAAAGGAACAAAACAGAGTACTTTCTGAATGATGAAAAACTAGAAAAAATGGAAGTCCAAAGCGATTTGGGTGTTCAGATATAGATCGTTTTAAAATAATAGGTAACTATAATAAAAAAGATTATTGAATCTTGACGTTTTATATTTAGTAGACCAGAACACAATCCAAAATCTTGTTTAGATCTTACTAAAGTATGGTAAATAGTTTGGGCACCATAGCTTTGGAAGGATATATTGGTCTTGGAGGGAGAGCAACATAGATTTACTTAAATTATACCTGAACTTCAAGCGTTAAATTACAAGGAGAGATTAAAATATCTAGAGTTGCATTACCTGGAATTTAGAAAACCAGGGGGTGATTTGACTAAAGCTTTCAATTTATTAAGGGGAATGACTGAGTTAATAAGGGGAAACTATTTCTGCTGCTGAAGAGTTGAGGACTAAGGGGCACAGTTACTGCACTGTAGGATTCTATGATTCTACTAGAGCCAGACCTTTCAGCAGTGAAATTTGGGAACACTTCTTCACACAAAAGGTGGCAGAAGTTTGGAACTCACATCAGCAAACTGTAATTGAAATTTAAAATGGATATTGATAGACTTTGGTTAACCAAAGGTAAGACGGGGAGGCAATGGCCTAGTGGCATTATTGCTAGAATATTAATCCAGCAACTCAACTAATGTTCTGGGGACTTGGGTTCAAATCCTGCCATGGCAGGTGGTGGAATTTGAATCCAATAAAAAATATCTGGAATCAAGAATCTACTGATGACCATGAGACCACTGTCAATTGTCATAAAAACCCATCTGGTTTTATTGTCCTTTAGGGAAGGAAATCTGCTGGCCTACATGTGATTCCAGAGCCACAGCAATGTGACTCTTAACTGCCCTCTGAAATGGCATAGCAACCCACTCAGTTCAAGGTGACTAGGGATGGGCAATAAATGCTGGCCAGCTAGCGACACCCATGTCCCACAAATGAATAAAAAGAAATGGAGTTTGTTGTTTTTGTTTTTATTAATTTATGGATGTGTTTGATCAGCCATTTTGCTGAATAACAAAGTTGACACTGATGGCCACATGGCCTACTCCTGTTCCTACATTCTTATGCTGCAGCTGCTGCCTCAAGTGCAGAGTGAGGATGGCGTTGCCATTGGCTGTGAAGCTGTCTGTGGCCACAACATTTTATGCAACTGGCTCCATACAGGTGATATTTACAACATTTCATGGTTTGCCATCCATTGTTGAGTAAAGGAGGGGGCTGTATCTTCGTATTCCAAGGGAGTTGAATACATTTTATCTTCTCTTGTCAGAGAGAAGATTTCCCATTGCGTTGAGTGTCACTAACTGTATGTATGTTACCTTCCAGGTTCTCATATATCAACTCTGAGATGTAATGATTTATGGCTCTTCTGCTGCCCAAGTTTCAGCTCCAAGGCAATGATACTTCCAGCCCAATGTATCTAAACTGATGCCAAACCCATCTCATCCCAATTTTTGTTCTTCATGCATTTCATAAATTAGAAGTTTAGTCCTATATGATTGAGAATCAACGCATATTGGGATTCCACAGGAGCATCTTTTCAAATCATATGTGTCTCCATTCTTAGCTTAACCTTACCACTCGATTAACTAGCATTCATTATTACAATGCTGTGGGAACTGAGAGTAGTCTTCTTGAAGGGTTTATCTTGTTCCAATCTGGGATCCTGTCCCAACTTTACTTATTGAGTATGGATTTCTGCAAAATATTTACAGTTTAACCCCAGTTTTGGAGGGTTGCTCATACGTTGGAAACAAGCCCAGGAAATTCTGATGACATGAGGTACTTCCTGTGAAAGTAAAGTAATTACAGCTGTGCTGTTTTGTTCTACTGAGTCACAGATTGAGCAGCAAGACCTACTGGGCTGTTTATTTTCGTTGGAGTTAAACTCCACAGACTTTAATAGCACTTCATTTGGGATCAGGATTGAGGGCTCGTACTAATTGAGTTTATTATTACAAAGTATGACTGTGTTCTCAAAACAAATTTGAAAAAAAGTTAATGTGTCATTATTTTGGTGCGTACATGTCCTTCCTGTTTTAATGAGCACAACTGTTGTCATTTGCGTCAAATACACCATTTTTAAATAAAAGTGTCAAAGTTACTTATGCTAGGCCCTTACTCTTAATGCCCTGAAAAAGGTCTGAGTTCCTCAGGGGTATGCCATGGTCTCTGTCTTGGAGGAGTCCATGTGGAGTGTGAACACTGCATTGACCCAGAGCTCTGGGTGCACAGCTTCCTCTATTGAGAGAATGGCGACTGTCATGGAGAGGCTGCTTGAGAAACTCAATCAGGAGGTTTTGAGATTACCTTCGGACTTGCAAGGCCACACATTGGTTGTGACCTCAAAAAGTCATGACCAGTGTGAAAGATGGATGAAGCACTGAGCCACTCTCTAGGTGCTTGCCCATCAACAGTGAACACGGAGGTTCAAAGAAACCCCACGCTGGCGGAAGAGCTGGATGTTGCATCTATGGGCTTCTCATAGGGCATTTCGGTGAAGGCAGCAGCACCTCCGCCCCTCTGCCAGTGGCCGTTGCATATGATGAGACAATAACAGCTGAGGAATGCCGAGGCCGTGGTGCTGGATGTTCCCTCATAGATGGTAACTGCAGAGGTTCCACCGGCTAGAGGACATCCACCAAGGTAATCAGAGCCAACAGGACAGCACAGTTAATAGGCTGCCTCTAATGTCATTGTCAGTAGCACCAAGACATAGGACTTGCAAGCAGAAGTTTAAGGCACTATAAACACAGGCTCAGCCATCTTCAACTGCTTCATTAGTGACTTTCCTTCCATCATAAGGTCAGAAGTGGGGATATTATCTGATGACTGCACAGTGTTCAGCACCATTTGTGATTCCTCAGATACTGAAGCTGTCCATGTCCAAATGCCACATGACCTTGGCAATATCCATGCTGGGCTGACAAGTGGCAAGTAATTGCCAGGCAATGACCAATACCAACAAGACAGAATCTAACCATCAATCCTTCGGATTCAATGGCATTACCATTGCTGAACTGAATCCCCCACTATCAACATCCTCGAAGTTACCATTGACCAGAAACTGAACTGGACTAGCCATATTAATACTGTGGCTACAAGAGCAGGTCAGAACCTGGGAATCCTGCAGTGAATAACTCATCTCCAGACTCCGTAAAGCCTGCCCACAATCTACAAGGGCAATTAGGGACAGGTAATAAATGCAGACCCAGTCAGCGACATTCACATCCCGTAAATGAATAAAAAGAGAAACATCCAATTTATGCAAATTTGATGGAGGTACAGTCTTCACAATGCAGTCTATTTTCCCACTATGTCTGACTCAAGGCCATAGAGCTGATTGACCATCAAAATGTTTTCTACATTATTTGTGAAAAGTTTTTAGGTGTCTCGATCACCAACAACCTGTCCTGGTCCCTTCATGCCGACACTATAGTTAAGAAAGCCCACCAATACCTCTACTTTCTCAGAAGACTAAGGAAATCTGGCACATCAGTTACAACTCTCACCAACCTTTACAGATGCACCATAGAAAACATCCTTTCTAGTTGTATTACAGCTTGGTATGGCTACTGCTCTGCCCAAGACCACAAGAAACTACAAAGGGTCGTGAATGAAGCCCAGTCCATCACGCAAACCAACCTCCCATCCATTGACTCTGCCTACACTTTCAACTACCTCAGCAAAGCAGCCAGCATAATTAAGGACCCCACGCACCCCTGACATACTCCCTTCCACCTTCTTCCGTCGGGAAAACAATACAAAAGTTTGAGGTCACGTACCAACTGACTCAAGTGCAGCTTCTTCCCTGCTGCCATCAGACTTTTGAATGAACCTACTTTGCACTCAGTTGATCTTTCTCTACACCCCAGCCATGACTGTAACACTCGCTCATTTCCTTCTGTATGAACGATATGCTTTGTCTGTATAGTATGGAAGAAACAATACTTTTCACTGTATCCCAATACATGTGACAATAATAAATCAAATCAAATAAACAAAATGTATCTACAATGGGTGAGGAAATGGAAGAAATATTCAGTAACATTCATCAGTAGATGTATTGTGAATAATAATTGTGGGTATAGTGAAAGTTACAGACTAATTAATGATCTGAGTAGAGAGTGTGAAAATTCACGGTCCCCCTGAATTTATTTAGGGGGACGATTAACCCCGATTAATATGTGACTGAGCAGACTGCCTGAATTCAATTCTGAAATCATTTGTATGATATTATTAAAGTTGCCTACAGTGAGTGATCCATCACTGGATGTGACAATGAGTGAGGATGAGGCAAATTGGCTCCAACAAATAGAGGAATTGCAGACAAGAACTTCAAGCTTCAAATACTGAAGGAAGTATGGGCCAAAATTTTATGCTACAGAATCAGGCACGCAACTGACATGAACCTGTGTGAAATTGCATGAGAAAACATCAGGCGTGCAAACCAATGTCATTGTGCCACCACGATCACCAACAATTAAGTGATCAATTAAGCCCATTAAATAGGCAATTGACTGAAATTTGAGTTCTCCTGTGTGATATTGCAGTCAGTGCATGGGTCACATGGGCAGACAGCCATTTGTAATTGAACTCAATCCAGAGTGAGATAAAACTTGACAGACACGTGGCTATGTGAGTGGGTAGGAGTTAGGTGAAAGCTGGCTATAGGTGTTTTTCTGACCGTTCATTGCATATTCTATGTTCTTTGGAGGTCCTTTTTATTTCTTAGAGTTTTCTGCCAAGGGCACCCTTCAGGATCTATCATCTGGCATCTCTATTCCAGCAAATGGGGATTGTCTAATCTGCTGGAGGGTCCTCGTCCTCTGAGGAGGAGAGGAGCAGAAAGGAGAGGAGGTATGGTGTCCAATCACATCCTTGACCCTTCCGTGACAAGTCAATTACACCCATTAAATCAGTAGAATGGATGATTCTGCCACTGATTGGCACCAACCCTTTGGGTGCTGAGCCTCCAAGCATTGAACTCCATGGCTTAAACCTAACTCTCAATAAGAAAGAGGTCAAACAGGTTTAATCCCCAATTGAAGGAGCAAAGGTTACAGAGCTCAGCAGGCAGCCCTGGTACGACATGTGTTGTGGCAGCGTTTCAGCCTCCCTCCCTACCCCGGGATGTCAGCACACAGGTGAAGTACACATGTTCCCTCCTTGGAAGGTTCTGCTGTCCGGTAAGGCTTTCCAAGGTAGATGCCCATCTGTAACATTGAGTTGGGAGAGACTGTTGTGGGGACATGGCCATTGCAAAGTCATGGCCATGGCCAGTCCAAAAATGCGCGGGTTAGGTTGATTGGCCGTGCTAAAAATTGCCCTTAGTGTCCTGGAATGCGTAGGTTAGAGGGATTAGTGGGTAAATATGTAAGGATATGGGGGTAGGGCCTAGGTGGGATTGTGGTCGGTGCAGACTCGATGGGCCGAATGGCCTCTTTCTGTACTGTAGGGTTTCTATGTTTCTATGCATGTGAGAGTAAGGGATTGAAGCTCATTGGAAGGATACTCACATAAGGGAATGTGCACAGGTGATAGGGCAATGGGTCAGGGCATTGACAGGACTTCTCACTGCTCAAAGGTCTGTTTCCTCCCTTTCAGTTCAGTGTGAGGATGATGGAGCCAGTGGAGTTGGCTGCTCTTCTGATTCAAGTGGACCATGAGAGAGGACGTCAATGTGCAGCTGCACATGGATAAGACCAGTGCCCTGCAGAGGAGGGGGTGGCAGGGCCCGCTGAGTTACTAGGGTCAGGGGCACGCATGGAGGGGTCTTGGATGCAATACCACTGGGCACGTATTTATTGCAGGAGAATGACAGACCTTCAGATGACAGGGAATGAGTGCCGGCGACAACTGCGACTTTCCCGAGGGGTGGTGGACCACCTGTGCCAGGTGATGTAGAAGTTGGCATCACATGGATTGGGAGGTCACCCCTTGCCTGTGGCCCTGAAAGTTACAGCCACACTCAACATTTACACCAGAGGCCCATTACAGGGTTGCACAGGTGACCTTTGTGGTGTCTCCCAGTCTGCCACATATGAGTGCATCAGGGAGGTGGTAGAGAATTTCACATGTTTACTACCCTCTGAGTGAAGAAATTTCTCCTCATATCAGTCCTAAATGGCCTACCCCATATCCCAAGACTGTGACCCCTTATTCTAAACCACACACACCTCCAACATCCCTGCATCTAGTCTGTCCAGTCCTTTCAGAATTTTATATGCTTCAATTAGATCTCCTCTCGTTCTTTGAAATTCCAGTGAATACAGGCCCAGTCGACCCAATCTCTCCTCATATGACAATCTTGCCACGCAGGAATCAGGCTGGTGAGCTTTCTGGCAATCCCTCTCTGGCAAGTATATTCTTTCTTCGGTAAGAAGACCAAAACTTCCCACAATACACATAATTGGTGTGGTCTCACCAAGGACCTGTTCAGCTGCAGTAAGATATCCTTGCTCCTGTGCTCAAGTCCTCTTGCAATGAAGGCCAACGAAACATTTGCCTTCTTAACTGTTTGCTGCACATGCATGTTTTCTTTCAGTGACTGGTGTACCAGGACACCCAGGTCCCTTTGTACTTCAATATTTCTCAACCTATCACCATTTAAATAATACTCTGCTATTCTGTTACTCCATCAGAAGTGGATAACTTCACATTTATCCACATTATACTGCATCTGTCATGCATTTGCTCACTCATTCAACTTGTCTAAATCAACTTGAAGTCTCATAACATCCTTCTCATGACTCACCTTCCCACCAAATTTTGTGTCACCGGCAAACTTGAAATATGGAGAATGTTTGACCTTTGCTTCAACTAAAAACCAGAAACCACAGGCCCACCACAAAAGAGAGATTGAGGCAATTATACTTTGTAATCATACTTTTTCTTCTTTCATCTGTATCTAATCTCTGTGTGAGCGGCAGTGTGTAAGGCAAGTGAGTGAGACACTGCATTATTAAACCCTTGTGGTAAGTGGGGGATCATAAATAACCTTCTTTATTTTAAAACTCACAATAAGCTTGGTGTTGGAATTATTTAAATTAGGATAATCACTCTGAGGGTAAGAAAATAATCACACCTCAAATTTGAAACACTTTGATAACAGTAAGAAAACACATCAATCCTCTCCTTGGCAGGAGTATGAATTTGAATAGTCAGCCTCTTGCGCAAAATAAACAGCCTTTCATCTCGTGGTGGAACTAGTTTAGGCTGACTGGATGCCGTGGAGTTGACATTATGATTTTGCCAGGAGAAGGGAATGAAGCTGGGAAGTGGAGAATGTCGACATGACAGAATTTTCCCCCAAAATTTCTAAGTGTTAAAACAGCGAGCAAACAGGAATGCTCCACGTCTGTCTCTCAGGCATGCCCCACGTCACAATCCATCAACACTCAGTGCAATGAAAGAGCCTCCATGTGAATTACGCTGTCACAGAGGCTCCAGACGTGTGTCTCTCCTAAAGTGGCCGCAAATGTGCGCCCTTTTCAAGGGGGAGCGGCATTTAAACACTAACAATGGACTCACAGTCAGTCACGCTAGGAGGATGGCACCACGTAGAGCAGCCTCACACTTCACAGAGGGAGAGTTGGGATGGCTGCTGGATTTCGTGGAGGAGAGGAGGACCATTTCTTCCCCAGATACGGTTGGAGACCCAGGAGTCGGGCTGACAATGTGGCCTGGAAGCGGTGACAACGGCAGCCAGTGCCCACGCGCTGGCACGGAGCATTGGTAGACAGTGCACGTGTCCTGGGATAGAGCATCGGCAGCACAGAGCATCGGCAGCACAGAGCATCGGTAGCCAGTGCATGCACACTGGGATAGAGCACTGGCAGCCAGTGCCCGTGCACTGGCACTTGCACATGAGCAAGGAGCATTGGCAGTCAGTGCACGCAAACTGGGATAGAGCATTGGCAGCCAGTGCCCGTGCACTGGCACAGAGCATCGGCAGCCAATGCATGCACACTGGCACACAACACCGGCAGCCAGTGCAGTAAGAAAATGGACAACTTTGTTCGGACAGCAAGGGTCCAATCCATCCTGGCATCAGTCCTGTCTGTCGTGCCTGCAATGTCCAAGTTATCCACTCCCTGACACCCTACAGTCTTCCAGCACCCTACCCCCTGGCACCTTCATCCAACCCCTCTGGCACCCCACATCGCAACTCCTGCCTGACGAGGCATGGTCCCGACATATGCCACCTGATTGCCTCCATCCCAACACTCCCAACACCCCGCAACCTTCCAGCCATCAGGCTTTCAATCCCCCCTTTGTCCCAACAGGAGAAGATGGCCCATAACAGGAGGTAGAGGAAGAAAACCAGATGTGGGATCCCTGAATGGTGTCTCCTGACTTACTTTGAGAAGCATGTGATGGAGTTCTCAGGGGAGGTGGCTAAGAGAGCTGAACCACAGCCAGGTTGGTGTGTGCCACAGAAGTGAGGAGTAACAAAACTTTCATTGATATAACCTAACTCAAGTTGCAATCTATTCAGATACTTGTCCTGCCCTTGCACTGAACCATGTGTCTTCTTTTACAGGAGGCGATTCCGATGAGGCCGGGCCAACAACAGTTGACACCTGCGACCCCACTGTGACCCCAGTCAATACCCTGGAGGGAAGAATCCGAGGAAACCTTGGAGGAAAGCCCTGAAGAAACCTCCAAGGAAAGCACCCAGCAGTCAACACATGCAACACATGCACCATCCACCAGCGTAGATACGGTCACCTCAGTGGGACATGTTAGCAGTGAGGCTCCTGGGGCACTTTCTGGTGAGTGCCACACAGCCATAGTTGCACATCGGGTGGAGGCGGAAACATTCAAGGGCCCGGGCAGGCGGAGGTTTCTTGGAGCTAAGGAGACAGCTGGACCCCAGCCAGGTGCTGAGCCACTGGAATCAGTTCTCCTGAAGCTGCTGGAGATGCAGAGGCAGAACCAGGGACTACAGGAGGGACTGTCAACAACATTCCAGCAACTGCAAGGCTGTTTGGAGGAGTCCAACAGCTTTAAGGCGAAGGAGGTTGTGCCAGCATTGCGTGGCACCCAGGCCAACACTGCAAGGGTGGCGTTCGGAGTTCAGAACCTGGGCAGGAAGTGGTAGCCATGGGTGGCAGAGTCTAAGACATGGCCGGGTCTCAGAGGACTATGGCTGAGGGCCCTAAGAGCATGGCCCTGACACAGAGAGCTATCGCTGAAGGCTCCAGAGCTTGACCCGGTCTGAACATCTGGCGCACTCTCTTCCAGGAATGCCTTGCAGTGCAGACGGACGGTGGAGAAGCGCTCTCATGCCAATGTAGGGTGCACTGCAGAGTTCATACAATGTAAGGAGCCGTGTTAACACCTGCAGAGCTCCCTTGATTGGAGCAGCAGCTGACAGACCTGTTTCTTGTTACTGTTAGTGGGGCCTGGGATGAAATGTCAGCAATAAACCACAGAGCCTGTCCAGAGGACAGGTAGCAAGGTAACCAATGCGACATGAATGGGGTGGGACTTGACCTCATATGAAACGCCTCAGGGATTGTCCAGTCGCCAGGGAGTATGCGTGCAACACGAGTCCCAAGCCAGAGCTGACTTGTGGACCCCCAGACATGCCAGAGACTCCCAATCACCCACACATCTGCAAGCCCCCCACCCCACCACGCACCATGGCAATGACTGACACCCTCCCTGCACCCTGGGGATTGGTGCTGAGCAGTACTCATCGCCTCACTCTCCGCTGCTGCTGTTTTTAAGACACACTTTTAAAGAGCAGTACTTCATGGTGGAAGACACCAGTGGGATGCCAGGGCTCCAGGAGAGTCAGGGGGCACAGATGAGTGTAGTGGCCATCACTAAGGAGAAGGATCTGGGGAAACTGAAAGGTCTGAAGGCGGATAACTCACCTGGACCAGATGGACTACACCCCAGGGTTCTATAAGAGATAGCTGAGGAAATTCATCATAGAATCATAGAATCATCACAGAAACCCTACAGTACAGAAAGAGGCCATTCAGCCCATCGAGTCTGCACTGACCACAATCCCACCCAGACCCTACCCCCCATCCTACATATTTTACCTACTAATCCCTCTAACCTACACATCTCAGGACACTAAGGGCAATTTTTAGCATGGCCAATCCATCTAAACCGCACATCTTTGGACTGTGGGAGGAAACTGGAGCACCCGGAGGAAACCCACGCAGACACGAGGAGAATGTGCAAACTCCACACAGACAGTGACCCAAGCCGGGAATCGAACCCAGGTCCCTGGCACTGTGAAACAGCAGGGCTAACCACTGTGCCGCCCTTGTGGAGGCATTGGTGGTGATCTCTCAGGAATCATGAGAGGCAGGGGGGTCCCAGAGGACTGGAAAGTAGCTAATGTAACACCGCTGTTTAAGAAAGGAGGGAGACAGCAGATGGGAAATTATAGGTCGGTTAGCCTGACTTCGGTCATTGGCAAGATTTTAGAGTAAGAAGTCTCACAACACCAGGTTAAAGTCCAACAAGTTTATTTGGTAGCACAAGCCACAAGCTTTCGGAGCACTGTTCCTTCATCAGGTGAGTGGGAGTTCAGTTCACAAACAGGGCATATATAGATACAAACATATATATGCCCTGTTTGTGAACAGAACTCCCCCTCACCTGATGAAGGGGCAGCGCTCAGAAAGCTTGTGGCTTGTGCTACCAAATAAACCTGTTGGAATTTAACCTGGTGTTGTGACACTTCTTACTGTTCTTACCCCAGTCCAACGCCAGCATCTCCACATCAAGATTTTAGAGTCCATTATTAAAGATGAGATCACAGAGTACTTGGAAATGCATGATAAAATAGGATTGAGTCAGCACGGCTTTGTCAAGGGGAGGCCATGTCTGACAAATCTGTTAGAGTTCTTTGAGGAGGTAACAAGGAAGTTAGACAAAGGAGAACTAGCGGACATGATTTATTTCGATTTCCAGAAGGCCTTTGACAAGGTGCCGCGTAGGAGACTGTTAAATAAGTTAAGAGCCCATGGTGTTAAGGGTAAGATCCTGGCATGGATAAAGGATTGGCTGACTGGCAGAAGGCAGAGCATGGGGCTAAAGGGGTCTTTCTCAGGATGGCAGCCGGTGACGTTCACTGGATCTTCTTTATCTAACTTCCTTGTTACCCCACGACTGCACATTGGCTCTGCTTGTCTCCCTCCTTTAATATAGTTCTTCCAACACTGAAATACGCAGGGAAAAAACACCCCAAGTTATGCCCAAATCGTAACTCTCCATTTGTCTTCAACTACCAAGAAAAATCTGGCAGAAATCAAATTCAATGATCAAGAATAATAATAATATCTAATGCCAACTTTCCAAAAAAAAGTGTAATTAAATTTTTAAAAGCAGATGTGATGAAAGCTCAGAACTCTACTGAATTCCTTTGATCATTTCATGTTGATGGACTGACTGCACAGTGCATTTCACACAAGCACAATAAATCTTTCAATACAGTTTCCAGACGTTTTAATAATTAAATGGTACCAGTGTATGAAGTTTGTTTAAGTCCGTTAGGCTATTTGGAAAGAATAATATGCGATTTGCATAGAGATTTGATGATTTGGATGTTAATTTGAATTAATGGCTGACACTTGCCTATTCTCTGCCACTGCCAACAATCCCACTGAACACAGCAATATATTTCAACATTTCTGTCCATTTGCATCCCAAACAGTTTTATTTTTCAGTCATTTTCAAATATCTATTTATTTTAGTCTGTCCCTTAAAAATCATATGTTCGTTTTAAACTCAGAAATTACTGTCAGATGAATACTGAATATACTGGTTTAACATTGCATGGATTAAGAAGTAAAATGTGTTAACCTTAAAGGATTGATTTTTTTTACTTGAGTTAGGTCTAAGTGGTGCAAGGAACAAAGTTGTTCACAAAATATCTGGTCCCTCGGTGTGGGAGGCATGGTAGATTTTAACTCCTTAATCTCATTTGAATATCCAACTGGAAGTCCTGGGAAAGATATGGATGGCACAGTGGCACGCTGCTGCCTCACAGGGATCCAGGTTCGATTCCCAGCTTGGGGCACTGTCTGTGTGGAGTTTGCACATTCTCCTCCTATCTGCGTGCGTTTCCTCTGGGTGCTCCAGTTCCTCCCACAGTCCGAAAGACGTGCTGGTTAGGTGCATTGGCCATGCTAAATTCTCCCTCAGTGTACCCGAACAGGTGCCGGAGTGTGGTGACTAGGGGATTCCAACTTGTGACACTAATAAATAAACTTTTTTAAAAATCAGTGATGGTGGATGGGAGTTAAAAATGGCGTAGGGTCAGGCCATTATTAGCGATTCACTGCAAACAGCACCTAGCGATGTGAGTGGCCATTGGGGGTTGAGTCAACATGTCCATGATTGGAGGGCTGGGGGTGGAGGCAAGGACACATCTTACGGTGCACAAAGCATTTTTAAAAATGGTTAAAAAAATAACATTTTGCTAACAGGTCTCAGACTATGTGGATCTCAGTCAGATCCATGACTACAAATGCGTATGCATCCTGATAATATTATTAGGGCACAACACTCTCACTGAAATTAGCCCTCAGCTCCTCCGAGAGAGTTGGCTCCCCTGTGCCTGAGGGCAGATAAGTTAAATGGTCAGTGGGATGGGATGGGAGCAGGAACATGTTAGAAATACAACGTGAATCTGCCTATACATTACCTACTTGACTACACTATTAACAGGAGTTAATATCAGCCCTCAAATATCAAAATCAATGCAGGAAACTGAAGGACAGAGACATGTCCTATGTTATTCATTCACATTGCTGGAGATGTTTTAGAGCATAAACTAATTGATATGCTGCATAATCTAATTACTGTTAACAAATCTACTCAAATTAATGGATGTGTGAATATGAGCACACATTCTTTTGTCGGTAAATTTGGACAGGCGTATGTACACATAAGGTGATTTGGGGATTGACACTGTGTTAGATGTATTCATACTGCAGCTGAGACATGCAGGGACAGGGACAGGCTAGGGACCTCTATTTTGAGGGATGAAAGTCCTGGGATTGGAACTTCCCTATTTCAGGCATCATTGTCAGTATCAAACATTCCCACTTCAGGTAAGACATATCAAAATACAGAGTGAAACTCTGTCTAATTGAACCCAATAACATGGCCAAGCCCCAACCTCAGATGACACCTTGAGCTGCCCACACCTCTGCTACGTTTTCTATTTCTCACACCTGTCAGATTCTCCTCAGACTTCTTCCTTCTCACTGCTTTGCTGCTAGCATAGTTTTTTCTGATTATTATGGATGTGCATTATTACATTTCTTCAGCATTTCAAATGTTTGTCTAAATGATCTTTATCAACATTTTGTGAATACGGAAAAGTTCCACCTAAAACACATGGTTCACAAGTACCCATTCTCCACCATCCCAAAATGAAATTAGAACACAAAAGTTCTGATGAACAATCACTGATCTGAAATGCAAACTCTATTTCACTCCGTAGATGCTGCCTGACTTGCTGAGTGTTTCCAGAATGTATTGTTTCATTTTGATCTATTAGCTTTGTCCAGCTCACCCTTTAAGGATTTGTCCCTAAAAGAAAGCAGTACTGGCCCTCAAAGTACAACATGAAATAGCATTAGTCTGTAGTTATCTGACCATTCTGGTTAAAAAGGTCTTTTTCAGTCCATATGGCCGACTGCATCGGGCAGGGTTCCTTGGCAGCTGTAGATTGGTTGTATCCTGTAGATGATATCTTTTGCCTAATAGTCCTCATCTTAAATCACACAGCATTTTAGCCAGCACCAAATGAAGCATGTCTTTTGTCATTGCTCTCAATGCGAGCCTCACACCTGCAGCAGATCTGCTGAAACACCTGCACTAATGGAGCCCAGGTGGCAATTCAACGTGCAGAAATATTATGCACAAAATGCAAAATCCCGGAGTTTCACAAACATAGCAAGTCATTATATTTTAGTCACGTAAATTGACATAATGCTGGTTAATTGCAAGTTATACCAGATGATGAGTGTGCTTCAATTTCTGTTTCTGATCAAAAGGGTGATTTTGAATGGAGCTTTTGACTATGTTTGTCCATCTCTTGCATGCCTGCGTAAATTTGATGGCTTCACAGAAATTCACCAGATGTTGAAAAGTGAGCTCCCTAGGGGCTGTCTTTTTGTTTGAAGTTGAATTGATTCATATATCTGTGTAATTTAGGAAGGTAGTGAATTTGCAGATGCCTTGTTTAATTCCTGTTCAGTTCATGAACAATCTCGGCAACGTCTAAATGGTATTGGATGAGGTCCAGTATAAAACCAATCATGGTCTGTATCATAATTTTGCTCAGTACATTGATACAATTGTTCATTTTTCTGAGCAATTTTCCACTTATTTCTTCTGAAGACAAGTACGTTGTAAGGCTAGCAGAGAGTTCAAATCAGAAAACAGGGTACAAAGGTCAGCACACCACACTTGTGATTCCCATATTTTTTTGCCATTAATTTAACTAATACTTGCCCATCACTTTATCAGTCCACATTCTTGTCAAGTGTCAGCCTAACTGTAAATCTACAAATATGTGCCAAGTTGTTCACTATTATGCAAAATCATTCTGTGTAAAAATGAGAAAACAGAAATTCTACATGCAAAATATGTGTAATAGGAATTGTATGTGGAGAATAATGTGTTATGGTCAAAAGCAATACATTGCAGATGTTAGAAATCGGAAATGTTTAATCCAGTCCTGACCAAACGTGATAGACTTGAAATGTTAGCCAGAGTTTTATCTTTGTAATTAAACAATAGGACCATTAATGAGTCAGTAGCCCATTGAAGTCTTCAGCAGACTTTGCTGAGGCTCTTTAACTCGGTCATTGTATTAGCATTTCTTGAACACAGAAAATTTCCACCTGCTATACAGCTAAAACATCTGGTTCATAAGTGCCCATTCTCTACTATCCCAATTATCCACTCAAATTCCCTGACCAATCAGAGAAGATGGCCACAGAATTGGCCAAGGCCTGGTGGCCACAGGTTTTCTGGCACACAATGGAGCCACTGCCACTGGAGAAAAAATCAGCTATTGCCGTGCCATGGAATTGAGAATAGGATGGATAATTGGAAAATTAATCATACATTAACCATACTTATATTCCACAGTCCAGATTGCCCTCATTAATTTGCTTTGAGGCTTGTAGGCCTACGATGCCTCTGAGCCAAAAGTCCCACTCCAAGACATGTTGGCCAAGGAAGATGCACACATAACACAGCCAAACAGGTTGAGTACCAACTTGTAAATCCTCCCAACAGATGCCATTAGCAGCTGGAAAGAGTGGGAGAGATTTTTGGTGACGGAAAGAAATTGGAACCTTTACCGCCACCATCTATTGCTCCAGACTACAACATGCATGTGACAGTGTATGTTGCCACAGCAACTTAGACTCCTTGGGGATATGGCTATCTCAGTTGCCTGGAAGGCCGATATGGATTAGATAGGTGGCACCAAGAGCAATTCGGGCAATAAATATTGGCCTAATCACTGGCCACCACACCCTGTGAATGAATAAAGAAATAAAAAGGAAGGAGTTTGATTTCCAGTCCGACTGGGGTGGACTTGGGACCCACATCCTTCCACTGTCTGTGGTAGAGATCATGATGCTGTGGGTCAGACCTGCCTACAGACAGTGAGCTCAAGAAGAAGAATTTGCTACTGTTTTTCAGCATGATGTTAATGTATAAGCTTAACTGAATCAGATCTTAGTCCCTATGTCCTTTGTTTTTTGTCAGACCTTTGTCTGACAGTCCTTTACATTCTGAAAATTGATCTTTGCTGTCTTTGCAATGATTCTCATTAAAATATCCAGTAATAATGAAACATCACTGCTGCAGGTTAAAATGTGGTAAGAGTTTTAACAACACAAGGTTAAAGTCCAATAGGTTTATTTGGTAGCAAATGCCATTTGGTAGCAAATACCAAATAAACCTGTTGGACTTTAACCTGGTGTTCTTAAAACTCTTACTGTGTTTACCCCAGTCCAACGCCGGCATCTCCACATCATGGTTAAAATGTGCACAGCTTTGTTGCTTTTATAGAAGGTAAAGCAGTTTAGTTATAGTACAACACTCCACCCATGATGTAGATCAAAGATAAGAGATTTCTACCTGCACCTAGAGATCAAAATCTGCTTATGCATGAACCTGAAATTCCACTCTCAGATGATTGTTCCTGCTCTTGATATCACATGAGCAGAATCAAGCCCTGACATAAAGAATGGTGCTGCACAAAACATATTATTAAGTCTCTTTCAGAAGGTCGTGTGAATAGCCTCATGATAATAATGCATGTTGCTATGATTGCCATGGGGTCCATAAACAAAATAACCAAATTATTTTCAAGAGCCATTGATGAACAATGAAAGTTAATGGTAGAGAAACTGGCCTTTTGGCTTTTTTACAGCAGCAAAACAATAATTGGCTCCAAACTGCACCCTTGCCTACCTCACCGCGACAGTGTTGCATATCAGCCTCTAAACCTAAACAAACTGCTCCTTATTTTGGGTGAAAGATGTTTTTAACTTAATGCAGGTGTTTTGCTGTGCCAAAATGCAAGGAAATGATAGCTGCCACTTTGATTTACTTTCTGACATTTCACAATTAATGCTTTAGATTTAGTTCTGTGCACTCAGAGAACTGGAAATGCACTCATAGCCCATGTTTGGTTTTATTTCAAATCATCTGCTTTCAATGGAACAGTTCTCTGTTTGTGTACAATACCATGCATTGATATAGAACCTTCAAATTAATGAGTGCTTATTCATCTTGGAATTTCTTCAAACTCAGTCAGCAATTATTGCATTGCATTTTTAAATACAATTTCCAAAGCCTTTTCCAAACATTATTTTTTTCAATTTTGAATTTGAATTCAAATAACACTAATTAGTGGGGCTTTACCAGAATGTGTGATGAGAATAACTAATGGTATAATTAATACGGGCAAAATATTATGATCCTCAGGGCAGGTTGGCTGGTGGGTGGGGTAAGATTGAGCCTAATACTATGTGCATCATCCTGGCTCGCACCTATCTGTCCCCCACGCCATCATTATTTATTGAGCGGCAAGCGGACATTGATCAGCCCTTGACCAACTGAAACTCTTAGATGGCCAATTACTGGCCACTTGAGGGTCTCTTCCTAACTCACCACAATTTTTATGTGGTGTTTGGAACTGACGTCAAATCTGGAGCCTGTCATTTCTCATCCCTCAGGCGGTTGGTGGGTAGTGGGGGGGGGGGGGGGGGGGGGGGGGGGGTTGGTGGGGGTATTCCTCCTTTTCAGCCACGTGGCCCATTGGTGCCCTCACCCCTCCCCAAACATTTCATGCCCCCAGGTTTCCCCATCCCACCTGGCCTGTGCATCCATGCTGCTCTTACCTTCCCTTCCAGGGACTTTCTACCCTGGTCCTCCCAGAAAATCCTCCCAATATAGCGCTCTATCTACAGTGATGATCTTCACTGGGGACTCGATGCAGTCCTAGCAGTGGCCACCATGCCAGTAGCAGTGCTGAGCTGCTGGTCATTTAATAGGAACATCCAAGGGAGCATCCAAGCACCAGTTGGGGGCCTGGTGACTCCCCAAAAACTGCTGACGCCAAGGTCTCTGGAAACGTTCATCCCAGAGTAATGGTCAATATACAAAAGCAGAGCCAGGCTTTTCAGGAGAGGGTGGCAGAGACTTCCAGCTGCTACAGGCACTACTGGAGGAGTCCAGCTGCCTCATCTCATAGGAGATGGTGCTGGCATTGAGTGGTACCCAGGTCAGCATTGCAAGAGTGGCGTCTGCAGTGGAAAGACTGGGCCAAGATGTCTGTACCATGACGAATGACTTCCAAGGCATGGCCCACTTAGCGATGTCCATGGCTACGGTCCTGGGCACGAGAGCACAGCCACACATGGACATGTCACTGAGATTGAGGGAGATTGCTGGTCTGTGTCAGTGCTTGGCCCAGTCACACAGGACCACGGCTGAGGGCATCCACAGCATTGCCCATTCGCTAAGGGCCATGGCTGAAGTGCCAAATGATGGAGAGTCTTCTGGAGGTCACTCCAGCTGCTACTCCATCCCAAGGAATGACACAGAGGCCACTGAGCACCCTGAGGGAGAAAGAAGGGCTGAAGACCAGCCCAGAGCTTGCAACTATGGAGCCTCAGGTCCCTGGTTGATTCCTGGAATAATGTTTTTGCATAAAAGATCAAGGCAGCTGTGACCTCCACAGCCACCGGGAGTGGGTATCCTCCTCCTACCCCTCCTGTAGGTGCCAGGTGAACTAAAACCTGGCACAGATGCTGCATCATCTCCCTGTCGTCTTCGACGATACATGATGTCGGACAGCTTCTTGAATGACCAGCACCTCCTGTACACCCGTGGCCTATAGAAGGGCTGACTTTGTAATGCCTCTTCAGCACTGGAAACCGCAAGGTCACCCGCATGGTTACCACCGAGCATCGACACCGCTACCCACAGGTGCTTTGCAAGACCTTTGTACTCCCTGGTATAACTTTAAAGTGGCATCTTACCTCCTTCCTCCCTCTCGGTACTCACTTTTCAGGACCTGTACCAATTCACATTGGCATCACCTCTGGCTGGAGGGGTGAAAGCGTCTCGAGTATCCATTGAATCGGTACCCTAGCCCGCTAATGAGATGCTAAGGAGGCCATTTGAATAGTTATAGGCTTCCCGCCCATTCTGGCTGGGAATTCGATCGGGGATGGCAGAGCGGTCTGGCAGAGTCGTCTCAGGTTTGGTGGCTGGCGTGGAATCCATATGCTGAGAGGAGTCACCATTCAGATCAGAATATCAACCTTCAGCTCTAATCCAGAGGAAGTTGTGACAAAAGTCTGGATACATCACCCTGCTTTCCCAGTGTCTGCAACTTTCAGTGAAGGCAGAGAGACACAGAACTGATAGGAGGTAGCAGTGAAGGTCGTTGGCTCTTGGGTTGACCAGTGCAACTGGGTCCAATGCATGAGAGGGTGAATGACCTCCTCTCTACAGCCATGGTGCATCCAGTGAATGATGTACACACCGTGGCTGCCGGGTGGGCTGCATGCGATGGGTCTCACACTGATGGGGAGGGATCAGCTTTCTGGGTCCAGCACCCCTAACCCAGCAGCAGCTGCCTCACAAGGAATAGCTGGCTGCATGAGGGTGACAGAAATCTGCCTCTTAGTGGCGACATCTTCCAAGTCCCATGAAGTTGAATGTAAAGAAGATGCCATCATGGGCCTGAGGAAGAGGGCATCCAAACCCCAGCAGATGCAGAGACACACTTCTCCTTGCACCCTCCACCAGCGCAGATAAATACACCTCGGTGGGTATACAGTCTTGAATCGGTTCAGGATTTCAATCTGGTGAACACCTGATTGAAACAGAGGAACAGCTGAAGGAGACTGCCGTCTGAGGGCCCTTACAGTCGCAGGACTGTTTGTGATCAAGCCCAGCCAGGCCCATACTGAACCCCAGGCTGATGATGAAGGGCCTCTGGTGTCAACCACACGGGATCTGCTAGAGTTGCAGAGAAGAACAGGAGAACATCAACCACAGATTCCAGAGGCTCTGTGCAGCCACGCACGGCTGATGATGCAATTCACCCAGACCATGAGTTCTCAGGCATGTGCGCACGTTACTTCCTCCCTTTAATGGCTGATGAGTGTCATGTTATAGAGCTCCACTGGAATCTGGCAACCAATTCACATCTTGTGCAAGTCTGTTTGATGGTGGCCCGTGTTGATACATGGCTGACATTGTACTGTTTCACAACCTTACTGTGAAGGGGCTGATTGGGGTCTGACGAGGGTAGCCCCTATCTCTGAAGACTGATCTCCGAAGTTATGCATGTGGCTGGGACAAATGTGGCACCTGGGAATACCAAAGTATATCGGCATCATGGCTGCTTCTGGGGGAAATGGGCACACGCAGAATTTGCTTCCTGTGGTTGCACACCAGTTGAACATTGTTCGAATAGAATCTGGAGACTGGTCCGATGGAACTTTGATAGCCACTTGTGCATAATTGATGACACCCTAAATGCATGGGAATCCTGCAATAGCCCCTGACTGTCCTGTACCTAACAAATTCCCCTGCCCTCCTAAACTAGGTCACCTTCCATATGCAGTCATGCATGGCAATGTGACGAAGGGTCATCCTAACTTGATGAGTTGGCTCTCTTCTCTCTCCACAGATGCTGCCAGACCTGCTAAGATTTTCCAGCATTTTCTGTTTTTGTTTCGGATTCCAGCATCTGCATATATTTTGCCTTTATCTTGGTAAATCATTTCCCTGTTATTGACAAAGACATCCACGAGCTCCTCACACTTATTGTTGGAAGTAAGGGTGAATAATGCAGATCTCGCTTCTCAGACCATTCTGATGTAGAATATAGTTGTTGGTGGTAGCCTGGTTATATCTATTTTACATGCCACCAACGTAGGGCCCAAATTAACAGTACAAACTGGAATAATGACCTGAACTCTGAAAAATTGGTCTTAATTTTTCACATTGCTTAATTCAGTGCCTTTACAAAATAGCAATAATTTGCTCAGGGCCTCCTGACATTGCCTGGGCAACAATGCCAACAACCAACCCCCCACCCACCATCCCTTCACACACACACACACACTCCTCCCAACCCCTGCTAGATCCAAAGACACATGAAAAATAACAGAGATTACCTGGGGCATAAGATAACACAATCGGCTTTGTTTATCTCAGCAAAGATTGTGTTTCCCATGTTCTAAATGATGAATGGCATGGATAATGTGCAATGAGTAGGTGGCTAAAATTAAACCATGGTTACAGTGTTATAGGAGATGAATAAAAAATCATCAGATTAGGTAAAATGAATGTGTAAAGGCATTTTTTTAAAATCCTCCACTTCTTTTCACTGGAAAGACAGAAGCTGAGGGGAGGAGGCCTGATAGAGGTCTACAAAATTATGAGTGGCATAGACAGGATAAATAGTCAGAGGCTTTTTCCCAGGGTGGAAGTGTCTATTACAAGGGGGCAGAAGTTCAAGGTGAGAGGGCGAAAGTCTAAGGGAGATGTGCGGGGGGAAGATTTTCATGCAGAGAGCGATGGGTGCCTGGAACGTGCTGCCAGAGGAGGTGGTGGAAGCAGGCACATTAGCAACACTTAAGAGGCATCTGGATGGGTGCATAAATAGGGAGGGAATAGAGGGACATGGACTGAGTAAGGGCAGAAGGTATTTTTTTAGTTTAGTTAGGGCATTATGTTCGGCACAGGCTTGGAGGACTGAATTCAGCCTGTTCCTGTGCTGAACCTTTTTTTTGTTCTTTGTTCTCTGTTCTGCCAATGTTCAGGGTATGTTATCCTCGTTTCCTTTTCCATTGGAAACTCAGCATCTGTTTCTCCAATTCCTGTTTCTGTTATGTCTGATTTCGGTGAACCAAGGCAAGGCTTGTAGACACATATGTTAATGAATTATTTTACAAAAGACATTGATGACTTCCGTTCATAAAAGGATTAATCTCCAGAAAATCTTAAGTATCGATGATTGCCTGCTCTTTAGAAATTATGATGGGAGCTCTGCGAGCTAGGATCATTCGAATGTTATCTGTGGAATTAGAACCAGTCAGGGCTGAATACAATGAGAAACGATGCACTTTTTGCTACTTGGTGTACCCAGTACCAACAACCATTATTTTCCTAAACCAGATATAACATTGCCAGATGCAGAAAAATACTCTCTCTATTTTGAACCAACAATATACTTAGCTCTGTTTCTGAAGAGCACAATTTACTGTATAGCATGCTGGCACAGTGGTTAGCACTGCTGCTTCATAACACCAGGGACCTGGGTTCAATTCCTGGCTTGGGTCACTGTCTGTGCAGAGTCTGCACATTCTCCCTGTGTCTGCATGGGTTTCCTCCCACAGTCCAAAAGACATGCTGGTTAGGTGCATTGGCTATGCTAAATTCTCCATTGGTGTACCCGAACAGGTGCTGGAGTGTGGCAATTAGTGGATTTGTTCCTTGCAGTGTTAATGTAAGCCTACTTGTGACACTAATAAATGAACTAAACTTATTTCTATTTCCCATTGCTTGTCCTCTTTATTTATTCTTCACTGAGGCTACAAAATAAATGTTAAAGTTTGGGCAGTTTTTTTCAGTATGGTCATACAACTGTTGGAAGTTTGATTGAAATTGACCAAACTCATTTTATGTAAGATACTTAAAGTCAGCAGAAGACATTTTAGTTCCATTAGTATGGTTGTAGATATATCATCCTGGAATGAACAACATGCTAATCCATTCTTTCATCTTGTCCTTCATGTCAATGGACCACCATTAATTAATTAATAGAGACTGTTTATATGGCATAATGTGTAGACTTAAAGCATCATTCACACTTCCAATGCTCATTAGTAATATACAATGATGATGAATTAGCACTTAATTTTGATGAACCAGTGTCATCGCAGTTTTATACATCAATGTCCTGGCAGAGTGCCAGATCTGGATTTGAATTCACTTTTTTCCATATGATCCTTCAGCAAACTAACAGGGAGCACTTCTGAATACAAGCTAGGCATTCCCCGTAGGAGAGAGCGCAAAATCTTTAGATAGGTAGTCCTAGATTATTCAACTATATTTCCCAACAGCTTGTTACAGAGCAAGATTGGCAGGGATCTTTTAAGGTGTTCCTTAAAATTCCCCTCTTTTATCAAGCTTTTGATCAAGCTGCCCTGATATCTTCTTACATTGCCTAGTGTTAAATTTTACTTTGTAATGTTCCTGCTGCAAAATACCTTGGCACCTTTTTAATGTTAAATATATTGTATAAATACAAGTTGTGATATAGAAAAGGAGCTGCCACTGAAAGCGACAGAAATTGTGGCAGGCGGGGGCACTAAACTTGGAACTTGCCCTACTATAGTGCTTGTACACCTATGACTGTGCAGCCAAATACCCCTCCAATTCGATTTTCAAGTTTGCTGACGACACCATTGTAGTGGGTCGGATCTCAAACAATGACGAGACAGAGTACAGGAATGAGATAGAGGATCTGGTGAACTGGTATGGCAACAATAACCTCTCCCTCAATGTCAACAAAACAAAGGAGATTGTCATTGACTTCAGGAAGCGTAAAGGAGAACATGCTCCTGTCTGCATCAATGGGGACAAAACAGAAATGGTCGAGAGCTTCAAGTTTTTAGGTGTCCAGATCACCAACAATCTGTCCTGATCCTCCCATGCTGACACTATTGTTAAGAAAGCCCACCAACGCCTCTACTTTCTCAGAAGACTAAGGAAATTTGGCATGTCAGCTATGACTCTCACCAACTTTTACAGATGCACCATAGAAAGCATTCTTTCTGATTATATCACAGCTTGATATGGCTCCTGCTCTGCCCAAGACCGCAAGGAACTACAAAAGGTTGTGAATGTAGCCAAATCCATCATGCAAACCAGCCTCCCATCCATTGACTCTGTCGACACTTCCCGCTGCCTCGGCAAAGCAACCAACATAATTAAGGATCCCACGCACCCGGACATTCTCTCTTCCACATTCTTCTTTCGGGAAAAAGATAGAAATGTTTGAGGTCACATACCAACCGACTCAAGAATAGCTTTTTCCCTCCTGCTGTCAGACTTTTGAATGGACTTACCTTGCATTAAGTTGATCTTTCTCTACACCCTAGCTATGACTGTAACACTACATTCTGCACTCTCTCGTTTCCTTCTCTATGAATGGTATGTTTTGTCTGCATAGCGCGCAAGAAACAATACTTTTCACTGTATGTTAATACATGTGACAATAATAAATCAAATCAAATCAAATGTTGGAAAAAGTCAATTTCCCAGCAGTGAAAATTTCACTCGGAATTTTGTTCTCCCAACTTTGATCATGGGTTAAAGGTGAGTAGAGCTTCTGCTGATCTATGCCGGGAAACATATTTGCGTGCATTTCCATTTCATGAATGCTCATTAAAAGGCCAACTCATTGGAATTATGTTCCCTGTCCAAGTTAAGCGGTGCCTTTGGATAATGGGAATGGTTTGGCATGCACATCGTGAGATTCACTTCACCCATGACTTCAAGGTCAATAGATCCTGTTGTCATCTACCTTTAAGTGCATCCTAAGCAGAGTGCAGCAATGAACTGAGTTCAAGCTTGGAGTTTGGTAAATGAAGGGGTTAGGTGAAGTGCGGGTCAGATGGGAGGACCTCCTGCTCCCATCTGTCAGAATGAGGACTTGCCACCTTTCCTAATCAGCTTGGAAGAGAATCCTCAGGGAGGCCTCACTGAACCGTGGAGTGGACGATTTGTTGCCTTTGTTGGCAAAGGTAATGCAGACATTTAGCCCACACCTGACTTGCAGACAGTGAATATCCGTGGACGCTGGGACCTTTGAACAGATGAGGTAATGGCAGGGCAAACCAATCACTCCACAATGAGATTTGGCAAGCTTTTCATTGATGCAAAATTAATGAGCTGAGGAAATTGGGTACAAAAATCCACCCTGCCAACCAGCGGGAATCACGCCATCTTTCTCACACTTCACCGCACTTAGCCTCCAGGCTAGAAAATTCCACCACGTTTCTTTTGAGTGCTAGATCATGTTACAATTGCAGATATGTTGAAGAGAGGTCCAAACTTAAATACGCTTTCCAACTTTTCTCTTGCATATTATGCGTGGGCCACAGCCAAATCTGGGTGCTTATTCACAGCAGGAGCAGGATTCTGAGTTGATTTTAACTTGATTTTTACTCCAGGGATACTGAAATCGACTCTCCATTTAAATACAACTGGGCCACGTTACTTGATCAATATGACTCAGTGCACCAAGTATAATCTACTAGATTGCACTGTCCAAGTACCTCCATTTTAATTAATAGATTCACCAAGTAGTTTCAACACTGAAACATTTAGAGATCCTAATTATCATTTTAAAATTATCTTCATGCATTTCATCTTAACAGATGGCTCATTCCAGTCATGGGAGAGAAATCATAACTCACTTGGACTTTCTATTGCTTTTGTTGTTTTGCCTTTGTGGAGGTGAATTGCTGAGTAAGGCATTTTTAGGATATGAAAATGGTTGTCTTGGGTGCCTCTCAATTGCAGCTTGCTGTCATCATGAGATAGTATCCATTTATTTCCTCAGGAGGCAACAGAAAGTGTTTGTGGCGTGGTCCATAAACCAAGCAATTGATATAAACAATGAATGTGCTCGCTGTGAAGACAAAGGAAATAAATGTCATTACTTCAGCAGGTCTTCATAATGATTTTCTGCACCATTATAGTGATCAGCAGTAGTTACTGGGAATATTGTAAATCAAATTCTAAGTACCAAACAATTAGGTCAATAAGGTCACAGCATTAGCAGAATAAAACCCCTGGTTACCTCCAGTACTTTAAACACTGATTCAGCACCACTTCAATTCAGTTTAACTAATGCACATAATCTTGCAAATGCACAAATCACACAGCCATTAGTGTTAATTGATAAATTTAATTGGAATGATTTATAATACATTTATATGCTCCACATTACTACTCCTTAACAATTTAAGAGAGCTGTTTAGCACCAAGCAGCACAAAAAGAGAATCTTCAAAGTTTAATTTTACTAGTGTTACAAGTAGGCTTACGTTAACACTGCAATGAAGTTAGCATGAAAATCCCCTAGTCACCACACTCCAGTGCCTGTGTGGGTACACTGAGGGAGATTTTAGCATAGCCAATACATCTAACCAGCACATCTTCTGGACTGTGGGAGGAAACCGGAGCACCTGGAGAAACCCACACAGACATGGGGAGAAAGTGCAGAGTCCACACAGACAGTGTGGGACCAAATCCGCACTGACCAAGCTGGGAATCAAACCAGGGCCCCTGGTACTTTGAGGCAGCAGTGCTAACCACTGTGCCACCATTCCACTCTTGGAATCTGACTATCCATTACACACGCTAATATTAAAGATAACCCTGAGAATAGCCACAAGTTTGTATGAGATATAAATATATTATATTCTATTTGATTATAAAAATCCTTTTAGAAACTAGGAATTTACAAACCAGAAGGTCCCCTTTAATCCTTCACCTGTGCTGAACTAACTGATTTCACCTGGAGTGATGTGATCCATGGAATAAAAACCAAGTGGCTTCCTGAAGAGCATGTAATCTATCCTGCCAGATTACCATCCAGAAAATCAAGGGGCCACAACAATGCCCTTCTGGTCGGGAGCAGAAACTTAGTGAGGTCTCCAGTCCTTGTGCTTATCCAGTGGCACTGGACTTGTGGAATTGTATCCTAATATAAATTCTATTTCCATGAGAAGGAAAACTGGAAAAGATAGTTGAAAACTACTCTGCTGGGATTTACGGCCTCACTCATCCTGAAACCGTAAAATCAAGCCTGAGGTCAACAGGCCTTTCCATTGTCCACCCTTGCCCGCTCCAAATCCTGTGGCGGGGAGCGGTAAAATTCCGGCCTGTGATGTATGAGGATGTAACTATTCCATTATTTTTATGTTTATTTTCACTTTAATCATAGGTATAAATAGGATGGCATGGTGGCACAGTGGTTAGCACTGCTGCCGCACAGCTCCAGGGATCCGAGTTCAATTCCTGCCTCGGATGACTGTCTGTGTGGAGTTTGCATGTTGTCCCTGTGTCTACATGGGTTTCCTCCCACAGTTTTTTTCCATCATCCAAAGATATGCAGGTTAGATTGATTGGCCATGTTAAATTGTCCCTCAGTGTCAGGGGGATTGGCAGAGTAAATATGTCTGGGTACGGGGATAGGGCCTAGGTGGGATTTTTGTTGGTGCAGGCTTGATAGGCAGAATGGCCTCCTTCTATACTGTAGGGACTCTCTGATTCTATGAATAGGAAATAGAGAATATGCTGGCATGAACTAGCTTGGCTATGTTTTACATGGATTGTTTAAAGTTTATTTATTAGTATCACATGTAGGCTTACATTAACACTGCAATGAAGTTACTGTGAAAATCCCTGGGTCGCCACACTCCAGCGCCTCGTCAGGTACACTGAGGGAGAATATAGCATGGCCAATTCACCTAACCAGCACATCTTTCAGACAGTGAGAGAAAACCGGAGGACCCTGTTGTGGGAAAATTGCCACCGGAGTCAGACTGGAGGTTCAACAATACAGTTTTATTTAACGAAGCTTCGTGGGGAAAAGGCACTGGCACTCCGCAGTACTTTAGGCAGCTCCCTTCTCTCAATGATACAATAGGAGTGGTTCATTTTTATACTTTTCAGACAATGGATAGTCCGGACATTAGCCATTTAACACATTGTTACAGTTGAGTAGGATCGATAGTTTAACACATTGTTACAGCCAGACATATACAGACATTGGTTTTTAACATCGCATTGTTTCATAGAATGGATACATTTCCTCTTTCAGTGATTTATCAATGACTTAGTTTCGGTCTATACATACAGTAATTGGTTTTCTTGCATTTATGTATTCCCGTTCCCATTTGTGGCTAATCTCTTTATCAGACCCTATTGTCCCAGGTCTGTCCTTATCTTAAAAGTGCCTCAAAACCCTGGCTTCCTGCAGTATTTGTTCCCTGCATGTAAATAACTGTCTGTCCTGCATTTTTTAATTTCAAGTAGCTGTCTGCGCTAAAACTCAGTGCCTGCTTAATGTCTCTTTCCCAGGTAACTTTTTATGTGCCAGGCAGCCATTTTATGTGTTATGTACCCATCTTTATGTTCTTCCCCACTTCAACCCGGAGGAAACCCTTGCAGAAATGGGGAGAACGTGCAGATTTAGCACAGACAGTGACCCAAGCTGGGAATCGAACTCGGGTCTCTGGTGCTGTAAGGCAGCAATGATAACCACTGTGCTACTGTGCCGTGTGCTAGTTACCTAAATGTCAAAAATAACCTCACTCAGCAGATTTTGGAAATTCCTTTTGACTGTAAAGCACATTTCAATGACATATATAGTAACTTGATTGACAGAATACAATCTATACAGTAACAGTGCAAGTCTTTTGAATAGAATTACAAGAGAATAGCCACATTTATTATTGAATCATATAAGCCCCTGACCACAGAGGTCCCAATCCAGTATTAATTCTTGTTACAAATATGCTCAGTATATTGCATATACTTGAATTTACAACACAACGCAAGTAATCCTAACATAAAACAACCAGAAATCCAAATAAAGACCAACAAATTCGGACACATTTGCATCATCATATAGAAAATTTATTCCATACTTTTGTATGAGTTCACCATCACGGTAGCATAGTTGTTAGCAATGTTGCCTCACAGTGCCAGGGACTCTGGTTCAATTCCAGCCTTGGGTGACTGTGTGGAGTTTGCACATTCTCCCCGTGTCTATGTGTGTTTCCTCTGGGTGTCCCAGTTTCCTCCCACAGTCCAAAGATGTGCAGGTTAGGTGGATTGACCATGATAAATTGCCCCTTAGTGTCGCAAGATGTGTAAATTAGATGGGTTAGCTATGGTGAATGTGGTGGGAGATAGGGTCTGGGTAAAACATTCTGTCAGAGAGTCGGTGCAGACTCAATGGACTGAATGGCCTCCTTCTGCACTGTACGAATTCGACTGCATTCTAATTTTAAAATGACATTTGTATTTACAATTGAGCATACCTATACGTCAATGTGGATGAAATACACTGAATTATCCAAAGCCCTCCAAGGATATTGCATTAGTTTAACTAAAACATGTTGTCATATCACAAGGTTAAAACAAAATACACTCCCACGGCAAATGGTTTATTGTCAAAAGAAATTACCCTACTGCAAGGGGAAAATGGATGTTGAATGTTACAGATGCTAAGCAATTTTAAAAACTTAAAGTATCCAAGTAAACCTGTTGTCGATAGTGAATTGGAAAATCCGACTGATAGTGGGAGCCTCTTGAATAAATCAGCAGGTGACGGACTTGAGCAGTGCTCCAGAGAGGACTAGCAAGTGAAAACTGGAACATGGTACCAAAAGAGAAAATATTGGAAAATCTCAGCAGGTCTGGCAGCATCTGTACGGAGAGCAAAGAGCTTCCGTTTTGAGTCCAGATGACTCTTTGTCAAAGCTAAAAGGCATAGGAAGTGGGAGATATTTATACTGCAGGGTGAGGGAATGAAAGATGAGTTATAGCCATAGAAACCAGGGGAAAAGGCTGCTAATAGCTGTCCATAGATAGAATAAAGGGTGTGAATGGCCAAACTGCAGAGAAGTTAAAATCAGGGGGTAAGCTATGACAAATGAAGACGTGGGGGGACGGTGGGGGGTGGAATAGGTGGGAGAGAGGTAAAATATAGAAAAGGTGAAGCAAAGGGAGAGAAAAGGTAAGGAAAGGGGGGTAAAGTAGGGGGAAAGAGTGGGGGGAAATGAAGAAAGACAATAATGAAATAAAAGGTAGAGAACAGTAAAAAGGTAAACAGAATGAAAACAAAGGGGTCAAGGGGGGTGTAGAGCTAATCATCTGAAGTTGTAGAATTTGACTTTGAGACCGTGATGCGCGTTATCAAACACGAGGCTAGATGCTCGGGAAATAAAAGGCTTTTATTTACTGTAATGAAGCAGCCAATAATTATATACACGATCCCAGACTGAGGGGTCCCAGCCAGAGCAGGGACTTTTATACCTCTCCCAGGAGGCGGAGCCCGACTGGGATGTACCACAACACTACAGTACAAAGGTGTAACAACCCCACCCTAACCCCAACAGCAACAAGTAGCACAACCCAACAGTAACATATGTACATCCTTGTAGTACTGGCCAGACCCTGGCTCAGTACTATCCAGTGGGAACCAACGATGGTTCACCACAGACCGGAAGGCTGTAAAGTGCCCAGCCAGAAGATGAGATGCTGTTCTTCCAGTTTGCGTTGAGCTTCACTGGAGCATTGCAGCAAGCCAAGCACAGACGTGTGGGCATGGGAGCAGGATCGTGTGTTAAAATGGCAAGCAACCGGAAGGTCAGGGTCCTGACTGCGCACAGACCAAAGGTGCTCAGCAAAGCGATCACCCAGTCTATGTTTGGTCTCTCCGATGAAGAGGAGACAACATCGGGAGCAGCAAATGCAATACCTCAAATTGAAAGAGGTGCAAGTGAAACGCTGCTTAACCTGAAATGAGTGTTTAGATTCCAGCATCAGCAGTAATTTGCTTTTATCTAATGGAACATGGTAGCTGGACAGGAGGAGTTTTACTTACTGACTCACTAGGAGAAGGGGCGGGTGGGTTTAGGGTGAGCTTCACTCCCTTACTCTCACACACAATGGCCATGTCCCCACAACAGTCTCTCTCAACTCAATGTGAAAGATGGACATCTACCTTGGAAAGCTTTAGAGGCCTGCAAAACCTCCCAAGGGTAAGGACTGAGGGCACGTGAGTACATTGACTTGACCTGTGTGCTGGCTTCCCGGGAGTGCTGAAACGCTGCCACAACTCTTGATGTATCAGGGCTGCCTGCTGAGCTCTGTGATCTTTACCCCTTGTATTGGGGACTAAACCTGTGTCACCTCTCTCTTCTCGAGAGGTGAATGCAAACCACAGCATTCAATGCTTGGAGACTCAGCTCCCAAAGGGCTAACTAGTCGGTGACAATCAGTGGCAGCATCAGCCATTACAATACTGACTTAATGGAGTAATTGACTTGTCAAGGAAGGGTCAGGGATGTGATTAGGGAAGTGGCTTCCTCCTGTGGCAGGCGAGGCTTACCTGATTTATTGCAAACCCCCAAATTACACTCAATTTGATCACTAACTTTCACCTGAATCTCTCATGGGTAATCAACCTTATCTATTCCTTTAGTGCCAGTTGTCTTTGTGCCTTTGCCTTTGTTAGTTTTCCTGTGCAGTGCTACCCCACTAACTGTGGCACAGGGGTGAAACATTGCTGACTTCCACTGGAGGAGACTGCAGTTGTCCTTGGAGGACAACATTGACTAGCTCATGGCCTGGACAGTCTAACTGTGGATGGCACCATCTGGGTCTGGGTGTGTCCTCTGTAGTGGTAATAGCAGCAGTCTGAATCCTTTCCAGGAAGTTGAACTTGCTTATATTCAGAAGTCAATATGGGATGTGAGAAGAAGTGTTAAGAAGGAATAGATGACCAACTTTGATGTGTTCGGTGCTGCAGCTGGTCACATCCTCAGAAATGGGGGTCATGGTAATAGCCAGCACTGCTTCCTCTATGGGGCTTAGAACATGCTTGACCCCCTGATTAGCCCCTGCTGCCTTTGGCTATGCACTAATCTGTCCTGCAGGAGAAAAGGATGTGTGTCTGAGGGTCAATCAATCTGTGTGGTTGACATGGCTGAAGAGTTGCATTGTGTGTGCAACCTAAGGTGCCATTGTGAGGCTTGTAGCGATGCTCGGTTTATGAGGGTGGGTTGAACCATGCGAATATCATGACTGTTAGATAGAAATTGTTGGTAGGTGAGTGATTGGGACTTGGTGATTTGAGCTACTGATATAGTTGGTAGGATACAGGATTTGAAGAGGCATTCACTGACCCAGACAACTCGCGTTGAATGTCTTGTGGTACTATATCCAGGGTCACAGTGTTAGACTCCTGACATTGTCTCCATTGCTATCAGCTTCCATTGCCTTATGACCCCTCTCACACTTGAAAAGACGTGTTGGCTAAGTGCATTGGCCATGCTAAATTCTCCCTCAGTCTACCCGAACAAGTGCCGGAGTGTGGCGACTTGGGGATTTTCACAGTAACTTCATTGCAGTGTTAATGTAAGCCTACTTGTGACAGTAATAAATAATAATCCTGTGTCTGGATGGGCTCCTGGATAATTCTCCTACTTTCTACCTTCTCCACCAAGGCCTCCAGAGCAGTATCTGAGAAACTTGAAGCTCGCTTTCTCTCCCATGTTGTGCTCGTCTTCACTGTTTTACAATTGTAAGATTCACTTCCTGCACAGCTGTCATTAACTGCTTCAGCTATATTGCACCTTGCCTTCAGAAATAAGAGCTAGGTTTAAGCAGTGCAGGCTCATTTTAAATGCTGCTGTCAAGTCCCGATTTTTGGGCTGCGTGCTGATATGTGCAACCAGGAGATAGCATGATTAGTCTGCACGCAGGAGAATCGTTCGAATTGGCAGGTATCACAAAATTGGCATGCTGTCTGCTTTCCTCTGAACAAGGACGAGTTCATCGTGTATCAGGATCTCGCGTCTTTTTTGGAGTCTATCAATGTCTACATAAAATACATTTGATCACATGAAACAAAGTCTGAATGCAGAGAATGGCTCTCTCCAACAATAAGGATTAAACCAACTTCAGTAGCCCCCTTATTTCATCAGAATGATCTTTTCTCCTACTTACAGCAGTCACCCTTCTAGTTTCTTTGAAAGGAATTGCTAGTGTCAGTGGACTTTCAACACTGAATCAAAATTTGTTTCCCTTGACACCATATTACCATGGCTGAACATGTTCCAACACGTTGAAGTGCTTTCTTTATGCACCCTAATTAACAATGCATCAATGCCATCTCTATTGTTCCCTCTTTCCTTCAATGTTTTCTTTACTTGGCAACAAATGTATCTGATGATGCCAAGGACACAGCTTCAGAAATCAACATTACCTGTCTTAGTTTCCAACAATATGGAGTGAATGCGGATCCTCATGGTTGTTCCTCCCATGACTAGCCTTATACATGCAGTGACCCAATTCACACTTTGTTAGATTTCCCACACTAAATTTCTCTCGCAATTGTTGGAATCAAAATCATGAGAATATAATTTTTTGCTGTGTGCTACTCAATTCCCTCCTTAAACATCTCTGACTCACTAATTCCCTCTCCCCCTTTAAGGCGTTTCTTAAAGCCTATTTTCTTGGTCATTTCTTCTAATCTAGTGTTTTTAGTTTAACACATTTTCCTCTTGTCTCTATTAAACACATTAAGATATTTTCTGATATTAAAAGACTTAAACATCTTGGGGGCGATCCTCCCATTCCGCCGCACTGCTTTTGCCGCACAGTGGGCCGGGAGATTCGAGCAGAGGCCGTTTCGTGGGCTGCCCACTGGGCACCACGGCCTCCGCAATTCTCCGGGCGCCGGATTTCAGGCGTTGTCAGCTCTACGTCAGAAATCGGCGCGGAGCTGCATAATATATGCAAGTGACAATTTAAATATAATTTCAATATCAGTAGTGGGCCCGGGACTGAAATCGTCGGACCTGCTAGCGTCTCCCCCCTCCTGCCAGGAGTGGCTCACTCCAGCGGGGTTTAGTATAGCTCTTCATTTGTGGGGAACTGGTGGCCCGACCCACTGAAGTGAAGGCAGGGCAATTGAGGCCCCCCAGAGAGTCGAGTGCCAGAGGGTGTCCCCTGGGCATTGCCACCTTGGCAGTGCCAGCATGGGCCTCCTGGCACTGCCCAAGGGACAAAGTACCAATGCCCAGGGGGCACCTTGGCACTGCCCATTGGGCATCAGGCAGTGGCAAGGGGCTGGGGCCTTATGGGGGTGGGGCCTGATGGGCAAGGCCTCTGGGGGGAGAATAGATGAGGTTGGGGGAGTCCCACTGCCACTCTGCATTTGGGTTGCGTGACAGAGGCACCACCGATCGGGCTGTGGAGGGGTCACATGGCCAGCCATATGGGGGTCGCGGGGCTGGCCAGTGATCGAGCCAGCCAGTGATCGGGAGGCTGGCAGCATGGGGCCACTGCCGATCTCGGCGCTGACAGATCAGCGCATGCGCAGTGGCTCGCTCAGTGCTATGCTGCCAGCCTCTCCAGTGGGAATAGGCCCCACCCACACCTTTTTGGACTGTTTCATGCTTGTGCACTTGGCAGTGCACAGAGTGTGGGAGATTTATTTTGAAACTTCTGCTGAAAGGAACGATGTGGTTTACTCTAGTTTTCATGCGAATTCAACACAGCATTTTTTTGAGAGAATTGCCCCCAATATATTATTGATTCATGGATGTTAAAAATGATTTATTTATCTATGTACTGAGGAATCAAAAGACTCCGTGCCTTATCTCTACCAGCACTTCCTTTCTTGGGCATTTGGATTAGCAAGAAAGCAATAAACTATCTCAAACAAAGGTCTAAAATTTTGACATGCGTTGACCATGCTGCAGAGCATCAGAGGGAGCTGGAAGCAATTTTCCTTCTCCCTGTAACAGTGTACATTCTTCCTTTTTAGATAAGTCTCATTCCCTTTTGAATGCTTCAATTGGACTTGCCTCCACTACAGGCTCAGCCAGTTCCTTGCAAATCCTAACCACTCACTGTGTGAAAACGTTTCTCCTCATATTATACAAATGACTTGGATGAAAACATAGATGGGTGGGTTAGTAAGTTTGCAGATGACACAAAGATAGGTGGATAGTGTAGAACGTTGTCAAAGGATACAGCGGATATAGATCAGTTGCAGATATGGGCGGGGAAATAGCTGATGGAGTTTATTCTGGGGCAAGTGGACGGCATGGGCGGCACGGTAGCACAGTGGTTAGCACTGCTGCTTCACAGCTCCAGGGTCCTGGGTTCGATTCCCGGCTCGGGTCACTGTCTGTGTGGAGTTTGCACATTCTCCTCGTGTCTGCGTGGGTTTCCTCCGGGTGCTCCGGTTTCCTCCCACATCCAAAGATGTGCAGGTTAGGTTGATTGGCCAGGTTAAAAATTGCCCCTTAGAATCCTGGGATGCGTAGATTAGTGGGTAAATATGTGGGGGTAGGGCCTGGGTGGGATTGTGGTCGGTGCAGACTCGATGGGCGAATGGCCTCCTTCTGCACTGTAGGGTTTCTATGATTTCTCTGATTTCTTAGTGTGAGGTCCTGCACTTTGGGAGATCAAATCACAGAATCCTACAGTGCAAAAGGAGGCCATGTGGCCCATCAAGTCTGCACAGAACGCAGCCCCATCCAGGCCCTATCCCCATAATCCCATGTATTTATTCTAGCTAGTCCCCTGACACTAAGGGGCAATTAAGCATTGCCAATCCACCTAACCGCGCGTCTTTGGACTGTGGGAAGAAATCAGGGGAAACCCATGCAGACATGGGGAGAATGTGCAGACTCTGCACAGACCCAAGCTGGGAATTGAACCCGGGTTCCTGGCGCTGTGAGGCAGCAGTGCTAACCACTGTGCCATCGTGCCACCGTTAAGGGTAAGTATACAGTTAGTGGCAGGACCCTGAATATCATTGATGTACAGAGGGATCTTGGGGTTCAAGTCCATAGCTCCCTGAAAGTGGCCACACGAGAAGATAGGATGGTAAAGAAGGCCATGCTTGCCTTTATTGATTGAGGAGTCAGGATGTCATATTGCAGCTATATAAAACTTTGGTTAGGCTGCACTTAGAGTATTGCGTTCAATTCTGGTTGCCACATTACAGGAACGATGAGGAGGTTTGGAGAGGGTGCAGAAGAGGTTTACCAGAATGTTGCCTCGATTAGAGGTTATAAGCTATCAGGAGAAGTGGGACAAACTAGGGTTATTTTCTCTGGAGCGGCAGAGGCTGAGGGGAGACCTGATAGAAGTGCATAAAATTATGAGAGGCATAGATAGGGTTGACAGTCAGAATCCTTTTCCCAGAGTTGAAATGTCTAAAAATAGGAGGCATGCCCTTAAGGTGAGGGGGGCAAGTTCAAAGGAGATGTGAGGGACAAGTTTCTTACAGACAGTGATAGGTGTCTGGAATGTGCTGCCAGGGGTGGTGGTGGAGGCAGAGATGATAGGGCATTTAAGGGGCTTTTAGATCAGCACATGAATATGCAAGGAATAGAGGAATATGGACCAAGGGCAGGCAGAAGGAATTAGTTTAATTTGGCACCATGTTCAGCACAACATCGTGGGCTGAAGACCTGTTCCTGTGTTGTACTGTTCTATGTTCTATATCACTTTTACCTATAGAAAAATGTTTTAAAACAATTCTGGAACACTGTCAAATAGATATCCAGAAGTGGGAACAACTTGATCCATGAAGGCACATCTTACTGTAAGGCCTATCACATTGCTAAGGGCGAATGTAAACACTGGTTGAGGACATCTTGGTTGAAACTTCAAGATTCCCAACATGGTATATCCAGGTTCCACTGTTCAATCTGCTGTAGAATATTCTGTGCAAAATTAGATCTCTTCAATCATCAAAGAACTCGCTGCAAATAGTAAGATGGCATTCTGTCTGATGCTGTCAATATCAAAGGTCATTGAGTCATAGAGGTTTACAACATGGAAAGAGGCCCTTTGACCCAACTTGTTCATGACAAAGACATCCTGCAATTAGTTTAGAAAAACATAGAAACCCTTCAGTGCAGAAAGAGACGTTCCTCAGGGATCAGTGCTGGGACCTTTGCTATTTGTAATATATATAAGTGATTTAGAGGAAAATGTAACTGGTTTGATTAGTAAGTTTGTGGATGACACAAAGGTTGGTGGATTTGCGGATAGCGATGAGGACCATCAGAGGATACAGTAGGATATAGATCAGTTGGAGACTTGGGCGGAGAGATGGCAGATGGAGTTTAATCCAGACAAATGAGAGGTAATGCATTTTGGAAGGTCTAATACAGATAGGAAATATACAGTAAATGGCAGAACCCTTAAGAGTATTGATAGGCAAAGGGATCTGGGTGTACAGGTACACAGGTCACTGAAAATGGCAATGCAGGTGGAGAAGGTAGTCAAGAAGGCATACGGCATGCTTGCCTTCATTGGCCGGGGCATTGAGTTTAAAAATTGGCAAATCATGTTGCAACTTTATAGAACCTTAGTTAGGCCGCACTTGGAATATAGTGTTCAATTCTGGTCGCCACACGATCAGGAGGATGTGGAGGATTTGGAGAGGGTACAGAAAAGATTTACCAGGATGTTGCCTGGTATGGAGGGCATTAGCTATGAGGAGAGGTTGGAGAAACTTGGTTTGTTCTCACTGGAGCGACGGAGGTTGAGGGGCGACCTGATAGAAGTCTACAAGATTATGAGAGGCATGGACAGAGTGGACAGTCAGAAGCTTTTTCCCAGGGTGGAAGAGTCAATTACTAGGGAGCACAGGTTTAAGGTGCGAGGGGCAAGGTTTAAAGGAGATGTACAAGGCAGATTTTTTACACAGAGAGAAGTGGGTGCCTGGAACTCGTTGCCGGGGGAGGTAGTGGAAGCGGATACGGTAGTGACTTTTAAGGGGCGTCTTGACAAATACATGAATAGTTTGGGAATAGAGAGATATGGTCCCCGGAAGGGTAGGGGGTTTTAGTTAAGTTGGGCAGCATGGTCGGTGCAGGCCTGTTCCTGTGCTATAATTTTATTTGTTCTTTGTTCTTTGAGGCCATTCAGCCATCGAGTCTGCACCAACCACAACCCTACCCAGGCCCTATCCCCATAACCCGACATATTTACCCTGCTAGTTCCCCTGACCACAACCAATCTACCTAACCTGCACATCTGTGGACTGTGAGAGGAAACCGGAGCGTCCGGAGGGAACCCATGCAGACAGGGAGAACAAGCAGACTCTGACAACATGGTTTTGTACGAGGGAGGTCATGCCTCACAAATTTGGTTCAGTTTTTTGAGGAGGTGACAAAAATGATTGACGAGGGAAGGGCCGTGGATGTTGTCTACATGGATTTTACTAAAGCATTTGACAAGGTCCCTCATGGCAGGCTGGTGCAAAAGGTTAAATCTCACGGGATCAAAGGTGAACTAGCTAGATGGGTACAGAACTGGCTTGGCCATAGAAGACAAAGGGTAGCAGTGGAGGGGTCTTTTCTGATTGGAAGTCTGTGACTAGTGGTGTTCCGCAGGGGTCTGTACTGGGACCTCTGCTGTTTGTGATATATATAAATGATTTGGAGGAAGATGTAGCTGGTCTGATTAGTAAGTTTGCGGACGACATAAAGATTGCTGGAGTTGCGGATAGTGATGAACATTGTCAGAGAATACAGCAGGATATAGATAGGCTGGAAAATTGGGCGGAGAAATGGCAGATGGAATTTAATCCAGATAAATGCGAAGTGATGCATTTTGGTAGATCTAATGCAGGGGGGAGCTATACAATAAATGGCAGAACCATCAGGAGTATAGACACACAGAGGGACCTGGGTGTGCAAGTCCACAGATCCTTAAAGGTAGCAGCACAGGTGGAAAAGGTGGCGAAGAAGGCATATGGCATGCTTGTCTTTTTTGGATGGGGCATAGAGTATAAAAGTTGGCATATGATGTTGCAGTTATATAGAACGTTGGTTAGGCCACATCTGGGATACTGCGTCCAGTTCTGGTCGCCACACTACCAGAAGGACCTTGAGGCTTTGGAGAGAGTGCAGAAAAGGTTTACCAGGATGTTGCCTGGTATGGAAGGTATTAGCTATGAGGTGAGATTGAGTAAACTAGGGTTGTTCTCGGAAAGACGGAGGTTGAGGGGTGACCTAATAGAAGTTTATAAAATTATGAAGGGCCTAGATAGGGTGAGCAGTTGGAAGCTTTTTCCCAGGTCAGAAATGATAAACACAAGGGGTCACAGGTTCAAGGTAGGGGGGGGGCAAGGTTCAATACGGATATGCGGGGGACGTATTTTACACAGAGGGTGGTGGGGGCCTGGAATGCACTACTAAGCAAGTTGGTTGAGGCAGACATGCTAGGATCATTTAAGACTTATCTAGATAGCCACATGAACAGACTGGGAATAGAGGGATACAAACAGGTACAGGTACAGAATTCCCTAAAAGTGACGTCACAGGTGGATAGGGTTGTAAAGAGTGCCTTTGGTACATTGGCCTTTGTAAATTGGAGTATCGAGTATAAAAGTTGGAGTGTTATGGTAAGGATATATAAGGCATTGGTGAGGCCAAATTTGGAGTATTGTGTACAGTTTTGGTCACCTAGTTACAGGAAGGATGTAAATAAGGTTGAAAGAGTGCAGAGAAGGTTCACAAAGATGTTGCCGGGACTTGAGAAGCTGAGTTACAGAGAGAGATTGAATAGGTTGGGACTTTATTCCCTGGAGCGTAGAAGATTGAGGGGAGATTTGATAGAGGTGTATAAGATTTTGATGGGTATAGATAGAATGAATGCAAGCAGGCTTTTTCCGCTGAGGCTAGGGGAGAAAAAAACCAGAGGGCATGGGTTAAGGGTGAAAGGAGAAAAGTTTAAAGGGGATATTAGGGGGGGCTTCTTCACGCAGAGAGTGGTGGGAGTGTGGAATGAGCTGCCGGATAAAGTGGTAAATGCTTCTAACATTTAAGAAAAACTTGGACGGGTTCATGGATGAGAGGGGTGTGGAGGGATATGATCCAAGTGCAGGTCAGTGGGACTAGGCAAAAAATGGTTCGGCACAGACAAGAAGGGCCAAAAGGCCTGTTTCTGAGCTGTAATTTTCTATGGTTCTATGGTAAACGGATGGTCTAGTTAGGAACACATGATCGGTGCAGGCTTGGAGGGCTGAGGGGCCTGTTCCAGTGCTGTATTGTTCTTTGTTCTTTTGTTCTTCTGCTCAGACAGTAACCCGATGCTGGAATTGAACCCAGGTCCCTGGCGCTGTGAAGCAGCAATGCTAACCACTGTGCCACCATACCTGCATGAGGATCCAGGTTTCCCAGCTGCAAATCCTCCTTCCCATTTTCTTCCCAGTTTGTGTTTGAGGGGTGGAGATAAAGGGTGTTCTCGTCAATCTCTCTGGCCTGTGAGGTGCATTCAATTAGACCAGAGATCTGTACCTGAACTTGATTTATATACAATTGACTCATAGTTCTTGGTATTCTTACTTCATAAAGATCAGTCAATTTTTGGCCTTGAAAATTTCAATTTGACTGAATTTTTTGGGAGAGATAATCAAGATTTGTGCTACCCTTTGTCCTGAATTGTCTGGTTTTATAGTAAATTTGTGCCCATCAGGATTCCTTCATCCAAGGGAATAACTTTTATTCGACTGAATTCCTACAGCATGTGAAACATCTCAATGAGATCACACCAAAATGGGATCACTCCTCTTTCTTCAAAATTCCAGGGAATACAAGCTAAATGTATGCAAGTTGGCCTGACAATTTAACTCATTGAACCCGGTGATTATTCTACTTAATATTCTCTGCCCCTCCTCCAAGCTCAAAACTGAACGCAATACCATAACTGGGATCTGGCCATAGCTCTTCATATTCCCATCCCTGTGAGTAATAGCCAATATTCCACAGGCCTTATAAATCACTTCTTGTGACAGTGTACTTTTAGTGATTTGTGCAACTGGGCATTCTGTCACTTCTTGGCGGTTTCTAGTCCCTTGCGATTTGTAAAATATTTCCAATATTTATCGTTCTCAGAACCGAAGTGGAAGATTTCTGACTTTCAGCATTGAACTCCATTTGCCATAGTTCAAAATGTGCATGAATGGCCTCAATTTTAACTGCCATCACCTCCACTCTACACAAGTAACAAGTCGGAGCTCGTTAAGGTTCTGAGTTCCAATTAATTTACCTGCTGGCACTCATTAAAGACGCTGAGCACTATTATGGTGTCTAATGCTTCAAGTAACAACCTGTCCTAACAGCAGCGAACAGAACAGCAACAAATGCGTGTTGCTGAAGCCTTCTAGCGCAATTTAAAATCATACTCACTTTCACTTGCTGGAGATAGATTGACTTTGAAGCGAGGCACATATTAGATGACTTTTTGGGGGACAGCTTGTCAAATCTTCACCAATGATCTCGTGACATTTTTCGACAATCTGAAATCTCCATTAACAGTCGGGAATTGGAATTGTTTCATATGTGCTATCAGTGATTTGATTTGATTTGATTTATTATTGTCACATGTATTAACATACAGTGAAAAGTATTGTTTCTTGCGCGCTATACAGACAAAGCATACCGTTCATAGAGAAGGAAATGAGAGAGTGCAGAATATAGTGTTACAGTCATAGCTAGGGTGTAGAGAAAGATCAACTTAATGCAAGGTAAGTCCATTCAAAAGTCTGGCAGCAGCAGGGAAGAAGCTGTTCTTGAGTCGGTTGGTATGTGACCTCAGACTTTTGTATCTTTTTCCCGATGGAAGAAGGTGGAAGAGAGAATGTTCGAGATGTGTGGGGTCCTCAATTATGCTGGCTGCTTTGCAGAGGCAGCGGTAAGTGTAGACAGAGTGAATGGATGGGAGGCTGGTTTGCTTGGTGGATTGGACTACATTCATGAACTTTTGTAGTTTCTTGCGGTCTTGGGCAGAGCAGGAGCCATATCAAGCTGTGGTACAATCAGAAAGAATGCTTTACATGATGCATCTGTAAAAGTTGGTAAGAGTCGTAGCTGACATGCCAAATTTCCTTTGTCTTCTGAGAAAGTAGAGGCGTGGTGGGCTTTCTTAACTATAGTGTCGGCATCGGAGGACCAGGACAGGTTGTTGGTGATCTGGACACCTAATATCTTGAAGTTCTTGACCCTTTCTGCTTCGTTCCCATTGATGTAGTCAGGGGTATGTTCTCCTCTACGCTTCCTGAAGTTGATGACAATCTTCATTTTGTTGATATTGAGGAAGTGATTATTGTTGCCGCATCAGTTCACCAGATTCTCTATCTCATTCCTGTATTCTGTCTTGTCATTGTTTAAGATCTATCCCACTGCGATGGTGTCATCAGCAAATTTGGAAATCAAATTGGAGGGGAATTTGGCCACACAGTCATGGGTGTATAAGGAGTATAGTAGGGGGCTGAGAACTCAGTCTTGTGGGCCACCGGTGTTGAGGATGATCGTGGAGGAGATGTTGTTGTCTATCCTTACTGATTGTGGTCTGTGAATTAGGAAGTTCAGGATCCAGTTGCAGAGGGAGGAGCCCGGACCCAGGCCACAGAGTTTGGAGATGAGTTTCATGGGAACAATGGTGTTGAAGGCTGAGTTGTAGTCAATAAATAGGAGATTGACATAGGTGTCTTTGTTATCAAGGTGTTCTAGGGCTGAGTGCAGCGGTGACTACAAGATCTGTCATCTTCCACAACTTGGATGTGACAACACATGGATGTCATTAATATGGTGGATCAGGGGATAACTATGGATATTCTCTATATGAACTTCCAGAAAGCATTTAATAAGATCTGCACAACAGATTACTAACAAAAATGTGAGAATAGAAATCCTACAATGCAGAAAGAGGCCATTCAGCCCATCGACAGGGTGGCACGGTAGCACAGTGGTTAGCACTGTTGCTTCACAGCTCCAGGGACCTGGGTTCGATTCCCGGCTTGGGTCACTGTCTGTGTGGAGTTTGCACATTCTCCTCGTGTCTGCGTGGGTTTCCTCCGGGTGCTCCGGTTTCCTCCCACAGTCCAAAGATGTGCGGGTTAGGTTGATTGGCCAATAAAATTGCCCCTTAGTGTCCTGAGATGCGTAGGTTAGAGGGATTAGCGGGTAAATGTGTAGAGATATGGGGGTAGGGCCTGGGTGGGATTGTGGTCGGTGCAGACTCGATGGGCCAGATGGCCTCTTTCTGCACTGTAGGGTTTCTATGTTTCTATCATTCGAGCCCGCACTGACAATTCCACACAGGCACTATTCCCATAATCCTATGTATGTACCCTGTTAATCTCCCTGACAAGGGCAATTGAACATGGCCTTTCAACCTTACCTGTACATCTTTGGAGTGTGTGAGGAAACCAGAGCACCTGGAGGAAATCCACACAGACACAGGGAGAATGTACAAACTCCACACAGACAGTCACCGAGGCCGGAATTGAACCCGGGTCCCTGGCGCTGTGAGGCAGCAGTGTTAACCACTGTGCCACCGCACCACCAAAAAGCATCTGGAATTAGAGATATGGGGCAGGATTTTTACAACCTCGCTCATCCCGAAACCATAAAATCCCACCCAAGGTCAACAAACCTTCCCATGCTCTGCTTCTTTCCTGCTCCGATTCCCGTGGCGGGCGGGCTGGTAAAATTCTGGTTATAATCTTGTGATCAGTTAGTAATTGTCTATGAGGTAAGAGATAAAGTGTGTTATTTTGGTGAAAGGCTACGTTGATCAGACACTTGCAACTCTGTTTTTTGCCTAAGGTTTTTACGCTAATTGATGATTGCCATGAATTAAACATGGCTGGAGGTACTAAAACAGTTAATTGTGGGTTTAGCATTAAAACTCTGAACAAAAGCAATTTTGTGTAGCTGCACATCACACACCCACTTAGGAAGTATTATGGCGCAGCATGTAGCATCCCTGCGTCTTTGGTATTTAATCTCCTCCATGCTCTGATTTATGCCCATCTTCACCTTTGTTTCAGTTGAGCACCTCCCTCCCTTTTTCAAAGTATGAAATCTATCACATTTCTATCTGCTTTCATTACCAAAGAAGAGTCAGATTGGACTTGAAACATTGGCTATGTTTCTCTCTCCAAAGATGTTGCCAGGCCTGCTGAGGTTTTTTCCAGCACTTTTTGTGTTTGTATTAAAAAGAAATCTGTTTAACACTAAGTTCCGATTTCTTGGTGAGGTAGGGTTTCATTTTCTCGGAGGGTCATCCTTGGAATTCCACATATGGGATCACGTGCCTAATTTTGGAAAAGGTTGGATCTGCCTTGCTGACACTGGCAAGGTCTCCAAAATATTCAGGGTCATCACAACCTCTTCTACTGCTGGTAAAGGAGCCAGACTTGTGGGCAACAGGAGGCAACAACTGTTTAGGTAAAGTTACAGGCTTAAAAACCCCTACTGGCTGCTACGCATTGGGTGAGCCTTCGCTTGCTCAATAAGGCAGCTCATACTCCACGATGCCCACAGGTAGATCTATTAATGATCGCCTGTGTCCTCCGTGATTGCCATATGACAATATGACAACATTTAATACCTAATTATGATTGGTCAGAAATGTTAGCAGTTAAGAACTGATGATGCACATGTTAAGACAACGTCAAGTCATCATTCTGGGATAGTATAGAGTCCAGGAAGCAACATGTTCAGAGAGGTTTCAGTGTCAATTATGTATCTAAAGACTGGAAAGTTGATATTAGTTGCACTCCAACTGTTCGTGGAGAATGAACATATGAGAGCTGAAACTATAAGGGTGATTGTCCCAGCTGGGAGGCTTAAGTGGAGGCCATGTCGCAGGCTTCCTGTTGGGCGCCACAGCCTCTGCACGTCTCCAGCTGCCGGATTTCCAGCATTGTCAGCTCTCCCCATCCCCCCCTGCCCCCCACCAGGAGTGTTTCACTCCAGCAGGGTTTACAACAGCTCCCTACTAGTGGGGAGCTGGCGGCCCAACTTTACTGGAGTGAAGGAGGGCCATGGCCCCCCAGGTGGTCAGGGATAAGGGAGGTGCCCCCTGGGCATTGCCAGCTTGCCAGTGCCCCGGCACTGCCCAAGGGGCAAAGTGGGAATGCCCAGGGACTACCCTGGCACGGCCTACTGGGCATCAGGCAGTGCCAGAAGTGGTGGTCCTAATGGGGGTGGAGTCTATGTGGGGGAAGGTCGGTGGAAGTGGGGCTAGAGCTCTCTGTAATGCACAGAGTGTGGTAGATTCATTTTGAAAATCCTGCTGAAAAGAACCAGCGGGATTTACTCCAATTTCTATGCAAATTCAGCTCTTAGAATTCTTTTTGTGAGAATCCCATCCTATGGGCCTGATTTTACCATTTTCATTCTACGTGCCGAATCTGGGCGTAATGCAGATCCGACTTAGAAATCTGCTTTCGGGCGTCCCCATACGCGCTCAGCCATCTCCAGTCCCATTCGCGCTGTGGGCGGGGCTTAGCATGGCCGAAACGATCGGAGCTCTGAACTGTGCATGCACAGTTTGAAAAAAATTTGAAAAAGCGCGCCCGTGTCAGATCGCTCCCGGGCCGCAGAAAGCGGAGAAAGCGGCCCAGGAGCGAAAATCGGGAGCGAGGGTGCACACACACATCACTGACCCCCTTATCCACCCCCCCACTATCCACACACATCACTGTCTCCCTTATCCATCCCCCCACTACCCACACACATCACTGTCCCCGTTATCCACCCCCCACTACCCAGACCGATCGCCACCCCTGCCCTCCTCCCCTCCCCACTAATCACCCGCAGAGTGGCAGCGGACCCCCCTGCCCCCCCACCAGAGATCCATCTGCCCCCCCCACCAGAGATCCATTTGCCCTCCCACCAGAGATCCATCTGCCCCCTCCCACCAGAGATCCATCTGCCCCCCCACCAGTGAGCGAGCGGGCCTCTGCCCCCCCGAGATTCTTCTTACCCACCTCCCTCCACCCCCTCCCGACAACGAACTGGCTTCACTCCTCCCCCCTCAGAGAATGGTCTGGCCTCACTCCCCCTCCCCTCCAGAGGAACATCTGACCTGCCGACTCCTCCCTCCCCACCAGACAGTGATCAGCCTTCCCCCCCACCACCAGACAACGATCAGCCCTCCACCCCCCTCCCCCCCCCCACCACCAGAGAACGGTCGGCCCTCTCGCCCCCTAGAGATACATCTGACCTGCCTCCTCCTCCTCCCCCCCTCAACCTGACAACGATCTGGCCTCATTCTCCTCCTCCCCCCCAACCGAAGAATGATCTGACCTGCCTCCCTCCTCCCCCCCACCACTGATCTGAGTCAGAGAGCCGTTGGAAACACTGAATGCGCCCTTCAGAAGCTGGAGAGTCCGTTTCAGACTTTTATTTAGCAGGTCCATTACGGCGCGGTTCCGGATTGGCAAACGCATTAGTAAAGGGGGAAATGCTGATAAAGTTGGGCGGGCAGTTCATTAATTCAATTTAAATGCATGCAAATACATTTAAATCATCGTTGCGCCCGTTTTGGGCGCGAATCGAATCGCTGCCATTCCCGCGTTTCGGTAAAGTGGCAATTTGCGCGGATGTGGGTGTGGATCGCGATAATGGCCTCTCACCCGACTTTACCATGTTTTCGCGCCCGTAGGGCCCTATATGTAGTCTCAGAGTTGGTGGTTGGGAAATGCAATGGCCACATCATTAGGAAGTGGTGGAAAAACACAGTCAGAAAGGCAAATTATAGATCTGATTTGGTAGAATTAAAAAGAATAGTTTCATGTTCAGATAGGTTATAATGCTGTCCACCACTGATTCATAGAATCTCCACAATTCAGAAGGAGGCCATTTGGCCCATTGAGCCTGCACTGACAACAATCCCACCCAGGCCTTATCCCTGTAACCCCACGTATTTACTCTGCATGTCCCTCTGACGCTAAGGGTTAATTTAGCATGGACAATCCGCCTAATCTGCACATGTTTGGACTGCAGGAAGAAACCGGAGTACTCAGAGGAAACCCACATAGACACAGGCAGAAAGTGCAAACTCCACACAGACAGTAACCTGAGGCCAGAACTGGCCCCAGATCCCTGGCGCTGGGAGGCAGCAGTGCTAACCACTGCGCCACTGATTCATTTTGGTTTTGTTTTTCTTTTTGTCCGATTGTCTGAACACCAATGAAGTCGTATTGATGACAAAATTATTTTGTGGCAATATTGACCTTAGCAACAACATTTGATGAGAATATTATGTTGGCACTTGCTTCTGCTTTACTCTCCTTCAAAAATGTTATTCATTAGAAGATATTAGATGTCGCTCTTGGGGCTAAAGGGATCAAGGGTCATGGGAGGAAGGGGGGATCAGGATATTGAATTCGATGATCAGCCATGATCAAGATGAATGGTGAAGCGGACTTGAAGAGCCGAATGGTCTCCTCCTGCTTCTAGTTTCTTTTATTCTTAAGTGTTCAATTCCAACAAAAATAACAAGGCTGAAGATTGTAGAATCTGTACATCTGAGAAATGTATCCTCTCAATACAGATAAACTGACAAATATATCAAGGAGGATGAAGAAAGATTAAATCAACTTTCAAAAAAAACTTCAATCAGAACTGGGATGGCAGGGAAAGAAATATAGCCAAGTGAAACTATCCATAACGTTTCATATACTAACCCCACCCAAATTCATAAACAGCTTCAGGACAATGCACCAATAACCACATGTTAGAGCAGATTGCTGTTTTCAACATGTTAAGTAATACCCTCATTACTTCAGAAACCACAGAACTATCTGGAGGACTGACATGCCCGACCACACATCTAATCTGTGTGCAACCCAGTGGTTTAGCCAAAGAATTCAGAGAGTTCAAATAAGGATTTTATTTTCTCTCAGAACCAACCAGGCATACAGAAAAGAAAGCAACATGGATGAGGACTGGGAGAGACTAGCAACATTAGAATAAAGAGTAGTTCAGAAATTGGAGGGATCAGATGTTGGAAATGAGACAGTTTAAAATGTGTGTGGCGTGCATGCACATAAATCCATAGAACATATTATGTAAGGTTTGTGTGAAGGAGGCACATGAAGCAAGACGGGATTTAACAGCAGTAATGACTTAGATAAGGGGATGAATGGGCAACTAATAATTCAACCTACAATGCATTCAATGATAACAGAAAAGGAAGGAAAGGTAGAGTGTGACAGTATTTATATTGGCCGGAATTTTGTGCCTCTGCTTGTCTTGGGCGTAAATGGTGACCAGTGTGCAAAATATTGCGAGAGGCTGAAGATGCAATTTATGATTTCCCAGATCGATTGCACCTCCCCCCCGCCCCCTCTCCACATCCCCCCCCCCCCCCCTCCAAATGACATAGCGGTGTTCCCACCTTGGAATGTCAAGAACCCCGTCTGCATTTATTTAAATATCATTAGCACACTTCCCTGTGGTTATCCTCACCTCAGCGGGGTTTACAATAGCTCCGCACTGATGAGGAGCTGGCAGCCCGACCCTGCTGGAGTGAAGGGAGGTGGAGGCCATGGCGGCACAACCAGAAGGTCAGGGATAAGGAGGGATGCTCCCTGGGTTTTGTCAGCTTTGCCCTCTGGCACTGCCCAATGGACAAAGTGGCAATGCCCAAGGGACACCCTGGCACTGCCGAATGGGCAACGGCGAGGACCATTACTTGAGAAGTCCACACTTCATTCAAGAGATCGAGATTGAATTATTCTAACTGCTGCAGCTTCAACTGCAAAGTGGGGAAAGGACAACATTACCTGTGTCTGTTCTTGGTTCTTTATTTTTATCTGATTCTAACACTTGGTGATATAAGCAATATTTCACAGTTTGCAGTGTACTGCTGCACAAGGAAGATCAGTGATGCTCTCTGATGACAAGAAACAACTTCATCTTATTCTCTCTCACCAGAGACAAACAAGTGGAGCAAACAAGAAGGATCGTGCAGATTTCAGGCTTCCACATGGAAGAGGGTTCCATCAACTGCACACATGTTGCCATGTCTGTGCCTCATCTGAACTCATCCATTTTCATGAAATGGAAGAGATTCCACCCTCTCGACTTGCAGCTGGTGTGTGAACACAAGCAGCGCAAAGGTAATGTCATCATAGTCTCAGATGACCATAGGCTGTGACTGGTGGTAATTTAACCTGACGATCATCACACCTCAGGCAAGGGGCAAGGTTGAGAAGGTGAGCCTTCATGAATAACCTCAGCTGGTGCGGGAATTGAACCCGCGCTGTTGGTATCGTTCTGCATCACTAATCAACCACCCAGCCAACTGAGCTAAACTGACCCTCAGGCAGGGCATCATGCACATCAATGCCTGTTACTGTGAGAACAGTCACACTTCCTTCAAACTTCCTCAGTCCTTGATGTCACGTGTGCCTGAACAGCCTTGACAAATTAAAGGCTGATCATTGGGCAATAACAATTGTCCACTAATGACATGACTAATGACTCTGATCCACGCTCACACATACATGAACAACAGACCAACAAGTAACGCCATGCTTTCCCATTCATTGAAAGTTCCATGTTCCTCACCTTACCTCTATCTCTGATGATCACATTATCTTCTTTCTGACAATACAAAACTAAAAACCATCGTAAAATGCTAATTCCAATCCAAATCTATAAATTCTTAATCAAGACATACGCATACATATAAAGTGGTCAATTACCCTTGTGCATTTTCTTATTGTTTGTCTTCCTTTTGCCTTTTCCATTCCTATTGCCCCTACAAGATATTTCCTCAGTGGCTGTAGCATGAGTGACCTTCAATTGAGCAGATTGTCTCCTGCAGATACAGGTTGTTCTTCCTGCATCAAAGTCACTGAAGCACCATCTGAAAACCTTGGCACACATTTCTTGTAGATGCTCAAAATATTGCATCAAAAATTCAATTTTCAATTGACTCCTGCCACCGCAGTACAGGTTACTTATTAAGTAGTGCGAGCCACTTGTGATAAAGTACACCTTTTGATGCACGTAGCCAGAGCAGACAATTGGCACTTACCATGCTACCTCCATCAGAACAAATTGGGTATGGGTTAATCTCATACTCCAATCCCAGGCCCAATTTGTGGGGGTTAGCTAATTTTGCCTGAGGTTTGTTGTCAGTTTTCTTAGTGTTTATTTCCTTTAATCTGATAGCAGTCCATAAGCAGTTTAAAAACTGAGTTTCGTTCAGATTCTTGCCCAAAGCTGATCCTTGTGCAACATTGCAAGTTTCACTAATGATAGCCTAGAGTGAGGAATAAATTGAAGCTTAAATATTATGTGATTGAATTCAGTTTGTGCATCACTAACAATTCCTTTCCAACTTCGAATGATCGGATGTTCATTATACAGAAAGTCCTGGTAACCTCTTTTCTCCAAATTGACAAATTGCTTTGGAAAATGAGAGGTGATCTCATTGAAGCTTCTTGCAAGGTTTGCCCGGGTAGATGTGGATAGGACGTTTCCCCTGGCTGGTGAGTCCAGTAAGAAGTCTCACAACACCAGGTTAAAGTCCAACAGGTTTATTTGGTAGCACAAGCCACAAGATTTCAGAGCGCTGCTCCTTCATCAGGTGAGTGGGAGTTGTGTTCACAAACAGGGCATATAAAGACACAAATTCAATTTACAAAATAATGGTTGGAATGCGAGTCTTTACAGATACCTGTAAAGACTCGCATTCCAACCATTATTTTGTAAATTGAATTTGTGTCTTTATATGCCCTGTTTGTGAACACAACTCCCACTCACCTGATGAAGGAGCAGCGCTCTGAAATCTTGTGGCTTGTGCTACCAAATAAACCTGTTGGACTTTAACCTGGTGTTGTGAGACTTCTTACTGTGCTTACCCCAGTCCAACACTGGCACCTCTACATGGTGAGTCCAGAACCAGGGGACACAGCCTTAGGGTCTGGCCATTTAAGATTGAGACGAGGAGAATTTCTTCACTGAGAGGGTGGAGAGGGTTCTTTGGAGTTTTTTTATCTCAGGGACTGTGGAAGCTCAATCTTTGCATATGTTCAAGACATGAATTGACAGATTCTTGGATACTAAAAACATCAAGGGAATACGTGGATAGTCAGGAAATATGGCACAGAGGTAGATGATCAACCATAATCTGCTTGAATGTTGGAAAAGGTTTGACAGTCCAAATGGCCTACTCCTGTTCGTATTTCCTATATTAAAAATTATGTATTCCATTTAAATCAAGATACACTTTGACAACCTTGCACAATAAAACTGCCAGTTTGAAAGAGAAATGATTGGTTTGAATTTCTGGATAATAGTTTAGGTTAGCGGTTCTCAGTGATTGAGGGATCACTTTTCAAATGGATTAGTAATCATGGCCCCATCTAAATTATAACAGGAGCAGGATGGTTGTATAGTTATGCCATGTGTTACTACCCAGTTAGGAACCATTAACATTTAAAGAGAAATCCAAGCACCGTGTTTCATCCAATAAAACTATGCTGTAAAATTTAATATTTATAAACAAAAAAGCAGACTTTGCCGTATATAAAACAGTTAAACAAAACAAGCACTATTAACAATATTGTTTATAATAACCATATATGTTATGAACTCAGTTTTGCTTCTTACTTCCTCAAGAATTCTCTTATACTTTATGAGGTCTTATAGTTATCTACTCCTGTCGGGCCACCCAAAGATATATCACACTCCTTTGGGTCTTCACTTAATTCCCGCCAAAGTTCCAGCTATTTTCAGAGGTAAGACTTCCATTTACTCTCCCCTGACTGTGGATGCCCCAGTCCCTTGCTCTGGTCACCTTCTCAGTACTTCCCAGCTCATTCTACTGATTGTTTATTTTTGCCACAAAAATCTATGAGGGCCACTGTAAATTATTCCTTTAGTTTCAAACTAGGCAATCTTCTAGCTTCTGTTCCCTCACAAAAGTCAAACTGAGATTAAGACTCATCTGCATTCCACACAGTGAATGATGAAGTTAGCATTTCCTCAACCTTCCTGACCTTCACCCATCTCCATTATGATGTAGCATGCTCTGGGATGTTCTCAAACAGATCTTTAAGTTAAATATCACTCATCAACTTCATTAACTTTGGATATACTACTATGTTCCTGTGATGAGGAGGAAGTGATGGTACTACTACTTACCTCAAAGAAAGCTGTCCACAAAAATCTAGAAAGCTCTGTGCTGTTAGTTTTACCTTTCCCAATGTTTATTTTATTTGACACCAGGTTATCTGGCATCCAACAGCAATGCTGTCATCATGCATGATAAGCAGCTCATCACAGAAGAATGATCACAGACAGCAAGACAAACATAACAAAGATGTTTGTCATTCACATTTTATGATTTTACATGACTCTCCATGAATGACCCAAATCCAACTACCCCTCAAAATAGACCCATCTACTCCTCCATACCCAACCAGACCCAACTTCCACCCTGCCAAAGAGACCCATCAACCTCCCCATCCCTGACCAGACTTGACTACCCCTTAACCATTCAACAACTCCCTTCCAGATCTGACCTGACCCAATTACCTCCCCCCGAACCAGGCTCAACTACACCCTACTGACCAGACCCAACTACTCTGTCATCCAGGCCGACTGTGAGCACCCCCACCAAACTCCCCTCCCCTCTACCCAACGCCCCCCCCCCCCCACTACTCACCGTCCCAACCAGACTGACTACTCACCGCCCTGACCAGACCCAACTCTCTCCCGACCAGATTCAACAACACCTTACCGGACTTGATTACCACCTCCCCCACCCCTGCCAAAACCAGACCTGACTACTCACTCACCGCCCTGGCCAGGCTGACTACTCACCGCCCTGGCCAGACTCAACAACATCTTACCGGACCCAATTACCCCACCCACCCCGCCCCCGACCAGACCTGGCTCCCCTGTTAACCAGACTGTCTACCCCAACTGCTCTAACTACCCCCTCATCTGGACTCAACGACCCCTGATCACACTCGAATACCCTCCGACCAGACCAACTATCCTTTGACCGGACTCAACTACCCCTTAACCAAACTTGACAATCCCACCCTGACCAGACCCGACTAATCCTCACTCACCAGATCCAACTACCCACTTGACCAGACATGGCTACCCCTGAAGCAGACCTGACCAATCCCCCAACACTAACCAGACCTGGTTACCCCCTAACCATCCGAACTACTCTCAACCAAACCCAACTACCATACTAGACAACCAACTCACTCTCATTCACTCACTCACTCATTCACTGACCTTGTGTCTGTCAGAGCTGGAGGTATGAGGAAGCAAGTAAAGCTGGATGAAAAATCTGTATCATTGGAAAATGTGTGAGGATGAGGTGAAGCATCTGAATGTTTGATGTAAGTCTGACTGCTGAGGATTGCCAATGAAGGTGTGGTGCATTATTGTGGTAGCATGTCCCTTTAAGGTGGGTTATGCGACCCACTTGGCCAAGCAGGCTTGAGCGCGTGAATCCTGGAGCTGAGCACGGGTTTTCCTTGCCAGTTAGGCGTCTGGAAATGTCGAGTATAGTAACCTTTATATCACTCCTTGTACATAGTTACTGACATTAGTAAACCGTTCATTCGTTAATCTACTTGGTGGTCTCCTGTCTTTGCAAGATACTACAATTACACAGTTGATGCGCGTCTGGTAAATAGACAAGGCTGATGTTGCCAGAAACAGAAGGCTTTTATTCGCTAAAAGAGGAACGATGTGGAACAGACAATAAACAGATAATACTGAGCATGTGGACCTCCCGACTGAAGGCCGGGGGGGGGAGGGCTGCAGCCTTTATACCCTGAGGACGGAGCCTCCAGTTACAGGTGCAGCCGAATTAAAGTTGTCAGGGAGTGTCTCATATATGAACAGTAGTGGCAACAATATATACAGCTGAACCGTGCCGAAGGCACGACAGTGGTTTACCACAACAGTGTAAGAGGACAATGGTGTGGTAGGGATTCGATGTATTTGGAAAATGCATTCACTGACCTTGAGTGTGTGGTTATTGAGTTTCAGTGGCATCTCAAGGTCATACTTCAGAAACTGACTTCCTTTGCAATCTACTCCTTTCATTCATTCTCGAGATGTGGGCATTGCTGGCTAGACCTACATTTATTGTCCATCCCTAGTTGCCCTTGAAAAGGCGATGGTGAGCCGCCTTCTTGAACTACTGCAGTCCAGGTGATGTAGGTACACCCACAGTACTGTTAGGAATGGAGTTCCAGGATTTTGACCCAGCGACAGTGATGGAGGGATTGAATGTTTGTGGATGGGGTGCCAATCAAGCAGGCTACTTTGTCCTGGATAGTGTCACGTTTCTTGATGTTGTTGGAATGGCATTCATGCAGGCAAATGTTCAGCATTCCATCACGCTCCTGATCTGTGTCTTGTAGATGGTGGATTATTGCCGGAATATTGTTAGGGCCCATAGCCTTTGCAATATTCACTGCCTTTAGCATTTCTTGATATTACATGGAGTGAATTGAGCTGGTTGAAGATTGACATCTCTAATGCTGGGGACATCCAGAGGAGACTGAGATGGATCATCCACTTGGCACTTCAGGCTGCAGGCTGTTGCAAATGCTTCATCCTTATCTTTTGCACTGATGTGCTGGGCTCCTCCATCATTGAGACTGAATGTACTTGTGGAGCCTCCTCCTCCTCCAATGACTTGTTTAATTGTCCACCAACATTCGTGACTGGGTGTTGCAGGACTGTAGAGCTTGGATCTGATCCATTGGTTGTGGAATCACTTAGCTTTGTTTATCACTTGCTGTTTATGCTGTTAAATGATGTTTCTCAAGAATTAATGTGCCCCCTGTAGAAACCGCTCCACCAATTGACATCCATCATTACATCTGGGAATCTGGGAACTTTCTCTCTTCCTTGGTACCCCATTATGTTGCTTTCGCTTTCACTTTTTTTTTACTGAATACAGCTCCCCTTTAAGGGGGATAGGCTGCCTTTAGGAGGTGCAGGGCAGTTGCAACATGTGTTAACCTTACACACTCCTGGGCCATTTATTCAGTTTTCAACCAGAGAGCAGTATGGGATGCACTCAGCTGAATGCGTGGAGCAGAATCTTCCAAAATGTTTCAAAGCGCAGCCTCAGACTGAAACTGGCGTCAAGCTCCCCAGTTACACAGACCAGTTTTCTCTCCAAATCTTGAGCTCTTAGACTAAAAAAAAGAGTAGGCATTGTTTATGGGCGAGGCCTCAAAGACCCAGCAAGATTCACTTCGGGGAGCTTGGAGCACCATCTTTAAAGATGGAAATATTGGGGGTTCTCCCCTGCCCCCGAAAAACATCGCCGCTATCCCTCCCAACCCCCCATGGGGCTCCCATTAGGGCCCAACCCTGGCACTGTCCCCTGGCACAGGTTGACATTGCCAGGTTGGTGCCAGGGGGAAGTGCAGGAGACACAGCTGGGGACAGTTCCAGGGCAATGCCTCAGCATGTATCGCCTTTCCTGGAGGCTATACTTACTTCTGTACCCCTGGAGGGTTCCCCTTGACTGTTTCTCATTTGGCCAAACCTGTTGTGAACGTTGCTGGTGTGACATGACATCAGAGAGGAATGAATATTTAGTAAGGGGGGGGATCATGTAGCGGCCTCCCATTAATAATATTTAAATCAACGAGAATCCATTTAAATGATGTTCCTGACCTTTATAGGTGCAGACCTTGTGACATCATCGGCGAGGGATGGGGAAAATCAGGAAACACGATCTCTCTGGAGAGAACCGCCTTTCCTGATTCTCTCTGGATTTTCCGCCTGCATTGCAGTTCTCCCTGACAACGAATGTGGGCTGAAAATCCCCCCCCCCCCCAATGTAATGTTTGTCTGCCTTAATGGGACCAGAAGTGATTTGGGAACTTCATGCCCAATAATGGAAACTTCTGCTGAGTGCCCATCTTTCAGTTCTGTTGACATTTTGTTCTTGCTATGATGATATTTTAAATTGTACCTTAATCCTGTTTAATCTTGCGTCAATGATAGGGATAACTGGACATTCACTTGAGACCCCCCCGCCCCGGAAAAAAAATAGACGTAGATGAAAACTACGGTTGTTGGGTTTAGAGTTGTATGCTGTAATGTGTAACTCTGCAAGTAAATATAAAAGTGTGTGAAGATTGGCTCCAATTCTTACCTTCACCATCTGGCTTTCTGGAATAAAACATAGAGAATGGTTGCCTGAAGATGAAGGTTGGTGCTATGACCAAACAGAAAAATTAGACAGGAAACTACAATCCTAGTGGCCATTGTGAAAAATGGCAGCAAGTAACTGTTAAGTATCAGGGTGTGATTAACCTCTGATGTTCTTGGAGTTCGAACCCGTGGAATAATGATGTGGATGGGTGGACGTAGGTTATGAGCCTACAATAAGGGAAGCAAGGTATCGCCTTAGTTCTGTCACTTCATACCAAGAAGTAAAATGAGAAGTATAGAATTATGTGAGCTGGGTGTGCATCAATTTGACAATAATGAAGGTTTGGGCTTTGTATGGGAGTTCTTGAATGAAATTAATATTTTTTTTAATGCCCCTACGGCGCGACCAGACTTCCATAGGTTCTGAAAAACTGATGGCCATTCAATGGAGGAGTATAGCATGGAATTTTATAGAATGTATAAAGATTGGAAACAAAAATCAATTTGGGGATCTCTGGATCAATATTAATGTGTAACTTGTTGAACCATGCTGAGGTGTTTCAGTTAGTCAGGTTCCTGATTCCAAATGGTGTTTGCTTCTCGAAGACCCTGTTTGGTTCAGATGTCTGCTGGCATCTAAATGTTCTTTGGGAAACAATAATTTCCTTCATTCTTTTTCCAAAACTTAGGGAATTCTGCGGTGGTGCAAATAATGGAGGACTTAATGTTTGTCAGTCCAGATATTGAACGCAGCTGCCAATACAATAGAAGGATGAAAGGTAAGCAGAATGTTGATGAAAGTGTTTGGAACACATCTGGCTATTAAAGTAGAGAACAGAATTGGAGTAGCAATAATAGGTAAATGAATCACAGGAATGCCCAAGGGACAGTTAATAGCTGTTGCAGATGTGAGATGAAGGACTGTTATGTGGAAAAACTGCCCGCAGTGGATAGGTGAAGTCCTTGAAATGACACATACAATCCCTACAGTGCAGAAGGATTCAGCCCATTGGGTCTGCACCAACACACCTTTTTATCTTATCCAGGCCCTATCCCCTTTATCCTACATCTTTTCCCCGCTAACCTATACATCTTGGGACACCAAGGGGCAATTTACCCTCTCACAGAGGGTTGTGAATCTATGGAACTCACTGTCCCTGAGTGCAGGAGATGCAGAATTAATCAATGGATTCAAGAAAGAGATAGACACATATTTGATCAAAAGTGGGATAAAAGCCTATGAAGAAAAGGCAGGGAAGTGGAGTCAGGATAAGATGGAGATCAGCCATGGTCATATAGAATGGCAGAGGGGGTTCGAAAGGCTGAATTGTCTACTCTCACTCCTAATTCCTATGTTCCTATGGCCAAATTTCTAACCTGCATATCTTTGGACTATGGGAGGAACCTGGAGCACCTGGAGGAAAACCACGCAGACACGGGGAGAATGCACAAACTCCACACAGACAGTCACCCAAGGCCAGAACTGAACCGTGGTCCCAGTGCTTTCCACTGTGCCACCTTACATGACAAGGAGAATTACAAGGAAGGTATTTTCACCCTACATTTTATAAATTTGGCAACCAGACCTAATCTTTCTATAATAATATAAAATTGTGGAGGAAGGGATAATGACTGGATTTACCACATCAGTGTAGTTTCTCCTCTGATAATAGAAGGGAGTTTGGCAATAATGAGTTCCAAGACATGTATAAAAACATAAATATCCTGGTCATGAATGCCACAGCTGAAAGTTCTTTCAGCCATGGGCTTTGTGAAAGGAATTATGCAGTGATTGATGAAATTCTGCATAAAATTTAGCTGATCAGCCAGATTGCAAGTTGACAATACCCTGGTATGGGTGCCCCGTGCAAAGAATTCATCCAGATGGTTGAATGGTTTAATCCCTATCAATTAGTCTGCGGGCAAAATTCCAAATTTCTTTCTGGATAACTCTTCTACTCTAGAACGTGCAATGATTAGTTCAATTTTCTCTGCACAATTTCATGCATCACATGCAGGGAGGCAGGCTTTCACCAAGGCTTGAGGTCTTGGAGAAAATTCAGAGATCTCGAAGACATCATAGAAAACCATCTAAAATGGAACTTTTGGGAGGTTTGGTGCATTGAGAGATAGGGAATGGAAAGATGTTGGTAAGGTATTACACCATGATAATAAGATAGTACTTATAAAACATGCAGTTAAATGGTTAAAGTTCGTTGCTCATTATTAATTCAAATTAATTACGGAATCCTTGATGCCGAGCCACTGATATGAGCGAATGAAACATATTTTATCTCAGGTGCTCATTTTTTGATCAAGGACCTGAGTAACAAAATATCATAGACCAAGGGCTTAATAATGGTTCTGTGAGTAAAGATAAGCGCAGGACATAGCTATCCTATCCAAAGGCAGAATTGCCCAGACTGGGTACTATTGACATATGTTCCAGAGCACAGTCTAGTTAATGGGAGATGTGAAAATTGCAGAACAGCTACTGGCAAATATAGATAATGGTTGAATGTTTGGGATGATGGTCAAGAGGTGAGGTCCATGGGATGGCAGAATGGGGTGAAAAAGTGAAATCTAAGAAAGTGCAGTACAACTCTGATAGAGGGTCTGGAAGTGGTTTTGGCATGGTGAAACTATCACACTGAAGAAAGAATCTATGCTAGCGCAAGATAGAGGTCTTGCAGTAGTACTTCCATAAAGCTGCAAGTAGAAGCCATTGATTGAATAGATTACAGAATGAAATAAGGGCCACACATCAATCTTGTAAGAAAACAAGAAGTCCTTATGACTGTGAACTTTTAGTGGCTGCGAATAAACCTGAGGATATTATAGTAAAATAAAAGAAATTGGATAGTTAGAGTTTGCAGTTAATTCTGAGATATCAGATGAAAGGCAACCGTCTTTGTCACATAGATGGCTTTGTACTGAAAAAGTCCTTGCAGGCGGTACTTACAAGGCTAAACAAAGGCCATTTGCAAATTGTTTGAAGTGTGACTGCATGATACATATGTTTAAGTGGATTCTCCCACAGCAGGAAAAGTGATCGTGAAAGTCGTTTTAGTTCTTTTGGTCACTTGTTCAAAGGAATGCAGATCAATTATATAAAAGCTGCATTCCTACAGGGGGATGCTTTTCAGAGAGAAATGTTTCTGAGAACATCCAAAGAGGCAGCAGGTGAGGAAGGAAAACTCGGAAAATTAAACAAGTGTATCAATGAACTGAATGATGCTTCCAGGGTGCGATATTTTCAGTGAAATCTGTTTTGCTAAAAGTAGGTTGTGTTCAATTACAAGAACATCCTACAATGTTCTAATGGCATTATAAAGGGAAACATCATGATGCATCTGGATGATTTCTTATGGGGGGGTGTTATGACCAGCTGAGGAGGGGCTGAATAGCTTCCCTCTTTTCCCTCTCCTCATTTGATTGCAACACTTTGTTTTGGAAAAGGAAATATTTTCCCCTTTAGAGTGTACTTAACTGTTTATGCGCTGTGATCATAAAATAACCTATTAGCCAGGCTTTCTTGAGTTTAACAAATAAAGAGTTTTATTATATTTAAACTGATCTGTATAAAATAATGAAATACATTCCAACTTCTGCATACACATGTATGGCACGGTGGCACAGTGGTCAGCACTGCTGCCTCACTGCATCAAGGACCCGGGTTCGACTCCCAGCTTAGGTCACTGTCTGTGCGGAGTCTGTACGTTCTCTCTGTGTCTGCGCGGGTTTCCTCCGGGTGCTCCAATTTCCTCCAAAAGACAATGTTGTTAGGTGTATTGGCCGTGCTAAATTCTCCCTCAGTGTACCCGAACACTGAGAGTGTGTGGGGACTAGGGACATTTCACAGTAACGTCATTGTAGTGTTAATAGACCCTACTTGTGATACTAATAAGTAAACTTTAAACACACACAAAAACACACATGATGTCTAAGCACACAGATGCAGACTATAGAGTAGCAGCAGATATACTGGCCCAAACTAGATTCTGTAAGAAATAAGAAGTTCACAGTTCATAGCTTGGAGTTTCAGTTGGCTGCAGGTAGAATCTGGTGGTCTTGATTTCAGTGCCAAGACAATTTCAAGCTGCAGATGGGCTTTCTGTCCTCTGGAAATGCTGCTGTGGAACCGAATTCTTCCTTCAAAAAAAATCTCTTGTCTACTGCAGAATGGAAATAAGGGCAAATCAATAGATAGTGTCCAAGCTTGTTGGTTGGGTGGAAGGAGAGGCTAGGGGCTCAACTGCTAGTCCAGTTCTGCTTAGAACAATGTGTGCTTAATCCACACAAAGGAATTGGGCTTGTCATGTGAGTTTGCTCCAACTGCCAATAATTCAAACATCATAACATATTTCTACTATAACTCAGTTAGCTCATCTGGAGAGCTATCATAAGAATCAGAGATTTTTGTCCAAGTAATTAAACTTTGAATGGTTCATCTTCAGTAGTTGAATACTGTAAATGGTTTCCATAGATGACTTGGTGATGGCCAGGAAAAAAGGTAATTCACAAACCACTGGGGACGTCATTGTCTGTGATGTGTTTCACAGACTTGCCATCTCTTCTCAATGGCATTGAAATATGCAATGTATAGCAATATAAATGAGAGTTACCCATCTTGCTGTGAGCTAAAATCTCTGTTTCAACAAATGTGTTTTTTTTTCATATTTTCATACAAGTCCAATTTCATATTTGCAACTGATGGATTAAAAATCAATATTTGACATAATCACATCTTCATATCAGGATGAATTTGTGAAATGTGTTATTAAGATTAGGGTAGAATTTAAAATTGAGAGTCAGGCTTGTGGAGCTTTTTAAAGATGTCAATGTATAAATTAAGCAGAGTAGGCCTGGAATAACTCTCACAATGTTCCTATTTAGATGGTGTTACTCCCATCCTGATTAATTATGCTCAGTGTGACTTTGGCATGATTTTGGATGATGTTATAGCCAAGTAGAGACACAGCAGTTGCAACATTTGATTGGTCAGTTGTACTGGTTGGGCATTTGTACTGAACCAGATTCTCTTTTTGGTATATTGGACTTGAACAGTATGATGAAACGCCTTAAAGTAGAGAATGTTTTAATGACAACTAAAATATTAAGAAAACTAAATCTAGAGAAATGGATACTGGAGTTCCCATCCTCGTGTATCCCAAGAACATGAAACATGTCATTTGTATTGATGATTCATATGTTAATCTTTCTGATGGCTATTTGTAATATTTCTTATGGTGAACATCAAGAATATTGGGTGCAATTTTCCCAAAATGGCACAGTGCTGGATCAGGTGACAGAAGTTGTGCGAAACTCATCAGCATCACAGATGCCTTTTTCTCAGAGCATTCGACAATTTCAAAGTGCTGGCGAGGATCACACAGCCAGCTGGAGGGGCGGGGCCTAAACATGCCGGAAAAGCTTGGATTTTGAGAAGGGCGTCCTGAGATCAAAATTAAATTTAAGCCTACTCCGGCCCCACCGCGGAGATTGGGACCTCCTTCCCCACAGAGAATCCCGGTCTGTATGTTTTCAAGAAGGAGTTAGATATAGTTTTTGGGGCTAAAGGAATAAAAGGATATGGGAGGAAGGCAGGAACAGGTTACTGAGTTGAATGATCAGCCATGATCAGAATGAATGGTGGAGCAGGCTCGAAGGACCAAATGGCCTACTCCTGTTCCAGTTTTCGATGTTTTTTTATCTGAAGTGATCTCCGTGTCACATTTGGCAAGGAAACTGAGGAAACAGAATAAGGTTGACAATGTTTTCCTTTTCCTTTTCCATTTACAGCTCAAAGGTCTGGCATTTTCCGAATTGCAATGTATAGAGCATTTTATTTGCATGTTTGCATTGCCATTTATTGTGGATACATCCAAATAATGAAAACAGCTCCTTGTAATGGAAAGGTTGAGATATTGATGCTCATGGAGGTAATGGTTTTACACTGACAAAAATCTTACATAAATGCAAGAGAAAAAAAGTAACTAACAGAGACTGCAGCAGCAGATATTATCATCTAATTGGAAACATTCTCCGAAGAAACATATGATGGTGCCAACTCAATAATCCAAACCAGTCCAAATGTTCAATATTCAATACAGCCAGTGTGATTTTAATATGCCATAATGCTTCTCACCTTTGTACACACAAGTGGGGACAAAAAGAATTAGCATTAATAGATATTGCTACACCTACTATGATATAGAGATGCTGCCATTGGACTGTGGTAGGCACAGTAAGGAGTCTCACAACACCAGGTTAAAGTCCAACAGGTTTATTTGGTAGCACGAGCTTTCAGAGCACTGCCCCTTCATTGGATGAATGAATGACTACTAGAAAAACGTTTCTCACAAATAAGGCAAGACTAAAAATTTTAAGTTAAACTGATGGAAAAATTTGGAAGAAAGAGTTCAAATGTTTTGAAGAAAATCCCTAAAATTCTCTGCAGGTCAGGTAGCACTGTGGGGGAGAGAAATAGTTAAATTAAATTTCTGCTCATTGGAGGCAGCAGGAGTCAGGGTTGATTTCTTCATGCTATATCTGGTGGGAAGATATCATGCTTCCATGAGGGAGGCAGGTAATTACGCTTATTGAAAAGGTAAATAGCTTGTATCTAATGTAGGATTTTGGATTTTTCAGGCCTAAGCATCAGCCATGGGCTTTAACAGCTCCACAACAAGAACTCAACAAGTGAGAGTTCAGTTCTGGCCTCAAAGGTCAGCTACATGAGCACCTGTGAGCTTGGGCAGGGAGGGTGGAATGGCATGAGCATTGGCATTTACAATAATGAGGCGAAAAAGGTGCCAGTGCTGGAGGGGAATACTGGCAGTGTGCCGACTGTGTGGAAGGAGGGTTGAAAAGAGACCCTGGACACTAAGTGAATACAGACCCGACTCAGACTTGTTCACTCAGGCTTCATCTCCTCCACTGAGGAGGAGCAGCACAGAGGAAGAAAGCTGCTGCTATGGCCAGCAGGGCAACAGCAAGCAGAGGGACTGCAGCAGTGCCAGCTTTGAGTGGGCAGGGAGGTGAATGAAAGGAAAGCAAACAGGCAAACAGAGGGGAACACAACCAGCCTCATACACGGTGAAGATGTTACCCACCAGGGAGGGTCTCCAGACTGCAGCTTAGCTGCCTACACATGTCAGGGCAGCAGTGTTGCTGGAGACTGTGCATCTCTTTCACTCTCTATAGAGGCTGAGGCAGAGCTGTGCACTGTGCTGGAGGATGAGCTGAGTCCTATGAGCAGTGCTGGCACTGATCGTAGTGTTGAACCTCAATGCCTCTGGATTGTCCCAGGAATCAACTGGAGATATAGAAACATGGAAAGTAGGAGCAGGACTAGGCCATTCATCCCTTCAAGCCTGCTCTGCCATTCGGTATGACCATGGCTGATCTTCTATCTCAATGCCCTATCCCTGCTTTCTCCCCATACTCTTTGATGCCATTAAAATCTAAATATTATCTATCTCTTTCTTGAATACATTCAGTGATTTGACCTCCACAGCCTTCTGTGGTAGAGAATTCCACAGGTCCACTATCATTTGAGTGAAGAAATATTTCCTCATCTCAGTCCTAAATGATCTATCCCATATCCTGAAACTGTGTCCTCTGGTTCTAAACTCTCTCCAACCAGAGAAAACATCCTCCCCGCTTCTAATCTGTCTATCCCTGTTAGAATTTTGTGGAGGCTCTCCCAGTCTGTGGCTCTCGCTGAATCAAGATGGTCACCTATGCCATGTTTAAGAGGATGCCATCATCTCACGTGAGAACACCATCTACCAGGTACACGGTACCTACTCTTGCAACTCGGCCAACGTTGTCTACCTGATACGCTGCAGGAAAGGATGTCCTGAGGCATGGTACATTGGGGAAACCATGCAGATGCTACAACAACGGATGAATGAACACCGCTCGACAATCGCCAGGCAAGACTGTTCTCTTCCTGTGGGGGAACACTTCAGCGGTCACGAGCATTCAGCCTCTGATCTTCTGGTAAGCGTTCTCCAAGGCGGCCTTCACGACACACGACAGCGCAGAGTCGCTGAGCAGAAACTGATAGCCAAGTTCCGCACACATGAGGACGGCCTAAACCGGGATGTTGGATTTATGTCACATTATCAGTAACCCCCACAGCTTGCCTCCTGGACTTGCAGGCTGTCTGGAGACAATACACATCTCTTTAACCTGTGCTTAATGCTCCCTCCACCCACTTTGTCTGTATCTTTAAGATCTGGCTGGCTGTAGGGATTCGCATTCTAATCAGTATTCTGTAACTTGATTTCTGTGTCTCTGTGCAGCGAAGGAGCAGCGCTCCGAAAGCTAATGGTGTTTGCTACCAAATAAACCTGTTGGACTTTAACCTGGTGTTGTTAAAACTTACTGTGTTCACCCCAGTCAAACGCTGGCATCTCCACATCATGTTTAAGAGGGCCAGACAATAAGTGCTCTTTCACACTGATCCAGACAGTCTGGCTGAGAGGGCCATAGGAATCTGGGCACGCTGGATTTCACAAGGTCCAGCGTGTCATTGAGTACCATCAATATGACCAACTAACCAGCCTGCAGTCTTTATCAACTGCAAGGGCTTCCCTCACTCAGTGTACAACTGGTTTGCGACCACCATGAACAATTCTTTCAGGTGTGTATGTGATCTGACATTTACACACTAAGACAATTCTAGATTTCAGACCTTTACAGGCCCTGGCATACCTGGATGGATACTGGCTGACTAGTTGGAAGTGCCTACTAAGGCCTTGAACTGAGGCAGAAGATATATACAGTACCAGCTATGGCACAACACATTCAACAAGCAAGCAGGCCATAGTGCTTCTGAAAATGCACTTCAGATGCCTTAATCGATCTGGTGGAGCCCTATAGTATGCCCCAGTATTGTTGTGGTGCTGTGGTGCTCCCTACATAACTTGGTATTGCAGTGGGGAGAACAAGTGAACACTGAGGATATTGTTGAGCACAATACTCCTCAAAGGTTAAGATGATGGAGTAAGATTTTGTTCAGGCACACGATTCTGAAGAGCACCACAGACTAGAAGCAAAGTGTATTGCTTTGTATGCAGGGGTTTCCTCGGGATGTAATAGACCCTGATCTCCATTTTCTTCTATGGCTGCATATTTTTAAATGTCCAACTCTTGGAAAAATGGTTTGACCTCCCAAACATCTGAGTTGTCCTACATTACAATTGAATTCATTTCCTCTAATTTAACTGCAGGATCATTCTTACTTTTGTGTTATTGCCCTGATTTAACTTGACAGTTTTCTTTTCCAGGAGAAGCAGGCTTAACACCAGCTCCTTTTGCACAAGATCTATCAAATAAAATTGTCTCTATCTGCTTTAAGAACTTTGTTTAGGTTATGTTTGATGTTCAGCAGATAGATTTGTATATTTCTTTGAATTCAGTTCACAAATATTTTGATTTCCTTTTGTTTTTCTTCCTCCCACTGCATTCGAGCTTTGATAAATTTTGCTCCAGCAAGAACAAGTTTCTGTTTGTTTTGAAGTTTAATGTGAGTCAAAAACACACATGGGGAGGTGATGGCCTAGTGGTCTTATTGCTAGACTATTAATCCAGAAACTCTGCTAATGTTCTGGGGATCCGGGTTCAAATCCTGTCATGGCAGATGGTGGAATTTGAATTCAATAAAAATATCTGGAATTAAGAATCTACTGACGACCATGAAACCATTGTCGATTGTTGGGAAAACCCATCTGGTTCACTAATGCCCTTTACGTGAGGAAAACTGCCATCCTTACCTGGTCTGGCCTACATGTGACTCCAGAGCCACAGCAATGTGGTTGACTTTCAAATGCCCTCTGAACATGGGCAATAAATGCTGAAGTGGAGATGCCGGCGTTGGACTGGGGTAAATACAGTAAGAGTTTTAACACCACCAGGTTAAAGCCCAACAGGTTTATTTGGTAGCAAATGCCATTAGCTTTCGGAGCGCTGCTCCTCCATCAGATGGAGTGGATATCTGCTCTCAAACAGGGCATACAGAGACACAAAATCAAGTTACAGAATACTGATTAGAATGCGAATGTCGACAGCCAACCAGGTCTTAAAGATACAGACAATGTGAGTGGAGGGAGCATTAAGCACAGGTTAAAGAGATGTGTATTGTCTCCAGACAGGACAGCCAGTGAGATTCTGCAAGTCCAGGAGGCAAGCTGTGGGGGTTACTGATAGTGTGACATAAACCCAAGATCCCGGTTTAGGCCGTCCTCATGTGTGCGGAACTTGGCTATCAGTTTCTGCTCAGCGACTCTGCGCTGTCGTGTGTTGTGAAGGCCGCCTTGGAGAACGCTTACCAGAAGATCAGAGGCTGAATGCCCGTGACCGCTGAAGTCCTCCCCCACAGGAAGAGAACAGTCTTGCCTGGTGATTGTCGAGCGGTGTTCATTCATCCATTGTCGTAGCGTCTGCATGGTTTCCCTAATGTACCATGCCTCGGGACATCCTTTCCTGCAGCGTACCAGGTAGACAACGTTGGCCGAGTTGCAAGAGTAGGTACCGTGTACCTGGTAGATGGCGTTCTCACGTGAGATGATGGCATCCGTGTCGATGATCCGGCACGTCTTGCAGAGGTTGCTGTGGCAGGGTTGTGTGCTGTGGTGGTCACTGTTCTCCTGAAGGCTGGGTAGTTTGCTGCGGACAATGGTCTGTTTGAGGTTGTGCGGTTGTTGGAAGGCAAGAAGTGGGGGTGTGGGGAAGGCCTTGGCGAGGTGTTCACCTTCATCAATGACATGTTGAAGGCTCCGGAGGAGATGCCGTAGCTTCTCCGCTCCGGGGAAATACTGGACGACGAAAGGTACTCTGTCCACTGTGTCCCGTGTTTGTCTTCTGAGGAGGCTGGTGCGGTTTTTCGCTGTGGCGCGTTGGAACTGTCGATCGATGAGTCGAGCGCTATATCCTGTTCTTATGAGGGCATCTTTCAGCGTCTGGAGGTGTCTGTTGTGATCGACAAGGCAAACACACCCGCCCATCCCATCGTATCGGGCAATGGGACCCTGTGCGAGAACCTCTCCGGCTATGTCGTGGACATTCTGAAACCCGTTGTACAAAGAACTCCCAGCTTTTGTCACGACACTACGGACTTCCTACTGAAACTCAACACACATGGAGCAGTTGAACCAGGAGCACTCCTCGTCACAATGGATGTCTCGGCACTCTACAACAGCATCCCCCACGACGATGGCATTGCTGCAACGGCCTCAGTACTCAACGTCGACAACTGCCAGTTTCCAGATGCAATTTTACAACTCATCTGCTTCATCCTGGACCACAATGTCTTCACCTTCAACAACCAGTTCTTCATCCAGATACACAGAACAGCCATGGGGACCAAATTATCACCTCAATATGCTAACATCTTCATGCACAGGTTCGAACAAGACTTCTTCACTGCACAGGACCTTCAACCGATGCCATACACTAGATACATTGATGACATTTTCTTCCTTTGGACTCAGGGTGAACAATCACTGAAACAACTATATGATGACATCAACGAGTTCCACCCCACCATCAGACTCACCATGGACAACTCTCCGGAATCGGTTGCATTCTTGGACACACGCATCTCCATTAAGGACGGTCACCTCAGACCTCACTGTACCGCAAGCCCACGGATAACCTCACGATGCTCCACTTCTCCAGCTTCCACCCTAAACACGTTAAAGAAGCCATCCCCTACGGACAAGCCCTCCGAATACACAGGATCTGCTCGGATGAGGAGGATCGCAACAGACGCCTCCAGACGCTGAAAGATGCCCTCATAAGAACAGGATATGGCGCTCGACTCATCGATCGACAGTTCTGACGTGCCACAGCGAAAAACCGCACCAACCTCCTCAGAAGACAAACACGGGACACGGTGGACAGAGTACCCTTCGTCGTCCAGTACTTTCCCGGAGCGGAGAAGCTACAGCATCTCCTCCGGAGCCTTCAACATGTCATTGATGAAGACGAACAACTCGCCAAGGCCATCCCCACACCCTCGCTTCTTGCCTTCAAACAACTGCACAACCTCAAACAGACCATTGCCGCAGCAAACTACCCAGCCTTCAGGAGAACAGTGATCACGACACCACACAACCTGCCACAGCAACCTCTGCAAGATGTGCCGGATCATCGACACGGATGCCATCATCTCACGTGAGAACACCATCTACCAGGTACACGGTACCTACTCTTGCAACTCGGCCAATGTTGTCTACCTGATACACTGCAGGAAAGGATGTCCCGAGGCATGGTACATTGGGGAAACCATGCAGACGCTACGACAACGGATGAATGAACACCGCTCGACAATCACCAGGCAAGATTGTTCTCTTCCTGTGGGGGAGCCCTTCAGCGGTCACGGGCATTCAGCCTCTGATCTTCTGGTAAGCGTTCTTCAAGGCGGCCTTCAAAACACACGACAGCGCAGAGTCGCTGAGCAGAAACTGATAGCCAAGTTCTGCACACATGAGGACGGCCTAAACCGGGATCTGGGGTTTGTGTCACACTATCAGTAACCCCCACAGCTTGCCTCCTGGACTTGCAGAATCTCACTGGCTGTCTTGTCTGGAGACAATACACATCTCTTCAACCTGTGCTTAATGCTCCCTCCACTCACATTGTCTGTATCTTTAAGACCTGGTTGGCTGTTGAGATTCGCATTCTAATCAGTATTCTGTAACTTGATTTTGTGTCTCTGTATGCCCTGTTTGAGAGCAGATATCCACTCCATCTGACAAAGGATCAGTGCTCCGAAAGCTAATAGCATTTGCTACCAAATAAACTTGTTGGACTTTAACCTGGTGTTGTTAAAACTCTTACAATAAATGCTGGCCAGCCAGCGACACCCATGTCCCACAAATGTATCAAAAAAAGAAAAGAATATCCTTCCATCACCACTTTAAAACTTTGTACTTATAAGAGGCATAACTATGAGCAAATGGAGAAATAATTAGAAAAGCATTACAAGAAGCGAAATTGAAAGTTTGAAAATTTAAAATGGTGACTGGGTCTATAGTTTCATCATTGGACTCAGCTTTTCCACTCTCAAAGTATGTTTTTCCTCTTTCTCATCAATAACTTTGAATATTGTTGCTCATACTTTTTCTGCATTTTTACTTCAGTTTCACATTGTCATCAACTTTTGGTGGCAATAATAGGAAGACAGATTATTACTTGAATGGGTGTAAATTGAGAGAGGTGGATACTTGTGAGACCTTGATGTCCTTGTGCATCAGTCGCTGAAAGAAATCACGCAGGTGCAGCAGGCAGTGAAGAAGGCAAATGGTATATTGGCCGTCATAGCAAGAAGATTTGAGTATAGAGATAGGGATGTTTTGCTGCAATTGTATAGGGCGTTGGTGAGGCCTCACCTGGAGTATTGTGCGCAGTTTTAGTGTCCTTATCTGAGGAGGGTTGTCCCTGCTATAGCGGGAGTACAGCAAAGGTTTACCAGGCTGATTCCTGGGATGGCAGGTCTGTCATATGAGGAGAGGCTAAGTTGGTTAGGATTATATTCACAGAAGTTTAGAAGAATGAGAGGGGATCTCAGAAACTTATAAAATTCTAACAGGGTTAGACACGGTAGGTTCAGAAAGAATGTTCCTGATGGTGGGGGAGTCCAGAACCAGGGGTCATAGTTTGAGGATAAAGGTTCACCTTTTAGAACTGAAGTGAGGAGAAATTTCTTCACTCAGATGATGGTGAATGTGTGGAATTCATTACCACAGAAAGCAGTTGAGGCCAGAACATTGTTTGATTTCAAGAAGAAATTAGATCTAGCTCTTGGGGCTAAAGGGATCAAGGGATATGGCAGGGAAGGGGGGAATTAGGATATTGAATTCGATGATCAGCCATGATGAAAATGAATGATGGTGCAGGCTCGAAGGGCCGAATGGCCAACTCCTGCTTCGAGTTCCTATGTAACTACCATTAACTTTTCTTTTTCAGTCTGATGCTCCAAAGTTCCTTTAAGATTAGTGAGTTGAGTTTCTAATTCTTTGGAGACATCTTTAGATGAAACATTAATTCTCAGAGCGGGTTTACAGATAGTCATCGATTTTTTTTAAAGACATTTGCATTTTCCTGTACATTTTCAGTTTCAACAGCCTCACGGGCTTTCCTGAAACCATTGGAGACTGTGATAGTTTATCCCCAGCCAAGTTGTTTCCTAACAATAAATCAACATGGTCTCTGGGTAGAGTTAGAACAACAGGACCAGTAACGAAGTCACATTTTAAATTAACCTTATATCATAGAAAAGGTAAATGGTTTCCATCAATAGTGGAATCAATATTTTTTTTATTCAGCAAACATTTTGGAGAGAGAGAGAATGTCAAATTGTCAATATTTGTACCTCTCAGGGTAATAATTGATTTGCCTGCCTCACCAGATGAATATGAGGACACTTTAAGCACAAACAAAACTCATAGAATCCCTACAGTGCAGAAGGAGACCATTCGGTCCATCAAGCCCGCACCGACAACAATCCCACCCAGCCCCTATCCCATAACCCCACATATTTACCCTACTAATCCCCCTAACCTACACATCTTGGGACACTAAGGGGCAATTTGGCATGGCCAATCAACCTAATCCGTACGTCTCTGGACTGTGGGAGGAAACCAGAGCACCCGAAGGAAACCCACGCAGACATGGGGAGAATGTGCAAACTCCACACAAGGCCGGAATTGAACCCTGATGCTGTGAGACAGCAGTGCTAACCACTGTGCCACCATGCCGCCCAATAGCTTTCCATCACCCAATTCATCCTTCCAGTGTTTGTCATGAACTTTACCAATCAGGACATTATAACCTGAGAAAACACTCCTTTAAAGGGCAAACACATTAGGTTTAATTTCCAGCATTTAGATATTGTGTGTTCTTTCTTGTGAACAAGGGTAACATGTTGGCCTCTTGGGCAAAATGTGTCCCCCAAAATTTCACTTGTACTAACCACACAAGCGCCTGGGTCTTTAGCTTCACCCTCTTCTCATCAGCAACCTTTCTCTTATTCCAGCTTCTTTGGACGGTTCCAAAAGTGGGCGAACTCATAATTGTCCAAAATGCCAAGGTTTATGAGGTTTGTGGTTTTCCAGGTGAGATATTAACCACAAAAGGATATTAATTTTGATTTCTTCAACAGCATGAATCCTCCCTAATGCTATTGATGCTCTCTTCCACCTTCATTGACTTACACAACTGATTGAACACCATTTCCTTTTCCCTGGCAGATTCTACATAGGCTCATTTGGCCCATTATCTTTCTTGCATTCTGGGAGAGGTGGTTGCTCCTGAGGCAGACAGGAGAGCCTGAACTTCCAGCAAGTAAAATTAAAATAATGAAAAATTCACAAGGCTGAGGAACTAAAGATCCGAGGGAAAACCCAAACGGATAGAGTGTTGGAATTACAGGGCAGTGTGCCCATGGCGCCCCTCTTTGAGGCCCGCTTCCATTAAGTTGGTGGCCTCCCCACCAAGTGATTGGCTGGTGGTGGGGTGGGAGTGGGGGGGCACAATACTATTGATGAAATGCCCTGAAAAATTACCCTTAACAGGGGCTTTAACTACAGAAATTGGTATCCACTTCCTTGAAGTAAGATCTGCATTGCTGCCCAGCTGGGAAAATGCTTCATAAGTGGGCCTGTGTTGGGGTGCTGCCGTAATGCAGATCTTCGATATTTTACTGCCCCCAACTCTGTCTCGAAGTCCACCACAGGGATAAAATTCTGTTCACTGCTTCACCAGGAAGGAGCCTTCAACAGCAGGAAGCATAGAGGTAAAAAGGCAGGTGGTGCATCTCCTGCATAGAAAGGTGGCATGAGATGGGGAGGGAAAGTTAGGAGTGGCAGCAGAGTGGACCAGAATATTGTGGCGGGAAAGTTCCTTTCAAATGCTGAAAGGGGAGAAGGGAGAGATCTGTTTGGCAATTGCATCATACCGAAATGGTGGCCGAAATGAATATTGAGGCTAATGGGTGGAAGGTAAAGACAAGGGGACTGCATGGTGGTCCTGGGAGGTAGGGGAAGGGCTGAGGGTAGCAGCACGAGTAATGCATTGGAGACAATTTAAGGCCCTCTCATCCACTATGGGAGGAATGCTCGGATGTGGAAAAAGGAAGTCAAAATTTCAGATTTCCAGCATCCACAATATTTTGCTTTTGTCCAAATTAGATCCTATTTCCTCCTTTTACAACTGGAGCTATTATCACTTTGACCAGTCCATCAATAAAACTTGGTCAGCAAAGCTCTCTCCAGATTTTTCTCCATTATTCTTTTGGGTTGCAAGCATCATTAGTGAGACCAGCATGTATTGACCATCGTAAATTGCTTTGAGATGATGAGCCTCCTCCTTGAACTGCTGCAGCTTTTATGGTGAAGACAATTTCACATCACTGTTAAGCAGTGAGTTGCAGTATTTTCACTCAGTAATGATAATCAGGTTCATCTGTGACTTGGAGAGGAAATTGGAGTTGTGGTATTCGGACCAACCTACTTCTCTTTCCTTTCTAGGTGACGGAAGTTGCAAGTTTGTGAGGTGCTATTGACATTCAGAAACATATAAAATTATGAAGGGAATAGATAAGATAGAAGCAGGGACGTTGTTTCCACTGGCGGGTGAAACTAGAATTAGGGGGCATGGCCTCAAAATAAGGGGGAGCAGATTTAGGATTGAGTTGAGGAAGAACTTCTTCACCCAAAGGGTTTGGAATTCCATCAACATCTTTGGAATTCACTGCCCAGTGAAGCAGCTGAGGCTATCTCGTTGAACATTTTTAAGGCAAAGATAGATTTTTGAACAGTAAAGGAATTAAGGGTTATGGTGAGCGGGTGGGTAATTGGAGCCGAGACCACAAAAAGATCAGCTGTGATCTTATTGAATGGCGGAGAAGGCTTGAGGGGCCAAATGGCCTATTCCTGCTCCTAGTTCTTATGTTCTTATGTTCACATTGCACCAGTGGTGGAAGGGTTGAATCTTAAGGAGGCAGATGGGGTGTCAATAAAGCAGGCTTCTTTGTCTTGGATGGTATAAAGTCCATGAATGTTGTTAGAGCTGCACTCATTCGGGCAAGTGGAGAATTTCCTTCACACACCTGATTTGTAGATGGTGACAGGATTTGGGGAGGCAGCAGGTGAGTCACTTGCTATAGAACAAATAGCCTCTGACCTGCTCCTGTAGGCAAAGCTGGATCATGTGGCTGATCCAGTTAGATTTCTAGTCAATGGTGGTGCTCAGGATGTTGATGGTGGAGGGTCCAACAATGCTTATTACCATTGAATATCAAGAAGAGATGGTTAGACACTTTCTTATTGGAGATGGTCATTCCCTGCCATTCATGAGGTACGAGTGTTACTTGCTGTTTATCAGATATTATCCAAGTCTAGCTGCATGCAGGCAAAAATATTTTCATTATCTGAGGAATAGTGAATGGAACTGAACACAGTTCAGTGAACATCCCCAATCTGACTTTATGATGGAGGAAGTGTCATTGATGAATCAGCTGAATATGATTGGGCCTAGGACATTTCCCTGTGAAACTCCTGCAGTAAAGTCTTGGAGCTGAGGTGACTGACCTCCAACAACTGTAGCCATCTTCCTATGTGCTATACAGCCAGCAGAGAGCTTACCTGCTGATTATTAATGACTTAATTTGTGCTAGAGCTCTTTGATGTCACCCTCAATCAAATGCTGCATCGATGTCAAGGGCAGTGACTCTATGCTAAGACCTGGAATTATGATCTTTTCTCCATGTTTGGGCCAAGGCTGAGTAGGTTATTGATGAGTAAGTGTCAGTCTATAGTTTAGACATTGAGTAGAATTCCTCCATTTTGAGACTGAGTGAGATGGCAGATGGATCTGGTGGTGTCTTTCCCACTGGCAGGATATCACGCCAGATCCTGAGCTTGGAACCTCATTAGTTATACATAGGTGAACTCCCCTCCTTACTACCTGGTGGGCCGACAGCTGATTCATCCACCTGCCCTCAGCTGACAGGTTTGAAGGTCCATGCTTAAAGACCAGTCCAGCACACTCCTTTCACTCTCTCCAGCCCACCTGTCTTCACCATGCAGAATGTCAGCAATCCAGAGGCAAAGGGTGTCTAACCTGAAGAAGAAGCTAGCACCAACTTTCAGTGCCAGGCCCTCGAGGCCATTATTCAAGAACTTCAGGCCTACCAACATGTCCTCCACCCCAGGGATGGCTCAAAAGAGGCACACCAACCTCATCTCTCTGGCCTGGGAGGCCGTTGCCCAAGAGGTCATCATATCTGCCACCCGCCCTTGAAGTGCCATCCAGTGCAGGAAGTAGATGAATGATCTGATCTGCTCCACGAGAGTAAGTCCTCTCTCAGCTCTCTCCACTATCCAACTCTCAGCATGACATAATGTACTCGAACAGCTATTTTCTTCATGGATCTCACACACTCAGTTATGGCAGACACATATCATACTTGACAACTTGCAAGTTGGCAGATTCAGAATCATTAACAGTAAGATTCTGGTTTAATGTTCATTTCTTTTATGAGAAAGAAAATCTCCTATTTTGTTTGTTAGATTGCTGCTATTCATACTGTATTTCCTGATCAGAGAATGACTAAGCAACTGACCGAAAAGAAGTGCATGTAAGTTGTTGTTCATAGCTAGCCTTTCATTGCTCTGCTTATCACTCACAAAGCTCACAATCCCTACAACACTTCCTACACTTCCCGCTGCTTCAGAAAAGCAGCCAGCATAAGCAAGGACACCATGCACCCTGGACGTACTCTCTTCCACCTCCTTCCGTCGGGAAAAAGATACAGAAGCCTGAGGTCGCGTACCAACCGACTCAAGAACAGCTTCTTCCCTGTTGCCATTAGACTTTTGAATGGACTACCTTGCATTAAGTTGATCTTTCTCTATACCCTAGCTATGACTGTAACGCTGCATGCTGCACTCTCCCCTTTCCTCCTCTATGAACGGTATGCTTTGTCTGTATAGCGTGCAAGAAACAATCCTTTTCACTGTATACTAATACATGTGACAATAATAAATCAAATCAAATCAAAACATGCCTGCTAATACTAAGTCAAAATTTGGAAACTGCCTTGTTTAATAGGTAATTCATCTTCCACTGTCATGACTCGCCATAGTGAACATGGATATAGATCAGACAACAGCTTGGAGCTCACTCTATCTCCTGCCCTTCACAGTGGAAATGGAGGCAACATTTATGAACTGGCTGCTTGATGGTCATTTTGTTTGTCATGCCCACTTCTATTCCCATTCGTTTGAGTATAGGAAAGTTCCAGCCTTGTATACAGGGGTATTACTACCAGGCCTGTCTTTTTATGAGCCAGCAGCCTCTGTTATCAGCATGACATTATAATCCCATGTGGTTATCTAAATCTGCAGTTCATCAATCTTATTTACCACACGTTTTGTGGTTACATACCATAGAAGAATCATAGAATCTATACAGTGCAGAAAGAGGCCATTCGGCCCATTGAGAACACTGACAACAATCCCACCCAGGCCCTTTCCCCGTAACTCCACGTATTTACCCTGCTGATCCCCCTGATACTAAGGGGCAATTTAGCATGGCCAACCAACCTAACTCACACATCTTTGGAGTGTGGGAGGAAATCAGAGCACGTGGAGAAAGTCCATGCAGACATGGGGAGAAGGTGCAGACTCCATGTAGACAGTTACCCAAGGCTGGAATTGAACCGGGATCCCTGGTGCTATGAGTCAGTGCTAACCACTGTGCCACCATACTGCCCCAATGCTGATTGGGATAAAGGAAGTAACTTTAGAGGATGTTCATATTGAGCAGAAACATTAGCAGATACCTGTTGGGCCAATTGGTCCATTTCTGTGCTGTAAATTCTCTTTAATTGCTTTCTCTGGCAGGAAGGTCAGTGCGCTTTAAGACAATTAACAAAAGGACCAGAGGGGGTGATGAGGAGATTATTTTCTCGCAGTGATATGACCAAGAATGCCCGGCCTTATAGAATGGTGGAAGCAGATTCAGTCATAACTTCTAAAAACAAATTAGATTTCTACTTGAAGGGGGAATATTTGCAGGGCAATAGGAAAAGGATAGGGGTGGATTTGCCAGTTCTTTGAAAGAGGGGGCACAGACATGATGGGATGAATGGCCTCCTTCTGTCCCTATGATTCTAATTCATTAGATCATTTATTGATGCTGTCCAAAGATTAAAAAATTGCTTTGGAGTTCTTTAGTCTATGTGTCGATCATGATACCTAAACAAATTGAACATATACTTAAATATATTGGGATGTTGCAAGGCTGCAGAAATATTTAACCAAGTTAAAGGGCAATTAAAAGTCAGTCGACTGCTGTTAACCTGGAGATGAGGCATGGACATTAGATTTCCATCCCTGAAAACCAGTTGAGTTTTTACAACAATCTAACAACTTCATTGTCACTTTCACTGGCTTTCTTTCTCCAAATTTGTTAAACAGAATTTGAACTCTGAAGCAGCCATGGTGGAAATTGAACTCGTAGGCCCGATTTCCCCATTAAGTTGTGCCCATTTTCGGGCACAAAAGCTTGGCAAAGACAGGCGTGAGGTGAGTAGCGCGATCTACGCCCGCATCCGCGCTGGTTTCCCCTTTACCAAGGCCCGAAAATGGCCGTGATCGGGACTGCACCTGAAACAGGCGTGACGGCCATTTAAATGCATTTGCATGCATTGAAATTGACTTAATGGGTTGCATGCCCAACCTTACTGGCACTTCCCCCTTTACCACCACGTTTGCCCATCCAAATTCAGCACGAAATAGACATGCTCCACAAAAATCTGATTCGGGCGTTCCAGTTAGTGAGGAGATAAGTGCCTAGTGTCCGACGGTTTGAGATTGGTGGTGGGAGTAAGGTGGGTCCGATGGCTCTCTGCTTGAGATCGGGAAGGGGGTCCGCTGCCACTTTCCCTGAGATCAGTGAGGGGCAAGGGAGGAGGGGCCTGCGATTGGTCTGGGTGGCGGAGCGGATGGGGGGACAAGTTGGTCAGTAATGTTGTGAGGGTGGGGCAATGTCTGTGGGGCCAGGGGGAGGCATTATCCGGCCCGGGAGCGATGTGGCAGGGGAGCCGCATTCTATCATTTCTTTTTCTGCGCATGCGCAGTTGGAGGCGCCGGTTGAAGCTGCACGGTTTCAGGAGTGTCCATAGGCTTTTGCAGCACAATTCGGAATTGCTGATATTTTTTTAGGCAGAGTGCGTATGGGGGCACCTGAGAACGGGTCTAAAAGTCGGATCTGAAACTTTCCCAGTTTCAAGTCCGCCCAGTACTTACAATCAAAATGGTAAAATAGGGCCCATATAATCTGTAGATAATTAAACTATTAACATAAACCAAAATGCCTCCGTAGCCTTAATAATAAAGAAGATTGAAGGAGCAACTTGTTTTAACTAGATGAGAAATGAAAATAGAAAGAAGTACTAGTTATAATTACGAGCATGTATATTGCTTTGCCAAACTAAAGCTGTCCAGCTCTTTTTCAATTGGCACAATAGCACAGTATCAGCTAATCATTACTTTTCACTGACGTTTGCTAATTAAATAGTCTGGTTTGGGATACTCAATTTAGCTAAGATCTAAACTGGGTTCAATCCATCAAATGAGACAAGAATCATATACAATGTGATACCACAGAATGGAGGATGTGAATTCACGTTTGTATTTTGCCACATAATGTTCTACTGGCCTTGGCTATGCCATCAAACAAACTTGGCAGGCGGGACCAGATGTTTTGGCTCAGGAAGATTCAAACACCAGTGTTATCAGCCTGGAGATATTCTTCAAAACTTCTCTCATGGATTGTGCTTAAATAGTATTTTCATGGCATCCTAACGAAGAACGCAAGGGGTATAGAAAGTAGAGGAGAAAAGGAAAGTAAATGAAAGGAAAACAACCCACCAAGACCTGTTGGGTTAGATCCAAATCATTGTCAGAAGCGTTACCACAAATAAAAATATGGGTCTTATCCAAATGTTTTTAAATTTCTTGCCAAATGCATTTTAATGTTTTCTATTGGAGCCCTGAATAAAGAAAGCTCCCTTTTGTCCTGGCTTTGGGGAGCCGACCAAATTTAGAACAGGTTAGATTTTCAGTCTGATTTTATTTTTAACATTACTTCAGAATGCTTGACTGCTACAGTACAGAACAATTATGGTTTACAACACCATCTGCACTGCTTTTATAGCATCTTCACGCTCTTCAAGCCACATCATGCCATTTCACTGTTGCCATCCTTCTTCTTGCTACAATAAAGCAAGAGATTCCATGCTGTTCATAATGGAAGGCTATTGCTCCTGTTCACATTGTCGGATTCAGGCTTGCTCACAACGAAGCTTGTAAAATGTATGGTCTCAATGCTCTTTCAACCAAGATGTGGGCTGGCAATATTGTTGAAACATGCCACTGTCATTGCCTTGCAATTATTCATGCCAGTTTGGACATATTTTGGAAAGGCTCATCAGTTGAGATGTAGCAAAAGTGCACTAACCCTCAGTATTTTGGATGCGAGATGAACATGAATTATTACTGGTATCCTGACCTATCTAATGTGCACCTTGCTGTCTGTTTCCACCAAATCTTTGTAATTCGTCATTCTAACCATCATTTCACTCGTCTGTAAATCTCCAGCAACAATGTACAGAAAATGTAACATTTAGCTCAAGCAAATTTATTGAGTATTTCTGAGCAAAATTTCAAAAACATTTGACATTGCATGCACATTGTTTGTTTGGTAGTCCACTGTCATGGATCTGCCTAGTAACAGCAGGAACAAAAATAAGAAAGGAATGAAAGGATATGATCCGTCCAGTGATGGGTTAAAAACCTGCCCAGTGACAACAATAGCCAACGTTCAAAGTGGATGACCTTTCCCAGTAATGAGATTAGCAGGCATTCAGACAGAATCAGGTGTAAATTGCCCTGCCATCAAGAAACAGATTACCTAGATGAATGACAGATCAGTGGAGGCAAACAGATGCTAATTTTGACAGTCACGGAATGTGTGAGATGCAGACAGCTCAAAAACACAGAAGGGAGAGGCAAAGAGGAACCAGGGTATAATTGCCAGCACCTTCAGAAGCAGACAGGCCAGTTGACATTTCACAGCCAAGAGCCATTGTATCTTCTAAGAGCTGATAGGCAAGTTTAACATCTCACAGGCTAAGAGGCCATTTTAACATCTCAGAACCTGAATACCAACTTAGGGGCAGGATTTTCTGTTCGTGCTCACCCTGAAATCAGAAAATCCCACCCAAGGTTAATGGTCTGTGCCTCACCTGCTACGATGCCCGTGGCAGGTGGAACAGGAAACTTTGCCCTCCAACTAAGTCAGAGCCAAAGAGGTGCAAAAACCTTCATAAAGCCTGTTTAAATATCTATGCTGGACCAAGAAAAGACATTTCCCAGACTTGATCATCTGCCTTGTAATGTATGGTATCTATAAGCTGGATTTGACTTATACATTAATTTAATTTGATTGTTATTCGGGAACAAGAAAATCTTAAGGAGTTCAGGGACTGCAGGTACATTCAGAAAAGGGGCTATTTCTATATAATTTGTTGCCGGAATTTTACCCCCTTGCTCGCTGAGGCTCGTAGGATCCTGCCTGAGGCCAACTGAGAATGCCGTTTTGTGAGCCTCGCCTGCCTCAATTCCGGGTGGGCATGCTGATAAAATTCCAGCCCTTGCATCTGTTTAGTAATTCATAAAATTAATTGTCTTAGAATGTTATAGTCCCAGTCGTGCATCTTTGTCTTTAACTTAATAAATAGTCTTTGGCAATTGCTACATGACAATTGGGCTGGTTATTCTCACTGGAGATTTCACGCGATTCCTCACACCATTCCAAAAATAGAACTATACACCATCACAAACTGATGATTCAAGTTGAGATGCCCTCACAGATATATCAGCATGGTTTGCGACATCCACAAAGTTTTAAATATTTAGCTCCTATTCCCAGAACCAGTTGTACTCTATGAAGTTGTTTTATGACTCAAACATCATCTTGTCAACCAGCTGATGCTTGGAAAAACAAATTATTGTTTCAGTGATGGCATTTTCAGGTACTTAGTGTCACATTTCCCAGTCAAGGGATTATGTGAAAAAAAAGGAAATTCACATGATTTCCGATGACATTACAAAGAAAAAGCAAACCGCAAGACAACAGCAAAGCACTTTGCTTGAGATAACAGCAATGATTTATTGAACTGTTCAGATAATTAACTGTGTTAGGATAGAAATGTTTGTCCTTAACATCATAACGTTATTACAGGTTAAACATGAGAATGTTGCAGCAGAAATTAGATGTGAGTGATCTTAGTTACCTTACAGCTGCAGAGTGCAATAGGATAATAGTTTTCTCCTTTGTTTCATCTTGCTGATGCCAGCTGTCAAAGTTAGCACAGAAAGAAAAGATTAGTTGCCAAGTAATAGCAGGCTATGATTTGGTGTTAAAAAACTGATGGCTGTGATGTTGTGAAAAATACTAATAAGAGAAAAGTGAAAATTGTATATGGGTCCAGCTATTTTCTTATGGTCTCAACAGAAACCTGAGCAAAGGCTAATATTTTATATTTTATCCAGTGTGGAATGTGCTTTTACTAAGGTCAGCAATACCACTTTATGTCTAGATTTTAATTACTTAGAAGAAAGTTTTATTTTATGTTTCTCATCAACATGAAGGGGGCATAAACTTTAGGCTTAAGTTTAAAGGAAATGTGAGGGGCAAGTTTTTTTAAAAAGGGCAGCATGGTGGCACAGTGGTTAGCATTGCTGCCTCACAGCTCTAGGGACCTGGGTTTGATTCCCTGCTTGGGTCACTGTCCGCGTGGAGTTTGCACATTCTCCCCGTGTCTGCGTGGGTTTCCTCTGGGTGCTCCAGTTTCCTCACACAGTCCAAAGGTATGCGCGTTAGGTACATTGGCTATGCTAAATTGCCCCTTAGCATCCTAGAATGCATAGGTTAGAGGGATTAATGGGGTAAATATGTGGAGTCACGAGGATAAGGCCTAGGTGGGATTATTGTCGGTGCAGACTCGATGGGCCGAGTGGCCTCCTTCTGCATTGTAGGGTTTCTATGATTTCTAACACGCTCCCGCTCCGTACTATCTTCTGAAAACACAGTGATAGTTTCCACATATACACTGGCAGTACCCAGCATCACTTCACCACCACCGCTCTCGACTCTTCCACTCTCTCAAAAATATCCGATATCGTTCGACATCCAGTACTGAATGAGCAGAAATGTACGACCCTAGTCTTAACCAGTCCCACTTTACCATCACTTCCAAACTTAACTGTCGGTTATGCAGTGCTTCAATCTTAAATTCCTCTTGCTTATTTGCAAATCCCTTCATGGCCTTTACGCTTCCCTGTCTCTGATTTCCTCTGTTGTAATATATTTTTAAGGGACTGAAGCAAGACATCACCAGAAAGGAAGTGTGTCACACATTTCAGTTTTAGTTTCACTTTTGATTTTTGGCAGAGCACACAGCAGTCAGCTAGGCTGCTGGTGCTTTCATGATTTATACCTCAATTCTTATGTTCCCAAGTGCCTACTCTAAATAAATGAACCCAGAACATGTTTATCCAATCCCTTATGTATGATTGGTGTCTTTTATAGCATTATCAATATGTAAGGACATTACAGATATCTCCAAATAAAATAGGGTGGTAATAGTAGGAGATTTTAACTTTCCCAACATTGACTGGGACAGGCATAGTATTAGAGGGTTGGATGGAGAGAAATTTGTTGAGTGTATTCTCAACAATAGGAGGAATTTCTCATACAGTATGTGGATGGCCCGACTAGAGAGGGGGCAAAACTTGACCTCCTCTTGGGAAATGAGGAAGGGCAGGTGACAGAAGTGTCAGTGAGGGATCACTTTGGGACCAGTGACCATAATTCTATTAGTTTTAAGAAAGCTATGGAGAATGATAGGTCTGGCCCAAAAGCTAAAATTCTAAATTGGGGCAAGGCTAATTTTGATGGTATCAGGCAGGAACTTTCAAAAGTTAATTGGGGGAGTCTGTGGGAACACAAAGGGATGTCTGGTAAGTGGGAGGCTTTCAAAAATGTCTTAACCAGGGTTCAGGGTAGCACATTCCTCTTAGAGTGAAGGGCAAGGCTGGTAGAAGTAGGGAACACTGGATGACTTGGGATATTGAGGCCCTGGTCAAGAAGAAGAAGGAGGCACATGCCATGCATAGGCAACTGGGATTAAGTGAATCCCTTGAAGAGTATAGGGGGTGTAGGAGTAGAGTTAAGAGAGAAATCAGGAGGGCAAAAAGGGGACACGGGATCGTTTGGCAGATAAGGCAAAGGAGATCCAAAGAGCTTCTCCAAATACATCAAGGGCAAAAGAGTAATAAGGGAGAGAGTAGGGCCTCTTAAGGATCAACAAGGTCAAATATGTGCAGATCCACAAGAGATGGGTGAGATCCTAAATGAATATTTCTTGATGCGCTATCAATAAGGCGAAAGATTATCGGTGTGCCAATACAAGTGTAGGCTTTTATTCACAACAGAATCAGGAGCAGATCCCAACAAATAACCGACCTGGACTGAACAAGGGGGAGGAGACAGCTACCTTTATACTAGGTGCCGAGGGGAGGAACCAAACTGGAAGGGGATGTGTCCAGGTATGACAAACATACACAACGGTGGTCCATATAGGACAAAGGCACAACTGAGGTCCACCACATTCACCCCTTCCTTTTAAAAAAAACAACACGGGGGTGAAGCGGAAACAATATTACAAGTCCAGACGAACCGGTGGCTTGATCCGCCGTCGTGATCGTCGTAGTGCAGGTCGCAGAGTCGTCCGAGCAGGGAGTGATGTCGGCCCAGGCTCCGTACAGTGAGCGTCGAGAGAAGGCGCCAGATGGTGTGAAGCGGACCAATCCGTCGTCCCGTCCAGTCGTAGGGTACTGCGTGGCGACGGCTCCGGCGACTCAAGCGAGCTGTACACAGGGGCGAGAGGAGCGAGCCGTGGCCCTGGTGGCGTATGGGGAACAATAGGAACCGGAGCTAGGGGGTGGGGGGCCGCAACAGGCTCTGGGCGCACTACATTGGAGACAGGGACTGAGGGAGGAAGAGGCGCAGCAATCTCCGAGTGGACAACACCAGGGACCGTGGGGCGGAAGGTCGTGGTGACCTCAGGGGCACCCGCGGGTGCCAAGTCACGGACAGAAACCGTGTCCTCCCGCCCATCAGGGTACGCTACATAAGCGTATTGAGGATTAGCGTGGAGCAATTGGACCTCCTCGACCAAGGGATCTGCCTTATGGGTCCGGACATGCTTCCGAAGCAGGACGGGCCCCGGGGACATCAGCCAATCCGGGAGCGAAGTACCCGAGGAGGACTTCCTGGGAAACGAAAACATCCGCTCGTGAGGGGTCGTATTGGTCGCTGTGCACAAGAGTGACCTAATGGAATGTAATGCGTCCGGAAGGACGTCTTGCCAACGGCTGACTGGAAGGCCCCTAGACCGTAGCGCTAATAGAACGGCCTTCCAGATGGTTGCGTTCTCCCGCTCTACTTGACCATTTCCCCTGGGGTTATAGCTAGTGGTGCGGCTGGAGGCAACGCCTCAGCTCGTCACTCATGAAAAGGGACCCACGATCGCTATGGACATAGTCTGGGAAGCCGGACAGGGTAAAGAGCGAGGTCAGGGTCCGAATCACTAGCCGTGGTCATGTCCGAGCAGGGGAAGGCAAAAGGGAAACGCGAGTATTCATCAATGATATTCAGGAAATAAACATTGCGGTTAGAGGAGGGGAGGGGGCCTTTAAAGTCAATGCTAAGGCGCTCAAACGCGCGAGTGGCCTTTACAAGGTGCGCCCTACCTGGTCGGTAGAACTGCGGTTTGCACTCAGCGCAGACCCTGCATTGCCTGGTAATCGTCCGAACTTCCTTGAGGGAGTAGGGCAGGTTACGGGACTTGACAAAGTGGAAAAATCTGGTGACACCCGGATGACAGAGGTCGTTATGGAGGGACTGTAGCTGGTCTAGTTGGGCGCTGGCACATGATCCACGGGACAGGGCTTCTGGGGGCTCATTGAGCTTCCCGGGCCGGTACATGATGTCATATCTGTAGGTGGAGAGCTCAATCGTCCACCGCAAGATCTTGTCATTCTTAATCTTGCCCTTTTGCCTGGTGTTAAACAGGAAGGCAACTGACCGCTGGTCCGTAATTAAGGTGAATCGTTGGCCCGCAAGATAATGGCGCCAGTGCTGGATGGCTTCCACGATGGCCTGGGCCTCCTTCTCGACCGAGGAGTGTCGAATCTCAGGGCCTTGTAAGGTCCGGGAAAAGAAGGCCACCGGACGGCCCCTCTGGTTAAGGGTGGCGGCTAGGGCAAAGTCAGACGCATCACTTTCCACTTGGAATGAGATGGATTCGTCCACAGCATGCATCGCGGCCTTCGCAACTTCTGCTTGATGTCGTCGAAGGCCCGACGGGCCTCCTCCGCCAGGGGAAAAGAGGTTGATTTTAGGAGCGGACGGGCTTTATCCGCGTAACGGGGAACCCACTGGGCATAGTAGGAGAAGAAGCCCAGGCATCTCCTCAGTGCTTTGAGGGTAGTAGGAAGGGGAAGCTGCATAAGGGGACGCATACGGGCTGGGTCGGGGCCAAGGACACCATTTTCTATCACGTACCCAAGGATGGCGAGGCGGCGTGTCCGGAAAACACACTTCGCCTCATTATATGTGAGGTTCAGGAGAGTGGCCGTACGAAGGAATTTTTGTAGGTTGGCATCATGATCCTGCTGGTCATGGGCGCAGATGGTGAAGTTATCCAGATATGGTAAAGTGGCCCATAGCCCGTGCTGGTCTACCATTTGATCCATGGCCCGCTGGAAGACTGAGACCCCATTGGTGACACCAAAGGGGACTCGGAGGAACTGATAGAGGCGGCCATCCGCCTCAAAGGCAGTATATGGGCGATCCTCCGAGCGGATAGGGAGCTGGTGGTAAGCCGATTTCAAATCGATCGTCGAGAAAACCCTATAGTGCGCGATGCGATTGACTATGTCCGCGATACGGGGAAGAGGATACGCATCTAGTTGGGTATACCTATTTATGGTCTGGCTGTAGTCAATCACCATGCGGTGTTTCTCCCCCGATTTAACTACGACCACTTGCGCCCTCCAGGGGCTGGTGCTGGCCTGGATAATCCCTTCCCAGAGCAGACGTTGTACCTCGGACCGAATGAAGGCCCGGTCATCCGCACTATAGCGCCTACTCTTGGTGGCTATAGGCCTACAATCCGGGGTGAGGTTATCAAATAAGGGGGGGGGGGGGTGATCTTGAGGGTCGAGAGACTGCAGGTGGTGCACGGGGGGCGCTGCAGTGACGGCGCCTTGCAGACGGAGAGCGGGGGATAAGGGCCATCATACTGCAGGGTGACGCTCCTATGATGGCTGAGGAAATCTAACCCCAGCAGTACAGCTGCGCAGAGTCGCGGCAGCACGAGGAGCCGAAAACGCTCGTAGACTGTGCCCTGTACCGTCAGCGTCACCAAGCAGCACCCGAGGACCTCCACTGAGTGGGAATTCGAGGCCATGGAGATAGTCTGGCTCCAGGGTCGCACGGGAAGGGCATATCGACGCACTGTGCGAGGGTGTATAAAACTTTCTGTGCTCCCACAGTCGAACAGGCAGTTTTCTGCATGACCATTTACCTTGATCTCCATTATTGACTTGGAGAGTTGGTGAGGCTGCGACTGGTCCAGGCAAATCGATGCCACCGTCGAATCCAAGAAGAATCCGTCTTCGTCCCCGTCTGATGACGTCACGGATAAAGCTTCCTGCTCAGCGCGTCTTGATGCCAGTCTCAAAGATGGCGATTCCCGCGCTTCCGGCGACCGCATTAAAGATGGTGATTTGCGCGCACCCGCCGCCTGCCTTAAAGATGGCTGCGCCCGCGGAACACACGTGGCGCCACGAGGCTTCGGAAGCAGCTTTGCCCGGCAGACTTTAGCGAAGTGGCCTAGCTTACCGCATCCGGAGCAAATCGCGTCCTTCGCCGGGCAGTGACGCCGAGAGTGCTTGGGTAGGCCGCAAAAGTAACATTTGGGCCCCACCGGAACAGCCATCGCGGTGGAGCCGTCGATAGAACGGGATGCAGGGCAAGACCCGAGATTGTGAGAGGCCGCTTCTAACGTTTCAGCCATTGTGGCTGTTCTTCGGAGATCTAGGTCATCTTGTTCCAGCAGGCGCTGCCGGATGTATGTAGACTCAATGCCCGCAACGTAGGCGTCGCGGATCAGGTCCTCCGTGTTCTGAGCTGCTGTAACAGCCTTACAGTCACAAGCTCGAGCTAGGACTCGCAGGGCGCACGATTCTCCTGGCTGCTGCTTGCGGGTAGTTAGGAGATGTCTGGCGTAAACCACGTTAGGGCTCTTTCGGAACTGCCCTTTTAGGATTTCGATAGCGTCCGCGTATGTAGCAGTGTCCCGGAAGATTCCATAGACAGCTTCGCTTACCTGGGCGCGGAGCACGTGGAGTTTAGCGTCGTCGGTGTCGATGGCCATAGCGGTGTCGACAAATGCTTCGAAGCAGTCCAGCCAATGATCGAATTTATCAGAGGCTCCAACATCTTGAGGGTCTAATGCTAACTTGTCGGGTTTTAGAAACTGTTCCATGCTGGTCAACTGTTGTGAATAAAATTGATGCGCTATCAATAAGGCGAAAGACTACCGGTGTGCCACTACAAGTGTAGGCTTTTATTCACAACAGAATCAGGAGCAGATCCCAACAAATAACCGACCTGGACTGAACAAGGGGGAGGAGACAGCCACCTTTATACTAGGTGCCGAGGGGAGGAACCAAACTGGAAGGGGGTGTGTCCAGGTATGACAAACACACACAACGGTGGTCCATATAGGACAAAGGCACAACTGAGGTCCACCACATTTCTTATCAGTATTTACTGTTGAGAAAAGCATAGATGTTAGGGAACATGGAGAAATAAATAGTGATGTCTTGAGAAGTGTTCATATGACAGAGAAAGAGGTGCTGGAAATCTTAAAGCGCATCAAGGTAGATAAATCCCAGGGCATTGTGGGAGGCTAGGGAGGAAATTGCGGGTCCCCTAGCAGAGATATTTGAATCATCGATAGCCACGGGTGAGGTGCCTGAAGACTGGAGGGTGGCAAATGTTGTGCCTTTGTTTAAAAAGGGCTGCAGGAAAAAGCCTGGAAACTACAGGCCAGTGAGCCTCACATTTGTGGTGGGTAAATTGTTGGAAGGTATTTTGAGAGACAGGATCTACAGGCATTTAGAGACGCAAGGACTGATTAGGGACAGTCAGCATGGCTTTGTGAGTGGAAAATCATGTCTCACAAATTTTGATTGAGTTTTTTGAAGGGGTAACCAAGAAGGTAGATGAGGGCAGCGCAGTCGATGTTGTCTACATGGACTTTAGCAAGGCCTTTGACAAAGTACCGCATGGTAGGTTGTTGCATAAGATTAAATCTCACGGGATCCAGGGTGAGGTATCTAAATGGATACAAAATTGGCTTCGTGACAGAAGCCAGAGGGTGGTTGTAGAGGGTTATTTTTCAGACTGGGGGCCTGTGACCAGCGGTGTGCCTCAGGGATCAGTGCTGGGTCCACTGTTATTTGTCATTTATATTAATGATTTGGATGAGAATATAGGAGGCATGGTTAGCAAGTTTGCAGATGACACCAAGGTTGGTGGCATAGTGGACAGTGAAGAAAATTATCTCCGATTGCAACGGGATCTTGATCAATTGGGCCAGTGGGCTGACAAATGGAATTTAATTTAGGAAAATGCGAGGTGATGCATTTTGGTAGATTGACCCAGGGCAAGACTTACTCAGTTAATGGTAGGGCGTTGGGGAGAGTTACAGAACAAAGAGATCTAGGGGTACATGTTCATAGCTCCTTGACAGTGGAGTCACAGGTGGACAGAGTGGTGAAGAAGGCATTCAGCATGCTTGGTTTCATTGGTCGGAACATTGAATACAGGAGTTGTGACATCTTGTTGAAGTTGTACAAGACATTGGTAAGGCCACACTTGGAATACTGTGTACAGTTCTGGTCACGCTATTATAGAAAGGATATTATTAAACTAGAAAGAGTGCAGAAAAGATTTGCTGGGATGCCACCGGGACTTGATGGTTTGAGTTATAAGGAGAGGCTGAATAGACTGGGACCTTTTTTCTCTGGAGCGTAGAAGGCTGAGGGGTGATCTTATAGAGGTCTATAAAATAATGAGGGGCACAGATCAGCTCAATAGTCAATATCTTTTCCCAAAGGTAGGGGAGTCTAAAACTAGAGGGCATAGGTTTAAGGTGAGAGGGGAGAGATACAAAAGTGTCCAGAGAGATAATGTTTTCACACAGAAGGTGGTGAGTGTCTGGAATAAGCTGCCAGAGGTAGTAGTAGAGGAGGGTACAATTTTGCCTTTTAAAAAGCATTTAGACAGTTACATGGATAAGATGGGTATAGAGGGATATGAGCCAAATGCGGGCAATTGGGATTAATTTAGGGGTTTAAAAAAAAAGGGTGGCATGGACAAGTTGGGCCGAAGGGCCTGTTTCCATGCTGTAAACATCTATGACGCTATGACTCTATAAAAACATGACATGGTGGGCAAGAGTGGTTCTTTCTAAATGGCATGATCCCCAGCCTGGCAGAAGATTCAGTACAGGTACAACATGGTGAACAATCGTAGATTGTGCTACATGGCATGAGATTATCCTTGACAGTCTAGTCAGTCCACAATGGCATCACAAATCCAGAAAGTATCGATATTTCAACCTGATGTTTGCTCAAAAAAGCTTTGAAGACACAGTACCAGGACAGTGCTCAAGAACGAACAATGATATTGAAACTATCAGCAAGAAGTGCGAGGCATGACAAGAGCATATGCTAAGTGAGCACAAAGAACCACTGATTCCGCATGATGTTCATACCCATCTATTGTCCAAAACCACATTTGAACTCTTTCTTGTCCATGGCACTGGCTGAGTGTCATCATTGACTACTTTACTAAGTACCCCATTATTTGATCCTTTTCTTTTATTCGGATGTGGGTGTCGCTAGCTGGGTCAGCATTTATTGCCCATCCCTAACTGCCCTCCATTTCAGAGAGCATTTGAGAATCAACCACATTGCTGCACATCTGGAGTCACATGCCAGACCAGGTCAGGATGGCAAATTCGCTTTCCTAAAGGACATTAGTGAACCAGATGGGTTTTTACGACAATCAATAATCGTTCCATGGTCATGCATGGACTTTTAATTCCAGATTTTTATTGAATTCACGGAAATTGACAGTTCCATATGATTAGCGGGCCTGGGACAGTAGTTTCCGGGTCTGCTAACATCTCACGCACCCCCCTGCCCGGAGTGTTCTCACCAGCGGGGTTTGCAATTGCTCCCCACTAACGGGGAACAGGTATCCGCATCCCGCTGGTGGGGACAGAGGCCATTGAGGCCCTCCCGGGAGGTCAGGTGCATGGGGCTGCCCCTTGGGCAGTGCCAGCCTGGCACCCTGGCAGTCCCACCAGACACCGGGCAGTCCCAAGAGAGCGGGGCCAGAGGGGCAGGGCATACTGTGGGCTGGAGCCTATTGAGGATCGGTGGGAGAGGGAGTGAGGGGGCAATCAGGCTGGTGATCAGGGGGGTTCGGGGCTGGTCATGGGGGGGCGGGGGGTCAGGGCTGGTCATGGGGGGGGGGGGAGGGTGGTGGGGGGTCAGGGCTGGCCATGCGGGAGAGGGGGGGTAGAATAGGGCTGGCCTGGGGGTGGTCTGGTAGGCCAGCAATCGGGGGGTGGTTCTGGGGAAGGAATTGGGGAAGCCAGCGATCGGGAGGCCAGTGTGCACTATGCTCAGCACTATGCTGCCGGCCTCTCGGGTGGGATGAGGCCCCGCCCCCTACTTACCGGCATTAATCATTCTAAGGCTCTCTGTATTGCACAGAGGGTCGGAGATTTATTCAGGTAAGTACGCTCAAGAAACGGGGCGGGAAATTCTCCTAATTTCCCACCTATTGGGCACTTAGTTTTGTTCTGGGAGAATCCCGGCCTAGATCCCAAATGCAAACAGGAACAACATCCCAAGAATGACAATCCCACAGATCACTGTGAACAATCAATCAATCAAAGACACCTCCAGACAAGATTACCATTACAAGACTTGGGCATCCATCAGATTACCTTTATGCTTTAAAAAAATCATAGATGCACCAGCCCCTATGCACTTATATAAGGTAGCAAAACAAGAACATGTACTGTAAATAGTTAGACTTCATTGGAAAGGGGGAAGTATCTTTAAAAAGAAAGGAGAATGTTTTAAAAGGTCTTTAAGGGATTGCAGCATGGCATCACTATAAGGAAGAATGCCATGTGATCCTGTTTTAGCATCACTTTTGATTTTGAACGGAGCACGAAGCAATCAACTCTGTTGCAGGTGTCTTCAAGCTTTCCAGCTCAGTATATCTGTTTCCAGATGCCTAGACTTTATAAATGTGTTTACCCAATGCTTTATGTGTGATTGGTGCTTTTTATACCATTATTAAAACACAACATTCTTCAGCCCTCTAATTCAAGCCTGTTGGGTGTTGCTGATTTTAATTAATATGTTACTCGTATCCTTGTCTTCAGCTCCCTAAGCTCTGGAAATCTCCTCTAAACCTTTCTTTTGTTCCTATCCTAACATCTCCTCATGTGGCTCGTCAGATTTTCTTTGATAATGGTCCTTTGAAACATCCTGGAACATTTTGCTACATTAAAGCCAGAACGAAGATACAGGAGTTGTCTTATTTAGCAAAATGCTTAACTATTTCAGGTCCCACATCCAAAACCGTTCAACCTTTCTTGTTACTTAGAAAAACAAATAATTTTCCAAAACTCTTTGCCTTCATTCGCGGCTGGGATCTTCCAGTGTCACTGAAAGTGAATAAAGTTTTGGCTGGAACACCAAATTCCCCGTTCCCACTTGCAGTGGGGTGGGCACGGACGAGATTGGAGAATCCTGCCCATTGACTTGCTGATGATGTTTTCAGGTATTGAATCAGTTGGTTTCGAAGCTGTCGTATGTGTTATGAATAATAACAAATGTAGATAGCAGCCTGCGTCTGTTGATTCAAACTTTGTTAATTGGTGCAGCAAGGAAATAACGGAGAAAGAACTTGCATTTATATAGCACCGGTCTCACCCTCCAGATGTCCCAAAGCACTTTACAGCTAATTAACTACTTTTCGAAATGTGGTCAATATTGCAGAATATGTGGTAACCAATTTGCACACTGCAAGATCCAACGAATTTCAATGAGATAATGTGTTTTGAACGATTGTTGGTTGAAAGACAAAAACCAGCCAGGACTCCCCTACGCGTCATGCCATGGGATATTTTATGATTCCCAGAGATGACAGATGTGGCCTCGGTTCAGTGTCTCATTTGAAAGGTGGCTCCACCTACAGTGCAATATCTCATCAGCACTGACTGAAATGACAGCATCTCCAATCTCCAGAGCAAGTCTTGTCCCACGGTCCTTCAACTCAGAGGCAAGAGTATTATCACTGAGCCACTGTTGACACTGATTCAAACTGAGATTATCCTCTGACTGATGTGAGAACAAGTGGTTTGACTTCTTGTGTTGGTACATAAATCATTTTCCCTCCCATTTGCCTTTCTACCCTTCTCTTGTAGATGTTACATGAAGAAAACACTATACAAATAGTGCTGCTCAGCTGCTAAAGCTGAACATGACATAAGAACATAAGAACTAGGAGCAGGAGTAGGCCATCTGGCCCTCGAGCCTGCTCCACCATTAAATAAGATCATGACTGATCTTTTTGTGGACTCAGCTCCACTTGCCCGCCCGCTCACCATAATCCTTAATTCCTTTAACTGTTCAAAAATTCATCTATCCTTGCCTTAAAAATGTTCATTGAGGTAGCCTCAACTGCTTCACTGGGCAGGGAATTCCACAGATTCACAACCCTTTGGGTGAAGAAGTTCCTCCTCAACTCAGTCCTAAATCTGTTCCTCCTTATTTTGAAACCATGCCCATTAGTTCTAGTTTCACCCGCCAGTGGGACCAACCTTCCTGCTTCTATCTTATCTATTCCCTTCAGAATCTTATATGTTTCTATAAGATCCGCCCTCATTCTTCCGAATTCCAATGAGTATAGCCCCAGTCTACTCAGTCTCTCCTCATAAGCCAACCTTCTCAACTCCGGAATCAACCTAGTGAATCGCCTCTGTACCCCCTCCAGTGCCAGTATATCCTTTCTCAAGTCAGGAGACCAAACCTGTACGCAGTACTCCAGGTGTGGCCTCATCAGCACTTCATACAGCTGCAACATAACCTCGCTGTTTTTAAACTCCATCCCTCCAGCAATGAAGGACAAAATTCGATTTTGCATTTACATTACAAAGAGGGCGACATGGTGGCACAATGGTTAGCACTGCTGCCTCACAGCACCAGGGACCTGGCCTCGGGTGGCCATGTGGAGTTTACACCTTCTCCCCATGTTGCGTGGATTTCTTCTGGGTGCTCTGGTTTCCTCCCACAGTCCAAAGCTGTGCTGGTTAGATGCCCCTTAGTGTCCAAAAATGTAAAGGTTAGGTGGATTAGCCATGATAAATGTGCGGGTCTACTGGGAAAGCGGGGGGGGGGGGGGGGGGGGGTGATGCGGGGGAAGGGGAAGTTGTGCCTGGGTAAGATGTTGTTTCAGAGAGTTAGTGCAGACTCGACGGGCCAAATGGTCTCCTTCTACAATGTAGGGATTCTATAGTTGCATGGTTCAATTCTACATCAGCAGGATAAATACATAACAAATAAGGTATACATACATTATCAGTTCTGGTTACTATACCTCAGAAAAGATGTGAAGGTCCTTGAGAGGGTCCAGGGGAGATTTACCAGAATGGTTCCAGGGATTATGCTGGGGAAGGGTTGGTTATATTAGATAAGCTGGGGTAGTTCTTCTTGGAGCAAAAGAGATTGAGCAAATATTTGAAAGAAGTGTATAAGATTATGGCAGGCTTAGACGAGGAAAAACCCTTCCCATTAACTGATGGTACAAGGACAATTTAAGATTTTGGGTAAAGATTCAAGAGAAATATGAAGAACAGTCAGTCCATGTGTAAAATTACACTTAGCACATCAGATGTACAGGTCTGAATTTGAACGAAGCTGAGCAGTTAACTGTTCCATGCTGAATTCTCTATGGAAACACCTCCAACAATCAGAATTCACTTGTCAACCAACCAACATTCTCTTCTCAAGCAGTTAAAATTGTTGTTCCTCCATTAATTTCATTAATGTTAATTGCTGATGAGTACAAGATGAAAAGCTTTGACAGCTTATCTCTTTTTTCAACAATACTCAAATTCTGTACTATCATAGAGCTTCTCTATGCAGCGAGTAGTAATGAGCTGGAATGTGCACATTGAGAGCTGTGGAAGTGCAAACAATCAATTATTTCAAAAGGAAATTGGCAGACATTGACAGAAACAAATTTGCAGGGCGACAGGGATCTAGCGAGGGAATAGAACAAACTGGATTTCTCCACAGGACGTCAGCAATTACTTGGTGGTCCAAATCGCCTCCTCTCCTGCTGCAAATAACTCTATGGTCAGTTTATTTCAAAGTCCTTATTTTCATTTGTTTATGGGGTATGGACATCATTGGCTGGGCCAGTATTTATTGTCCATCCCTAAAAGGAAATTCAGAGGTGTTTTCAGAGGACTGGAGAACTGCAAATGTTACATCTTTGTTCAAAGACAGGAGAAAATATTATCCTAGCAACTACAGACCCAGTCAGTTTAACCTTGATGGTTGGGAAGTATAGAAAGTAATCACTATGGCAAATACAGGTTAATAGATGAAAGCCAGCATAGCTTGTTACAGACAAATCATGTTTAACTAACTTGCTTGATTTTCTTGATGAGATAACAGAGAGGGTTGATGAGAATAATGCTACTAATGTGTTGATGGACTTGTGAGCAAAGTTAGATCTCATGGGCTTAAAAGGGATGTAGAAACATAATATGAATTTGGTTGAGTGACAGAAAACCGAGCAGTGGTTAACAGCTGTTTTTGGACAGGAGGAAGGTTTTAGGGTTACATGGAGATTAGAGTTGGGACCATGCTTTTTTGATGTATGTTAATGACCCAGAACTTAGGGTACAGAGCACCAAATTCAACATTTGTAGGCTATGCAAAACTTGACAGTACTGTGGTATGAGGAGGATGGTGTAGAACTTCAAAAAGACATAGGTTGATGAGATGGAGAAGTGGCGGGTGAAGCTTAATTCAGGGAAGTGTGAAGTGATGCATTTTGGCAGGAAGAACGTGAAGAGGCAATATAAAATAATGGATAAGTATTGGGGGGGGAAGAGGGTAAAGGGGAAAAGGTGGGCAGGAGCAGAGATGGATATGTGCACAACTCATTGAAAGTGGCAGGACAGGTTGAGAGAGCAGTTAATAATGTATACAGCACCCTGGACTTTCTAAATAGGGGCATAGAGTACAAAAAAAAAGGCACTAATGTTAAACCTGTATAAAACACCGGTTAGGCCTCAAGTAAAGTATGGCACCCAGTTCTGGGCACCGTATTTTAGGAAGACTTTGAAGGCATTTGAGAGAATGTAAAGCAAAGTCACAAGAATGGTCCCAGAGATGAGGAACTTCAATTGCATGGATAGATTAGAAAAGTTGTGACTGTTCTCCTTGGAGAGTAATGGTTGAAATGATTTAACGGAGTTATTCAAAATCATGAAGGGTCTGGACAAGTAGATAGGAAAAACTGTTCCCATTGGTGGAAGCACCAAGAACCAGATGGCACACCTTTAAGTTGATTAGAGAAACAAGTAATGGTGACATGAGGAAAAGTTTTTTCACACAGCAAATTGTTAGCTTATGGAATGTACTACCTGAGAATGTGATGGAAGTAGCTTCAATCAAGGCATTCAAGAAGAATTTATATGACTATCTGTAACAGAAAAATGTGCAGGGCTATGAGAAGAAGGTGGAGGAGTGGCTGTTGGTAAATTATTCCTTCAAAAAACCAGCACAACTGGTTAAATGGCTTTCTTCTGTGCTGTGACAATTATCTAATTCTATGAAGAAAGAGCTGTGTCCTGTGTTTCTTGTTTTCTTTTCTATGCTTTTGACTTTTGTCTTTCCTGCAGATCAGCCACAAATTTTCCCAACTCCCATTATCCACCTCGAAGGATGAAAATCAGTTTTTAAAAAATAATATCTTCATGTCTGGACTGTCAGGACAACTTTTTGATTATTTTTGATCCCTGGCCATCGTATTTTAATCATTTATGCTAACGTATCTCTAAGTCTCTTGGGGATTCCATTGCTTCAAGCCTTCCAGCATCTCAAAATTACCCGGAGCTCCAATTTCTAGGCCCAAGTGGATGACCTCACACTCACTTATGTTAAAATCCATTTACCACTGTTTTGTCCATTCATTACTCAATTAATATCCCTTTGTAATTTAATGTTTCTGTCTACATTGCTTAATGCACTATCCATCTCTGTGTGCTTGGCAAACTTGGACAGTTGGCGCTATATCCCATCATCTAAGTCACCAATGAATACAGTAAATAGTTGAAAAGCCGACACAGGTCCAGTAGCACTCCACCAGACACATCCGGCCAATTAAAGTACCTTCCCATTATCCCTACTTCCTGTCTTTTGCCACTCAATCAATTTCCTAATAAGGGCAATTGATAAATATAATACATGATATGAGGCAGAGTGTTATCATAAGCAGCTCTGGTATAATCGATAAACTTCTTCTGATATTGCAGCCAAGTCCAGCTGATTCTGACCATACTGTCACAATTTGATTAGGCACCCTTCTATCATTGAGAGGAAATAACAACTTCTGGTCACCTGCTGCACCAACAGCTCCAATGCAATACCAAATCAACAATTGGGCCCTTGGTCCAGTAAGTCTGCTTACCTATTGTCAGAAAATTTTGATAAAAGGATGTTTATGTTCAAAGTTGAATTAAAATAGAACATAGAACAGTACAGCACAGGAATGGGCCCTTCGGCCAACAGTGTTGTGCCAAACATGATGCAAATTAAATTAATCCCTTCTGCCTGCCCTTGATCCATATCCATCTATTCCTTGCATATTCATGTGCTTATCTAAAAGCACCTTAAATGTCCCCATCATATCTGCCTCCACTATCACTCCTGGCAGCGTGTTCCAGACACCGACCACTCTCTATGTAAAAAACTTGCCCCTCACATCTCCTTTGAATTTTCCCCTCTCACATTAAGTACATGTCCCCTAGTATTAGACATTTCAATTCTGGGGAAAGGATTCTGACTGTCAACCCTGTCTATGCCTCTCATAATTTTATAGACTTCTTTCAAGTCTCCCCTCAGCCTCCGCAACTCCATAGAAAACAACTCTAGTTTGTCCAACCTCTCCTTAAACCTCATACCTTCTAATCCTGGTAAACCTCTTCTGAACCCTCTCCAAAGTCTCCACATTCTTCCTGATTTGATTTATTATTGTCTCATGTATTAACATACAGTGAAAAGCATTGTTTCTTGCGTGTTATACAGACAAAGGATACATTCATAGAGAATGAAACGAGAGAGTGCAGAATGTACTGTTACAGTCATAACTAGGGTGTAGAGAAAGATCAACTAAATGCAAGGCAAGTCCATTCAAAAGTCTGACAGCAGCAGGGAAGAAGCTGTTCTTGAGTAGGTTGGTACGTGACCTCAGGCGTTGTATCTTTCTCCCGACAAAAGAAGGTGGAAGACAGAATGTCTGGGGTGCGTGGGGTCCTTAATTATGCTGGCTGCTTTGCCAAGGCAGTGGGAAGTGTAGACAGAGTCAATAAATGGGAGTCTGGTTTGCGTGATGGATTGGGCTACATTTATGACCTTTTGTAGTTCCTTGCAGTCTTGGGCAGAGCAGGAGCCATACCAAGCTGTGATACAACCAGAAAGCAAGCTTTCTATGGTGCATCTGTAATAGGTGGAAGGTGTCGTAGCTGACATGCCAAATTTTCTGTGATGTGGTGACCAGAATTGAATGCAATACTCTATGTGCGGCCGAACCAAGTTTTATAAAGCTGCAATATGACATCTTGACTCTTGTACTCAATGCCCTACCAATGAAGGCAAGCGTGCCATAGCCTTCCTTACCACCCTATCTACCTGTGTGGCCACTTTCAGGGAGCGATGGACTTGAACCCAAGATCCTTCTGTATATCGATGCTGTTCAGGGTCCTGCCATTAACTATATACTTAACATTTGATCTCCCAAAGTGCAGGACCTCACACTTGCCCAGATTAAACCCCATCTGCCACTTCTGCACTCATATCTGCAACTGATCTATATCCTTCAAGACTTTTTTGGTTTCTGATTTGCTCTGCTTGTCGTCGTTGGCTGAATTCGAGGATGATGTCTCCTCAGGGTTGCTGGTTTCTTCCATGAGAATTCAGGTGACTGAATAGGCTGATTCTCCACCCACCGAACTTTGAGCACATGGGGCAAGATTTCCCATGAGGTAGTGGAACACAGTCTGGCTTCATTTTATTTCCTTATCTCTCTCATCACAAAGATGCTGTGGCTCAAAGTGTCATCACACATCACAGCTTGATGGAAAAGTTGTCATCATTTAGAACGACTGATAGCAAGCTCCATCCAGTCATTAATATCAATACTGCCTCACTTCAAGGAGAGCTTCAGAGTGTCTTTGAATTGTTTTCTTTGTCTCCCCAGAACACTGGCCATGAAGAGTTGAACAACAAGATCTGAGAGGGGAAATGCTTTTCAGCCATTGGGACACATTGTCCATTCCATCCAAGTTGATTTTGTAGTTTTGCCTGAATGCTTGTCGAGCTGACTTCAAGAAGGATGTTAATATTTATTTACTGGTCTTATTATTGAATCTGGAGAATGTGGTGGAGGCATTGCTGGTGGAATTTCTCTGGTGCTCTTATGTGATACACAGTCCAAGTAAATCTGCAGTACAGGGATTTAGTTTTAGCAATTGCTCTATGCAAAAACTTTTATTGAACTGTGGAAGTCTCTCGTCAAACTCTCAATGCTGTAGTTTGTAGATAGTTTGCACAAGTGATTCCATATTGGATCTCCTTGTCAATGGTGACCTTTGAGAGGTGACTGCCAAGGTCCGTGAAGTATTCAACATATCCCAGAATCTCTCCTTTAGCATATGTGGGAGGTGAAATATTTGGATGACCAGGTGTGGTTTGATATATGAGTTTTGTTTTGGCAATATACGAGGACAGTTTCTCACATGCAGAATTGAAGAGATTGAGTGGCTTGCAAATCTAGTGCAGCATAGGCAACAACACTGCGGTCATCCACAAACTGTAGATTATGTATGTTTATGGTGGTCAGTTTAGCGTTGACGCAGAGGTTAAAGAGTTTTCCATTTAGGTAGCATTTAATACTCGTGCCAGAGGACAGTTGAGTTTTGATCAGGTGAATAGTCACTGTCCTGTAGATTGTAAACAGTATGGGGGCTCTCAGATAGCCTTGCGAGACACTGATCCCAATATTGAAGGCATCTGTTTTAATTCTCCCACTCAAGACATTGCAGTTATATCATCATAAAACAGTTGCAGGTTTGCAATGTATTTTCTTGGACATCCGAATCTCTGGAACACAATTTATACAATTGAGAAGTTCGGGCAGTGCATCCGAGATCCAATTCTGGATGGCAAAACCAACTCTGTGGACATGAGGATCGCTGTCAGCTTTTCCTTTCCAGTGGAACTTATATTGCCCTGCCCTTCAGCTGCCCCTCCCCAGGAAGACAGGTCTCATTGAGTGCAGTGATATCAATTTACAGTCTTGATAGCTCATGTGATATAAATGCAGTCTCTCTCTCCGGGTGGTCACTCTTGAGAATATCCATCAGTATTCTATCATTCCAAGTTGCAAAATTTAAAGATTTCTGTCTTTGATCACAAAGAAGGTCATCTAGGAGGATGTGGTTCCCCAGAAAATCCCTAAAGAAAGTAGGACAATCTATTTAAAAGCACTTTTCTCTCCATTTAGAGTGCACAAGGGGGTATCCTGAAGAAGACTTCTCAGTCCTTATACACCCATGACTGTGTGGCCAAATTCCCTGCCAATGCGATTTTCAAGTTTGCTGACAACACCACTGTAGTGGGTCAGATCTCAAACATTGATGAGGCAGAGTACAGGAATGAGGTAGAGAATCTGGTGAACTGGTACGGCAACAATAATCTCTCCCTCGAAGTTAACAAAATGAGGGGGTTTGTCATGGACTTCAGGAAGTGTAAAGGAGAACATGCCCTTGTCTATATCAATGGGGACGAAGTAGAAAGGGTCGAGAGCTTCAAGTTTTTAGGTGTCCAGATCACCAACATGTCCTGGTTCCCCCATGCCGACACTATAGTTAAGAAAGCCTACCACTGTCTCTACTTTCTCAGAAGACTAAGGAAATTTGACATGTCAGCCAAGACTCTCACCAACTTTTACAGATGCACCATAGAAAGCATTCTTTCTGATTGTATCACAGCTTGGTATGGCTCCTGCAATGCCCAAGACTGCAAGGATCTACAAAAGGTCATGAATGTAGCCCAATCCATCACGCAAACCAGCCTCCCATCCATTGACTCTGTCTACACTTCCCACTGCCTCGGCAAAGCAGCCAGCATAATTAAGGACCCCACGCACCCCGGGCATTCTCTCTTTCACCTTCTTCCGTCAGGAAAAAGATACAAAAGTCTGAGGTCACGTACCAACCGACTCAAGAACAGCTTCTTCCCTGCTGCTGTCAGACTTTTGAATGGACTTACCTTGCATTAAGTTGATCTTTCTCTACACCCTAGCTATGACTGTAACACTACATTCTGCACTCTCTCATTTCCTTCTCTATGAATGGTATGCTTTGTCTGTATAGTGCGCAACAAACAATACTTTTCACTGTATGTTAATACATGTGACAATAATAAATCAAATCAAAGTTACAAATGCTGCCGTCCAAAGATGCTTCTGACCCATGTTAGGGACCAAATTAGAAACTCCAAGTATATTATGAAGTTTGCTTAGACCTCAACTTTTACTATTGATTTTGGCATTAGGATGAGTATAAGGTGTTTTGCTCCAGGTATGATGCAGTTGACCCACTAGGAAGCTTTTATCAAGACAAACTTTATTTAAGAAAGTTAGAATATAACAAAAATAATTAGCATAACATTTACCAATTAAAATACTTCAAGACAAAGTATAATTCTCAACAACTAGCTATCTCTATTCCAATTTAAAGCAACATCCCCACAGACATGCACCCTTCTTCAGAATTAGTTAGCATGGAAAACAAGTATGCTCACTTGGTGCTGGATTTCCAGCCTTTTAATACTCTGGACAGAGATCCAGACAGCAGGTTCCAGAGAAGGAGATATCCTCAAAACAGCAGAACTTCAAAGAAGTAAACCTATTCCCTGGCAGTTCCCAGTCTTCAGAGAGGGGAAAAGAGAGGCACCACTCTCTCTCAAATCAAAAACAGCATCTAGATTTGAATTACCTGTTTAAACATAGCTCTACTCAGTCATGATGTTACCTATCAATCAACCTAATCAGGTCCCAATCTGCAAAACCCCAGGGGAACACTAAGAACAGCAGAACAGCATTAGTCCAGATTAAAACAAACATTCTAGCAATTAGGAATCTCTTTTAAGGTACCAACTTAATAAAGGATTCTTCAGGTATCTCTTTTAAGGTACCAACATAATAAACAAACTCAAATTAACTTAGGGACAAATTAAAAGGGGCAGCTCCCCAAAAGGAAGGGGGAACAGCCCGAACCAAAAACAAAGTCGAAAGGAAACTTAAAACATCAAACCAAAAGGTGATTATCAGGGTCGATAATACACCCCAGCCCCTGCGGTGCCCAGTGGTCGCGGAAGGCGTCTAGCAATTAGGAACAATCATGTTGCTGCAGTAACAATAGGGGATGCTTGTTAGAGACAGAAAAGCACTGACAAAATGGAAGGGACTCGTCAACACATTCAGCACAGAAGCATGACTAAAATACATTTCTTAAAGGCTTAGTATTGTCACACACCCACACATCTTAATGCATCTGTTGCTTGTGTGAAGATTCTTACCCTATCATCACTGAGAATTCCCCATCACCACATGATTTGACAAATGGACTGTGGTAGAGGTCTGTAAGTGACTTTGTTTAATGTGGGGACCTTATGGCACTGTCACTGTACGCATGATCTTGACAGGTTGCTGCGCTGTACTGAGCTGTACTGTTCTATGTTCCATGCCAAGAGCCTCATGTTCAGCACAACATTGTGGGCCAAAGGGCCTGTTCCTGTGCTGTACTGTTCTATGTCCTATGTTCCATGTTGTGGTCAGATTTCAGTCAGATTTCAATGATGTGCTGAACCATGGTAACTGGGACCACTTTGCTGCTGTCGCCTTCTTCTTCCTCCGCAGTTGTTAAAACACATAGACATCATTCAGCTGTTCAGCCATTGAGGACTTGTTGGACAAAAAAATTGGTCCGACACCTCCCTCCCTGATCTTGCAACAATGGGTGATCCTATAAGAAGCAAGGAACTCCTGATGGCATCACTTAAGGGATTCTGAGAACTCATAAGCCTTTCTACTCAGTCAAGGTGGTGATCCATGGAGGGGATAAATATACTATGTTGAATCTAATTATACAAAAATCTGCAAAATGTAATAAAATTGAAACATCACTTTATCAAAATTGACCAAACAGATATTTACTCACACAGATATATATATATTGGTGGAGCTAGTTGAAGAATAAATGTTGCCCAAGATATGTGCATACTTTCAGAATCATATTGTGAACCGTGTCAGCCATATAATTTAATCATAGCACTCCCACCTACCAGTAAGAAGATTGTGCTGAACTATTGGAGTCCCTGCAATCTTTGATGGGTGTATAAGATTGCATAGCACTATTCTAAGAGAGCAAAGAAGTTTCCTGGGGTCTTGGTCCGCATTTATGCTACTCCACAGTGGCACAGTGGTTCGCACTGCTGCTTCACGGCGCCAGAGACCCAGGTCCAATTCCGGCCTTGGGTTACTGTCTGTGTGGAGTTTGCACGTTCTTCCCCTGTCTGTTGGGTTTCCTTCAGGTGCTCCGGTTTCCTCCCACAGTCCAAAGATGTGCGGGTTAGGTTAATTGGCCATGATAAATTGCCCCTTAGTGTCAGGGGGATTAGTAGGGTAAATATGTGGGGTTACTGGGTTAGCACCTGGATGGGACTGTTGTTGGTGCAGGCTCGATGGGCCAAATAGCCTCCTTCTGCACTGTAGATTCTATGATTCTATACCTAAACTGAAGGATGGGGTCATTCATGTTGTTGCTGTTTGCGAGAATGGACTCTACTCAAATTCACTACCACATTTCCCTACATTACAACAGTGACTACATTTCAAAACTGCTTCCTTGACTGTGCATTGCCTGGGTCACAAAAAGGTGCTAAATAAATGTAAGCGTGTTCATTCATTCGCACCCCAAACACTTTGTAAGGATATTCAAAGACTCTTTCCTAATTCAGCAATCACTGACAAGGATCTTTAAATCATGACACATAATTTATTTAGGTTGCTTGCCCATTAAAGCTCCAAGTTAAAACAGGAGAAAAGCTTTTAAGAACAAATGTGCACTCTAAGACGTAGCGATTAATTCACATGATATACAGAAGTCACGGCCTTATACTTATCAAGCATGAAGACATCCATGAAGGTTTGACTAATAAAATAGTTGTTTGCATAACTGCTGTTACAATACATTTTGATTTGATTTTTGATTTGATTTATTCATATCACATTTGTTAGTATACAGTGAAAATTGCTTCTTGCGCTATACAGACAAAGCATACCGTACATAGAGAAGGAAAGGAGAGGGTGCAGAATGTAAAAGAGTTAGAATAGAATTTTAAAAGCATAGAATGAGAGTAAAAGATAGAATTAGAGGGTTGCCTGGGCACAGCTCGCAAGAAGTTGCCACGCTCCAGCGCCATCCTATGTGGAGATCACTGTCTTGGAAATGATTTGATATTGAACCCTGAACCATGTTCATTATTTCAAGATATCTGATCATGTTTTGGGATTGTATTAGGTTTAACTGCAATATTCTAAATCAAAAGTAAAATGAATTCAAACCAGTTTGAAAAGGCAGTCAACATCATTGAAACATATACAGATCAAAGTGTTAATTAAGCAGAGATGTGTAGAAAAACCAGGGATATTAAACAATTCATTATCTCAACTCAGATGGCCAACAAATATTCACATGCATGGTCGTCAGAATGGTCCATACTACTGTGTGTACAGCACGAGATATCTGCTGAAAATATACTCTGGAAGCACAGGCAGTAAGATGGCTTTAACTGGTCTGTGGTGAATTCCTATCGGAAACACCAGGCTTCTGCTTCCAGAGGTTGGAATTAATTTTAAAAAGCAAAACTAACAGATGAATATTTAGGAGTTGAACAGTTACGTCCTTGGTCTGAGGCTGCATACTGGTGCAGGAGGTCAGCCATAGAATGATAGGAACAAGATAAAGGCCATTCACCCCCTCAAATCTTTCCCATCATTCAGTTTGATCTGCATCTCAACTCCATTTGCTAACTTTGATTCCAATTTCCGAATGTATTATAAATGTATCGGTCTCAGTCTTGAACATTTTTATTGATCAAACAGCCCCAACCATTTGGGGAGAGAATTCCAGATTTATACTTGCTTCTTCTGTTTTGTGCTTTCACTTTTAATGGTCTGGGTCTAATTTTGTAATTATGTCCATTTGTTCTGGATTCTTCTGCCAGGGTAAGTAGTTTCTCTATATTTATCCAATTCAAGATCTGCCCCCCCTTTATTATTCCAACCCCTTTGAGATAAAATTTTCTTTTCACCTTTTTGAATATTTTGTGCACTTGTCCAATTTATTTTCCTGATTTCTTTACATGTGCACCCGAATCCACTTGTTTTTCTGTATTAATGACCCTTGCCATTAAGGAAGTATTCTGATTTTTCTTCTTCAGATCCAAAGTGGATTACCTCACACATCACCACATGGAACTCCATGTAACAGAGTTTTGTCCACTCACGTGGACCTATGCTGGTAACCTCACCATAGTAGGTATTAAACACTTGGGCTTGTATTTATCAGCTTTCTCGTTTCATTTTGTAAATAATGGAGTATTATTTGTTATCTTCCAATTCACAGGCAGAATTCCTGAATATAAGTACTTTGAAAATTATGACTTATGTAGTCTACTGTTTATTTTCATACTCTAGTCGGAAGCTGTTGTTTATTTTAAGTTCCATTATTTTTTCTATTATAATTTTCCTACTTATGCTAAATCCACTAACTTCCTTCCCTTGGCTTACTTTTTGGCTTTCTTGTACCATTGATATTTTGTCCTCTTCCTTTACTGTGAAAATAGGTGCAAGTAGCCATTTAACAATGCTGCCACTTCTTCATTGTCATTTTCATCTTTTCGCTATATGTCTTTAATGAATCGACCCTCAGGGGATTTGTAAAAACTTGATAGGCGTGATCTTACCGGTCATTCACGGCATGCTTCCGTGGCAATGAGATCGGGGAATCAGACGGCCAGCCAAATCTCCATTCACTGTGGCGGGATGGAAAAGTAAGATTCTGGCCTATGGCGTGATCTTACGACCTTATCCCGCCCGACGTTCGGTGAGGCAAGGTGGTAAGATTGGGCGGGAGGCGAGAAATCAGGTTCACGCCTGCTTTTTCACCTCCCCCCGATCATACTGATGCTGTTTTGCTGGCGAAAACGGTTTTGTGCCGAGAAAGGGCGCAAATCCGATTTAAATGTCAATGACATTATTTGAATGTCATTAATGAGTCCCGGACCCTATCGTCTCGGCTCACTTACCTTTACCACCTCACTGGCTGAGGTTCTCCCCAACGAGAATCATGTACGGTCCCGAACAAGGGGGACCAGATGTGATGGCCTCGCCGGGATGATCAGAGGTCATTGAGGCCCCCAAGTGGTCAGGGGCAGGGTTGGGCAGTACCCATGAGGCAGTGCCTGCCATGCACCCTGGCACTGCCCACCAGGAACCATAACTGTGCCTGTGGCAGTGCCAAGGGGGTGGAGTCAAAGTGGGGTGGCGACATGATGGAGAGGAGACAAGCAGGATGCGTTTCTGGGATGGGAGTGAAGGGGGAACTCTGCCGGGGGGGACAATTAGCGGGGGCAGGGGGGAGGGGTGATTGGGGAGGAAGGGAAAGAACTCTGCATGAGGGGCAGTCGGCGGGGCTGGGGGGGGGGGCGTCCCAATGTCTGTGGGTTGGATCCGATCTTCATGGGGCATAGGTGGGATAACAGGAGATCTCCCAGTACACTGGGAACCCCTAGAGCTCCATTATCTCCCCCCCCCCCCAACCCCCTCACACCCCACTGGCAAGAATCATGCTTTTTTGCATGAGGGGCCATAAGATTTCATTTTCAAACCCACCCAAAAAAAAAAGTCTGAAATTCTCCCTCTGAGGAACTTGTACATGGGACTCCATTGTATGAGTCCCACCCTAGGACTTGATGGTCAAGGAAGGTGCGGTCATAGTGTGGTCAATTGAGTGTCAACCCACAAAAATTCTTCCAACGCACCAATGGCAAGTGGGAAGAGAGGGAGAGACTCCTGGTCAGCCATGTTTGATACAGAGTGGTGCCCTTCAATCTATGGCCTTTGGCGACAGACCGACTTGTACCAGGAATAACTAACTATGGAAACAGATGAAAGTTTGCCTTAGTGCATCACGCGGTGTGGGAAGAGAAAGAAGAAGAAGACAGGGTCTTACCTGTTGGCCAGAGAGAAATGTAATTGGGCAGTGGTGCGTCTTCCCTGGCCTAAGGGCACTGGGGTGGAGGTGCCACTTGCCTGGAGCAGCTGGCCAATCAGAGGTTGGCTGTTCCTTATTGCTCAACAGCACCACTGTGGTGGCTGCTGCTGATAATGCACCCACTTGAGGCCCATGATCACTGCAAGGCCCAGTGCGGGTGGGAGAGGGATCGGAAAGTGGATGAGTTCAGCAGCAAGGAAAGGGGGTTGATGGCAGCAGGCTTCCTCCCTGATGGCAGGACTCTTCACCAGGCCTTTGAAGGAGGCTGTGGGGAGGGAGGGGGGCACACCCCCAGAATCCCACAAGCAACCCTGACTGGCATTGTTTTTCAGGCTTCCTGCATGGCAAGCACCCTGCCTGCCTCTGTGTGAATATCCGAGGTGTGGGATAAGACCATTAAGTGTTCTTTAATCTTCCACTTAATTGCTTCAATTGGCAACAGGGTAAGAAGGCCATCCACAAGCCTTTCCATCACTCATTTATTTGGAGCAGATGTGGGAAGATGATGGGGCCCCTCCTGATTAAATATCACCTGACACCACAGGGGAGGGCATTAAATTCTAAACTCCAAAACTCCTAAATTAGTGAATAAGAATAAAACGATTTGCTAATTGTGCAATATGCCTAGTCGCTCAGCAAAGCCTCCAATTTCCCATTAATCCATTCCATTCTGGCCTTAGAATTTCTATTTATTTTCTCTCATCAAATGTATCTAAGGGCTCGAAATCACAAATTCATAATTGTGTTGTGGCACCTTTTAAAGCAGATGCAAAGTGTAGAGACGTTGGAATTTTGAAGCAGAGATAGATAGATTCTTGACATGTTTGGGGGTGAAAGGTTATCAGATGTAGATGGGAAACATAGAAACATAGAAGATAGGAACAGGAGGAGGCCATCTAGCCCTTCGAGCCTGCTCCGCCATTCATTACGATCATGGCTGATCATCCAACTCAATAGCCTAATCCTGCTTTCTCCTCATAACTTTTGATCCCATTCACCCCAAGTGCTATATCCAGCCGCCTCTTGAATACATTCAATGTTTTGGCATCCACTATTTCCTGTGGTAATGAATTCCACAGGCTCACCACTCTTTGGGTGAAGAAATGTCTCCTCACCTGAATGGTCTACCTTGAATCCTCAGACTGTGACCCCTGGTTCTAGATTCACTCACCATTGGGAATATCCTCCCTGCATTTATCCTGTCTAGTTCTGTTAGAATTTGATAAGTCTCTTTGAGATCCCCTCTCCTTCATCTGAACTCCAGCGAAAACAATCCTAACCTAGTCAATCTCTCCTCATACATCAGTCCCATCATCCCTGGAATCAGCCTGGTAAACCTTCGCTGCACTCCCTCAAGAGCAAGAACATCCTTCCTCAGAAAAGGAGATCAAAACTGCACACAATACTCGAGATGTGGCCTCACCAAGGTCCTGTATAATTGCTACAACACATCCCTGCTCCTGTACTCAAAACCTCTCGGAATGAAGGCCAACATGCCATTTGCCTTCTTTACCGCCTGCTGCACCTGCATGCTTACATTCAGTGACTGGTGCACAAGGACACCCAGCTCCCACTGCACACTCCCCTCTCCCAATTTACAGCCATTCAGGTAGTAATCTGTCTTCTTGTTTTTGTTTCAAAGTGAATAGCTTCACATTTATCCAAATTATACTGCATCTGCCATTGATTTGCCCACTCATCCAACCTGTCCAGATCATTCTGAAGGATCTCTGCATCATGTCACAGTTCACCCTCCCACCCAAATTGGTATCATCTGCAAATTTTGAGATGTTACGTTTTGTTCCCTCATCCAAATCATTAATATATATTGTGAATAGCTGGGATCCCATCACCGATCCCTGTGGCACCCAACTAGTTACTGCCTGCCAATTTGAAAACACCCATTAATTCCTACTCTTTGTCTCCTCTCTGCCAACCAGTTTTCTATCCATCTCAATACACTTCCCCCAACCTCATGCGCTTTAATCTTGCACAATAATCTCTTGTGCGGGACTTTGTCAAACACTTTCTGAAAGTCCAAATATACCACATCTACTGGTTCCCCCTTGTTAACTCTACTAGTTACATCTTCAAAGATTTCCAACAGATTTGTCAAGCATGATTTGTCCTTCATAAATCCATGCTGACTCTGTCTGATCCTGCCATTGCTTTCCAAATGCTCTGCTATAAAGTCCTTAATAATGGATTCAAGAATTTTTCCCACGACCGACGTTAAGCTAACTGGTCTATAATTCCCCGTTTTCTCTCTACCTCCCTTTATGAATATTGGAGTGACATTAGCTACCCTCCAATTTGCAGGGACTGTTCCAGAGTCTATAGAATCTTGGAAGATGACCACCAATGCATCCACTATTTCTAGAACCACTTCCTTAAGTCCTCTGGGATGTAGATTATCAGGCCTTGGGGATTTATCCACCTTCAATACCATCAATTTTCCTAGCACCATTTCTTTACTAATATTGATCTCCCTCAGTTCTTCCCTCTCACTAAATCTTGCATTCTCCAACATTTCTGGCATTTGATTTGTGTCCCCTTTTGTGAAGTGAGAACCAAAATTTGTATTCAGTTGCTCGGCCAATTCTTTGTCCCCTATTACACATTCCTCCGTTTCTGTCTGTAGAGGACCTACATTTGTCTTCACCAACCTCTTTCACTTCACATATCCATAGAAACACTTAGGGCCCTATTTTATTATTTTCATTCTAAGTGCTGAATCTGGGTGTAGTTCAGATCCGACTTAGAAATCTGCTTTCAGGCGCTCCCATACGCACTTAGCTTGAAAAAAAAATCGTGAGTCTGAATCGCGCTGTGGGCAGGGCCTATTGCACCTGAAACGATCGGAGCTCTGAACTGTGCACGCGCAGTTAGAAAAAAATTTGAAAAACGTGCCCCTGTCACATGGCTCCCGGGCTGCAAAAAGCGGATAAAGTGGCCCGGAAGCAAAAAGTGAGAGCGATGGCCCCCACAGGCACTGCCCCACCCCCACAACATAACTGTCCCCCTTATCCACCCAACTCCCCCCCCCCCGCCCCCGCTACCCAAACCGATTGCGACCCGCTCCCCCACTTCCCCCAAGCAATCACCTGCAGAGTGGCTGCGGACCTCCCCTGCCCTTCCCCGTCTCCCCTCCCCCCCACCAGAGAATGATCAGGCCTCCCTCCTCCCCCAACCCAGACAACAATCTGGCCTCCTTCTTCCCTCCTCCCCCCCACCAGACAACAATCCGGCCTCCCTCTGCCTCTCTCCACCCCCCCCCACCACCACCACCAGACAACAATCTAGTCTCCCTCTGCCCTCCCCAACCCCCCACCACCAGAGAACAATCTGGCCTCCCTCTGCTTCCACCCCTCCCCCCTTCCCGCACCCCCCCCCCCCCCCCCACCACCAGCAGACAACAAACTAGTCTCCCTCTGCCCTCCCCAACCCCCCTCAACCAGACAATGATCTGGCCTCCACCCCCCACTCCCCACCAGAGAGCAATCTGTCCTCCCCACCACCACCAGAGAGCAATCTGGCCTCCCTCCCCCCCGCCATCCACCAGAGAACGATCTGTCCTCCCCCCCACCCCCTCCCCCCCATCCACCAGAGAACAATCTGGCCTCCCTCCTCCCCCCCAACCAGAAAGTGATTGTGCCTCCCTTCTCCCGCACCGCCCACTCGCCCCCCCCGCACCAGAGAATGATCTGGCCCACCCCCCACCGATCTGGGTTAGAGAGCCATTGGAAGCTCTGAACTTACCTCTTCAGAAGCTGGAGCGCCGAGCAGGACTGTCTCGTGCCGAATCTGGACACGCGAACACAATGGTAAAGGGGGAAATGTTGGTAAAGTTGGGAGGGCAGCCCATTAATTCAATTTAAATACATGCAAATGCATTTAAATCGCCGTTGCACCCGTTTCGGGCACGAATCAGATCGTGGCCATTTTCGGGCCTTGGTAAAGTGGGCATTTGCGCAGACGGGCATGGGTGCAACACAATGGTAAAATCGGGCCCTTAGTGTCAGTCTTTATGTTCCCTGCAAGCTTACTTTGGTACCTTCTTAATCAATCCCTTGGTCCTTCTTTGCTGAATTCTAAGCTGCTCCCAATCCTCATTCCTATTATTTTTCTTGGCCAATCTTCCTAGATCGGATACTCTCTCTAATTTCCTTTGTAAGCCATGGATTGGCCCTCTTACCCATTTTGCTTTTGTGCCAGACAGGAATAAACAGTTGCTGCACTTCCCCCATGTGCTCCTTGAATGTTTGTCATTGTCTATCAGCTGTCATCCCTTTAAGTAACTCTCCTCAATCTATCAAGGACAACTCACGCCTCATATCTTCATAGTTTCCTTCATTAAGATTCAGCATGCTGGTCTCGGAATCAACTACTTCACTCTCCATCTTGATAAAATATTCTATCATGTTATGGTCATTCATCCCAAAGGGGTCTCGTACAGCTAGATTGGCAATGATTCCCCTCTCATTACACAGTACCCAGTCTAAGATGGCCTGTTCTCTAGTTGGTTCCTCCACATATTGATCAAGAAAACCATCCCGTATACACTCCAGGAACTCCTCCTCTACGGTATTGTGGCTAATTTGATTTGCCCAATCTATGTGCAGATTAAAATCACCCATGATCACCGATATTCCCTGATCACATGCATATCTAATTTTGTGTTTAATGCCATTCCCAACATCACCACTGCAGTTTGGGCATCTATATGTGACACCCACTCATGTTTTATGCCCCTTGGAATTTCTCAACTCTGCCCATACGGACCCCACGTTGTCAGAGCTAATATCCTTTCTCACTGTTGTGTTAATTTCCTCTTTAAACAGCAGTGCCACTCCACCACCTTTTCCTTTATGCCTGTCCTTCCTAAATATTGAATACCCTGGGACATTCATTTCCCACCCCTGGTCACCCTGCAGCCATGTCTCCATAATCCCAATTATATCGTACCCATTTACATCTATCTGCTGTAGATGTATCTATTTGCAATAATCTGGATTTACATCCAGTTTATTGCAAATGCTCCGCGCATTAAGATACAGAGCCTTTAAGCTTGTCTTTTTAACATTGTTTGCCTTGCTCCAAATATTTTTCTCTACAGTCCTGTTTGAACTTTGTCCTTGGTTTCTCTGCCTATCACTTTTCTTATTTGCTTTCCTACCTTTTGTTTTTGTCCTTGCTCCCTCCTTCTCTGACTTCTTACATAGGTTCCCATCCCCCGGGCATATTAGTTTAAACCCTCCCCAACTGCTCTAGCAAACAGTCCCCCAGGATATCAGTCCCAGTCCTGCCCAGGTGTAACCCGTCCAATTTGTACAGGTCCCACCTCCCCCAGAACCGGTCCCAATACCTCAGGAATCTGAAAACCTCCCCCAGCACCATCTCTTCAGCCACGTATTTATCCGATATATCCTGTCATTTCTACTCTGACTAGCACGTTGCACCGGTAGTAATCCTGAGATCCCTACTTTTGAGGTCCGATTTCTTAACTTTCTTCCTAGCTCCCTGTATTCTGCTTTTAGGATGTCATCCCTTTTTTTGTCTATGTCGTTTGTACCAATATGTACCACGACCACTGGCTGTTCACCCTCCCCCTCCAGAATGTCCTGTACCTAGCACCAGGGAGGCAACATACCATCCTGGAGTCTCTTTTGCGGCCAATCCCCTTATAATTGAATCCCCTATAACTATTGCACTGGCACACTTTTCACCCCTCCCCTCTGCAGCAGAACCAACTGTGGTGCAACGAGTTTGACTGTTGTTGCTTTCCCCAGAGAGGTCATTCCCCTCAACAGTATCCAAAGTGGTATATCTGTTTTGCAGGGGAGTGGCCACTGGAGATTTCTGCACTACCTGTGGGATGTGGAGTTGAGGTTACAATCAGATCAGCCATGATTTTATTGAACAGTGGAACAGGATTGAGGGGTCAAGTGGTCTACTCCAACTTCTAATTCACATGTTTATATGTATCAGTATTAAAAATATTCAAACACTCTACTTCTACCATCTTTTCAGGAAGAGAGTTAAAATGACTCGCGACCATCTGAGAGAAAAAAAATTCTCATCAGTCTTAAATGGATGACGCCTTATTTTAAACAGTGAATCTTAGTTCCAGATACTCCCACATCATCTCCACATTCACCCTGAAAACAGGGCAAGCAGTTAAGATACAGATTGGCCATGACTTACTGAATGGCAGAATGAGCTAAATGACTTACTCTTCTTATGCTTCTACGAGTACAAATTAAAATAGTTATGCTAAGCCTTTATATATCATTGATTGGGCATCAATAGATGTAATGTGTCCATTTTTTGGGAAGACCTTGGAGAGAGTGCAGAGGATATTTTGTAGAACAATACGAGGGATAAGGAGTTTATATGGAGATCGGAGAAGCTGGGATTTTTCATCTTTGAGCAAAGAAATTGAAAAGGGAGATTTACTGGAGCTACACAAAATCATAAAGGGTTTTGATAAGATTAAATAAGGAGAAACTACTTCCACTGGCAGAAGGGTCCGTAGCCAGAGGACACAGATTTAAGATAATTGGGAAAAGAACTGGAGGGGAGATGAGGAGGTTTTTTTTTTTTACACAGTTAATTGGTATTACCAAAGAAAGCACTGCCTGAAAGGATGCTGGGAACGGATTCAATAGTAAATTCCAAAAGGGAATTAGATTTAAAAGCTCCTTATGCCTGGCCTTTTCATGCAGGGAGCTTGTAGCTCACATTGAAATTGGCTCACCTCCCGAAATTACATGAGGACGATGTGCCATACAAATGACGAGCATTTCCCTCACTCCATCCAATTTTGCCAAGTCTGTGCTGGGACTGAGAACCAAAAATCCACTGAAACATCTTACACTGAAGCTCAATACTCCAATAGCCTTTTTCCATCACTTTTTGCACATGCAAGCTGACACTCAATGACTTACATACCTGTAACCCGACATCCCTTTTTAATCTATCCCCTTCTACCTCGTTTTGCTTTTACATTTAGACTGGAGAACTGTGCTTTTGGCCGAGGACTTGGAACAGGCCACACCCTTGTTGGGACTGTTGCGTGTAGCAAAGGAGACTTGGAGAGAGAAAAGAAAAAGAAACAAATGAAGTATACATTACTTCTGCAAAGAGGACACTCTTAAATGCAAAGTGTGCTTCAGAATCTGTTGGCACAAATTCTGTTTTCTTTAGTGGAGAACTGGCAGTGCTCCCAGATCATGAAAGTTTTTTCCTGTGGACAAGGCAGATTTTTCCTTTACTTTTCCTGTTAAGTCACTGATCATTTTCCTGTGTGTTTTCCTTGATACACTCAGAAGAGAAAATACACAAAGACATGCATGGAAATAATAAAATTACGACTATAATTTGCTAACTAGGAGAGAAAGTCTGTTGTTAAGTGTGTCCAAAGACTTACAACCAGAATATAATTTGAATGTTAGATGAAACAAGCAGCACCACTTCAAATTTTGAAACACTAAGCAACCATTTCAGACATAGACAGAAAATAACAGGTCCTTAAAACTGTAATAAGTCTGCGGTGGCAGAAGTCCCTTCACCAAAATCCCTTTATTTACAACTCTAACAGCAGTATACAGAGAGCTATCAGTTAGGAGTCTACCTCCGGGGGTGTCAGAGGAACCGACGCACCCAGTTAAGTACAAGGCAAAGACTCCCTGATTGGCCCATCCATTGGATCCTCAATCAGGGAGTTCATACTCCAATAGGCCAACCTCAATGGCCAGATTGAAGTCATTATAAAACATTGTTTCTTTGAAGCTTTTGATAGTTCCTGTTGGAGAAATTCATATATGTGGCGGCACGGTGGTACAGTGGTTAGCACTGCTGCCTCACAGTACCAAGGACCCAGGTTCAATTCTGGCCTCAGGTGACTGTCTGTGTGGGGTTTGCACATTCTCTCCATGTCTGCGTGGATTTCCTCTGGGTTTTCCGGTTTCCTCCCACAATCCAAAGGTGAGTGGGTTAGGTTGATTAGCCATGCTAAATTGTCCCTTAGCGTCAGGGGGATTAGCAGGATAAATATGTGGGGTTACGGGGATGAGACCTGGGTGGCATTGTTGTCAATGCAGGCTGAATGGGCCAAATGTCCTCCTTTTGCTCTGTAGTTCCTATAGCAGGTTAGAGAAATTTCAAATAATCAGGGATTTAAGTCATTAATAAAAATAATGGTAATAAGTGAAATGACCTCAGATCAGACTCACAATCTAACAGGGGAACTGTCAACATGAAAACGGTTTGAACACAGTAAGAAATTTAATTAAGTATTAGATTTGAACACGTATTTCTGATTTTAACATGTATTTTGGTATTTTAAAATGTATTAGCTGTATTTTTAGAAGTAACTGTGCACTTTAGCCTAAGGTAGGCTGCTGCGAGGGATGATGGGATGAACCTTTAGCAGACAGAACCACATTCTTTAGACCAATGAAACCACAGGATGTGCAAGTTCTTATCAGTGAAAGTTACTAGCAGTGAGTTTCTCAGAGCCCCTTTATGAATAGGATTGTTTCCACTGTCCAGATAAGGCAGGTCTTCTCAGATGTGAGAATGTACAGCTGTCTGGTTTGACCAGTGACGTAGGCAGGAGTTGGTGGGAACAATAACTTTGACCTTTATAGCGAAGCGTCAGGGGTTGCTAGGCAATAGAGGAAGAAGCATCGGCAATAGGGGTCCGGATTCTACGGACCAATGAAATCCCATGGTGTCAGAGAGTGGAATGCAATTGGTTAAGGTAAATATAAACAGTGATTGATTTATATTAATAATGATTTGTCCATAACTATCAGAGAGGCAGGAGGAGCAAACTTGAGAAATGTATAATTGTTTTGACGGATGTATTATAACCTCAGAGTGGTATAGGAATGCTCAAAGCCTTCTCTCGTAGTAAGGCATTAGACTGCCCAATGCTCATCTTTCCCTTTGATCGTTGGTCAAATAAAGATATGTCTTTGAAATTGGGCTTGTGAGTCTTTGAAGTTTTTGGCGATACCTGGTCTCCGCAACAGTTCCCTTCTCAAAATTTGCAGACAACCACAAATTGAGGGCGTAGTTACAAAGGAGGGTCGCAATAAAATAAACAAAAACAATCGTAAAGTTGGAGCAAAGAAGTATTTGATCAATTAACTTCATTATCAATATGTGTGAGATGCATATTTTGGTGGGAAGAATACATACTCCACGGAAAATAAGTTCATTATTGATGTGGTAGAGGATTAGAAGGATGGGGGCCTTGATAGCTGAAAGAAAGATGCACAGGTTAGGAAGGCCACAAAAAAAACTTCATTTCTGAAGGGATAAAACTGAAAAGCAAAGAAGTTATGGTAAACTTGCATAGAACTTCTTTTGCCAGCATTTGGAATACTATTCACATTATGGTCTCCATATTAAAGAGGGACATGGAGTCACTGGAGATAGTACAAACCAGTATTTATAAGGATGATACTAGCACACCACCCTGTCCCATTCCCCCCACCCCAAACCCCACCAGCATCACTTTTGCTCAACATCAATTCATGTCTTTACATTCATCATCACTATTATGATCTCCGTAGAGACTGATAACTATTAAAATTGAAATTAAAACTTCCAGTTAGTAGGTGAACAGATAGCACAAGATTTTTTATTTCAAGACATTTACAAAAATACTGAAATCACTGTTGACTAAACAATATTCTTGTTGGCAACTTTTACTTTTTACCAAAAATATCTTAAACATTTTTACTTAAATATCCACCGTCAGATATATGTCACACTGTGCTTGAAGTAGAAATTCAATTATTTTTAAACCAGTCCTAAATGATTCTTAGCTCCCAAAGGTTTAATTTTTACCTGTTCCTTTCTCAGCCTGGAAATCTTTTACTCCAGAACTGTCTTCCACAGAGTCGGTTTTCCCACCAGCATTCCTGTGTTGTGAACCATAGCATCTTGCTGCCTTTAGCTGCCCTCCTTCTTCCGGATCCTGGTAGACTGCCCATTTCTTTGTGTTTTCAGAGATATCTTAGAAACCTTTGCCCCTCAAATCCCATCTCCATTATAATGTGAATCACATGGGATTTGTATCCAGGTAGAAATGCTATTCTTGAGACCCCCAACTCTCTTTCACCTTGGGATTAAATAGACAGTTCAAAGCATAACTTTCTCAACACCTTTCTGAAACTTGGAGAGTCACAGCCGATCCTCTGTTGGCCAACATTCTCTCCATGTTTAAAAACCTTTTACCTTCTTCACAGTAGAACACCTAGCCCATTTTAATCTCTAACGATAAAAATGCAATTAGCCATCAAGAATGGGTAAAAAGAGGAAGTGGTGCAAAATAATAATTATGTGTCACTCAAATAAAACAGAAATTTAACATTCTTACAATGTGTTGTGCACCGATAGGTATATCTTTGTGCAACTACGAATCTTTACCCTTCTTTTTCACAGAATCACAGAATTGTTATGGTGCAGAAGGAGGCCATTTGGCCCTTCGTGTCTGCACCAACTCTCCAAACAAGCATCGGGACTTCTGAACTGTAGGGATTTTATGGATTCCGTGACATAGTGCCATTCTCCTGCATTTTCATCGTACCCCTGCACATTGTTTCTATTCATCTAATCATCTAATGCCCTCTTGAATGTTTCGATTGAACCTGCCTCCACCAAACGTCCAGGCAGTGTATTACAGAGCCAGACCACTCTTTGTGTGAAAAAGTATTTTCTCATATCAAATTTGCTTCTTTTGCAAATCACCTTAATTGTGTGCCTCTCGTTCTTGCCCTTTCATAAGTGGGAACGGTTTCTCCCTATCTACTCTGTTCAGCTCCCTCATGATTTTGAACATCTCTATCAAATCTCATCTTAGCCACCTTCTCCCCAAGGAGAGCAGTCCCAACCTCTCCAATCTACCCTTACAACTGAGATTTCTTATCACTGGAACCATTCTTGCAATCCTCTCCTGCATTCTTTCCATTGCATACACATCCTTCCTGTAGTGTGACATCCTGAATTGTACACAATATTCCGGCTGACTTTTAACTTGGACGGTACAGTGGCACAATGTTAGCACTGCTGCCTCACAGTGCCAGGGACACAGGTTCGATTCCCGGCTGATCTGCACGTTTTCTTCCTGTCTGCATGGGTTTCCTCCAGCTAATCTGGTTTTCTCCCACAGTCTGAAAGATGTGCTGATTAGGTGCATTGGCCATGCTAAATTCTCCCTCAGTGTACCCGAACAGGCACCAGAGTGTGGCGAATAGGGGATTTTCACAGTAACCTCATTACAGTGTTAATGTAAGCCTACTTGTGACACTAATAAATAAATAAAAAGTGTCTTGTATAAGTTCAGCATAACCACTTTGCTCTTGTACTCTGAGCCCCAGAATACTATGTCCTTTATTAACTGTTCTCTTCACCTGTCATGCCACCTTCAATAATCTAAGCACAGATACACCCAAGTCCCCAAGAATACAGGCATCTCCAGGACATACAGCGCTCCTTGGACTGCTGTTCTCGCCGCATCCTGAGATCCACACTCAATGCCATGCATCGCCAATTGCACACACTTGATATCTCTCTCCAGCAGCACCGACTCACTCTACCAAAAAACTGTCCTTATCTCCAGTTTCATTTCATTCTTCATCTCATCCAATGCCTTAACCGGAAACTCTTTCTCTTCCTTTCAGGTGTTAAGGAATGCTGAGTTCTGATGAAGGGTCATTCTGACTTGAAACATTGGCTCTATTCTCTCTCCACGGATGCTGTCAGACCTGCTGAGTTTCTCCAGCATTTTCTGTTTTTGTTTTCACTGCTGTTCCTGTCTCCACTACCTGTTCTAGCTCAAATTTCAGGCTTGAGTCACCAGGGGAAACCTCAATTCTTTGCCATACAGGTCCCATCAAAGTGAGTATCTGGGCTGGTGCAGGTTCTGAGTAAGTTCCATCATGATACACCCTCAGAGGAAGGGACTTGCTTTGAGGGGTCACCATAGTCGTCCAATCTTGAACTGCCTCCCATGGAACATGTGATGTTCCCGTGGGAGATAAAAAAACAGTTCTATCAATGTTAAAATGTTTGAATTTATCATTTTGCACATGATCATGCACCATTCATTGTTGACATTGTAGACAGTGACGTTCCCCAAGGGTCAGTACTTTCCATGAATATATGAATGACTTGTATATTGGAATACAGAGTAACATTTCAAAGTTGCCAATAAGGCCAAAGTTGGAGGAATGGCAAACAGTGAGGGTGATGCCAATCAACAGCAACAAAACATAGATAAACTATAGCAGAATGGGTAGGAAAGTAGCAGATGGAATTTACTGCAGGGTGTTGTGAGGTAATGCTTATTGGGGGAGGTAATATAGATGCAATGGCACAGTTCTAAATTGTGTACAGGAATAGTGAGACCTGGGGTGCATGTGCATAGATTTTTAAAAGTGGTAGGATGTACTGTCAGAATAGTTAGCAAAGCATATAGGATCTAAGGCTTCATAAAAAGAACAGTAAGAAGTCTCACAACACCAGGTTAAAGTCCAACAGGTTTATTTGGTATCACGAGCTTTCGGAGCACTGCTCCTTCATCAGGTGAGTGGGCACTCATCTGATGAAGGAGCAGTGCTCCAAAAGCTCGTGATACCAAATAAACCTGTTGGACTTTAACTTGGTGCTGTGAGACTTCTTATTGTGCTCACCCCAGTCCAACGCCAGCACCTCCACTTCATAAATAGAAGCAGGGAAGTTCTGCTAAACCTTTATAAAGTTTGATTGGGGTAGGCAGTGGTGTAGTGGTATTATCACTGGACTAGTAATCCAAAGATCCAGGGTAATTTTCTGGGGAGCTAGATTCAACTCCCACCTTGGTAGATGGTGACATTTGAATTCAATAAAAATTTGGAATTAAAAGTCTAATGAGCGCACTGAAACCATTGTTGACATTGTCGTAAAAACCTATCTGGTTTACCAATTGTGGTGAACCATTGTTGGTTCCCACCAGGTAGTGCTGAGCCATGGTCTGGCCAGTACTATGAGTCTGTAGACATGTTACTGATGGGGTTAGGGTTGGGCTGTTCTACCTGTTAATATAGTCCTATGGTACACCCCAGTTGGCTCCGCCTCCTGGGAGAGGTATAAAGGTCACTGCTCTGCCTGGTGACCCTTTAGTCTGGGATCGTATACTGTATATAGTAGCTCTGTTATTGTTGGCAATAAAAGCCTTTATTTCCCGAGTACATCCAGCCTCTCGTGTGTTATATCGCGCATCACCAATATCCCTTAGGGAAGGAATTCTGCTACCCTTATCTGGTCTGGCCTACATGTGACTCCAGACCCACAGCAAATGCCCTCTGAAATGGCCGAGCAAACCATTCAGTTTAAGGGCAGTTAGGAATGGGCAATCAATGTCGGCCCAGCCAGTGGCGCCCACATCCCTTGAATGAATAAAAATAAGCTACAGTATTGCATTCACTTCTGGTCATTACACTCAAGTCCCTGCACATCCAGGGAGGAGGTGCAAGGACTTGAGAGGGTGCCCTGCAAGTTTATTCTCTTCAAGCACTATTTGACTTTCCTTTTGAAATCATTCATTGTCTCTGCTTTCACGGCAGCGAGCTCACGGTCATTACCATTTCATAGAGTCATAGCATCACAGAGGTTTACAGCATGGAAACAGGCCCTTTGGCCCAACTTGTCCATGCCATCCTTTTTTTTTTAAACCCCTAAGCTAATCCCAATTGCTCACATTTGGCCCATATCCCTCAATCTTATCCATGTAACTGTCTAAATGCTTTTTAAAAGACAAAATTGTACCCGCCTCTACTACTACCTCTGGCAGCTTGTTCCAAACACTCACCACCCTCTGTGTGAAAAAATTGCCCCTCTGGACACTTTTGTATCTCTTCCCTCTCATCTTAAACCTATGCCCTCTAGTTTTAGACTCCCCTACCTTTGGAAAAAGATATTGACTATCCAGTTGATCTGTGCCTCTCATTATTTTATAGACCTCTATAAGATTACCCCTCAGCCTTCTACACTCCATTTGCTGCATAAAAAGCCCTTCCTCAAGTTCTCATGCATATCTTACCCAGCTGACTTTGTCTAGACAATGATTTTTTAATCTTCTTGTACCTACCTCTTCCAGTATCAGTGTTTTGTTCTGATCCATGTGACAATTCATGCAGAAAAGAAGGGACGTAATTACCAGATATCAGAATACAAAAAATGAAGTTCTCTCTTTAACCTATTAACTCTGAGGGGCCGCACGGTGGTACAGTGGTTAGCACTGCTGCCTCACAGCGCCAGGGACGTGAGTTCGATTCCCGGCTTGGGTCGCTGTCTGTGTGGAGTTTGCACATTCTCCCCGTGTCTGTGTGGGTTTCCTCCGGATGCTCCGGTTTCTTCCCAGAGTCCAAAGATGTGCGGGTTAGGTTGATTGGCCATGCTAAATAGACCCTTCGTGTCAGAGGACTTGCTAGGGTAACTGCAATGGGTTATGGGGATCAGGCCTAGGTGGGATTGTGGTTGGTGCAGACTTGATGGGCCGAATGGCCTCCTTCTGCACTGCAGGATTCTATGATGATTCTATGATGAAGTTCCAATTCACGAACTCATTCATCCTAAACTATCATTTTGCCTGCTAAGATTCATAGAATCTCTATGGTGCAGAAGGAGGCCATTCTGCCAATCGAGCCTGCACCGAGAACAATCTCACCCAGGCCCTATCCCCGTAACCCCACGTATTTACCCCATGAATCCTCCTGACACTAACAGGGAAATTTAGCATGGCCAATTCACCTAACCTGCACATCTTTGGACTGTGGGAGGAAACCAGAGCACCCGAAGGAAATCCACACAGACAAAGAGAGAATGTGCAAACTCCACACAGTAACTTGAGGCTAGAATTGAACCCGGGTCCCTGGCGCTGTGAGGCAGCAGTGCTAACCGCTGTGAGGCAGCAGTGCTAACCACTGTGCAGTCCCATTGTTTGATGGAAATTGATTGCTTCTATAACTTTACATCTCAAAATTGCGTTTTAATGTCAAGGAAATGATGATTCAGGAAGATCAAACAAGCCATCTTCTAGTTGGCAGCCACATGTTCACAACCTTTCTTAGAAATGACAGTGTTGATAGTGGGATAAATCAATACCGCTGGTGGAACAGGAGAGTTATAAACCACATCTAAACTGTGCTTTGGAAATCTTGATGCTGTCACTAAGCTAAAATCTTTCATTTCTCCAGCACCTATGAGACTATAAATTCACCCCTTGCTCCAAATAAAAGGTTCTCTTTAAACTTTATTGGTTTAAATTTATTTGCCAAGTGTCACACTAACTACAAATATGCCACAAATCTTATGGTATTCGATTTTCATAAGGGCTCACAGGACTGTTTTCACTAATTTCAGTGAAAAAAACAAATGTGAATAAAAGGGGATGTTACACTGTTTTTTTGCTCAGAGACGTTTTTCTTCAGCCTAGCAAGAAGACCGGTATTCCACCTCAATAATGTTTAATGGGGAGCTCAGAAAGTTCACTCCCAACACTCATTCACATTGTTGGCCACATAAAGCATCAGACCACCAATTGTATGATATTTCCACCTCATAGGACTAAACCTGGCTGTTCTTTCAAAGGCAGACCACATACAAACAACAGTCTGTTCCAGTCTTGACTATAATTCCACATCTGCTGGCCTCTGATCAGGCAGTTTGGATGAATTTTCAGATTCATTTGATGGTCAAATATATATTTCTGCTCCACTAAATTATCACTGCGAGCTATTGTATACTCTCGTTAAAATTTGAGGGAATGGAAGGAAGTGACCCAAGAATTTTGAATTTTACGACCAGATTGTTTCCCAGCTTGGGCATCCACTCATTTTATTCAAAAAATATTCAAATGCATCATCCTTATGTTTGTGAGTCAGGCTGGTTTGTCACATTGCACAGGCTCGTTCATGCTTATAGTTGAGGAGAAGGCTGCAGCAAATTCTGCAATTGGAATCTCTCCCTGTAGTTTGAATAAACACGGGCAAAATGTGTACCAGCATCTTGGTCTGTTCTGCAGTTGGCTAGAAAAACTAAAAGCATGGGTATTTACAGCTTTCAAAGCTTACCATAAATGGAGTAACTGTTCACAGTGGCATAATGCTATCATGAGGGCAAATCTTTTTCGATGGATGCTGAGGACGCACCAAGAAACTGGGACCACTTAAATCCCACCATCTAGTAAAAGCACTCATGCCAACTGAGTCAATGCAGTTACCTCGTACCCCTGAATTTAGATGCAATTATGTGAAGCATCTTGTATCTCATTGGGTTCCTTTTTGCACACTTGTGACGCAAACACAGATTGAGAACTGCCACAACTCCTGGGACATTTGAACTAACTGGCCATTAGAACACATGAGTCTTGTGTCACAGTTTTATTTTTCTTGAAGGTGAAGGTGGTAGCCAAAGAATTGCAAACAGATGCTGTAAGGGGGTTTCCCCAAAGAGTTTTGATGCTGAGATTTCCCTTTTTCTCCTTACATTCAGTGTTTGTTATCTTTTAAATAACATAGCTAGCATGGGGAGCTATGCAATGCAGACATTATGACCACAAGAGTACAGCTATTTCCTGCATAATAATGCACATGAGGTGAAATGTCACCTGTAAAGTAAAAGCACAATTATTTTTGTACTCAAAAGACTCTGGTTGTTACGAGGAACTCTGCTGCCCACATGGATATCATCTGCAACACCTAATGCTTGAGGGATTCATGTTACCCTGTGTAATCTCTCAATATTTTCCAGTTGTGAGGCAGGGGTTGCATCATGTGGAAGGTAACTTTACAGATAAATTATGGTTCCTCTGATCTCCTGGACTGGTTTTGATTGCCTGAGAATGTAAGAAAGGAACTTTGCAGCATACCTTTTCTTCTATTGCCCTTGGTTTTTCTGTTTTGTTGTTTATCTGGATATATTGCATGCCAAAAGGGCTATGGATGGGGTGGTGTTTGCGGGGTGGGAGAGCCGGGGGGGGGGGGGTTGGGTGTTGGGGAGGGCGGGGGGTGGTGTAGAATATGTTGTCACTTCATGTTGCTCCAGCTTTGGATAGATTTGATGAACCAGCTGGCCTTTTCCTTCTTGTCATTTTCTTAAATTCATACAGGAAACTAGTTACTGTTGCCTCTTGCCTACACCCTAACTTGATATATGTCGGCGCTATAGACTGTCTGATACGGTGAACATCTCCTGGGGTTGTTTGGGTGAATTTGATAGCATGAAAGCTTCATGCTATGGTAACCTTCATTTTTACAGGAAGAGCTAAATCTGATCCAGATGTTATACATCGGTCACTGTGCATGGAGTAACATAGCCCTAAAGCAGCCTGTTTTGCGAGACAGAAGCAACAAAGGCAGATTTCCTCTGATACGTCCAGGTACATGCGATTTGGCCTCCTAATGTGGGATCCAGGCTGGTGGCTAAATTCCCCAAGGGGTTTTTGCACCCATATATGTTGGCTCCTCATAATCCCTTCTTCTTCAGTGCTATTATTTGGAATCCCAAAGAAGTACACATATTTCTAATTTTACATGGTGTAATTTCAGCAAGCAAGAATGACAAAGCTAAGCATTGATCAGGAAATAACACCAAGACAAAGGACTACCCAACAAAGAAGGACAACAACTGTATCAAGATCTAGCAATTATCATTAAAAATACAAAATAAAAAATACCTCCGGCAGATACCACTGTTAAGAGGCTAACTTGAGCAACTCCAGGGTCTTCCATCTGGACTTATGGTCAGCTAGGTAGTGGGAGTCGTAACTGCTGTGGGAACTGGAACTGAGCACTCCTAATTTAAATGTGACTCCATGCTTTTGAATGATGTTGCCAAGGCTTAGTTTGTCAGTGTCCAAGAGGGGTAAACGGAGGATGCAGCCTGATACACCAGAGCTGGCACAGGAAGATAAATTATTGATGGTTTTGTAGTGTCCAAGGCATCAGACATGTCAAAAGAACAGCAGAGAGCACTCTCACTGGCATGAACCATGAAGGAAAGGCTTTCAAAATAGTTACCAAGATAATGAACAGGTCAACTAGAATGCACATGAGATTGTAAGGATTATTACAAACAGGCAACGCTCTAACAAGTCCCTCCATTTTTGTTTGATCAATCTGAATGTAAGAATATATTTCACTTCCATCTTTCCAACTAACCGCATCTTAGAATCATAGAATCCCTACTGCGCAGAAGGAAGCCTTCTGGCCTATCGAGTCTGCACTGACTCTCTGAAAGAGTATCTTGTCCAGACCTATACCCTCCCCCCACCCCCCCACACCACCCATCCCCATAACCCCACACATTTATCATGGCTAATCCATCTAACCTACAAATCCCTGGACACTAAGGGGCAATTTAGCATGGCCAATCCACCGAACCTGCACATCTTTGGACTATGGGAGGAAACCGGAGCACCTGGAGGAAACTCACGCAGACATGGGGAGAACATGTAAACTCCACACAGAGAGTCATCCAAGGCTGGAATCGAACCCAGGTCTCTGGAGCTGTGAGGCAACTGTGCTAACCACCGTGCCACTCCATTTGAATTTGAATTGAACTGAATGTTATGAATGTTTTTATTAATTGTCACCCACCCCTCACACTCCACACGCACAAATGTGCAGTTCTGTCATTTTCAGCTTATTCTCAAAGCCAGGGCTCTTCTGATGATATCAGTATCAAGCGTTTGAAGGAATAGGGAGATCCATAACATGGACACATGGCTTGTCCTCATGATTTGCCATTTACGGATTCTTCAAATCCAATTGTGAATGCGGAGGAGAGATACAGAGAAAAAGGTCATGAACATTCCTGAAGAATGGAGATTCAGGGCCTTACTACAACCCTAATTTCAGATACCGGCTAATGATCAGGTTTTAGAAAGATTTCCAATTGATTGCCTGGCCTCTGCTCTCTCAGTAAGCACACTATGAAAGGCATGAAGTGACCAAAAAAAGGGAAGGAGAAAAAAAGCAGAGATCATGGGCGTGATCCTATCAGCTGTTCATGCCACTGCAGCGAGGTTGGAGAACTTGGCGCCCAGCCAAATCTCCATTCATTGCAGTGGGATGGGAAAATCCCACCGACGTGAACATCAGTAAGAGTCTGGCCTTTAAGTTACAAAACAAAACATGTAGAAAACACCAATGGTAAAGCTTATTGTCACATGATTTTATATAAATGCTGCGACAACTATACAGTGACGAAATGGTTAATGGCAGTACATTTCAACAGCTACCAGTGACCTCGCACCTTTTGTCCTGCTTGTGATTGTCCCATTGGAAATATAATATTTCATACCCAGAGCCGAAAGAGCATTTCCCCTTTTCCTGTGCAGAAAGGTTTAAACAAAAGACAACTGGAAAACAATTCCTTCCCACAGTCCCTTTTCACCTAACTCTACAATAGCTTTTGTGTAGCCACATACCAGCTTTCTCTGCAGGAGGTCACCAGTAATCATCCTGTATGCCGTTCTGGATTAAAAGTATTTAAATTCAGAATGTCATCCTTCAGTACTCAGTCCAAGTAGTTGTTTAAAGGTCATCAAATTCTTTGGAATTTCCTAGAACAGGCCAGACACACTGGCTGAAATCTTCCTCTTGTGCAAGCTGTTAACATTTATGTTATTTGAATTAAATCGACCTATTGTGATGGCTGTCCTTCCTTTTAGCAAATCCTGCAGCAACACATGCTCACTTTGTTTATTTTTATGATTTTTGCTGATTGTGCACAGCTAACAATAAGCTTCTTTATTTCCAGTCAGAAATGAGTTGTGCTTTATAATTGAGTAATTTGTGGATAATTCCCCCAATGATTCAGAATCCACAACTAAAATTTCGGTCTTCAAATTGGTAACTTGTTTAGGGATTTCCATTTATTATTAATTATCGCAGTACTCAACCAATTTTGCTTATGTTGGCATAAATGTGCCTGCTGTGGTTGGAGTGGAAAACTTCTTGAATGCAGGAGAGCAAAGAAAGCTTTGCTAAACCTCCAGTTTTAGGTTATGAGTGGTTGATCTGGTCTGTATAAAACTAACAGTGCATTTAAAAGACATGTTTAGCCAGTGCTGGTGCAAAGCATTGCAGCAACAATAAACTCACTTGGGTCAATTTTCACTGGTATTAACATGGTGGTAATAGTCTCTAGCTGGGGTTGGGAACCTACATGAACCCTGACAATGCCTGTTTCAAGTGGCATGTCTCTTTCAATATGAAAATTAAAGTCTTAAGATGTAAATAGGCGCTGCCATTTCAGATTGGAGTTGGTCAGAACAGGCTCTGATCTGTTCTAGCGGCATTGGAGTAGAAGGGCCTGAAGAAACAATAAATTTGAAAATATTTTTGAGATGTAAGGGGTAGGAAGGCTCTTTGGGTCCCACAAAATCAAACTGTACTATTGTGTCCCTCGGACCTCAGCTCCCCTCTCTTCTTTCATAATTACTAAATCCTCAATCATACTTTCTGAAGGCCCAATATTGGTATGTCCATTTTTCACCCCAAAGTTTGCCTGCTCAATGTAAAAGAAGTTTCTTCAATATTGCAGTCACATCTTTGTTGTGAGTTACTCATAGAAACTAGAAGCAGGAGTAGGCCGTTCAGCCCTTCCGGCCTGTTCCACCATTCATTTTGTTCATGGCTGATCATCAAATTCAATATCCTGATCCCCTCATTCCTCCATATCCATTGATCCCTTTAGTCTCAAGAGCTAGATCTAATTTTTTCTTGAAATCAGACATTTTGGCCTGAACTACATTCTGTGGAGGTAATTTCCACACATTCACCACCCTCTGGGTGAAGAAATTTCTCCTCACCTCAGTTATAATAGAGTCATAGAGGTTTACAGCATGGAAACAGGCCTTCATCCCAACTTATCCATGCCGCCTTTTTTTTTAAACCACTAGGCTAGTCCCAATTGCTCCTGTTTGGCCCATGTCCCTCTATACCCATCTTACTCATGTAACTGTCTAAATGCTTTTTAAAAGACAAAATTGTACCCGCCTCTACTAATACCCCTGGCAGCTTGTTCCAGGCAACCACCACTATCTGTGTGAAAAAATTGCCCCTCTGGACATTTTTGTATCTCTCCCCTCTCACCTTAAACCTCTGCCCTCTAGTTTTATACTCCCCTACTTTTGGGAAAAGATATTGACTATCTAGCTGATCTATGCTCCTCATTATTTTATAGACCTCTATAAAATCATCCCTCAGCCTACTATGCTCCAGAGAAAAAAGTCCCAGTCCATCCAGCCTCTCCCCATAACTCAAACCATCAAGTCCCCGCATCATCATAGTAAATCCTTTCTGCACTCTTTCTAGTTTAATAATATCCTTTCTATAATAGGGTGACCAGGACTGTACACAATTCTAAAAGATTTACCCCTTGTCCTCAAACTATGATCCCTAGTTCTGGACTCCCCCACCATTGGGAACATTTTTTCTGAATCTAGCCTGACTAACCCTGTTAGAGTTTTATAAGTTTCTACGAGATCCCCTCTCACTCTTTTAAACTCCAGTGAATATAATCCTAACCAACTTAGTCTCTCCTCATATGACAGACCTGCCATCCCAAACTTTTAAATACATTTTCAAGGACTGAATTGACTCAAAACCAGATCATGTAAGGTTGTCAAGGTCTTAGTAATTACATTAAGGTTCAATGACAATCACATTGTTAAACAGGTAATGAATATTTGTACACCTATACATGGGGATGGCTGGGACACTAGGAGTTTGGAGTATGTTGACTGTGAACTAAGTCAACAAACACTCTCCAGCAAACAAGGTGTTAGGGTGGGAATGGCAGTGGGGTGGAGAATCAAGGGGAACTTGCAAAATGACTTTCGCACTGGCGGGATTTCCCCACTCGATTGTTTCCCATGGTCCCGTGCAGTGCCGGAGGTTGGGGAGGGGGGAGCAGGGAGCAGTACCTAGGCACTCCTAGTGGACAGCGTACATGGGGCTAGGGAGTTCCACTGGGGAAGGGCGGGATCCCATGCCCATGGGAGTGTTCCCTGGGGTGTTTCTACTTTCATTTATATTTTCTATTTCTGCTTTCATGTTTATTTTTCTCAGATCAGGGTGCTATTTCCCACCTAGAGCCTGCACTGCCAGCATGATGTCGTGGGACCTGTCCTCCCGGTTTTTTTCAAAGTATTTGAGAAAATGCCAGGAGAAACTGGAAAGGCAGTTGGTGGGATTCTCTCTGCCTTTCCTGCCTGAGACAACACTTTGAAAAAAAATTGTAAATTTCCGCTCTTGGTTTTAATTTCACTAACCAGCATGGATCCAATTAACATAGGATTCCTCCTAGTCACATCTTATTTACATGTTGGCCCTAACTCTTCTTTTTACATTTGTTGTAGAATTGGCACAAGGAAGTTTTGCTGTGCACGACAGTGAAATAATAGTGTGTGGATCCTAATCATGAATAGGGAAAAGGAAGAGTCCTGTTTGCTTCAGAACTAGTAACAAATCGCAGTGACTGGGAAATAGCATCAGCTAGCCAAGGGATACTTCAACTTTCTGAGAATAAAGGAACAGTAAAGTTTATTTATTCATCAGAAATGGGCTTACATTCACACTGCAATGAAGTTACTGTGAAAATCCCCTAGTCGCCATATTCCGCGCCTGTTCAGGTACACTGAAGGAGAATTTAGCATGGCCAATGCACCTAACCAGCACGTCTTTGGAGTGTAGGAGGAAACCAGAACACCTGGAGGAAACCCACGCAGACATGGGGAGGATGTGCAAGCTCCACACAGACAGTGACCCAAGCTGGGAATCGAACTCAGGTCCCTGGCGTTGTGAGGCAGCAATGCTAACCACTGTGCCACCATGCCTAGATTCTGCTCCCCAATTTAAAATTTATACAAACCTTTACGAGCTCATGATAGAAATATATCTTTTTGAGTAATCATGTTGCTGACCTTTATAGTTGTAAAAAATCAGATAGGAATCTATGTTTACATATCTCTGAGACAAAAGACCTTGTACTGATAACTTAAGGATATGCAGTCCTCATGAAATAGTGTTTGGCAAATTCTTTTTTGCTCAATTGTGACCCCATGATACGTTGCCAGGAACCACCTCAAAGAAATCATATCACATTATTGCATGAGATGAAAATGATGAATGACTCTTATAATGGCCTCCTCCCATTCCTCAGACAATTAAAAAGTTTGCAAACACTATTTCATGAAAATAATGCTTCCATAATGAGTGAAAATAACTGAATCCAGCTGCCTGTGATTACAAAATATTTCCCTGAACCATACACCTTTTGGACCTCAAACCATTCATTTGTTTTTAATTTATTTATTTTCTCATTCTATCTCTAACATTTTGGCTTTCTCTCCCTTCGGCGTCATTTGTGCTTTGATGCAATTTATAACTATCTCGTTCCTCACTTTTTTTATCCTTTGTGTAATATTTGAGAACCCACTGTCTTTAAGATTACCTTCTGGTGTTTATTCACATACTTCAAAGTCTCCTTCCCTGAAATCTCAAATTAGACAGGTTCTTTAACATGATTCAGTTCCACACTGGCTCAGCTCCAGCCTGCGAGTCTGGCTGTTTTTTTTTAACACTGTCTTAGGTTCTCTGTTTTTTTTTACTGTCATCGCTTTTGACCAATGACTGTGTGAAATTACATACAACCCACCTGTTCTTCCAGCAAGCTTAAAACAAAAGTCAAAACAACAGCAATCATACCGCTCTGCTGCTGGTCTGTACAGGAGGAGGATTTGTAAGTTGCAAACCAAATCTTGAAGCAATAAAGAATGTATGGCGGAGATTCGTCACAACCAGCAAAGCTTTTGGAAGCGTGGCAGGACTTCTGCCTGTGACATTGGCCCATCCAATTCCTGGGGGCTGGATCATTAATAAAGTTGGGCTGGGAGGCAGTGTAAAGAAGAGCACCAGATAAAGTTTTCCTACAGATGTGGCAGATGTTGCAGTAGCTTCTGTCATTGGAATACAGAGACCAGAGGCCCAGATTGGGGTCCAAACAAAGACAAGTACATTTCAGTTATTGTTTTGACTGGTTTTATGTTCACTTTGACCAGTAACCCCCTAACAACAACAATCGATCTCACGGGAATTCATTGACTTTTCCTTTCTAGGCCTTTTCAGGCCTTGCTTTATCCCAAGAGTTGGAGCAACATCTCACATCTACAAATACAAATTTTGCTGAGTTCATCAGGGACACTTTAGGTGGAATACTGATCCGACAATGTTTCAAGACATTCCCCAAGCCTGTCAGGCTGACACAATAGAAAAAAAAACACAGTGCTCATGCTACAGAAACAGAAATTTAAAAAAACAATGAGAATGACCAGGTAATCTGTTCTGTTGTGTTGTTTGAGACATCAATCTTGGCTAAGGCACAAGTGAAAACATCCGATGATGCTTTGCAAGAGCATTATCCACCAAATTATGACATGACATATATAAATAGAATCCTAGAATCCCTACAATTTAGCAAGGCCAATCCACCTAACCTATACATCTTGGGACATAGAGGGGCAATTTAACTTGGCCAGTCAACCGAACCTGAACACCTTTTTAAAGTTTAAAAGTTTATTTTATTAGTATCACAAGTCGGCTTACATTAACACTGCAATGAAGTGACTGTGAAAATCCCCTAGTCACCGTATTCTGGTGCCTATTTGGATACACTGAGGGAGAATTTAGCGTGGCCAATGCACCTAACCAGCATGCCTTTTGGACTGTGGGAGGAAACTGGAATACCCGGAGACAACCCACGCAGATATGGGGAGAACATGCAGACTCCACACAGACAATGACCCAAGCCGAGAATCGAACCCAGGTCCCTGGAGCTGTGAGGCAGCAGTGCTAACCATGCTGCCATCTTTGAACACTAAGGGGCAATTTAGCATGGCTAATCCATACATATAAAGATGTATCAAAACTTGATCAAGAAGTGAGCTGAAGAAACATGTTAAAGGAAGAAACAGGGTGAAGAGGTGGAAAGATTTTGGGAGGAAATTCCAGAACTTGGATCTGAGGTAGCTACAGCTGCATAGGGATGTAAGTGACTTAAGATGTTCTCTAATAACATTATAACGTTATTTAAGAGCCCCTGCTCACAGATTGTATGTTCCAGATGCTAGAAGATAAACTCAGGAAGCTTGAAAATCTTACAACTTAATAAAGCATGCTGGTCAGTATCACATAGGATGCTGCTTTCTATTACTTAGGAATCATTGGAACAGGATTATGTCATTCAGCCACTTAAACCTGTTCCGTCCAAATCTGTCCCCATTTTTTACACATACCATATAATTAATTAATTTTAATTTGGCTGGAGTAAAACAACTGACTCGGATATATTTATTAACTAACATTATCAGTGAGGTGATAATTTTCATGTTCCTAATATGATCATTATCAACCATATCGTCATCATTTGCTGAGTACCGTCGAAGCTTCAGTGACAGTCCACAATGCCCAAGGCTGTATATGAATGCTCTTTCATTAATTTGTTCTGTACGGTAGCTGCATCACCACTTGCAGGTTGTAGATGCCATTGGCTATTTCAAGGATTAACTCAGCTGTCTTTTGATGGCATTTCCTTCATCCAAGGTCCCATTCCCTTCTTTCAGGCACTCATCCATCTGAATCCATTGCATGCTCTGGAGGTGGTCCAGTTACTTAACTGTTGCACAGCACTCCTAAAAACTGCCTAAACGTGATGAATAATCCCTTAGAAATCATACAGAGCACAGGTTAACAGTTCCAAAAATGTAATCAATTCAATAATTGACCCATGTTGACGAGAAAGGTCCTCGGTCTGTGTTGAGTTATTGCACAGCAGAGAAAATTGTCGAGAAAATAAGAGTTCATGGATCACGTTGTGGCAGCCTAACAGCAAAAGTAAATATGAACATTAATTAAGGATCATGGGGCACATTTGTAAATATTGTTTGACACTTAGGAAGTAGAGAACAATAGAGGCTAATAAGAACATAAGAACATAAGAAATAGGAGCAGGAGCAGGCCATCTAGCCCTTCGAGCCTGCTCCGCCATTCAATAAGATCATGGCTGATCTGATAGTGGTTTAGTTCCACTTACCCGCCCGCTCCCCATAACCCTTAATTCCCTTATTGAACAGAAATCTATCTACCTGTGACTTAAACATATTTAACGAGGTAGCCTCCACTGCTTCAATGGGCAGAGAATTCCAGAGATTCACTACCCTCTGAGAGAAGAAGTTCCTTCTCAACTCTGTCCTAAACTGACTCCCCCTTATTTTGAGGCTGTGTCCTCTAGTTCTTGTTTCCTTTCTAAGTGGAAAGAATCTCTCTGCCTCTACCCTGTCTAGTCCCTTCATTATCTTATATGTCTCTATAAGATCTCCCCTCAGCCTTCTAAACTCCAATGAGTACAGGCCCAATCTACTCAATCTCTCCTCATAAGCTAACCCCCTCATCTCCGGTATCAACCTGGTGAACCTTCTCTGCACTCCCTCCAAGGCCAATACATCCTTCCGCAAATAAGGGGACCAAAATTGCACATAGTACTCCAGTTGCGGCCTCACCAGTACTTTGTACAATTGCAGCAAGACCTCCCTGCTTTTATACTCCATCCCCTTCGCGATAAAGGCCAACATTCCAATTGCCTACTTGATCACCTGCTGCACCTGCAAACTGAGTTTTTGCGATTCATGCACAAGGACCCCCAGGTCCCTCTGCACAGTAGCATGTTGTAATTTTTCACCATTTAAATAATAGTCCACTTTACTATTATTCCTTCCAAAGTGGATAACCTCACACTTGTCAATGTTATACTCCATCTGCCAGATCCTCGCCCACTCACTTAACCTCTCCAAATCTCTCTGCAGACTTTCCGCATCCTCCACGCAATTCGCTTTCCCACTCATTTTTGTATCATCCGCAAACTTTGTTACCCGACACTCGGTCCCCTCCTCCAGATCGTCTATGTATATGGTAAACAGTTGAGGCCCCAGCACCGATCCCTGCGGCACGCCACTAGTCACCAACTGCCAACCAGAAAAGTACCCATTTATTCCAACTCTCTGCTTCCTGTTAGATAGCCAATCCTCAATCCACGCTAACACTTTACCCCCAACTCCATGCACCCTAATCTTCTGCAGCAACCTTTTGTGAGGCACCTTATCGAACGCCTTCTGGAAATCCAAAAACACCACATCCACCGGTTCCCCTCTGTCAACCGCACTCATTACATCTGCATAAAAATCCAGTAAATTCGTCAAACACGACTTTCCCTTCATGAATCCATGCTGTGTCTGCTTGATCGAACCATTTTTTTCCAGGTGTCCTGCTTTTTCTTCTTTAACAATGGATTCCAGCAATTTCCCAACTACGGACGTTAAGCTAACCGGCCTGTAGTTACCCAGGCTGATTTGAATTGAGTTCTTCCTTTTCACAGGAATTAATTGGTGCCTCCCATCCTCAGCTCCGATTCCATCCATCCACCGCACATCTCAAAATTCCATCTGGAGAGATCTGTGATATCTGTTTGAAAATAAATATCATAAGCTATATGGATGTAACAAAATCTTGACATTACACATTACATTCATCTAGATATTATCCACTGAACACAAACAGCTCTATTAAATGTCAAAAAATGTCTCCTGTTACCTTCTTTTTTAACTTACTCCACTTATTATTGGTCACAGGAAAAATAGTGAATCAGGATTATTGCATCTTTTACATTTGGAGCACTGGGTATAACTTGGTTGGTTGCTGCCCCTAGCAGCCTATGATGGTAGTACAGTATTATTCAGATCGCATTATTCAGAACTAGATGAGGGTGTCCCAGCAGGTCATTGACGAATAGTAAAATTTAACACATGGATATCGTCGGGAGCAGCTTTATTCATTTATTTTAAAACGGTTAAACGACTTTCTGCACTCCAAAAAAGACTATCGTGAAGTACAGTTTTATTATTGCTCGGTTTTATGCAGCTCAGCCCAGTCCACGAGCTCCTTTGTGTACATGTTCAGACAAAACGCATACATTATTTTCAGTGAGACTCCATTTTTTTAAAAACTGCAACCCATTCCTCGGTATCTCACTATGAGAGAATGTAATTACAGCTCTATTCATTTCAGTGAGTTTGCAATCTGTCTCACTATTTTTCTCTGAAAACTTCATTGTTAGTAACAGTCAGATCTTGGCAAGCACAGGGGTACAGCAGTCTGTAGTTGGATGTGAGACAGAGAGACTTAACTGGAGGCAAAGCAGGGGGACCTGTGACAACAGGAACTGAAAGCCTGATTTTAAGCATTGTGGCTTAGAGCGCACTGCACCTTAGCAGTGACAGAGGTGGACAGAGGGAATTATATGACTGCTTCAGGAGCACAGCAAGCTTCAGATCACAACTCTTACTCATGGAGTACATGTCCTGAATTTAGAGCACAGTAGTGCAAGCCCATTGGTGCATTGCAAACAAATTGCACCTTATTCACGATATTATTTAATTGCATTCAGATTTGCCTTTTAATGTCTTGATTTTTGGTACGATTTTGTAATTACCATGGTAAGAGCGATCAGTTCTGGGGAATGGAGCATTTTTATATTGAATATCTCAGTATTAATCACCCCAGAACAGGTTCAGATTTAGGAGCAGGATTTTCCACACAACCTGCCATGTGTTTCGTGGTGGTGAAGATATCCTGCCATTGACCTGTGGTGGGATCATCTGGTCCTGCTGTTGTCAATGGGGTTTCCAGTTGAATGCACCCCTTGCCACCGGGAAACCTGCAGTGGAGGTGTAATATCAGCGGGACTAGAAGATTCCACCGGCATGAGTGGCTGGAATTTTCCATCCAAAGTTTCTGCTTCCACAACATTCCCAATTTTAGAAGATGGCCTCATATGGTGTGACTAAATTAGAATACACATTTAATTCCATACGTGTTTAACTATTGATTGATTCCTTGATTGTCATAATCAAAACCTATTTGATAGCCTTAATATAAAAATGTCATCCCACTATTTAAGAAGAGAGGAAGAGAAAAAACAGGGTACGACAGTTCTGTTAACTTTACATCAACAGGAGGAAAAATGCTGGAATAAAGAATGGACACTTAGATAACAATGGTCTGATTGGGCATAATCAATTTGGATTTGTGGATGGGAAATGCTTGAAGAACTTGTTGGAGTTGACAAAGAGGAGTCGATGGACATTGTGTACTTAGATTGCATGGTAGCAAAGTGGTTCGCACTGCTGCCTCACGGCGCCAGGGACCTGGGTTCAATTCCGGCCTCAGGTGACTATCAGTGTGGAGTTTGCATGTTCTCCCCATATCTGCATGGGTTTCCTCCAGCTGCTCCAGTTTCCTTCCACTATCCAGAGGTATGCGGGCTAGGTTGATTGGCCATCTAAAATTGACTGTTAGTATCAGGGGGATCAGAAGGGTAAATACGTGGGGTTATGGAAATAGGGCCTGGGTGGGATGATTGTTCGTGCAAGCTCAATGGGCTGAATGGCCTGCTTCTGCACTGTAAGGACTCTCTATGATTCTATGATTTTGATAAAGTGCCCCTTGACATTCAATGGTGTTACCATCACTGAATCCCCCACTGTCAATCCTTGGGGTTACCATTGACCAGAAACTCAACTGGACTCGCCACATAAACACCATGGCTCGAAGAACAGGTCAGAGGCTAGGAATACTGCAGCGAGTAACTCAATTCCTGACTCCCCAAAGCCTATCTACCATCTACAAGACACAAATCAGGAAGGTAATGGAATACTCCCCACTTGCCTGGATGAGTGCAGCTCCAACAACACTCAAGAAGCTTGATACTATCCAGCACAAAGCAGCCCGCTTGATTGGCACCACGTCTACAAACATCCATTCCCTCCATCACCGACTCTCAGTAGCAGCAGTGTGTACTATCTACAAGATGCATTGCAGCAATTCACCAAAGATCCTTAGACGTTGCCTTCTAAACCCACGACCACTTCCATCCAGAAGGACAAGGACAGCAGATACATGGGAACACCACTACCTACAAGTTCTCCTCCAAGTCACTCACCGTCCTGACTTGGAAGTATATCGCCATTCCCTCGCAGTCGCTGGGTCAAAATCCTGGAATTCCCTCCCTAATGGCATTGTGGGTCAGCCCACAGCACATGGACTGCAATGATTCAAGAAGGCAGCTCACCACCACTTTCTTAAGGGCAACTAGGGATGGGCAATAAATGCTGGCCAGCCAGCGATGCCCATGTCCCATGAATGAATAAAAAAGAGGCTGGTTAGCAACATCAAAGCACATGGGATAAATAATATACTGGCATGGATTAAGGATTTTTGAGAAAGTAGGAATAAATGTATCATTATCACTTTGGCAGGCTGTGAGTAGTGGGATACCACAAGGATCATTACTTGGGCCCCAGGTATTCACAATATTTATCAATGATTTGGATGTGGTGCAAAATGTAATAATTTCTAGTTCATGATTGACATAAAGCTAGGCAGGAATGTGTGTTATGGGGAAGGGGATTAGGACAGACTTCATAAATGGACAAGAACATGTATTTGATTTGATTTATGACTCATGTATTGGTATACAGTGAAAAGTATTGCTTCTTGCATGCTGTGCAAACAAAGCATACCATTCATAGAGAAGGAAAGGAGAGAGTGCAGAATGTAGTGTTAGTCAGTTAGATCCATTCAAAAGTCTGATGGCAGCAGGGAAGAAGCTGTTCTTGAGTTGGTTGGTGCATGGCCTCAGATTTTTGTATCTTTTTCCCGACAGAAGAAGATGGAAGAGAGTATGTGGGATCCTTAATTATGCTGGCTGCTTTTCCGAGGCAATGGGAAGTGTAGACAGAGTCAATAAATAGGAAGCAGGTTTGCCTGATGGACTGGGCTTCATTCACGATGTAGATGGAATATAATGTGGAAAATGTGAGGTTATCGACTTTGTAGGAGGAACAGATGTGCAGGGTTTTGATTAAATGATGACAGATTAAAAAGTGTAGAAGTACTAAGGGACCTGGTTGTCCTCATCAATAAGTCACTGAAAGCTAATATGCAGGTACAGCTAGCAATTAGGAAGGCTAATGGTGTGTTTGCCTTTGTCGCAAGAGGATTTGATTACAGGAGTAGCAAAGTCTTGCTTAATTGTTTAAAACCTTAGTTAAGCCACATACGGAGCATTGTGTGCAGCTTTGATCCCCTTACCTAAGAAAGAATTTTATTGCCAGAGAGGGAGTGCAACGAAGATTCACCAGACTTGTTCTGGGGATGGAGGAACTGTCTTATGAAGAGAGATTGGGTAAACTGGGCCTGTATTTTCTAGGGTTTCAAAGAACAAGGGGTGATCTCATTGAAACCTACAAAACACTTAAAGGGATAGACAGGATAGATGCAGGTAAGATGTTTCCCCTGGTTGGGGAGTTTAGGACTAGGGGGTACAATTTCAAAAAAAGGGGGACACTCTTCGGACCGAAATTTTATTTGTTCAGAGAGTTGTGAATCTTTGGAATTTTCTACCTCAGAGGGCTGCGGAAGCTCAGTCATTGACTATGTTTAAATCTGAGGTTGACAGATTTCTAAATATCAATGATATAAATAGTTATGGGGATAGTGTGGGGGGAAAAACGGCATTGAAGTGGATGATCAGCCATGATCATATTGAATGGCATAGCAGACTTGATGGTCTGAATGGCTAGCCCTGCTCCTATGTTACTATATTGATTAGAAAGATATGTATTTTCACAGTGAATTCAAACTTGGACCATAGAGGAAAAATGGGAAGGAGCTGTTGTCACGACAAGGTTTAGGTCAATGTTGGGAGAAGTCAATGCAACTTTGCTGAAGTTGTTTTGCAATTAAATCCATCTGACAGCTTCAATGTATTGTAAGAGCCTATTGCTGGCAGAGTGAGTGTTTTGTATTCCATCTATCTGCTGTGTCTCCTGTCTGAGAGGCCTGTTGGCACTCAAGTAATTTGCCTCGGAAGTGGAGAATTACATTTTAGTTTCAATTTCCTCCCTCCTTCCCTCATTTCTTAGATTGGAAATGCTGCATTCTGAAACACCTTTCTCCTTGTTTTCTGTGTGAACATTGCGCTTCTTTGTCATCTATCTCATTCTGACAATGTGTTCGAATTGGCAGCTGATACATGGCTGCAACGTTCTTGCAAATTTTGAAAATAGAGTGCAGAAATATGAAAATTGTGATTAATTTCCAATGCGGTTTCTGTGTGTCTTGGTGGAACAGTGCATAGGAGACACTATGCTCTGTGCTGTCAACAAATTCACACCAATATTTTCAATTTTAGATGCACTTTCAGAAAGCAGAGGCCTCAGATCACAAAAGAAATACACTGGGCAATCCGCCTCATGTCATTCTTATTCATCATAGAAGAATCATAGAACCCTTATAGTGTAGAAGGAGTCCATTTGCCCATCTAGTCAGCACTGATCCTCTGACAGAGTATCCCACCCAGGTCCTACCCTCATAACCCCATATATTTACCCCATTAATCCCCCTAACCCACACGTCCTAGGATACTAAGGGGCAATTTAGCAAGACCAATCCATTTAACCTGCATGTCTTTGGACTCTTCACCTCTTCCCATTCAGGCTAAAAGTAGCTTTTGGAGAGATTGCATTCAATTCTGGTTGCCACATTGTGATGTGACTTTGGAGAGGGCGCACAAGAGGATGATGTTTGGATTAGAGCGTATGAGCTATAAGGAAAGGCTGTACAAATTAGGGTTGTTTTCCCTGGAGTGGTGGAGGCTGAGTAGAGACCTGATAGAAATCTATAAAATTATGAGAGGCATGGGTAGGGTTGATAGTCAGAATTTTTTTCCCAGAATTGAAATGTCTAATACTTGGGGGCATGCACTTAAGATGAGAGGGGGAAAGTTCAAAGGAGATGTGAGGGGAAAGTTTTTTACACAGAGAGTGGTAGGTGTCTGAAACGTGCTACCAGGGGCGGTGGTGCAGGAAGACACACTCGGGACGTTTAAGGGACTTTTAGATAAGAACATGAATATGCAAGGTATAGAGGGATATGGAACAAGGATAGGCAGAAGGGATTGCTGTAATTTGGTGTCATGTTTGGCACAACATCGTGGGCCGAAGGGCCTGTTCCTGTGCTGTGTTGTTCTATGTTCTATGTAGGGGAAGATGAAATGGGCGGCCTGTGTAACTGGTGACCGTTCAAGGGAAACTTGTGGCAAGAGTGAGGATGCCATTCGGAATGTGCAACTTTATAGGACTCCAGCTAAATACCCCAAATTGAACATCCTCTCTTGCATCGTAGTTAGGTAAACATTAATGATTGAAAAGGCATTTTATATCATTTAAAAGCAAAGATAATGCGGGCAATATATTTGCTTACTGAGAGAAGGCAGAGGCAGAAGGAGAGCTGAGCACGATATCCCCATAGAAAGTTAAGGAAAGGCTTTGGGATTATTTGCGAGTATTGCAAAAGTCTCAACGTAACAAATGAGTGAGGGAAGTAGGAAATTGAAACAAAAAATATAATCCGCCACTTCTTAGACAAATTATTTGATGAATAATATGTCCTCTTGGACAGGAGGTTCTGCAGAAGGCAGATTGAAGACAAAGCAGTCACCCTGCCAGCAACAAGCTCTTAATCCAAGAGACAACTGTTGAGATCTGAGAGGAGAAGGCACAACCACAAAATATTTTACATAGAAAATAAAGCTTAACCATGGCTCACGGGAAAATACTTTGGAACAAAGATACTGTAAGAGTGCTTGTGACAGCATGTTATTTAGCTGATGTTTCAGAAACTAATACGCCTGCAGATTGTGTAAGGCACTTCAGAGCTGTTTCACAGCTCAGGCTGTTGGACACTTTAAATGACGCAAGACACTTTTGGTAATTTGACTAGGTAAACATCAGAGAATAGGCCCACGCTGATTATTCAAAGCGGCATTTTCTGTACAGTCGGACTCACCACATTACACTCTTACACAACCAAATATCAGTCCACACATGTGGCATTAAATATGCATACGCTGAGCAAGGCATACCATATGTCTTTCACACGCTCCCCAGAACAGCATTTGTTTGCTCTGTTGCCAGATCACGTAGCACTGTGCAAAGCTTCTCATTTAAATTTCCCAAGTGTGGCTCAGCCGGTCTGTTCTGTGCTTTTGCATCTGGTGTTAATACTAAAGCTGTGTGGGGTATTTAGATGGCTAGATGGTTTCATTAAAAAAATAGGAAAAAACAAAACCACAGATGTCTGAAGCAAATCTCGGCAGTAGATGACAATGACCTCTTTCTGACCACAAAATGGGTTTCAGAGTTTCTCAAGTACAACTTCTCCCAGCGACTAAAAACAGTAGCATGCAACACATTGGGATATTGTGTTACACGTTGTATAACACACCTCAGCACTGCCTCAAACAGTCACAGTCAAAAGTACTGCATGCATTCAAAGGTACAGACACTTTTGCTGACACCACAAGGCAGTTGCCACTCGGTTAACCAAAGGCTTAATTTAGACTTTCAGGAAACACTTAAGTCAGGGGGCGGCTTATGTTGGTTTTGGTTTTGAAAGAGTGTGTCGGGTAAGTTCGTGGGTGCAGTCTGGCATGTAAAAAATGAAATGAATCCGTCAGTTCCTCTGGCCTACAGTTGGAACAGTTTACCATTGCAGACCGATTGAAGATTTGTTTTGTGTTCAAGGTGGTTTGGGGAAGGAGGGGAGGGGGGAGGGCGGGAATGGGGCATGAACAAGGATCAATCCTTTTCACACAATGTACATGACCAGCACCTGTTGTTTTCTGCTACTTAACAGCTATTCTTAACAGTGTCGGAAAAGGTTACTGAGCGTAGTTTTGAGTAGAGGGCTAAAGAGAGGAAAGATAGCTGGGGAGAGTTACTAACATCACAACAACCAGACAGATGCCATGGAGTCCCTACAGTGCAGAAGGAGGCCATTCGGCCCATCTAGGTCTGCACTGACCACAAACCCACCCAGGTCCTATTCCTGTAACCACACATATTTACCCTGCACAATCCCCCAGACACTAGGGGTAATTTAGCATGGCCAATCAACCCAACTCACATATCTTTGGATTGTGGGAGGAAACCAGAGCACCCGGAAGAAACCCAAGCAGCCACAAGGAGAATGTGCAAACTCCACACAGACAGTGACCTGAGGCTGGAATTGAACCCGGGTCCCTGGCGCTGTGAGGCAGCAGTGCTTGCCACTGTGCCATCCCTCTATTAGCATTGACAAGGTTTCGCTGTTTCCTTATTAAGAAAAGGTTATTTTAATATGGGAGGCATGGGTCGGGGGGGGGGGGGGGGGGGGGGAGGTGGAGCGGTGGGGGGGGGCGGTGGGGGGGATTCTCTGGTCTCTCCACTGCATGTTTCTTGTGTCAGAGGCAGTGTGCCATTCATTGGTCCCCCCCCAACAATGGGCTTTCCCTTTGACTGCACCTCATGCCACCGGGAAACCCGCGGTGGGGGTACGCTCTCAGCAGGACCACACAGTCCCGCAGGCGTGAACAGCTGGAAACTTTTGGCTATAGTTTCTCTGAGCCATGGTTCGATTGCTAGCTTTCTTGCTTCTAAGGTATAAAGTTGTGGGTTCAAGTCCTGTACCAAGGGCAAAATTCTGTTCCTCCAGAGCACAGGTCCCAAAGGCAGACCTGGACGTGGGCTCCTGGCAGAATTTGCACTCGTGGGGAGAATCGCTGACTGACCCCATTTGGCGGGTAGCCAATAAAATAGGCAGAGGTGTAGGGCCTGGCCAATTGTGCTGTGGGGAGGCAGTGAGTTGCCACCAGCTGATGGGGTCAGAGGTCCTAGTGCCATTGTTAAGTGGCATTCAAACATATACCAGGTGCCTGCAGCAGCTTTGGTGCAGCAGCAGCCAATAGGAACCTCAGGAACATCACTTTAACCTCAAACTTCCTCTCTTCCACTGACCCCAAGGCCATCACCTTGACCTCCAGACTCAGCTGGCAAGATGTCTCAGACCAGACAAAGGGTAGCTGCACCAACGACATCAGGAAAACCTTTTGCTTGACCACAGAAGCCCGGGCAGAGATTCTAGTGAAGGCTAACAGCCACGGGGGGCCCACAGGTACACCAAGTCTAATGCAGGAAAAGGGTCAACAACACACTCTGCACCACCAGGGTGAGTTAAATGGTGGCATTAGATCAATGTAGCTTTCATGAGGGCAACAAAGGCAATGCATCTCAGCAAGAGGGGTCAGGTGGGCAAATATAATGTGAGACTCAGTGACAGATGAAATATGAGGTTTGAATGTATTTAGAACATAGAACATAGAAAGCCACAGCACAAACAGGCCCTTCGGCCCACAAGTTGCGCCGATCACATCCCCACCTCTAGGCCTATCTATAGCCCTCAATCCCATTAAATCCCATGTACTCATCCAGAAGTCTCTTAAAAGACCCCAACGAGTTTGCCTCCACCACCACCGATGTCAGCCGATTCCACTCACCCACCACCCTCTGAGTGAAAAACTTACCCCTGACATCTCCTCTGTACCTACCCCCCAGCACCTTAAACCTGTGTCCTCTCGTAGCAACCATTTTAGCCCTTGGAAATAGCCTCTGAGAGTCTACCCTATCCAGACCTCTCAACATCTTGTACACCTCTATCAGGTCACCTCTCATCTTTCGTCTCTCCAGGGAGAAGAGACCAAGCTCCCTCAACCTATCCTCATAAGGCATGCCCCCCAATTCAGGCAACATCCTTGTAAATCTCCTCTGCACCCTTTCAATGGCTTCAACATCTTTCCTGTAATGAGGTGACCAGAACTGCGCGCAGTACTCCAAGTGGGGTCTAACCAGGGTCCTATAAAGCTGCAGCATTATCTCCCGACTCCTAAACTCAATCCCTCGATTAATGAAGGCCAGTACGATATACGCCTTCTTGACCGCATCCTCCACCTGCGAGGCCGATTTAAGAGTCCTATGGACCCGGACCCCAAGGTCCTTCTGATCCTCTACACTGCTAAGAATGGTACCCTTCATATTATACTGCTGCTTCATCCCATTGGATCTGCCAAAATGGATCACCACACACTTATCCGGGTTGAAGTCCATCTGCCACTTCTCCGCCCAGTCTTGCATTCTATCTATGTCTCGCTGCAACTTCTGACATCCCTCCAAACTATCCACAACACCACCTACCTTGGTGTCGTCAGCAAACTTACCAACCCATCCCTCCACTTCCTCATCCAGGTCATTTATGAAAATGACAAACAGCAAGGGTCCCAGAACAGATCCCTGGGGCACTCCACTGGTCACTGACCTCCATGCAGAGAAAGACCCCTCCACAGCCACTCTCTGCCTTCTGCAGGCAAGCCAGTTCTGGATCCAGAAGGCAACAGCCCCTTGGATCCCATGCCCTCTCACTTTCTCAAGAAGTCTTGCATGGGGGACCTTATCGAACGCCTTGCTGAAGTCCATATAGACCACATCCACCGCTCTTCCTTCGTCAATGTGTTTGGTCACATTTTCAAAGAACTCAACCAGGCTCGTAAGGCACGACCTGCCCTTGACAAAGCCGTGCTGACTACTTTTGATCATACTAAACTTCTCTAGATGATCATAAATCCTGTATTTGTACCAGAACTTGCAGGATCTGACTTCCATTCTTGTACAAGTGGCATGAGAGTGGGAGTGTGGACTATTTGTTGTGAGATCCCATTACCTGTTGGAAAGATGCATGCTGATAAGATGCCTGTATGCCAAAATCTATGTCATTAATATATATCAGGAAGGGCAAGGGTCCCAACACCAACCTGTAAAACTCTTTAATAAACCTTCCGCTTGTCCAAAAAAGATCCATTGCCCACTCTCTGATTACTGTCACTCTACCAATTTCATACCCATGTTGCTACAATCCCCTTTATTCCATAAGCTATAACTTTGTTCATAAGTCAAACATAAGGATGCTCACACCTCCAGCGGAGGAGGTAGTGGAGTTGGCCAGAGAGCAGGGCAGATGGACAGCAAGTAGAAAGTGAAGAGGCCTCGAACCTGGTGCCAACAATTGGGTAAAAAGGAAACGTGTGTAAGAGAGTGAAGGTTAGACAGATTGTGAATAAAGTGAGCCAAATTCTTGCAGTTCGCCAATGCAAACCCTTATATTTCAGAGGGAAGGATTGTTCCAGTGACTCTGAAGCTGCAGTCCACCTCTGAGGTTGAGGATGTGGAAGCCTCAGAGGGTGCTTTGTCATACCTTTCCCCTCACCCTCTACCAGCAGAAATAGTCATCTTGATTGGTCTGCGATTTGGGTTATGATGTGGCATCACAGACTTCACAGGGCAGCACAGTGGCAAAGTGGTTAGCATTGCTGCCTCACAGCACCAGGGACTTAGGTTCAATTCTGGCCTCGGGTCACTGTCTGGAGTTTGCACATTCTCCCCTTGTTTGCATGAATTTTCTCCAGGGACTCTGGTTTCCTCCCACAGTCCAAAGATGCGCAAGTTAGATGGATTGGCCATGTTAAATTGCCCCATAGTGTCAGGGGGACTAGCAAGGTAAATATGTGACATTAGGGGGATCGGGCCAGGATGAGATTGTTGTCAGTGCAGGCTCAATCGATCAAATGGCCTTCCTCTGTACTGTAGGGATTCTATGACTCCATGGTTATGCTGGAGCAGCTGATGGAGATGCTGACATTCGAAGGACTGTTGGCGGCTGGGCCCAGGCTGAAATGCAGGCTGATGATGGGTCCCTGGTTATGGCAACAAGAAACCTACTGGAGATGCAGAATCCTCAGCCTCTGACCTGCTCTTGGACTGCCACGTGTCGAGACAGTTGTTGCACCGCTTTCCATCTGATAACCACAGCACAATGCGGTTGTGGTCTGCAAGAGCAGCTTCCCTGAGAAGCTTCAGGAAGCTATTCTAACCACCCTGCAATTAACCCCATGCCACGCAAGGAGAACTTCAGAGGACTCCAAGATTAGCAACTCGAATGAGTTAGCAGACACAAAGTGTTCTTACAATTTTAAGAAGCAGTCGCAGAAAGGGGTAATATGTGTTATTTCTTCCTGGTGAATGCTGTAACTTTAGCTTGACCAGATAGAGTTGTGAGTTGATTTCTATGGCCGTGTTCAACCTTTGGGATTTGGATGATGGCAGAGAAAGATAACGTTTAGTACAAAACCTTGGAGGACCTCGGAACGTGACAGATTTGGACAGAAATTTTCCGGTCTCCTCAGTGCAACCTTGGAGGCTGGTGTGGGAGTAATATCGGCATAGACTTCTAATGCCATTATGTCAAGCTCAGATTTTACTAGCAGTAGAGCCAAGTCAAGTAGGAATGCCATGCACTCTTGATAAAACAGTTAATCAGATCATCAAAGTTGTAATTGAATGGTATTTTGTGGGCCCATTCAAATTTTCCAGTAAGTGCATGTGGGCCACAGGGTATCAGAGGCCTGGCAGGCATACCAGGGCAGCAACAGGACAGCAGCTGTTGTGGCATTCGACAGCAAAGGGGCAAGATGCATCGAAAGGGAGGAGTCAGGTTCCGGGACTTTGGGATTGAGTCTCCACACTGCCACCTGGCTTCTGGCACATGGACACATTTAGCGTGGATTGAGAAGGAATAGGGTGCAGTGATTGAAAGGAGGTATCTGACAGAGTGGCCCTTCAATCTGGCAGTGCCCACCTGTCAGGAGATGAGTCCTTCAATGGGGAGGAGAAACTCAGAGGGAGGAAGCTGCAGCCACAAGAATCTGAATAACAGCACCTTATGGCCATCTGTAGAGGTAACCTCAGGATAGGGAAACAGGAGAAACCTCCAGAGAGGACCACAAGCAGGCGCCAGCGAGAGAGAGAAGGTATCCGGTCTCAAGGATGGACAATCAGAGAATGAGCAACCTCCAGATGTTGGAATGACAGTGTTGCTGACCACTGGGCCTGTTTTAATGAGATGCCAGTGCCAGTGAAGGTTACCATGGGCCTTAATTTCTACACCTCTGCTTTATTCCAGGGGCCTACTAGAGACATTTGTGGCATCTCCCAAGCAGTTGTACATCATTCCTTCAAGTGTTGGCCAATGCCTTCTTCAGGGTGATGTGGGAGATGCCGGCGTTCGACTGGAGTAAGCACAGTAAGAAGTCTCATAACACGAGGTTAAAGTCCAACAGGTTTATTTGGCAGCACAAGCTTTCGGAGCACTGCCCCTTCATCAGGTGAGTGGGAGTTCTGTTCACAAACAGGGCATATATAGACACAAACTCAATTTACAAGATAATGGTTGGAATGCGAGTCTTTACAGGTAATCAAGTCTTAAAGGTACAGACAATGTGAGTGGAGAGAGGGCCAAGCACAAGTTAAAGAGGTGTGTATTGTCTCCAGACAGGACAGTTAGTGAGATTTTGCAAACCCAGGCAAGTCGTGGGGGTTACAGATAGTGTGATATGAACCCAAGATCCCGATTGAGGCCGTCCTCATACGTGCGGAATTTGGCTATCAGTTTCTGCTCAGCGATTCTGTGTTGTCGTGTGTCATGGAGGCCGCCTTGGAGAACATTTACCCCAAGATCAGAGGCTGAATGCCCGTGACTGCTGAAGTGTTCCCCAACAGGAAGGGAACACTCCTGCCTGGTGATTATCGAGCAGTGTTCATTCATCCGTTGTCATAGCGTCTGCATGGTCTCCCCAATGTACCATGCCTCGGGACATCCTTTCCTGCAGCATATCAGGTAGACAATGTTGGCCGAGTTGCAAAGGTATGTACCGGGTACCTGGTGGATGGTGTTCTCACGTAAGATGATGGCATCCGTGTTGATGATCCGGCACGTCTTGCAGAGGTTGCTGTGGCAGGTTGTGTGGTGCCGTAGTCACTGTTCCCCTGAAGGCTGGGTAGTTTGCTGCGGACAATGGTCTGTTTGAGGTTGTTTGAAGGCAAGAAGTGGGGGTGTGGGGATGGCCTTCGCAAGATATTCATTTTCTTCGATGACATGTTGAAAGCTCCGGAGAAGATGTCGTAGCTTCTCCACTCCGGGGAAGTACTGGACGACGAAGGGCACTCTGTCTGCTGTGTCCCGTGTTTGTCTTCTGAGGAGTTTGGTGCGGTTTTTCGGTGTGGCACGTCGGAACTGTCAATCGATGAGTTGAGCGCCATATCCTGTTCTTATGAGGGCATCTTTCATCATCTGTAGGTGTCTGTAGCCCCCCTCCTCATCTGAGCAGACCCTGTGTATACGGAAGGCTTGTCCGTAGGGGATGGCTTCTTTAATGTGTTTAGGGTGGAAGCTGGAGAAGTGGAGCATCGTGAGGTTATCTGTGGGCTTGCGGTATAGTGAAGTGCTGAGGTGATTACCTGTAAAGACTTGCATTCCAACCATTATCTTGTAAATTGAGTTTGTGTCGATATATGCCCTGTTTGTGAACACAGCTCCCACTCACCTGATGAAGGGGCAGTGCGCCAAAAGCTTGTGCTGCGAAATAAACCTGTTGGACTTTAACCTGCTGTTGTGAGAGTTCTTACTGTTCTTCAGGGTGGCCAGCTAATACAGCCATTACTGCCCTAATCCAGCAATCAGTCAGAGAGAGTTGGAGCATTTTGGGGCCATTCGCGCAGATGTTCAGTATGGTAGACTGCGAACATGTGGCAAAGCCTTTATTAAAAGAAAGGGATTCTATTTCCACTGGTGACCACCACTAGTGGGTCCCACTGGTGTGTGCTTAGCTCCCTGGAAGCAGCCACAAAGCTGAGATACTCAGGCACTTCCAGCCCAAGATTTTCGCCCCCACTGCACAACTTCCAGATTGGAATTTCGGTAACAATGGCTGCTTCATTAAAGAGATGGTTACTGACTCCACCGAGGAATCCATGGACAGAGAAAGGGGAGGAATACAACATCAGTCACATAGCGACCTGAACCAGGTCAAACTGACCATCGGCCTCCTGGAGATGAGATTCAGGGGCCGGGATCATTCCAGTGGAACACTTCAATATTTCCCAGTGAGGCTCTCTCAGATCATGGTGATCTGCTGCACAACACGGCGCTACGGGGAGGAGAGGGCCTGACCAATGGGACATAGTGGAGCATGAGGTAGCCTCAAATGAGGAGGATGATGAGGACACTGATGACAAGTTACAGCACCTGATAGGTATTCACGAGGGACCACATAAAGGGTGCAATGAAGCTTAGGAGGTACTTAAACATACACAAATCAGATGACTCAATCCACATCATCCTTCCAGTCAAATGGAGGTCCATCTTCAACCTCCACTGTTACTATTCACCTCAGTTGACAGCCGAGACTCCTTCATCCAGTGTCACGTGGTGCTGTTGAACAGCCATAAAGACAACGACACTTGCCATGGGCCCTCCCAAGTAGCAAACCTACTGTGGTGTGTGTAACTACTGCACCTCCAGACAGTCTCCCACTATAGATAGAGAACAAATAACACCCTTTTTAGAAACATTACACTCAGTAATTCCTGAATAATCTGTTCAGCTGTGAAGTCCAAGTGCATCTTGATGTCTTGCTTGGTTCTCCATCAGCTAATGTGGAGGCAGGCTGTTGACTTTGCTGCCCTGTGGACTGGGATGAACTGGAGGAACCTGGCATGTTTTGGGGTTGCTGCATAGGCACAAGAGCCTGCACTGTTAATGGGGCAACTTAGGGCACTGATATCACTGGAAGAGGGGCTGAGGAGGTACTGCCCACTCTCGCAGCATCCTGAGAGGAGCCCACAAATGTAGAAGTCCTCTTTCTTTCCACAATCTACTGCCTGGCTGAAGTTGACTGGAAACTGGTGGAGACTCCAGGTGCCTAAGTTCCACACTGCCTCAACCCTCACCTTACCACCGCTCTCCTGAGCTCAGGAACAAAGCAGCGGCGGGCAGATCTGCATGCATCTCTGACATCCGTTTGCCGGATGGGACTCTCCATGGCTGTTGCCAGTCTCTCCTTACAGCTCAAATGCTCCATTCCAGACAACATCCTGGTGCACATAAGCAGGTAAATGGGAAATTGTAGTCCTGTATGGACTCCTCCACTGTCTGAGCCAGGGTCTGCATACCCTCTTGAAACTCCACCAGATCTTCACACGCCACATTCTGAATTTCGAAAATCTCCAAAATGACTCCAAAGACACATCAGTCACCCTCATGGGACTCATCATAGGCTTGTCCTCCAATCTTCCTCTCTGCGTAGATTTTCATGCCCATCCTCGTTCCCATAAGAGGCAAGAATTCATATCTTTGTGAAGGTTTGTGGAGTAAGAACAGACAAGTGTGAAATAACTTAATTTGGTGAGTCAACCTTGATTTATTGAAAGATTTGTCTTTCAATTGCAGTCATAGTCGTACAGTCGGCCGATCAAGTCTGCACCGACAATAACTGCCACTAAAGACGTGCTAATCCCATTTTCCAGAATTTGTCCCATATTCCTGAATGTTATGCTATTTATCATAGAATCACACAGTGCAGAAGGAGGCCATTCAGCCCATTGAGTCTGCACTGACAACAATCCCACCCAGGCCCTCTCCCCATAACCCCATACATTTACCCTGACACAATGGGCCAATTTAGCATTGCCAATCCACCTAACTCGCACATCTTTGGACTGTGGGAGGAAACCAGAGTACCTGGGGGATACCCACGCAGACATGGGGAGAATGTGCAAATTCCACACAGACAGTAACCCAAGCTGGGAATCAAACCCGGGTCCCTGGAGCGGTGAGGCAGCAGTGCTAACCACTGTGCCACCATGCCGCCACATTTCAAGTGCTCATGCAAATAATTTTTAAAGGTTGTAAGGTTTCCAGCCTCCACTACTTTCCCAGACAGTGCACTCCAGATTCTCACCACACTCCGAATGAATTTTGTTTCTCAAATCCCCTCTGAATCTCCTGCCTCTTACTGTAAAACTATTCCCCCTTGTGATTGACTCCTCAACCAAGGGGAACAGCTACTTCCCACTCACCCTCATAATCTTATACACCTTAATCATGTCCCTCCTTAGCCTTTTCTTCTCTAAAGAAAACAAGCCAAGTCTATCTAGTCTCTCTTTATAGCTCATATTCTCTATCCCAGACAACAGCCTGCTGAATCTCCTCTGTACCCCCTCTAGTGCTATCACATCCTTCCTACAGTGAGGTGACCAGTTCTGCACACAGTACTCCAGCTGTGGCCTAACCAACATTCTGTACAGCTCCAACATGACCTCTTTGGTCTTATATCCTATGCCACAGCTGATAAAAGCAAAAGTCCATATACCTTCTTAATTTCCTTATTCACCTACTCTGCTGCCTTCAGGGATCTGTGAATAAGTACTCCAAGAGCCATCTGTTCTTCTGAGCTTCCTAGTGTCCTGTCATTCATTAAATACTCCCTTGTCTTGTTACTTCTTCCAAAGAGTATCGCCTCACACTTATCAGGGTTAAATACCATCTGCAACTACTCTGCACATCTGATCAACCCATCTATATCCTCCTGTAACCTATGACCTTCTTCTTCATTATTAACCACCCTACCAATCTTGGTGTCATCTTCAAACTTACTTATCATTCCCTCCACATTGTCAACTATATCATTTACATATATATAACAAACAATAAGGAACCCAGCATTAAACCTTGTGGTTTGTCACTGGAAACCAGCCTCCAGTCACTCAAACAGACTTCTACCACCATCAGTTGTGTCCTATTACTAAGCCAGTTACAGATCCATTTCATGAAGTTTCCCTGAGTTCCATGTGCTTTAACATTCTCAATCAATCTCCCATGTGGGAACTTATCAAAGGTTTTGTTAAATCCCATACAAACTACATTATCAGCATTTCTCTCATCCACACTCAATCACTTTTTCGAAAAATTCTATCCAAGGCATGACCTCCCTCTGACAAAGCCAAGCTGACTATTCCTAATCAAATGCCTTTCCACGTAGAATTTAATTATCTTCTTCAGAATTTTCTCCAATAGTTTCCCTACCACTGATGTGAGACTCACCGGTCTGTAATTTCCTTGTTCACCTCTACCACCCTCTTGAAAAGTGGAACCACATTAGCCATCCTCCAATCCTCTGACACTTCTCCTGTGGCCAGAGAGGAATTAAAAATTCACAACAGGGCCCCTGAAATTTCCTGCCTCACCTTCCACAGCAGTCTTGGATACAACTCATCCAGGCCTGGGGATTTGTCAATTTTTAAAATCGTCAAAGCCTCCAATACCTCCTCACCTCCTCTGTTAACCTACTTAAGGTCCCCTTTTCCTGAATTCCCTTTTCCTGAATTCTGTACCTATGTTCTCCTTTTCCTGAGTGAAGACCAATGAGAAGTATTCATTGAACACCCTTCCAATCCTACGGCTTCAACACAGATTGCTCCCTTGGTTTCTAATGGGCCCTACTCTTTCCCTGGTTAACCTCTTCTCCTTACTGTAATTATAGATTATTTTAGGATTCTCCCTAATCTTGTTTGCATGTCATTTATCATGCCCCCTTTTTGCTCTTCTAATTGCTTTCTTAAATTCCCTCTTACACTTCCAATATTCCTCTAGGGCCACACCTTTGGACTTGCTAAAAACTTTTCTCTTCTTCCTCATCTAGTCCTGAATTGTCCTAGATATTCAGAGTTTCCTGAACTTATTGTTCCTACATTTCCCCCATTAGGGAGCATGTTGGACCTGTGCTCTTCCCATTTCCTTTTTGAAAGCTCCCCACTGTTCTGCTGTAGACTTTCCCGCAAGGAGCTGTTCCCAGTCAACTTTGGCCAGATCCTGTTTTATTTTAATAAAAGCTGCCTTCCCTGAATCCAAAACCATCTTTTGCAGGCCACCTCCTCTATTTCCCGTTGACTCTTGGGGGTCTATAATACACTTCCAGTAATGAGGATGCCCCCTTTATATTTCTAAGTTCTACCCACAAAGCCTTGTTTGAAGACCCTTCCATGATATTGGCTGGAATTTTACCGCCCTGCCTGCCATGGGAATCGGAGCAAGCGAGAGATGGAACATGGAAAGGTCCATTGACCTTGGGCGGGATTTTCCAGTTTTGGGATGAACGATGCTGTAAAATCCTGCCGTTGATCTCTGTTTATCGCAGTAATTGACTCCTTAATTAATAGTGCAACACCAGCATTCTATACCCTCCTCTGTCTTGCCTGTACCTTCCCTCAATCATGTCTCATGATGGCAACAATGTCACACTTCCATGTGTCAATCCATGCCCTTAACTCATCAGTCTTGCCTCCTACACTCCTAGTATTAAAGTAAAGACCATCCAGCCCAGCCTTACTCTCATGACACTCAACATAGGTGAACTTACTCTGACTTCCTTCCTTTAGTATCGCAAGATGTGTCTCTATTTTACCAATATTCTGTATCCTCTTCCCCTTCCAAACTAGTTTAAACAGCACAAACAAACTTATCCACAAGGATGTTGGCCTCAGTATGGTTCAGATGCAGACTGTCCCATTTGTAGATGTCTCACCTTCCCAAGAGACGAAAATTTCTGGTTGTTGTGTAAGATTATTGTAAAGTTGTTGTGTAAGATCAGTTCAAAATCGATGTAAAATATAAAAATCAAAGAGTTTTTGGAACTTCACTTGGACATTTCTGCTGTGTCATAGTCATTATCAACTTATTTAAATTCACCTGATTTCCACTCCTGTGGGTAAAATAAATGATAATCTCTTAGGGTTTAAATTGAATAGCCTCTCGTCATTATTCCACACCCATTCAAAATGATTCAGGAAGCTCACAAACTTTTTACTAATTATAACGATTCCATGGACAGAAGTTTACCCTCCCCTCCCCTCACAGGCAAGTTGTGAAGTGGGGAGAGCTTAAAATTGAATAGACGGGATTTCCCCCGGAAACCCCCTCACCTAACCAAAATGCAATCACACGCTTGGGTGGGCAGGTCTTGGAGCGGTAACCCACCTATTCACCTATTAAGGCCCTTAAATGGCCACTTATTAGCCACTTAAGGGCCTTCTCCAGCCCAGCCTTAATATTTAAACTGGTGCGAGTGGGTGTGGGTAGAGTGGGAAAGTGGCATTTACATTTTTCCTTATCTCGGGCGAGAAGCCTCACTCTGAAAGCACTCCTCGGAGTTGGGACGCACCCCCATCTCCCTTCCGACACATTAGAGCTCCAAGATCCCCTCCCCCTTTGGTCTATCCCCGATGCCGCAATCGCCCCCTGCTGACCCCCCAGATTTCCCGTAACCTCCCGCCCCCAAGACCACCAGGACTGGTCTTTTCAAAGGCAAGAAGTTTAACAACACCAGGTTAAAGTCCAACAGGTTTATTTGGTAGCAAAAGCCACACAAGCTTTCGGAGCTCCAAGCCCCTTCTTCAGAAGAAGGGGCTTGGAGCTCCGAAAGCTTGAGTGGCTTTTGCTACCAAATAAACCTGTTGCACTTTAACCTGGTGTTGTTAAACTTCTTACTGTGTTTACCCCAGTCCAACGCCGGCATCTCCACATCATGACTTTTCAAAGGTTCCAGGGCTTAGTCCGAGGTAGAGCATTGCAGTACCACTTCTGGCCACTGCAGCCACTGCTCCTGGCCAAGTTGACAGGAAGTCTCATGGGTGGGACTTCCTGGCAAGGGCAGACAGAATACAACATCATAAATCAGAACTCCTGCTCAGGCAAGTACTGTAGGGGCTCCTTCCAAGTGATTGAGGCAGCTGAATCTTTGCCAGCATCCTGTTGGTCTATTCAACAACATAGAACTGGTGCAAGATGCATCATGTGTCAGGCAGGATAGCATGAGACCCTGAGTGTGGTCATACATTAACACTTGGTAATATTCACCTTTGAAATGTGGCACCTAGAAAGCCATATGTGTACAGTTGATGGCACTCCTCACCATGGGGAAGCCTGCTGTACGGGCAAAGTCACGTGTATGCCCTCTGTTTAATGGGAGACAATGAAGTCCCATCTCCTTGGACAAAGCCTGCATGTCCCCTTGATGCAGTAATGGAGAGTGAGCTGTGAGAAATTAACTGTGTCACCGCCTCCATCCAGGAAGTATCCACTGGCGAAAACATTCATGATGTGGAGATGCCAGTGTTGGACTGGGGTAAACACAGTAAGAAGTCTCACAACACCAGGTTAAAGTCCAACAGGTTTATTTGGTAGCAAACGCCACTAGCTTTCGGAGCGCTGCTCCTTCGTCAGGTGAGTGGGAGATCTCTCCCTCCCCGGCCGTGGGTTTTAGATGTGTGGCCCCGCCAGCGGCTCCAGCCCCACATTCAGGGCCAGTCACCCTGTCTACCTTGTCAGTCACTGACAGCACAGCCGTTCCCCTTGTCCTGTTGCTACAAGTCTCATTCCAAGAGGTGGCAGAGCTTTGTGGGCCATCTCTTTGATGAAGTGCTGCTACTGATCACAGTATTCTTGGCTTAGGTGCACAGAGAAGGAGCTCAATCTGAAGAACCCAGGTAGATAGGTTTTCTTGCTGGGAGCTTTCCTCCTGCTCCCTCTACTCCATCTCCCTTAATGTTGCAGATCAAAGGGTACTACAGTGTTAGTCCCTTTGGGAACAAGTGGTGTACCCAGTGGCATTGCAGTGATGACAAATCTTCCCGATGTCCAGCACCACTCCCTGCAAACTTGGCCAACTTTTATAAACTCTTCCAAAAATCCAGTACTTCCACAAACTCAGCAAAAGCCAGTGAAAAATAATATTTTTTTTTATTAATTCGTGGGACATGGGCATCGCTGGCTGGGCCAACATTTATTGCCCATTCCTAGTTGCTCTTGGAGGGCAGTTGAGAGTTAACCACATTGCTGTGGCTCTGGAGTCACATGTACACCAGAGCAGGTAAGGTTCTTCCCTAAAGAGCATTTGTGAACTAGATAGGTTTTACTGACAATTGACAATGGTTTCATGGTCATTAGTAGATTTTTAATTCCAGATTTTGTTTATTGAATTCAAATTCCACCATCGACTGTGGTGAGATTCGAAGTAAGAAGTTTAACAACACCAGGTTAAAGTCCAACAGGTTTATTTGGTAGCAAAAGCCGCACAAGCTTTCGGAGCTCTAAGCCCCTTCTTCAGGTGAGTGGGAATTCTGTTCACAAACAGAGCTCCGAAAGCTTATGTGGCTTTTGCTACCAAATAAACCTGTTGGACTTTAACCTGGTGTTGTTAAACTTCTTACTGTGTTTACCCCAGTCCAACGCCGGCATCTCCACATCGTGAGATTCGAACCCAGGTCCCCAGAACATTAGCTGAGTTTCTGGATTAATATCCTAGCGATAATACCACTAGGCCATCACCTTCCCAAATAAGCAATTAACCTGCAAATTGGATGATGATGTCTTTATATTGTGCAGATTATGTGGGGGCAGGGGCACATGGGTGAGTGCAGGGATATCATTTTTGGAACTGAATGCATGTTTAGCTGGGTGTCTCTAAAACTACAGCAGCAAAGTCAAGAATCAGTGTTAAACATGATTGATATCACAGTCTGCTTACTCTATATGCATCTAGTGCATGCCTGTAAAGTCCATGCTATCATCTTCAACATGTTTAAAGTGATCCGTGCCAGATATGGGTGGGAGCAGTGCAAGTACCATTTTCCATCTAAACTGGCACTGATATCATAGAACCCTACAGTGCAGAAGGATGCCATTTGGCCCAACGGCTCTGCACCAACTCAGACCCCACTCAGGCCCTATCCCCGTAACTCCACATATTTACCCTGCTAATCTTACTAACCTATGCATCTCAGGACACTAAGGGGCAATTTAGCATGGCCAATCAACCTGACCTGCATACCTTTGGATTGTGGGAGGAAACCAGACCACCCGGAGGAAACCCGCGCAGACAGGGGGAGAATGTGCAAACTCCACACAGGCAGTGGCTCAAGTCGGGAACCGAACCCAGGTCCCTGGAGCAGTGAGGTAGCGGTGCTAACCACTGTGCCACCGTGTCACCCCAGATCGTGTTGAAACTATTGGCCATCAGCTTGACTTCATTGTTTTCTTACTATAAAATAGTAATAATAAGAAAATTCAGCCCGTTATGCCCATGATGCTCTCTGCAAAAATCAACTCATCCAGTGCCACTGCCCCACCCTTTCTTAATAGGCTGGTTAATCTTTCCTTTTCAGAGACCAATCCAATTCCCTTTTGAATACAGTGATGAAATCAGGATTGAATTATGTTTGCATGGTTAAGGTTAGCAGCACTCAGAATGAGTAATAGCAAGAAGGCATTTGCTGACTGAATTTTATTGTGATGGCCTTTCCCCTAAAGTCTTAAATGACAAATTCAGGATCTGCCCATGAACTGCGAGTTTAACCAAAAATTAGCTGAGACATATATTTTAAGTGCGTTCCACAGTTAGATGCGATCTGTGCTGTTAGCTGAGTTCAGTTGATTGGGATCATGTGGAGCAGTCAGAATTCTTTTATTGTCTTGCAGAGGAAAAAAATGGGCTCAATTCTTGGAGCTGATTACTAGCACCTTGTGTACTTGAAAGGAGCAAGGACCCTGGTGGCTCAGGTCCCACCCAATGAGAGCTGCTTGCCAATCAGAGCCTGGTAGCTCTTCTGCACATAGCAACACCACGGGGGACACAGTAGCTGCTGCTGGTACCATACCCCTTAAGGCCTCAGATTGAGGAGGGACCCAGGCATAGGTCGCCATCGCACAGATGGCAGGAATGGGGTTATGCGGCGGGGATCATAGGGGAGAGACCTACTTTCTGATGCCAGGTTCCTCAATCAGGAATTGTGTGCCTTTGAATGAGGGACATTCCTGGCAGCCTGCAAAAAAGAAAATCTGGGATTTGCTTGTCATACTTCCTGCATGGCAAGTTTCCTGCCCACATCTGGGTTTATACCAGCAGCAGGATGATGCCCTTACATGCATTGCCCAGTTGAGGGCTTCAGTTGGCAGCAGAGTCAAAGATCCTGCCAAGGCTGAACTGGTGTGATGGTGGGAAGACGCTGGGAACCCCATCTGTCAACCTCCTACTTGATTAAATGCTCCCAAATTCACCACCAAGGAGGGCATAAGATTTCCACCCATCTAGAGTCATAGAGGTTTACAGCATGCAAACAGGCCCTTTGGCCCAACTTGTCCATGCCACCCAGTTTTTACCACTAAGCTAGTCCCAATTGCCCACATTTGGCCCATATCCCTCTATACCCATCTTAACCATGTAACTGTCTAAATATTTTTTAAAGGACAAATTGGTACCCACCTCTACTACTGCCTCTGGCAGCTCATTCCAGATACTCACCACCCTCTGAGTGAAAGAAATTGCCCCTCTGAACCCTTTTGTATTTCTCCCACTTACCTTAAACCTATGCCCTCTAGTTTTAGACTCCTCGACATTTGGGAACAGATGCTGACAATCTACCTTATCTGTGCCCCTCATTATTTTATAGACCTCTATAAGACCACCCCTAAATCTCCTACATTCCAGGGGAAAAAGGTCAAAGTCTATCCAGCCTCTCCTTATAATTCAAACCATCAAGTCCCGGTCACCCCCTAGTAAATCTTATTCACATTCAAACATACGTACATACAGACACATTCAAACATTCACAGACACATTCAAATATACCAGCAGACATATGCAAACATGAAGACATATGCAACAGGTACGCACACACAAATATATAAACACATACTCACATACATTTTCTCCAGGCTGCTTGCATGTTCTTCTTCAATAATTTAGATTCCCTTCTCAGAGCTATAATCACCAATTTCCCTGAGAAACTTAATTCACATGAAATCAAAATTTTGTCTTCATCTATTACTTTTAAAAATTTATCTCAGAATATAGGCAGGTAGAAAGAGGAATAGGGCTTTCAGCCCCTGGAGCCTGTTCTGCCTTTCAACGAGATCATAGTAGATCCACGACCTAACTCCATAAACACACATTTACCCCATTAACCTTAATACCCTTGGTTAACAAAATTCTATCAATCTCCGATTTAAAATTAATAATTGATCAATTGACATTTGGGGCAGCACGGTGGCACAGTGGTCAGCACTGCTGCCTCACAGCGCTAGGGACTTGGGTTTGATTCCTGGCTTGGATCACTGTCTGTGTGGAGTTTGCATTCTCCCCGTGTCTGCGTGGGTTTCCTCCGGGTGCTCCGATTTCCTCCCACAGTCCAAAGATGTGCAGGTTAAGTGGATTGGCCATGCTAAATTGCCCCTTAGTGTCAGGAGGACCAGCTAGGGTACATATGTGGGGTTATGGGGATAGGGCCTGGGTGGGACTGTGGTTGGTGCTGACGCTACATATCAAATGGCCTCCTTCTGCACTGTAGGTTTCTATGATTCTATGAATAGAGTCCTAAACTTCCACCACCCTTTGCATGGATGAGTGTCTCCTAATTTCTCTCCTGGTTTTATTTCAGATTTACAACATTGTAGTTTTTCTCAGCATTTCCTATGAACCCCTCAGGTGAAAGTAAAGGGTAAATGTGCTGTTTAAAACATAATGTGGGTAGCTCAGTTTTTTTTCTTTAACGATTTGCCAATGCTTCAATAGCAGCAGAAATTGTATTGGAATGTTTCGGTTTCTGCAATGAACTTGCTGACATGAACTTACCAAAATCTCCTGCAAAGCTGCTACCTGCCAGCTTGGCTCACTCTCAGTTCCTTTTGCCTCTGCTACACCTTACCCTTCCATTGTTATTGAATATGCCCATTGGAAGGATATTCCAGCTTCTTAATCCTTCTGAATGTGCGGGGGGGAGGGGGGGCGGTGGTGGAGTGGGGTGCGTAAGAGTCCTAAAACTCTGAGTGCTCTGTAACTGAAAGCATTTAAATTAAATGCAATGCAAGTCACAGTAAGAAATAAAATCAATAAAAATCGTAAAACACAAATTAATTAGAAACTCCATAAATCTCAGATTCAGGCATCAGTACGCCTACAGTTTGGTAGTAAATCTATGTCAACATATTTCTGGTGTAAATGCAGGGAAGTCAAGTAAACGGTGAAAATGAGCAAGCAAATTTGCACTTTAAATGATGTTTCAAGGTAAAACCAGCTGTGTGGAGTTTGCACATTCTCCCCATGTCTGCGTGGGTTCCCTCTGGGTGCTCTGGTTCCCTCCCACAATCCAAAAAATGTGCTGGTTAGGTGGATTGGCCATGCTAAATTGCCTCTTAGTTTCCCAACATGTGTAGGTTAGGGGGATTAGCCATGGTAAATGTGTGGTGCTACAGGGATAGGGCAGGAGATAGGGCAAGGGTATGATGCTCTGTCAGAGAGTCAGTGCAGACTAGATGGGCCGAATGGCCTCTTCTGACTGCAGGGTTTCTACAATTAAGTAAAAACACAAATTTGTTTTTGGAGAATTCTGCTCTGAGCCATAATTACCCAAAACATTCCCAGGAAATGTCAGACCATAAGATCAATAATTGTTCAAATGTGCATGAAATACCTCTTCTAATGCTTTAATTAAGGTGGATTTTCACCGAAATGATCTCTGCCTTATTGCTGTTATTTGTTCAACCTCTGAATGCACTCGAAAATCTAAATCATGAAGTGGAACCACAACAACCAGCCTTTAAAAAAGAAAAATAGGATTCCGCACAATGCAGAAAGAGGCCATGCGGCTCATCGAGTTTGAACCGACTTAAAGAGAATCTTACCCATGCCCCAACCCCCATGTTATCTCCATAACCCCAAGTTTTACCATGTCCAATCAACTTAACCTGCACATCTTTGGACTGTGGGAGTAAACTGGAGCACCGGGAAGAACCTAACGCAGACACAGGGAGAACATGCAAACTTACAAGTCACCCAAGTGCTTGCCACGTAAAGGCCCCAATTTGGGCATGGACCCTAGGCCTCACCCCTCACCCTAAAATGGTGCATTGGTCAGAGACAGATGGGAGAGCAATGGCAGGGCATTTTATAAACTCTCCCTGTGAGGTACTGTAGAATTCTTTACATAAACTGCCCGCATTCAGTCAAAGACCAAACCCATCTATTCAATCAGAAGATTTGAATGCAGTTTGTGTGTAATGTGCACATAAATGGCAGAGTTTAATAGAGTCATAGAGGTTTACAGCATGGAAACAGGCCCTTCGGCCCAATTTGTCCATGCCGCCCTTATTTTTTCTTAAAACCGCTAAGCTAATCCCAATTGCCCGCATTTGGCCCATATCCCTCTATACCCATCGTACCCATGTAACTATCTAAATGCTTTTTAAAAGATAAAATTGTACCTGGCTCTACTACCAACTCTGGCAGCTTGTTCCAGACACTCACCACCCTCTGTGTGAAAAAACTGCCCCTCTGGACACTTTTGTATCTCTCCCCTCTCACCTTAAACTTATGCCCTCTAGTTTTAGACTCCCCTACCTTTGGGAAAAGATATTGACTATCTACCTTGTCTATGCCCCTCATTATTTTATAGACCTCTATAAGGTCACCCCTCAGCCTCCTACGCTGCAGAGAAAAAAGACCCAGTCTATTCAGCCTCTCCTTATAACTCAATCCATCAAGTCCCGGTAGCATTCCAGTAAATCTTTCCTGCGCCCTTTCTAGTTTAATAATATCCTTTCTATAATAGGGTGACCAGAATTGCTCACAGTATTCCAAGTGTGGCCTTACCAATGCCTTGTACAACTTCAACAAGACGTCCCAACGCCTGTATTCAATGTTCTGACCGATGAAACCAAGCATGCCTTCTTCACCACTCTGTCCACCTGTGACTCCACTTTCAAGGAGCTTTGAACATGTACCCCTAGGTCCCTTTGTTCTGTAATTCTCTCCAACGCCCTACCATTAACTGAGTAAGTCCTGCCCTGGTTCAATCTACCAAAATGCATTACCTCGCATTTGTCTAAATTAAACTCCATCTGCCATTCGCCAGCCCACTGGCTCAATTGATCAAGATCCCGTTGCAGTTGGAGATAACCTTCCTCACTGTCCACCATGCCACTAATCTTGGTGTCATCTGCACACTTACTAACCATGCCCCCATGTTCTCATCCAAATCATTAATATAAATGACAAATAACAGTGGGCCCAGCACTGATCCCTGAGACACACCGCTGGTCACAGGCCTCCAGTTTGAAAAATAACTCTCTACAACCACCCTCTGGCTTCTGTCAAGAAGCCAATTTTGTATCCATTTAGGTACCTCACCCTGGATCCCGTGAGATTTAACTTTATGCAACAACCTACCATGCGGTACCTTGTCAAAGACCTTGCTAAAGTCCATGTAGACAACACCAACTGCACTGCTCTCATCTACCTTCTTGGTTACCCCTTCAAAAAACTCAATTAAATTTGTGAGACATGTTTTTCCACTCACAAAGCCATGCTGACTGTCCCTAATCAGTCCTTGCATCTCTAAATGCCTGTAGATCCTGTCTCTCAAAATACCTTCCAACAATTTACCCATCACAGATGTGAGGCTAACTGGCCTGTAGTTCCCAGGCTTTTTCCTGCAGCCCTTTTTAAACAAAGGCACAACAATTGCCACTCTCCAATCTTCAGGCACCTCACCCGTGACTATCGATGATTCAAATATCTGTTGCCCTTGAAAGTGTTTTGTGAGGTTGGTGCGTGTAGGGAATGTAGAATCAGAATGGGACACACTGGAGGGGAACTACACCAGGTTTACCCACACTGGGAAATCTCCACTGCATCTACAATGCTGTGGGAAGGTAATAGTGTTCATTGTGCAGGGAATTAACTCTCACTGAAATGCTGAATGCAATATGGTTTTGAAGTAAAGGAGTGGGTCAAGGAGATCAGAGGCTGTCAGATCCCCAACTACTCAAAGCTGGTGACTGGACAAAAATGGTTCTTTCAGGTTGATTCCCCAATCCAACAAAACAATTATCTAGGAACACCTGCCATCATAGATTGCTGCATTCACTTTCAAATAGACGGCTCCTACAAGCCTTGATCTTCAATGGATGTAGTTCCTCATGCCTATTGCTCGTCTCCTCGCTGGTCCTCCCACTCAAGTATGCTTCATTCCTCAGCTTTATTCTGCTCTAACACCCAGCCACCTTTGGTATCCTACTTCCTGACCTCATACATTCCTTCTAAAAGCCAGACCCTCTCCTCCCAACTATGTTTAACCTCCCAACTCTGCACTACTTCACTCCTCAGCACCCAAAAAAGCAGGTCACTGTTCCTAATCTCCCACCCACAGTGATCCATTCTCTCACATACCTTTGTATACCATTTCCTGCCTTGGAACAAGGCCATGCTAAACATCACTACTGAATCAGACCCTTGACTACACATGAGAAACATAACATCGGATCAACGAATCACACTCAATTAATGTTAGGAATTCAATACATTCAAACAAGGTCATTTTGGCTTAAGCCACCTCATTTGATCTGCTCCGCTGTACCTGATGAAGCAGACATCTACAGAATCACACGGTGGAATGTAGGAAATGAACCAGCAAGCTGTGCAAGTCCAGTCATTGAGATACAAAGGAAAGGCTTACGCCAATATAGAGAACAGTCTTGAGATTGATTTCCACTGACAGGCTGGTGAGTTTAAAGGAAAGGTTGAGGGATCTTGAAGTTTTCAGTTTCAAAACAGGCAATGGAAGGGAAGCTCATAGAAGTGCATGAGAAGAAAAACTGTATTGATAATGCAATTCAGAAATAGATGGGGAAATTGAAACTTGAAACAGATTTGGACAGGTGGGGACAAAGTGAGTGCCAATCATGCCGCCATCTCCTGGGACCTTCTGCATGCCAACAGTTCAGCTGCTCACCTGGCACAACCAACCAGCCGCACATGGACACCCTTGTAGGAACAGATGTTTGGCTGGAAACTGGCTGCTAGCCAATACCAAAGAGAGGCTTGCTGGTGAGACTCGGGGGAAACATTTTAATAGGATTTAGTGAGGAGGGGGAGGCAAGGGTAAGGGGAGCTAGAACAATGAGGTTGAAACTTTGCTTGAAATCCTGGAGGAGGACTCATGCTTCACCTGGTCGCCCAAGGAAAGAGAAAGCTTTGAATGGCTTGTTCCAATCAGTGATGCTGACTGCGATCTTCAGCTTTACCAGAGATAAAATCATTGAACAGCTATACAAACAGATGATGCTGGATAATCTCTGCACGCCTGGCAGCATCTGTGGAGAGAAACAGGGTTAATGTTTCATATCTAAATGACCCTACTACACAACTGAAGCAAAGTAGAAATGTATAGAATTATGTAGTTGGAACAGAGGAGGTGAAGCAGAATAGAAGACCAGGGATAGGTCGGGTCAATAGAGATATTGGCAAGTTTGTCATGGAAAAAGACAAAGGGGATTGTTAGTGGTGCCTTTAAGGGATGAAGAGTGCAAATGGTGGCAAATGGTGAGATAGCAGAATGTGTTAATGGGAGCAACTGAGCAGCCACGGATAGGTGACCAAGTGGGGGAGGGGTGAGGTTGGGTTGGGGCAGGTCAGGTTGCTGAAAAACAACCGACAACAAACAACAGGGTGGGAGGGGTTCCTTCAGTTGGGCTGAATTTCACCCTCCTTCCCTAACAAAAGTGTCACAATGGTGATCCGCGCCGATCTTTCAGGCCTGCTCTGCATGGCAATCATCCCACACTCAGTCACGTTTTGGGAGAGTGGTCGCTGGCATAAGGGCCCTCCCAAATGGTCCTCTGCATGACTACCAACATGTCCACCCATCATAACCCCTGACATGACCGTCTTCATGCTCCATCCCTGCATGACCCCCCCTGAACAGCATCCCATGCACCCCCCTGCATTGCTCCCTGTCATAGCCCCCCCCTGCATAGCCCCTGCTGTCATAGTCCCCCATAGGCCCCTGACACACTGCTAGTGCCCAAATGCCACTGCTGGAGTGCCAGGTGGACACTACTGGGATGCCTGGTGGGCACTGCTGGGTTGTCTGGTGGACACGGCCCGATGGACACTGCCTAGCAATACCACCGACCAACTCTACTGAAGACCGGTTGTGATTCTCACCAGTCTCATGATACCCCCGAAGATCAGAAGACCCCAGGAGCTGGGACAATCCAGTGTTGAATGGGCTATTCATATTTAAATAATAGTTCAAATATGCTAATTGGCCTTGCGTCCTTTCTGGGTGCAATCTGGTTTGCGCCATTAAAAAGGGGACTGGGACAATTGCAAATTGGTACTGAGCGCGAAACTGATTTTTAGACACCCACACTATTTTCCGTGATTGGCGCAATCTGCACCAGGCTTGACGAGATAGGAAAATCACCCCCAGTATGTCCGAGGTACAGCATTACTAGCCCAAAACAACGTTTCATACCTGAGAAAGGGAAGGAAATATACAAGCTTCATGTAAGGAGTGTGCAGGCGTTTTCAGGGGATCACACGTGTGATGCAGCTAACAGATGGAAGTGTATGAAGCAAATATATGTGCAGAGGGCTATCAATTTAAAATGCAAAGGGCTAACGCCTTAAAACTACACTATGGAGGAAAATGCTGCTAACTGGCTGTTATGTTCGGCTTGCCGTTAATAGGGGAAAATAAACATTTACCATCTGATGTTGAGCAGAAGGTGGTCTGCGACTGAATTTCCTCCCAAAATCCGAGGCAGCTGAACAATATCTTTTCTATGGACTGGGGCTTGAAGCAGAGCAAACCACTGGCTCCAAACTGCAACAAGATCAGGAAATATGGCCAATTTGCCAGGCATTAGGCCTGATGGACATCTCATCCTAGGGAGGACCCCAGTTGAATGGCAGGGGTTGGGTGGAGGTGGGTTGGCGCAGCAAGGCCCAGGATGGTTCAGAGGGACCAACAGAAGCTGTCTTTCTCCCCATAACCCCACAGAAAAATAATTATTCGCTTCCTGGGTTTTCTAATCGAGCAGTCAGATGATAATGCAAGCTCTGCCCAGCACAGCCTACAAATAACACGATTATAGAATCCAATTTAAATCTTTTAATCAGCTCAGCCCATCTGCCTGGAAGATATTTCGAATTGTGGTGACCACCAGGCCTGCAGCTGTGACTCTAAGTTCGCTCTGTTTCCCCTGGGGGGTGGGAAGAGGCCAGAAATCCTGTCTGATGGGCTAGGATGGGCTCCAGGAAATGGGGTTGGCGCCAGTAAAATTGTGAGCAGAGGGACATATCAGTTCCCCAACACGGTCCTGCCATCTGGGCATTTCCTGATGACTGATTGGATGTGGAGAAGCTGCCTGCTCCAAGGAGGTGGGCGGCTGATTTGCATAAGTTAAGGCCTCATTTTCAATTGCCATTGACATTTGGCCAACAGCAGGGAGACCCCATGTAGTGTGGAGAAGCGGCTAGCTGAACGGAGGCAGCTTCCTGCTGGCTGCTTGGGATGGGGAGGGGGGGGTGGGATGGGAGGTTCCATGGGTTCTGGACAAGGGAGGGAACACCTGAAGCCCTAGTTACTGCTTTGGAGTGACTTATGCAAATCAGCCACTCACCTCCTTGGAACAGGCAGCCTCTTCACATCCAATTCAGTTATCAGGAAATGTCCAGATGGCAGGACCGTGTTGGGGAGTGATTTCCCCTCATGATTTTCATTACGCATCTTGTGTAGGCCCGAGATCTCCTGTGTATCCCCATCACGGGTAGCACTGCTGAGGTATTAGACAGGTGGCCCTCTGATTGAGCAAACAACATCTGAAGCCCGCCCTCCATCCTTAATTTGATGGCACGCCCACAGGCATTTAATTATGAGGCTGCCTGTGATAAAATTGAGAGTAGAATCTACTGCCAGAAAGTGTGGTCTGGGAATCCGCATTTCACCCTATTTCAGGGGGCTAACGCACCTTCTAAAGTTCAACCCCTGAATTCAGTATCTTCAGGAAAAGTGCAAAATGTACAGGAAACAGAAAAGAATATTGGAAGAGTAGGCCTTTTAGCCCCTTGAGTCTGTTCCGGTGCTCACTAAGATTATGGCAAAACGTTGATTTTATTTTATTTGATTTGATTTATTATTGTCACATGTATTGTATTGTTGCTTGTGCGCTATACAGACAAAGCATACCATTCATAGAGAAGGAAAGGAGAGGGTGCAGAATGTAGTGTCACAGTCATAGCTAGAGTTTAGAGAAAGATCAACTTAGTGCGAGATAGGTCCATTCAAAAGCCTGATGGCAGCAGGGAAGAAGCTGATCTTGGGTCAGTTGGTACGTGCCTTCAGACATTTGTATCTTTTTCCTGACAGAAGAAGGTGGAAGAGAGTATGTCTGTGGTGTGTGGGGTCCTTAATTATGCTGGCCACTTTTCTGAGGCAGCAGGAAGTGTAGTGTCAATGGGTGGGAAGCTGGTTTGAGTGATGGACTGGCCAGTAGTTTTTTGCGGTCTTGGACAGAGCAGGAGCCACACCAAGCTGTGATACAACTAGAAATAATGCTTTCTCTGATGCATCTATAAAAGTTGGTGAGAGTGGTAGTGGACATACCAAATTTCCTTAGTCTTCTGAGAAAGTAGAGACATTGGTGGACTTTCTTAACTATAGTGTCAGCATGGGGACTGTTAGTGATCTGGACACCTAAAAACCTGAAGTTCTCGACCATTTCTACTTCGTCCCAATTGATGTAGATGGGGCATGTCCTCCACTATGCTTCCTGCTTTATTTTGATGACATTGAGGGAGAGATTATTGTCATTGCACCAGTTCACCAGATTCTCTACCTATTTCCTGTACTCCGTCTCATCAGTTTTTGAGATCCAACACACAATGGTGGTGTTATCAGCAAACTTGAAAATTGAGTTGAAGGGGAGTACGGCCACACAGTCATAGGTGTATATGGAGTATAGTAATGGGTTGAGGATACATCCTTGTGGGGCACCGGTGTTGAGGGTGATCGTGGAGGAGGTGTTGTTGCCTATCCTTACTAATTACGGTCTGTTGGTTAGGAAGTTCAGGATCCAGTCACAGAGGGAGGAGCTGGGCCCCAGTTTGGAGATGAGTTTCAAAGGAATAATGGTGTTGAAGGCTGAGCTGTAGTCGATAAATAGGAGTCTGACATAGGTATCTTTCTTATCTAGATGCTCCAGGGTTGAATGTAAGGCCAGGGAGATGTTGTGTGCTATGGAGATAGGTGAACTGTCGTCAATCCAGGCAATCCAGGAAGCTGGAATTGATTCGTGTCATGACTAACCTTTCGAAGCACTTCATAATGATGAATGTCAGAGCCACTGATTGCTAGTCATTAAGGCACACTGCTTGGCTTTTCTTTAGTACCGGGATGATGGTCATTTTCTTGAAGCAGGTAGGGACCTCAGATTGTTGTAAAGAGAGGTCGAAGATGTCTGCAAATACCCCGCCAGCTGGTCCGCACAAGATCTGAGTGCTCATCTGGGTACCCCATCTGGGTCAGTCGCTTTCTATGGGTTGACCTTCGAGAAGGCTGCTCTGATATCTGCAATGGTGACCTCGGATACAAGTTCGTCCGGGGCTTCTAGGTGGAGGGCGTGCTCTCGCTGACCTCTTGCTCAAAGCGGGCATAGAATGCATTGAGCTCATCAGGGAGGGGTGTGGTGGTGCCGGCAATTTTATATGTCTTCGTCCTTCAAACTGCATCCTTTCAACCATATCCCTGAATCCCTTCGGTTCACAAAAATATATCAATAATTTAAAATTTAAAATTAACCATTGCCAAAAAGAGTTTCAAAATTCTTGCATCCTTTGTATGTCAAAAATGTTTCTGAACTTCAGTCCTGAAAAGCCTGGCCCTATGTCTTCTGGTCTTGGTCTCCATCAGGAGCAGAAGTACCCAATCTGATATAGAGTCCAATCCAAAACAATGACCAATCTCTCATTGACAGATGTTGAGGAGCCTGTTGCCTATTGCCGGACATTTTATAATTTTCAGAGTCAGAGAGGCAAATTTTCTCATTCTGCCCACCATGGGAATCGTAGCAGACGAGGAGCGGACCTTGGAAAGGTCTGTTGACCTGGGCGGAATTTTCCGGTTCCGGGACACGGCCAGAAAATCCCGTCCTGAGTCTCCTCCATTTTTAAAAAAAGTTTAAACAATAAAATTATTGCTGTAAACAGCCTAAACCTTTGAATGGAATGGGGGATCATCACATACTACAAAAGGAAGTTTGGCATTCAAAGAGTTAAGTGAATATCTGTTACACCACCTAACCGCAATCTCGGATTTGCTATAATCATCACACCCTAATCACTTAAAGCAAAAGTAAAAATTAGTCCGATGACAACAACATCATTTTCACTAGGCTTATCGCTGTATCCCCAAGTGACAATACTGAAACTACTGTCAACCACCTCTTCAATTAGACTTTCGGGGTAACAGATTAGCAGCAGGTGGTATGAGTAATAAAATGCTCATTAGAATACATTCTGGTAATGCCTCATAAAAGAAGTCACCAGATGGAGAACAACCTCCACAGGGTGGCTCACCTCAAATTAGAGTTTTGCTTAATACAAGGGCTATAACGTATCTGTTCAAATAATGAGCCTGAAATGTCCAAAAGAGGATATATTACTAGCTCACTAATCCATTGTAATGCCATATGCTAACAGGGTTGGCCACGGTGAAAGCTGAATGACAGGTAAGCTGAGGGAAAATGTAAACAGACAATCTTGCAGAGGTTCAGACTGATTTACAGCATTTGCTGACTAGTTGCTCAATGATTTTAGCAGATGATAGACATTTCTGGTTTATATTCTAACACAACAATTTGAAAAAACAAGAGTTTTATTAACTCTTTCCATCCCAGTGACTCAAGTTTCCCATTTTAGTCTTGTGCGTAGGAGGGTTTTTGACATCTTTCCCAGATTTTTAAAAATCTGTATGATTTAATTTCCCAAGGAACAACTACAAAAGTATCTTAGATTTTGTTTAATTTTTGTTTAAACTTATGGGCCAGATTTTCATGAAATTATGAAGACTCCTGGCCCTTTAAAATGGTGGGGGTAGCATGCATGTAGAAGTCCTGTCTCCATTTCTGACTGATTCAGTTTTTGTTGTTAGGAGAAAGGGGTGGGCTATGATTCACACAGGAGGGAAACTCAGATTAAATGGGGCCATTTGAACTGAATACTAAGTTGAAACAAACCCCTTTCTGGCTGTTGCAAGGACTTAAACCACAGCATGGAATCGATAGAGTAGATGTAACAACTTTTGAAGGGTAGATAGCATCTGCATAACTGCCATGATCTGAGGTTTTTAAATCCCCTTCTCTTTAAACATAATAAAAACACAGGTTGCAGTGCCACTGTGAATTAAAAAGGCCCTCTGCTGGATTGTTTTGCTTGACAGACCAACTGATGCAGGTTACAAAAATACAGTAGCACCTGGTCATACAGTTTCAAGAGAGCCCTTGGCCAGAAATGTCCTGTCCTGCTCATCGAAGGAATCGTAGCAGGCAGGGCAGTAAATTCAACAGACCATTTAAAGGTCTGTAGACCTCGGGCAGAAATGTCACATCTTGGGGTGCACATGCCCAAAAAATCCCACCTCTTCATTGACAATTTTCCCAAAATTCACAATTGTGGCATCAAAATTTGGCTGCGTTTTAAAAGCTACAATTATCTCAGTCGAGGTTCTGAATTTAAAGCTTGACAGTTTAAAGAAACTATTAAATACTTAGCTGTCTTTGATGTGGGGTATGAATAGAATTTTATTTGTTTTTATAAGAGATTAACAACTTGAGGAGATTTTAAAGCTTTAAATGGATTTTGTAAATGGGAATTGTTTTCACCATCATAGAACCATAGAAAATTACAGCTCAGAAACAGGCCTTTTGGCCCTTCTTGTCTGTGCCGAACCATTTTATGCCTAGTCCCACTGACCTGCACTTGGACCATATCCCTCCACACCCCTCTCATCCATGAACCCGTCCAAGTTTTTCTTAAATGTTAAAAGTGACCCCGCATTTACCACTTTATCCGGCAGCTCATTCCACACTCCCACCACTCTCTGCGTGAAGAAGCCCCCCCTAATATTCCCTTTAAACTTTTCTCCTTTCACCCTTAACCCATGCCCTCTGGTTTTTTTCTCCCCTCACCTCAGCGGAAAAAGCCTGCTTGCATTCACTCTATCTATACCCATCAAAATCTTATACACCTCTATCAAATCTCCCCTCAATCTTCTACGCTCCAGGGAATAAAGTCCCAACCTATTCAATGTCTCTCTGTAACTCAGCTTCTCAAGTCCCGGCAACATCCTTGTGAACTTTCTCTGCACTCTTTCAATCTTATTTACATCCTTCCTGTAACGAGGTGACCAAAACTGTACACAATACTCCAAATTCGGCCTCACCAATGCCTTATATAACCTTACCATAACACTCCAACTTTTATACTCGATACTCCGATTTATAAAGGCCAATGTACCAAAGGCACTCTTTACGACCCTATCCACCTGTGACGTCACTTTTAGGGAACTCTATACCTGTATTCCCAGATCCCTCTGTTCAACTGCACTCTTCAGAGTCCTACCATTTACCCTGTACGTTCTTCTTTGGTTTGTCCTTCCAAAGTGCAATATCTCACACTTGTCTGCGCTAAATTCCATTTGCCATTTTTCAGCCCATTTTTCTAGTTGGTCCAAATCCCTCTGCAAGCTTTGAAAACCTTCCTCACTGTCCACTGTCACTACATGAGTTAGCATTGAGTTGCCATGAAGGCCAGAAGGGATGGGTGGGGGTCATGAGTTTTATTGAGTTGGTAATGAGGGTATGCAGCGCCATGGGTGGAGCGAGGGGTTGGTAGGTGAGGACAAAGGGTGAGAGTTAGAGTGCCTAACAGTTTCTGAAACAACTTGGATGAAGTCCCAGATAACCAAGATGGGCCTTCTAACCAACCTGCCTCAGCACTTGTCCATCCATATGTAGCCTAGGAACCGCTTCTGGGGTCGAAGGACCCAACTCCATCCTGTACCTGACTCTCTGGAGTGAAACTGGTGCAACCCTCAGAATAATTTTTACTGAGGTGGATCTGGCAACAGACAACAGTGAGGATTCAAAGTGTGCACTAGTGCAGTATTTGAGAATAAAATCTAACATATCACTGAAGATATATTGCCTGAGATTATACAACCAATAAAGACTCATTTTAGTTGGAAAATAGTTGAATTATGTATTATTTTCTACCGATAATACTAAGGTTTACAGTTTTTATCCTAGCCGCATGTAGACTTGAATTCTGCATAAATGACAGGAAGAAACACTCCTCTTCCTGCCAACATGTCAATTCAGTTCCAAGTACATTTGTTGCCACAGCACCAAATGCTCATAATTTGAACTCAATTGGTAGCAAATCAGCAATCGTACTGAGTTGGCACGATAATGGTAGGAATTGGAACAATTCACAATGGAAATGTAGGAGGTGCCCATCTATGGTTAATGTAGGTAGAATAGAAGGGATTTTACTTTTGATTTCATATTTATATAGCACCTTTCAAAACCTCAGGACATCTCAAAGTGTTTTACAGCCAGTTAAGCACTTGGGAATTATTTACAGGACTGTTTAAGGCAGGAAACCTGGCAGCCAATGTGAGCACAGCATTGTCTTTCAAACAACAATGGGATAGATGATTAGAGAATCTGTTTTTAGTGGCTTTGGTTGAACAAACAATTGGTGGCCAGGATACTGAAAGAAATCCCTTGCTTTTCTTTCAATAGGCTTCTTATGCTCACCTGAGAGAGCAAATGGTATCTTGGATTAATATCTCATTCAAAAGGCAGGACCCCTAAAAGTGCACGACCTGAACCGAGGTGCAAACCTCGGAATGGACAGGATGAACGCACCTAGTCTTTTTCCCAGAGAAGGGGAATTGATAATTAGAGGTCATAGGTTTTAAGGTGAGAGAGGAAAGATTTAAAAGGGATCTGAGGGGCAACTTCGTCATGCAGAGGGTGGTGCATGTATGGAATGTGATGCCAGCGAAAGTGGTTGTGGCACATACTAATATCAACATTTAAAAAGCATTTGGTTAAGTACATGGATGGGAAAGGATTAGAGGGATATGGACCAAATGGGGACAATTGGGACTAGCTGGAAGGGCACCATGGTCAGCATGGATCTGTTGGGTCGAAGGGCCTGTTTCTGTACAGTATTGCTCTATGACTCTATGGGCAGGATTTTCCGGCGTGCTCGGCCCAAAACCGGAATATCTCACCTGAGGTCAATGGACCTTTCCATGGTACGCCCCTCGCCCGCTCCAATTCCTCTGGTGGGCGGAATGGGAAAATTCGTCCCATGATTCTATTACATGTTCAGGTTTTCATGAGTGAAGCTTGATTTCTCAATCTTCTGATGCAGAAACAGGAATAATACCATCAGACCAAGGTTTTTACCTTTTAGAGAAGTGACAATTGGAATTAGATCAATTAAAATATTTAAACTTAAGTGGTTGTCAGTGTGGGAAAAGGGGCTGTTTTCTTTTTGCCCATATCACCACTCATCCAATGCCTGGTTGACTGGTGAACGTCTGTCTATACCTGATATTCTCTTCTCATGCAGTTCAAACAGTTATTTGTCAGAAAAAGCTCAGGCCCTCCCTAATCATTGCACCTTATTTCTCATTTTATTTTCCTGTTTTCAATTTTAGTGATGTCCTTTACTATGGGCCTTCTTCACTATATTTTTCAAATTCAGATTCACTCCTATAATTAAGCAATTTATTTACAAACCTTTGTTGTATTTAAATAAATATATTGGGAATATTTTAATGTTTTTTTTTAAATTTCTCATGATACTCCTTTATTCTTTCAGATGTCTTGCTGTCCTTGGATTTGGCATTGACCTGGGTTTTGTTTTCACTCCCAAGGAATTTGTGGAATTGTTCATTGCTCACAACATGTTTAGTTTCTCCAACCTGCAGCTAAGTCAGCTTTTCACTGCAAGAAGGGCTGCAAGGCTGGAAAAATGGGTCTTGAATTTCTCAGGCTGACTCCAGGGGCTAATTGTGTGGGTTGATGTTGTCTTTAGGATGGCTCTAGGGGGTTAAGTGTGAAACGTTGGGCTCCAGACTTCACTAGGCCAGAGAGGTCACTTGTTTGAGCTCCAGTATGTTTATAATTAGTAAAATAA